>NC_141622.1:40281966-40968216 GCF_047967505.1 Dipteris shenzhenensis | reverse complement strand
CGCCCACGCCCATCCTCCCACCCCCACTCCTCCCACTCCCTCTCCCACTCCCACTCCCATTCTCCCACCCCCACCCCCACCCCCACCCCCACCTCCCCCATTCCCACCTCCCCCAAAACTGAAGCTCCTGTAGCCTCTGAAGGCACCTATATCAACATACTCATAACAGGCCAGGTGCCTCCCACTCTCTTGTGAGCAGCCGTCAACGAGCTCTTGTGAGTGCCTATCAATATCCACAACCGACGGCTCACAGCAACAATAAGACTCCTAGAAGCCGTCGACCAAAAGTTTCAGGCGACCCTCTAGCACTCCAGCTCTAATCTCCATCCCTCGACCAGAAAGGTGACCCTCAATGCTACCCATAGCCTCCTTCAAAGACTCGACTCCTATGCCTCGATTAGCAACAGCTCCTCCATCGCTCCACAAGCAATGACACACTGGCATTGGCTCCTTCAACAACACTCCTCTACATGGCTTCGGCAAAGTAATGCCATGCTCCATCCTTAGCTCTACTCCATAGTCATAGCCTTCGTCTCCATGCAGCGTAGCATTTCCAAGTGGCTACTACTCTCCAACCAACGTCTATAGCCACACAACTCCGAAAGCGGCTCTATCGATGATCACAACAACGAAAATCTTCTCCAAAAGCAACGTGACTCGTCAACATCTGTAGCACATCTCCAACATCCTCTCAAAGCCTCTTGCAAGACCTAGCCGCTTCTACGCCATCACAGATCTCATCGCCTCAGAAATGTCTGCAGGCCTTATTCTCCTCTAAGGTTAGACCTTAGGACACGTGGCAATCCCATCGATAGACACATGGTAGATAATGACTAACCAGGGTTAGTTAGAAGTACCGTTGGTTAAGTCTGTGGTCACACTAAGGCTAGTTCAACCTTACCTTGGTGAATGGTCAAGTAACCCACAATAACCATGGTTAGAGTTAGGGTTAGTTAAATGCCACATCACTATAGTGATAAATAAGAATAGAGGTGCTTACTAAGCATGGTTTGGAATGCTGCATACGAATTCATGTGAAACATCATTAAAGGCCACCCCTTCTTCATAAAACTTTGACAAGCCATAACTTGCAATCCAAGAAGAATTTGCACATGCTCCAAAAAGGAAAAGTGGTCGTCTTTTTTAGTTCTACACGTTGTCAAGTCAGAATCATTATTAGCAATTAGACATTGCCATTGAAGCAAAACGAAGCTCATGGTAAGACCTTTGCAACAAATGGTAAAGGAACGAATGAATGCAAAAAACATGCCCAAAGCACAAGTGCGTGAGATGACCATATCACTGAACATGGCATCCACACATAAAGCTTTCTCAAGGCACATGGAAGAACAAAGCATCATGCAATGAGAATCAAAAGCCTTTCCACCTTTAGCCCACATGTTTGTAAATCAAACCTAACCACCTAAGGGTAGCTATGAAAGCACCAGGGGAGGATTTGATCTTGTAATACCCACATCTGACCACCTTAAGTAGCAAGGCATGCACTAAGGGGAGGTGATGGATTTGTAGCTCACATCTGACCACCTTGTAGTAGCCAATGGATCATGGCATTAAGGGGAGGTGTTGATGAATATGGTGCCAATGAGCACATGATTAGAGGCTAAGTTATGGTATAGGAATGTATTAAAGTAGCCACCCTAGGATGTGGACTACATGATTTGAGGATATGGATCAAGGACATCCACAAGGAGAATGTGGATCAGAGGATCCCACAAGTGTTGACTATTCTAAAGCCTCTCTCTATATAAGAAGCCTTCTTGTATTGTTGAAGAGGAAGCATACCTATTTTGTAAAAGTATTGGGTAAGGTGTTGGTCCTAAGATATTTCCATTCTTTCTCACAATTTATTTCTTGTAACCGGTTAAAAGCCTTTCTAAATTTCATAAAGCAACAATATAGAGATTTACCTTTACCTTGTGCTCAGGTTGTGCTATCAAATATTGTAGGTTTTCCTAGGACATGGCAAATTTGAATGCTATGTTTCATGTCACCAAGAAAATGACCCCTTGTGTGAGTTACTCTCCCAAAGTATTCTATTCCGCAATACTTGCATTGCCACTCTATAAAATTACATAAGTTGTTTGTGAAGTCCTCTTTAGGCCATGTGACTTATGTGTCTCCCCTACCACATGGAGAGCCTCTCTAAGAGGAGTTACGGCCTTCATGAATGCTTTAATTGAAACCTCATTGGAACTCTCATGGGTTTCATTTAATAGTGGTTTGGCGCCTACTTGATGTTTCAACACATGCAAGGCATCTCTGCCTATCAATTACACTTAAAGAAAAGCACTCTAATATTTGCAACCTAGACCTAAGGAAAAGGAGCAAGATCACTTTAAAATTAAGACTCTTCTCTCATAATCAAGTTAGTATGAAAATTGATGGTGATAATATTCACATTATCTATTAAAACATGCGTTCCTCAAGATCTATGGAGTGCTTTGAGGTGGATGGAACCTATGTGGAAACATGATGGGTGAAGCAATGTGACAATACATTCACTATATTGGGAAAGGTAGAAAGATGGATGCTCATAGAATCCCTATAGAGCAAAGATTGCTACTTTTGAAAAGTGTAGGAGAGCTCTTATTGGATACTTAATGGATTTGAAAATACTGGATTTATTGGATATTTAAAAAGGGTAGGAGAGCTCTTATTGGATTTGTTAATGGACTTACAAATAGCGAATCAAAGATTAAAATCTACCAAAAGGGAAGATGGAAATAAGGGACTTGGTGCAACAAAAATCTATGGATAGATTATTGCAAGCCTCAAGGACCCATAGAGAAGATGATTCTTTATAAGTAAATTATCAATCCAATGTTGGCTTATGTGAGTAGAAATTAATACAAGAGAACATCTCAATGCTCAAAAGACAAACGATTTGCATCGTCCATTACACCTTGATTGACAAATGGGTTTCCATTCAGCCAGTCCTCGACCGCTTCCACTGGCCACAAAAACAGTTACCATTTCCAAAGACGAGCTTTAGCAACTCAAGACAGATTCAGAGCATGAGTATGCCACCTCACTCTTTGCTCGCATCCATGGTTCCCACCCCTCTAGGCTACAAGCTAGGGATTGGATGCTTTTGGCTTTACTTAGAGACCTTGCAAGGCACCTAACCGATGTTCGTCTGCTTGGATGAGGGTTCTTCCAGGTGGAATTTGATTCTCTAGAATCAACAGGTTCAGTACTCAGGGCTAGTCCTTTGGCGTTGAGCTTCAAGAGGATCTTTTTGACACCCTTCACTTTGGGTTTCGATCTAGTAGAGGAAGATACCAGGGTTACCTCACTTTTCATTAGATTCCCCGGCCTTCCTTAGGTTTACCATCGACTCTTACCGTCCATAGGAGCCACTTTTGGGTTGGTCACAAAGATCCCCCTCCTCCCTGGCATGCCCTCTTCAGCAGCAGAGGCTGTCAGATCAGATGTGGTGCCACGATTCAAGGTCATCATCTCTGACCCTAATATTACAGATGATCATATTATGCTTCAGCGACCAGATGGTTCCTTTTTTCGACAGAGAGTCAAGGTTGCTAGTAGACAGGATCAGTGTAAAATTTGCAGGACCCTTGGGCACTTCGTCAGGGATTGCCCAAGGAAAAAGAAAAGGCCCAAACAGTTTATTCCACCTCCTCGTCCTACTTCTTCTACACATGCTACCAGAGCCCCCCCCTTCTCGCCCAAGACCTTCGGGACCAGCCCCTAGACCTGGACCCTCTTCTTTAGTGCGCACAGTACGATAAGTACCCCGTTGGATACCTATGAGGGTTGCTGACACTCCACCACCTATACGAGGCACCTCAAACCATTTGCGGTTACAAGCAGGTGATATTCCTACATTTACAGGTGTACATGTGGTTGCCCTAGTCCCCCCACCTACTCATCAGGAGGAGCAACCCATTTATTCAGGTCCCATCACTGATGTTCCTGATCAGCCCCCTCCCTCTATTAGTCACACTTCACCTCTTGATAGAGGTAAGGGGGGTTTTTCTCCTTCTCCCTTAGGTGCAAGGATTCTTCGCACTCCTATGCCAGTTCCCTCCTACAGGAACTCTTTTGCAGTACTGGCACATTTGGCAGAGTTTGAGACAGATGAGGAGTTTGTACCTTCTACCCTCGGGGAGCCGGTTATTGGGATTCTGTTGGACAGGGCTTCCCCCTCTGCTAGAGTGAGTTTTCTTTCACCAGTTGATTTCCCTCCGCTTGACATGAGGTCTCTTTCACGAGAGGATTTTCTCCACCACCAGGTCAGGTAGGGTCTTTCACCCGGCCTCCTCCTCCCGTCGATGAGGATCGTTAGTTGGAACGTTCAGGGCCTCAGTGGTATACCTCATTGCCGCCATAGGCAGTTGATTCGTAACCAACTCCATCCAGGTGTTTCAGGTGGCCCCATTGATATCCTTATGCTCCAAGAGCATAAGCTAGATGATAGAAATTGTACCAAGTCAGGTAAGCTTCTTTCAGGCGATACTTTTTGGTCACCTGCCTTGGGCATCAGGGGAGGCATTTGCATTTTTATATCTTCTTCGATGCTCCCCTTGGTCATTGGACATATCTCCACCTCCCCCTTCCTGCTCCCCCTCCATCTCCACCTCCCCCTCCATTTCCACCTCCCCCTTCCCCCTCCGCCTCCATCTCCACCTCCCCCTCCCCCCTCCCCCTCCATCTCCACCTCCCCCTCTCCCCTCCCCCTCCATCTCCACCTCCCCCCTCCCACACCACCACCTCTCTCTAATACACACACACTCTCTCTCTTCCCCATACCCTCCCTCTCTTCCTCTCTCCTCTCTCCCCCTTCCCCCCCTCTCTCTCTTTTCTCTCTCCTCTCTCCCCATCCCCCTCTCTCTCTTTTCTCTCTCCTCTCTCCCCCTTCCCATCCCCCTCTCTCTCTTTTCTATCTCCTCTCTCCCCCTTCCCCCCTCTCTCTCTTTTCTCTCTCCTCTCTCCCCCTTCCCCCCCTCACTCTCTCTCTCTCACTCTCTCCTCTCTCCCCTTCCTACTCTCCCCCATCCCCTCTTTCGCCTCGCTATCCGCCATCCCCCTCTCTCTATCCCTCCCCCTGCCCTGCGACAGCGCACATAGCATCGCCCCCCGCTCACCGCCCCACAGCGGCACCCCACAGAGGCGCCACCGTAGCACCTCTGCTCGCGGCGGCATGGCAGAGGCAGTGTCCATGCCCGTGCCCCGTGGCGCCACCACCCGCTCCCAGTGCGGTGCCATCGCTCGCCTGCGACGTGGCCATACCCCGATCGCTCCTGATGCCCCGCCTCGCCAGCCACCTCTTGACCGTCCCTGCCCCCCGCTGCCCCCAGCCCCCCCGCTCTCCATCCCTCACCCCCCATCCCTCACCCCCCGCCCCCCTCTCCCACCTCACCCCCCGCGCACACCCCTTCCCCCTGCGTGCAACCCCCCCTGTGCCACTCCCCCCCTTGTGAACCCCCCCCCTCTCCGACCTCACGCCCCACGCACACCCCTCCCCCCTACGTACAACCCCCCCTACGCCACTCCCCCCCTTGCGAAATCCGCCCCCCTAGGCATCACCATTGGGAAGCCCCCCCACAGCACAAACCAAAAAAGACAAAAAAACAACAAAAACCTAACCTAATGCTAACCCTAGGGTTAAGTTAATCTTAGTTAGGTTAGTATTAACTACAATTAGGTTAGGATACTAGGTTAGGTTAGTATTAACCTATGGTTAGTTTTAATTGTAGTTAGGTTAAGTTAGTTAAACTAGGCTAGGTTCGGTTATTTTTCACCTAGGTTAGTATTAAACTACGTTAGGTTAGTTTTAACCTTAGCTCAACTGGTATAACTGTTAGTTACTTACCTTAACTAGGTTAGTTGAACTAACTGTGGTCAGTTTAACCCTAACTAATTAGGCATCTAACTAGACCAATAGCCTAGTTCATCTAACTAGATCAACTTGGTTTCAACCCCTCGGTTGGACTTAAAGTCCATTCACACCACCATTAGGACCCCCCAACACAAAATTTACCCCTACTTTAACCCCTTGAAACTCATCCGTTTGGGACCCAAACTGAACCCCATTTGACCCTAGATTTCACACACAGAAACACCACGTTAGGAGTTATTTTTTTAGCCCATTGTACATCATTTTGGCACCCCTAGCACTCGTTCATTCGTGCCCCCGTGTGGGCCTCATTTTGCACTAATTCACTCGTATTTTCACGCCGTGACCTCCGTTTAACGCTTCGTCTACACCAGCACATTTCCCTACACAGGTAGGACAATCTTAGGCACATTATTAACACGATGGTCCTGACACAAACTAACACCACTCTCACTCTCCTAACAAAGCTACATCCACACCCGCACTTGGGGCAGCGACACCCTTGGCAAATCACACACAATCTGCATGCAGTTACGTTTCGACCAATGACTTTGACTCCAACACTCGCCCCATCTGCATCTAACTCCACTGTAACAACCACCCCCACCAATCCTCTACATCGAATCCCCCCATGAGATTCAACATCTCCCTTTAACTCCTCCATGCCCCGACATGGCTGGATGCCATCATGACCATGATGGGGAAATCGAGCTCGATGCAGAGGCTGACAACTTCTTCAATCGACGAAATCACAACAATCAAGGCCGACACCCGTTGGGAAAACTGGAACTTCCCAAATATAATGGTAGGGGAGACCCAGCTTGCTTCCTCCAGTATTTTGATGCTGCATGTCGAGCAAGTGGTGATCAATCCCATGAAACCAAGGTGGCTTGGTTTCCAATGGCCTTAACTGATGAAGCGTCAGAATGGTACCTCGACCTTCTCATGGAAGAACGTGCCACATGGGACCTACTTCAAACCGAATTCAAACGATGCTTTCAAACAAAGAGGCTACAAGATGATCCCGCTCTCCAATTCAGCAAGATTGGAGGGAAGATGTACGCACATACTTGGGAAAGATGAAGAGATTGATCGCCAAATGTGACCCACGCCCAAATGCAAAGTACCTCACAGCATGGTTCATAGCAGGTCTAAGAAAGAAAATCCACAAGGATATGAAAAAGATAAGTAGCTATGAAACATTCAGTGCTGCTCATGCAACAGACATTGACATTGAAGATGGCATGATAGACTTAGACACTAGCAGTGATGACGCCAGATCAAATACACGAGATAAGCGCTCGAAAAAAGGTAAATCAAAGGACACAGCCGAAACATTCAATGAAGATTGCCTAGAGGCCATGACCTTGAAGCTGAAAGAAGATATGGTGTAGGCCATGGATCAAAAACTCCACTTGTCTCAGTTGCCAACTCAAACATATCCACGATGAGAAAATGTCTGGTGCCCACACTGCTTGGAAAATCATACAGCAAATGAATGCCCGCTCCTAAGAGCAAGGATCACTGCACAAGCAAATCCACCACCACGGTTGTGGTGCCATATCTATGTCGTCGGCGGCCATGATGAGAACAGTTGCATCTTCAACATGCGCAACAATTCGCCTCGACCTCCACAATACGAAGCGGCACCCATACCAGTATGCAGGCAACTAGCACTTGCACAAGCGCCCCCAGCTCCGAGGCTAACCTGTTCCCATTCGGACACAAGTCCCACAACTACTTAGGAATCCGAATCCACAACCATATCCAAGAGCACCAAATCCAGCTCCTCAAGCAGTTCCAATACATCAATTACAAGCTAAGGAAGTAGACTTGCTATTTGAGTATGAAGCAGAGTACCCAATGTACTATGTAGAAGGTGCAAAGAATCTAATACCAGTTTATGCCAATCAAGTACGACCCAACACATTTCGAGCACCAATCAAGTGTTATGGTTGTGGAGAAAATCATCGGATTGCAGAGTGCCCTCATCGTGGTAGCCCAGCTACTTTCCAACCACTCTGCAAAGATTGTGGCATAGGACATGCCTGTATGGATTGTCCCATGAAAAATAAGATCCTAGAATGAATAAAGGTTAAGCCTGACGTCCCCATTGGCATCATTGTGGTGGACCATCAAAGTCTAGGCCCGACAAGTGTAAAGTCACAACCTGTCAATGTAATTACATGCCAACAGAAAGAGGCCACCAAGGACCCTAACATTCCAATCCAACCAAAGCGACTTCTGAAAAAGAAAGCACAAGTGCCTCCACCTCCGCCAAGAAATGAGCAGTCGAGCTCATCCACATTAAAACTCTCGAGCCTCAAATCAAAGAAGCTCCATACCCACATGCAAAGGTGGAGAAGGCTCGTTTTCAGGTACTTCAACAATGGGTCTAAAATGAACAAGCTCAATTTGAGGCAGAGAAACAAGCTCACGACCCAATCCATGACTTGGTCCCACAAAGTATTGATACTATACCCGAGCCTTTGTTCCAACAACAAACTCCACAACTCCACAACAGAATGTACCACCACGTCAACTTGAAGGAGCCACACTCTCTAGCATCCTAAGTTGCCCTGTGTCAATTCCCATCGGAATCCTCTTACGGAATTGTCCCAATCTCTAGGAGAGTTTCAAAGGATGGTTGAACTCGCAAATTTCCCTCCACCTATGAATGACATTGAAGATATCCCTGTGCAGATGGGTGAGAGATGACATATGCAGCATTACTGTGCCTTTGATCCACAAGGCATATGATGAAGTCCAAGCCATAGTGGATGGTGGAGCAGGTGTCAATGTCCTATCAAAGGAGCTCTACGAAGAATGGGGTCTCCCACCAACGCAAAAGGCTAATTTCAACATACACCTTGCCGATGATTCATGGGCTAAACCCTTGGGAATAGTGAATGGCTTGTCCACAAAGATTGCAGGAGTCCACTTTTCCCTTAAATTCACAATCTTGGATCTCCCCAAAATTTCATATCTTGTTGGGATGTCCTTGGTTACGGGAAGCATCAGTCCTCCGTGACTAGGGAACTGATAGACTGACAATCCAGAATCGAGACACTGCAGTCAGGATGAATGTGGGGACAAGAGCTATTAAACCAATTGTTCCTAGAGAATTGGATGACACATCTTCCACAACGATCTCATATGTCATTGTAGTATAGTGGTGAGTATACCTACCTGTCACGTGGGTGACCCGAGTTTGATCCCTGACAGTGGCACCAAATGTTGGTTCTTTCCTACTGCTTTTGTAGGAAGAGCTGGGTATTCTATGTTTGCAGGGTTCCGAGGCTTTTTGTCACCTACAGATATATTGAGATTGTCGGTTGTAGTATATGTGTAGCTTAGGACCTCGAGTCGTGTTCCGGTGAGAGACGTAGGCTTAAGTGTGGTAAGAAAACAAAGTGCATGCATGTGTAAAAGGAACATAAATAATCTTTGTTGAGGTAATGAAGGCTTTCGCCTTCATTGGGGTTTGTAGGGTTTAGGAGTTTAAGGTTCAGAAGGAGGTTCTAGGGTAAGAAGGAGGTTCTAGGGTTTAAAAGGAGTTCCAGGGTTTAGAAGGAGGTTCCAGGGTTTAGAAGGAGTCCAGGGTTAGAAGGAGGATCCAAGGTTCAGAAGGAGGTTCCAGGGTTTAGAAGGAGGTTCCAAGGTCAGGGTAGAGTACATGGTGGAGAACTCGTCTCCCTCGTAGATCATGGAGTTTTAAGAGTTGAGGAACAAAGGGTTTAGGGGAGCATAGGAGTGGGAGAAGAAGAAGGTATAAGAGCATGGGGGAAAGAAGAGAGAGGAGGGAGGAGGAGGAGGGAGGAGAAGGAGAGAGGAGGAGGAGGAGGAGGGAGGAGGAGGAGGAGGGAGGAGGAGGAGGAAGGAGGAGGGAGGAGGAGAGGGAGAGGGTGGGTTGTAGGGTTGGAGGAGAGGGGAAGAGGAGTTGCAAGGTTAGGACATGCTTTTGGACATGCAGTGCAAGGAAGCATGGACATTTGAGACAAATGCCTGGAATACCAAAGTAGACTCAACACAATGCCCCAAAGAGTCTGGGCTTCATTCCATTATGGGGTATTTATACAAGTTGGAGAGCTTCTCTCTTTGCATGTAACACAAAGTTGTAACACAAAGTCATATCACAAAGTTGTAAGACAAAGTTGTATCACAAAGTTGTAACACAAAGTTGTAACACATTATCTCTCTACATGTAGAAGTTGTAACACAAAGTTGTTACACAAAGTTGTAACACAAAGTTGTGTCACAAAGTCATAACACAAAGTTGTATCTAGAAGTTGTAACACATAGTTGTGTCACAAAGTCGTAACACAAAGTTGTATCTAGAAGTTATAACACAAAGTTGTATCAAAGTTGTATCACCTTCCCTTTCTACATAAGTTCATGTTCGCACAAAGTCAACATACTCCCGGATCCATTTTATTACCCATCCTTAGGTTATGGCTTATTGCGATCACATACCTGGGTTGCCATGTTTTTAGTCCAGTGGCTGTGGAACTTGTGTTGTGCCAATCGATCCTGTTGTAAAGCCTTAGCACCATACAATTTTTGCACAGTTTCCAGGTAGCCTTTCCAGGTAGCCTGTATCCACCATTTGCTCGAACAGAGATATGTGGCGTGCCTCCAAGAAGATCACTCTTCGATAGAGCCGGCTTGTAATTGGAGCATCAATCCTTTCATTGGGATTAAAGTTGAGTGGAGGCAAATGGGAATCAAGGTAACATGGGACCTCCAGAATGAATTCCAATGTTTTACAGAATATGGCACTTTGGTGAAGGAAACGATCAATGTTGCTGCGCATTATTTGTTCATGCTACTGAAGTGCTCGGACCATGGTGCCTTGGATATTCCATTCTACACCAGAGTAGGGTTCAATCATTGGCCAATTAATGACTCGATCTTCAGCCAAAATGTGTATGTTGGCTTCCCATTTTTTATGCCATGGAACTGCATAGAACTTGGGATGGGTTCTGAGACATGGAGGTGCCTGTAAGTACTCCTTCAAGAAGATTACATCAAAGGACTTGGAATGGCACCAATCAGGTTGTAAATCCAACTTTCACTAATTTGACGCTGACGAATGTTGGTAGGAAATTTGTCCAAGGTCCATCCACCTCGAGTTTTCATATCATGATATTTGCTCCAAAATTCCTTAATGGGGTTACTGGGAAGTGGTATCTCATAAAAATCATACCCATCATTGGAACTTGGCATGGGCATATGAATTGGATTATCTGGATCTTGATATTCAAAATCAAACACTGTGTCATTTTCTACTGATGGAAGCACCAAAAGTGTCGGAGGTAATGACGGGGCAGGGAGAGAATCGGGGGACATTGGGGAGGAATATGGCAGAGTGATAGTGGCAGAAGGGGGAGCAGAGGGGAGGGGAGGAAGAATTAGGCAAATGGTTTGAGCAGCTTGGTAATCCTCAAGGGTAGGATTAGCAAGGGAGGGGAAAAAGCTATGTGTGAGGGCCTCGTAAGTTTGTGACTGTTATGTAAGTTGAAAATGGTGAGAGGCATGAGCAAAGAGACGATGGAGGGAATAGATGTTAGGATGGAGCTCGGGAAAGGTTAAGAGGGTGGTAGCAGCAAGGGGAAGTGAGGTTATGATGTTGGTAGAAAGAGTGGTTAGATATGGGAAGTTGGATGTGAGATAGGCCTTGTCATCTTCCGACACTTCTTTTTGCTGGAGCGATGGGATGATCAGCTGCATGGGTTGGATGTCGATTATGTCGTGTCATGCAAATAATAGGGATGGCCTTTGTAGCAATGGCAACAAACCTACAATAACCCTGAGGAGAGTACTACCCATGAGGCAGACATATGCAATGAAAGCATCCGTCCTGAGTGTTATAAACCCGGCATGTGTAGACAGGCAAAAGATATTCTTCTCATCTTCAGACAAGTCTTGGCAAATTATGCGCAGGGTTTTAGTCCCAATTGATCGTTCCCAGTTGATTGTTGGATGAGCAGATATGATCCTGATTTGGAGTTGCTTCCATTGGATAAGAACACGTGCATTGAGGTGATCTTCCACTTGTAGAGCAGCCACAAGCTCTTCGTACACCACGGTTGTGCATTCTAGTGGGGCGTCGTTGGTGTTGTCTTCCAATGCCTCATTGTTGTGCACTAGCAATTGGAGTTCAAGCTTGGAGATGACTATTTTTTGGGAGTGCATCTCATTCATTTTTTCTTTGTACTAATGGTAGATGGCTGTGTATGCCTCCTTAAGATTTTTCATTTGCAAGGTGACCTTTTCCTGTTGAGGAATGTCTTCAGTGGTATTGGACCATTGGTCCAAGACATGGGCTTGTGAAGTGCTGGCCTCTTGAACAGTAGCAAGTTGGTCTTTTAAGATTCGGCATTCCCTTGTAAGCTCATCAATGCTGAAGGCACATACTGCCAAAGATTGTTTCATGTCTTCAAGCTTGTCTTTGCAATCTTGGAGCTCTTCTTCTTTGTGTATGAGAGTGATGAGTCGAGCTTGTGCCACTACCTCCATTTGTTGCGCATGTGCAGATGTCAAGGAGTTATAGTAGGTCTGTAGGATTGCCGTTGCTTCTACTACCACAGTCATCTGTGTTTGACTTTGGTGGAGGTTGGAGGTCACATCCCTTACTGCCTTCTCTTGAGCTTGGAGAGCTTGGTTCATGCACACTTCTTCTACCTCCTTCTCATCTATCTGTGCCCGAAGTGCCTTGACCTCTATGGTGATTGCCTGGAATTGGTCTTCGATTTCTGATGCAGTCTGCCTTTCCAATTCTCTTGCATATTCTTCCTTGGCCAAGCTAGTGAATAGTTTTGACATTTGGATCATTTGGCTAGCTTGATGTTGGAGAATGATAGATGGTGATGAGGTCTGGCGTTATTGCTAATACAAGTGGTGCCCATGGAGCCATCCTGATGATGCTATAGTACTTGGGGGAGGTTGTTCCAATGGCATTTCAGTCCCTTGTGTAAGATAGTCATACTGCTGATCTAGCACTAGCTTCCCTTGTGGCTCATTGACTGGCATGGCATCAATGGGTGGTTCGAGTGCTGATGTAGTCTCAAGCTCTGGTGTTGATCTTTCCTTAGGTTTGAGTGCTAACCTTGTCTTGAGCTCGGGTTGGTGCTATTGGTGGAGACTTAGTGGTTGTAGTTGTGCGCCAAGCTGTAGCATTTCCTGGGGCAATTCCACAATCCGACCTCCAAAATAGGTACTTGTGCTAAGGCATCTACACTTATCAATGTGATAGTTGGAGAAGTTGGTGATGGCTCCCATACTGGTGAGAAGGGTATGTCCAACTCCTCAATTGGTTTTGGTGACTGGGGCAGAGTCATTTCTCTTTCTTGTAGTTCTTTTTTGATGATTATAGCCAATAAGTGTGGAATTTTACATTTTTGGCCCGAAGAACCATCGAGTTTTTTGGTAAAGAAAATGACGAAGTGCTGGACCCAGTCTTGTTTTAGCTTCCTACTCAGCAAAACAAATGTGCGGAGTGGAAGGGAGCGATCTTTGCCGTACTTTATTCCCAGGATTATGGATAGAAATTGTGCTGCTCGTACTTGCCATCCTTTGCATTGTTGGAGTAGTAAGAATGGAGAAAGTCCTTGATGTAGGTGGTCAGGGTAGGACTGTCCTCCAAGCATTTGAGGCTCTCATGCAAACTGCCTAGACCCCGTTGCTCTAAATAAGATGTTGCTTCCTGGGAAAGAGCATAAGTCGATGTGGGTGGCTAGACAAGTTCCAATGATTGGGCCTTGTTAATGGTTGTGTAGGCCAGTTGTGACTAGGGTGGCATTTGTTCTGCTTGGTCATGCACTGAATCTTCTTCAGAGCTATCGCTTTGGACCACGAATGCTTGTGGTCTCTGTGGTTGATAGGATGTAGATGGCTACGAACTCTGGAGGGGTCCCATGGTTGAGGCGGTGGGCTCTTTCTATGCATCCTCTTTAGTGGCGGCATCTTTTCTGAACCTGCATCCATGTGCATGTAGTGTACCATTGATCATTAGATTGATTGGCATGCCGGTATGACCTTTCTCTGTGTGTGTGGGAGAGGGATCTTTTTTTATACATCCTTTGAGAGTGTGGAATGAAAGTGTGTGGTTCAATTATTCATGCAATCATCTATGTGTCTAAGCGAAAGCGTGTGAGTGCATGTGACCTGGTAGCTAAGTAGGGACTAACTATATGCTTTTTTTGCTGGGATTTTGATAGGGCAGCTAGAACTCATTCATCACTTCTAAGCTCTAAGTAAAATTGATTGATGCTACCTATATGTGTGAAGACGTACATATGCAAGTGAGTGCTCGTGATACAATCTAATCCTAACTAAGGAAGACTTTGGTTTCCCAAATCTTCATTTTTGTCGAGGATGGCTTGCATGTTGATGTAGTAGTGCTTCAGTCGGCTCTCGTTTATTGTTGTGTTGAATTGGACTCCATCCAATGTTTCAAGTAGCACAGCTTTGATGGGATTCATCTTTCGTACTCGGTATGGTCCTTGACCTAGATACTTCAGTTTCCCCTTGTGTACTTTGGCATTGTATAACAGGACTAAGTCACCTTCCTTGATGTCTTTAGCTTTCAAATTCCTATCAAACCATGCCTTTCTTCTGCATTTTCTATTGTCATGGCATGGTAGGCGACTAGTCTTGTCTCTATATGCTTTTCCAACTGACAGAGCCTTTCTTTCAAGGATTCATGGTCACCCATGCATTCATGTACTGTGATGCGTAGACTTGGTATTACAAATTTCAGTGGGACCACAGCTTCGAGGCCGTACACCAATTGAAAAGGTGTGTTCCTTGTACTGACCTTGAATGTGGTTCTGTATGCCCATAAGGCTGCATTCAATTTCTCTGCCCAATCAAAACGCTGTGGTTTTACTACCTTGGTGAGGATAATGCATATTATTTTGTTTGTGGATTCTGCTAGTCCATTCCCTTGGGGGTAGTAGGGTGTGCTTTTTTTATGGATTACCATGAAGCCAGACAAGAGTTCTTGAATTACCTCATTGACAACATGTGTGCCTCTATCCGACACAATTTCAATGGGGCATCCGAATCGAGTGATCACATTTTCGTATAAGAATCTTGTTGTACTTCTGGCATCTGCCTTTCTGAATGCTTTAGCTTCAACCCATTTTGTAAAGTAATCAGTGGCCACAATGATGTAGTGTGCCTATGTTCCTTTTGCTGCTGGATATATGGGACCCACATAGTCAATCCCCCAATTCTCAAATGGTTTTTGTGCAACAATTGGTGTTAGGGGATTGAAGTCTTTGTGTTGTGTTTTAATAGTCTGTTGGCATACATCACAGCCTTTTACATATTCATAGGCATTTGCCCATAGTGTTGGCCACCAGTAGCCTGCAAGGAGAACTTTTCTTGCTCTGGCTTCCCCTTGGAAGTGTCCTCCTGCAATGCCTTCATGGACTTCACTCAGGATTGGCAGGATCTCATGAGGCATTACACATCTTCTTAATATCTGGTCCTTGCCCATCTTGTACAGTTGTCCTGCAATGAGTTGATAGGGTGTAGTCTTTAGAATCAATTTTTTGGCATCTACTGCTTTCATGTCAGGGGGTGGTCTTCCTGCCATCAAGTACCCAATAATATCTCCACACCACTTTGGAACTACAATCATAAAAAAAGAACCACAAGAAAGAGAAATGACTCTGCCCCAGTCACCAAAACCAATTGTGTATACTGGGTATTCCACACTTATTGGCTATAATCATCAAAAAAGAACTATAAGAAAGAGAAATAACTCTGCCCCAGTCACCAAAACCAATTGAGGAGTTGGACATACCCTTCTCACCAATATGGGAGCCGTCACCAACTTCTCCAACTATCACATTGATAAGTGCAGATGGCTTAGCAGAAGTACCTATTCTCGAGGTCGGGATTGCGGAATTGCTCCAGGAAATGCTATAGCTCGGTGCACAACTGCAACCACTAAGTCTCCAAGAGAAGGTTGGCACCCGATCCTAAGGAAAGATCAACACCAAAGCTTGAGACTACATCAGCACTCAAACCGCCCATCGACGCCATGCCAGTCGATGAGCCACAAGGGGAGCCAGTGCGGTAGTATGACTATTGTACACAAGGGACTGAAATGCCATTGGAACAACCTCCCCCAAGTACTATAGCATCATCAGTATGGCTCCATGGGCACCACTTGTATCAACAATATCTCCAGACCTCATCACCGTCTGTCATTCTCTAACATCAAGCTAGCCAAATGATCCAAATGTCAGAACTATTCACTAGCTTGGCCAAGGAAGTATATGCAAGAGAATTGGAAAGGCAGACTGCATCAGAAATCAAAGACCAATTCCAGGCAATCACCATAGAGGTCAAGGCACTTCAGGCACAGATAGATGAGAAGGAGGTAGAAGAAGTGCACATGAACCAAGCTCTCCAAGCTCAAGAGAAGGTAGTGAGGGATGTGACCTCCAACCTCCACCAAAGTCAAACACAACTAACTATAGCAGTAGAAGCAATGGCAATCCTATAGACCTACTATAACTCCTTAACATCTGCACATGCGCAACAAACAGAGGTAGTGGCACAAGCTCGACTCACTCTCATTCACAAAGAAGAATAGCTCCAGGATTGCAAAGACAAGCTTGAAGACATGAAACAATCTTTGGCAGTACGTGCCTTCAGCATTGATGAGCTTACAAGGGAATGCCGAATCTTAAAAGACCAACTTGCTACTATTCAAGAGGCCAGCACTTCACGAGCCCAAGTCTTGGACCAATGGTCCAATACCATTGAAGACATTCCTCAACAGGCAAAGGTCACCTTGCAAATGAAAAAGCTTAAGGAGGCATACATAACCATCTGCCATCAGTACAAAGAAAAAATGAATGAGATGCACTCCCAAAAAATAGTCATCTCCAAGCTTGAACTCCAATTTCTAGTGCACAACAATGAGGCATTGGAAGACAACACCAATGACGCCCCACTACAATGCACAACCGTGGTGTATGAAGAGCTTGTGGCTGCTCTACACGTGGAAGATCACCTCAATGCACGCGTGCTTATCCATTGGAAGCAACTCCAAATTAGCATCATATCTGCTCATCCAACAATCAACTAGGAACGATCAATCGGGACTAAAACCCTGTGCATAATTTGCCAAGACTTGTCTAAAGATGAGAAGAATATCTTCTGCCTGTCTACACATGTCGGGTTTATAACACTCAGGACGGATGCTTTCATTGCATATGTCTGCCTCATGGGTAGTCCTCCCCTCAGGGTTATTGCAGGTTTGTTTCCAATGCTACAAAGTCCATCCCTATTATTTGCACTGCACGACATAACCGACATCCAATCCATGCAGCTGATCATCCCATCGCACTAGCAAAAAGAAGTGTCGGAAGATTACAAGGCCTATCTCACATCCAACTTCCCATATCTAACCACTCTTTCTGCCAACATCATAACCTCACTTCCCCTTGCTGCTATCACCCTCTTAACCTTCCTCGAGCTCCATCCTAACATCTATTCCCTCCATCATCTCTTTGCCCATGCCTCTCACCATTTTCAACTTACGCAACAGTCACAAACTTATGAGCCCCTCACACCTAGCTTTTGTTGAGATATCGAGCTCCACTCGCGATATGCCAGGGTGACTGTTGTGCATTTATGTCACCGACTTGTTAGCTAGAGATACGGTTAGTACACCGCCCACGAATAATAGCTGGATGACAGCTATCCTTATCTACACTAGTTCGTGGCTCAGTTAGTATGCCACCTTAGTTAGTTGAGTTTGGTTTGAGACCCACATATAGGGTTCTTCTATTTCTTTGTACCAGAGTTCTTTTGGCTTACACAACTAAGAAGAGGAAAACTGTTTTCAGCCTCCACCTTTGTGTGTACTCCCCCATTGTGCATGTGAGAAAGCCGCAAGGGAGACTCCTTCCCTCTCTCCCACTATCTTCACATGGTTCAGAGCCTTGTTCGTGGTAAGGAGCTCAAGAAAGCAAGCCAAGTTCGTGGTGTCCTGGTAAGAGGACCAGTGTTGCTTTCCTATTTCGAGTTTGGGAGCAAATCAGAAGTGCAAGAGTGCACTGTCTCAGATTGAGACGCCCTTCGCGGTGTGGCGAGAGCGCAGTATATGTTGCAGTGACGTTATTTTTCTGATTTGAGGTCATTTCGGGGCCCGTTTTGGAGACGGAAGTTCTCCGCAGGCACTCAGAAAAAGGTCCTGTTTTTGCTGTGCGATCACTGTTCTGCGGGTCGGTGAAAAGTTGCCGTATAAAGTGCATCGTATGCCTGTGTGCAGAGATATTGGGAGTTGCAGATTCATGCCTGTTGCCTGTTGATGCAAAATCGTCACTAGGAAGTGACTGTGTGGTGAAATACCACTTTCGTCAGTTTTGCAGATCTGCCCATGTGAGGCAAAAAGTTGTGTTTTTTGCAGTGACAGAATATTTTGCAGTGTTCTGTAATGGCATCTGATTCTCTTTCACAGATTGTCACTGAAAAGCTTGACAAGAATAACATCCAGGCATGGAAGTTTAGAATTACAAATTTCTTGATGGGAAAAGGCTATTGGGAATTCATTACAGGAAATGAAGAAGAACCTGTTCTTCCTAATGTTCCCAGTCAACAGGAAATGCAGGCATTCAAAGGATGGCATGAGAGAGCCAGGAAAGTTATGTACTGGCTGTCTATCAGTATTTCGGACTCCATGATTGTGCATATTCAGGATGCAAGTACGCCAAAGGAGGCATGGGATACTTTGGCAAAAATGTACAGCACAAATACGCAAGCCAGGAAAATGCAACTCAAACAGGAGTTGCACAATGTGCAGAGAGAAAATTTGAGCATAAATGACTACCACATGAAAGTGAAGAAAATTGCAGATGCACTTGCTTCCATTGGGTCGCTAGTGGATGATGATGATTTGGTTTCTGTGACCTTGAATGGTCTAGGAAAGGATTATGCACAGTTCCGGACATCCATTGCCATCCATGAAAAATTTCCTGATTTTGAGGAGCTAATTGCTCTTCTAATTTCTGAAGAGCAGAGAAATGGTGGTGCATCTTCTTCAGCAGGAACTTCAAAAGAAACTATCTTCTACCCAAATGCTGGCAGAGGTAGAGGCAGAGGTAGAGAAGGCCGATCTGTAGGCCGTGGTAGAAATCAGAATATGCAACAAACGCAAGAAAACCAGTCCTATGCTGGAGGACGTGGTAACTCTAGAGGCAGGGGGAGACAAAGAGGCCGTGGTGGATGGCAGAGAAGCCAAAATGCAAACAGCAATGTTGAATGCTACTATTGTGGCAAAATGGGTCATATGGCTAAGGACTGCTACAAAAAGCAGAATGACATTATGAATGGAAAATTGCAGCAAGGCAATTATGCATCTTCTAGCAGGTAGTGTGATGACACAAATTAGCATCTATTTATGGTGCAGCATATGACCAATTCTGTGACAAGTGCAGAAGAACAAAATGATGTGTGGTATGTTGACTCAGGTGCGTCAAACCACATGACAGGTCATGCAGAATGGATGCAAGATGCAAGGAAAATGGAAAAGCCAGGATTTGTGGAGACTGGTGATGATACTGCACATCCTATTGTGCAGATTGGCAAAATTCCTTTGTCTATGCAGGATGGGAAAAAGAAATACTTGTCTGATGTATTTCATGTCCCGAACATCACCAAGAACCTGGTTTCTATTGGTCAGATGGTTGAGCAGGGCTTGCAGGTCAGATTTAATCCTCATGGATGCTTTGTTGAGGATATGAAAAATAATGGTCGCTTGATAGCAAAAGGAAAGAAGAAGGGCAGGATGTTTACGTTGGATGCAGACATGCCTGAATTGAGTGTAGCAATGTTTGCACATGGGACCGGTGTAGTTGCAGATATTGATATCTGGCACAAATGCATTGGTCATGTTAATATACAGCGACTTAAATCAATGCAAGCCCAAAATATTGTTGCAGGATTGCCTAAATTCAAGGTTGCAAAAATGCACAAGGTTTGTGAAGCCTGTCAATTTGGGAAACAGGTAAGGAAACCTTTTCCTAGGCATGTTCAAGAGAGTAAAAAGCCATTGGAATTAATCCACTCTGATGTGTGGACTACAAAAGCTGCATCTATTGGCGGCTGTCACTATTTTGTCACATTTATTGATGACTTCAACAGAAAACTGTGGGTGTATTTTATGAAAAAGAAAAGTGAAGTGTTTGGGCACTTCAAAGCTTTCAAAACTATGGTTGAAAAAGAAACAGGCCTGCAAATAAAATGCCTAAGGTCAGATGGAGGGGGAGAGTACCTCTCAAATGAGTTTGCAAGGTTCTTGCAGGAGCATGGTATAAAGCAGCAATATTCATGCAGTCATACCCCACAGTAAAATGGAATTGCAGAAAGAAAAAACAGGCATATTGGAGAGGTATCTCGGGCTATGCTAAATGAAAAAGATCTACCAGGTTATTATTGGGCTGAAGCAGTTGCTATAGCAGTCTATATAATGAACAGGATTCCCACTGCAGCAATACATGGCATGACACCAGAGAAGATGTATACTGGTAGGAAACCAGATTTTTCTCATTTGAAGATTTTTGGTTGCATTGCCTATGTCCATGTGCCAGATGAGTTGAGGTCCAAGTTGGATCCAAAAGCTGAGAAGTGCGTCTTTATTGGTTATTCTCTGTAGCAGAAAGGGTATAGATGCTATAACCCTTCTACACGTAAGTTCATAGTGAGCACAGATGTTGTTTTTGATGAGATGAGCAGCTGGTATAAACCAGTAAATGTGATGATTGATGTAGATGCGCAAAATGGTAATGTTGCACAGAATGCACAGCAGCAATCACAAAATATCAGTGGACCTGGAGTGTCCTCTACCAGTGGTTCACATACTTCGCCATGGACAGGCAGATTGAGATCAGGAGAATCCCCTCAAAGCAATGCAGAGAGTGGTACACAGGTATCACGAAAAGGAAAAGAGAAGGTAGATCAGCCCATGTTTGATGTGAATGCAGGTCACTCTTATGTGGATGGTGAATCCAGTGGCTCAGAACAGAGCATTGATGATGAGTTGGGTATTCCTTCTGTTGTTACACCTGGAGTAAGGAAGACCAAGGATGTTTTGAGAGCACCTGGAAGTGAGCCTATTTTGCGCAGGTCTACCAGGGTTAGGTATCCTGTGGATAGGCTGAAATATGATGGATTTACAGCCATTCACTATGCCTATATGGTCAAAGTGATACAGGAACCAGAACCCACTTCTTTTGAGCAAGCCATGGGAAATGAAAAATGGGAGAAAGCCATGGATGAAGAAATGGATGCCTTGGATGCTAATGCTACATGGGAATTGGTGCCTTTGCCTAAAGGCAAGAATGCAATTGGTTGTAAGTGGGTTTATAAGATCAAGCACAATGGAGATGGTTCTGTGAATAGATACAAGGCAAGATTAGTTGTCAATGGGTATGCACAGACATATGGCATTGATTATGAAGAAACTTTCAGCCCGGTTGCAAGGATGGCAATCGTAAGAGCAGCCATTGCTATGGCTGCATCAAAGGGATGGTCTTTACATCAGATGGATGTAAAGAATGCCTTCTTGCATGGTGATTTGCAAGAAGAGGTCTTTATGGAGCAGCTAGTAGGTTATGTTCATGCTATTCATCCCGAGTTTGTTTGCAGGTTGAAGAAAGCCTTGTATGGCTTGAAGCAAGCACCTAGAGCATGGTCTGACAAGATAGGACAGTATCTTGTCACTATTGGCTTTCAGATTTCCAAGGCAGATTTCTCACTCTATGTGAGAAAAACAGAGAAAGGGATTATGCTGCTGGTCATTTATGTTGATGATTTGATCATCACAGGCGATAGTGATGAAGATATCCTTCATGTGAAAATGCTATTGAGGCAGAAGTTTGAGATGAAGGATTAGGGAGAGCTGCGTTATTTCTTGGGCATTGAGGTGATTAGATCACCAAGTGGGATACAGCTCTTGCAGAGGCAGTATGGATTGGACATGCTGTCCAAATATGGGATGACAGGCTATAAGCCTATTTCAGTTCCTTTGGAGCAGAATGTGAAGCTGAGCGCAGATGCAGGTGAGCTTCTGGAGGACCCTACTATGTACAGACGCATAGTAGGAAGTTTGATTTACATGACTATTACCAGGCCAGATTTGAGCTATGCTGTTGGGTTGGTAAGTCAGTTTATGCAGGCTCCAAGGAAACCGCATTTGGATGCGGCTAGACGCATACTCAGGTATGTGAAGTCCACATTGCAGTATGGACTATTTTATGAGGCTGGGGTTCAGATATAGTTGCAGGGATACACTGATGCTGATTGGGCTGGTAGCATTTCAGATAGACGATCTACCAGTGGATATGTGTTCTCTTTTGGGAGTGCTGCAGTCACTTGGAGCAGCAAGAAACAGCCTACAGTTGCCTTGTCGAGCACAGAGGCTGAGTACAGGGGTGCAGCAATGGCTGCATGTGAGGTAGCTTGGTTGCATAAGCTACTTTATGATATGCATCAGTCTACAGATGGGCCGGTTGTCATTTATTGTGACAACATGAGCAGTATACATTTGGCAAAGAACCCAGTCTTTCATGCTAGAACAAAGCACATTGAGGTGCATTATCACTATGTGCGGGAGAAGGTGCTACTAGGTCTTATTGATCTAGTTTATGTCAGCACAGAGGATCAAGTAGCTGACATATTCACGAAAGCATTGGGCACAGAGAAGCTGCGCAAGTTCAGAGACCTGCTTGGTGTGCAGGATTTGGGATTGAGCTCGAGGGGGAGTGTTGAGATATCGAGCTCCACTCGCGATATGCCATGGTGACTGTTGTGGATTTATGTCACCGACTTGTTAGCTGGAGATGCGGTTGGTACACCGCCCACGAATAATAGCTGGATGTTAGCTATCCTTATCTACACTAGTTCGTGGCTCAATTAGTATGCCACCTTAGTTAGTTGAGTTTGGTTTGAGACCCACATATAGGGTTCTTCTATTTCTTTGTACCAGAGTTCTTTTGGCTTACACAACTAAGAAGAGGAAAACTGTTTTCAGCCTCCACCTTTGTGTGTACTCCCCCATTGTGCATGTGAGAAAGCCACAAGTGAGACTCCTTCCCTCTCTCCCACTATCTTCACAGCTTTTTCCCCTCCCTTGCTAATCCTACCCTTGAGGATTACCAAGCTGCTCAAACCATTTGCCCAATTCTTCCCTCCCTCCCCTTTGCTCCCCCTTCTGTCACTATCACTCTGCCATATTTCTCCCCAATGTCCCTCAATTCTCTCCCTGTCCCATCATTACCTTCGACACTTCTGGTGCTTCCATCAGTAGAAAATGACACAGTGTTTGATTTTGAATATCAGGATCCAGATAATCCAATTCATACGCCCATGCCAAGTTCCAATGATGGGTATGATTTTGATGAGATCCCACTTCCCAGTAACCCCATCAAGGAATTTTGGAGCAAATATCTTGATATGAAAACTTGAGGTGGATGCAACTTTCCTACCAACATTCGTCAACGTCAAATTAGTGAAAGTTGGATTAGCAAGTTGGATCCACAACCTGATTGGTGCCGTCCCAAGCTCTTTGATGTAATCTTCTTGGATGAGTACTTACGGGCACCTCCATGTCTTAGAACCCATCCCACCCTACTCTGGTGTATAATGGAATATCCAAGGCATAATGGTTTGAGCACTTCAGCAGCATGAACAAATAATGTGCGGCAACATTGATCGTTTCCTTTGCCAAACTGCCATATTCTGTAAAACATTGGAATTCATTCTGGAGGTCCCATGTTACCTGGATTCCCATTTGCCTCCACTCAGCTTTAATCCCAATGAAAGGATTGATGCTCAGATTACAAGCCGGCTCTATCAAAGAGTGATCTTCTTGGAGGCACGCCACATATCTCTGTTTGAGCAAATGGTGGATACAGGCTATGTGGAAACTACGCAAAAATTGTATGGTGCTATGGCTTTACAGTGGCATCAAATGGCATGACACAAGTTCCACAGCCACTGGACTAAAAACATGGCAACCTAGGTATGTGATCGCAATAAGCCATAACCCAAGGACGGGTAATAAAATGGATCCGGGAGTATGTTGACTATGTGCCAACATGAACTTATGTAGAAAGGGAAGCTGATACAACTTTGTGTTACAACTTTTAGATACAACTTTGTGTTAAGACTTTGTGATACAACTTTGTGTTACGACTTTGTGACACAACTTTGTGTTACAACTTCTACATGTAGAAAGAGAATGTGTTACAAGTTTGTATTACACCTTTGTGTTACAACTTTGTGATACAACTTTGTGTTACAACTTTGTAATATGACTTTGTGTTACAACTTTGTGTTACATGCAGAGAGAGAAGCTCTCCAACTTGTATAAATACCCCATAATGGAATGAAGCCCACACTCTTTGGGGCATTGTGTTGAGTCTACTTTGGTATTCCAAGCATTTGTCTCAAGTGTCCATGCTTCCTTGCACTGCATGTCCAAAAGCATGTCCTTACCTTGCAACTCCTCCTCCCCTCTCCTCCAACCCTGCAACCCACCCTCTCCCTCTCCTCCTCCCTCCTCCTTCCTCCTCCTCCTCCCTCCTCCTCCTCCTCCTCCTCCCTCCTCTCTCTTCTTTCCCCCATGCTCTTACACCTTCTTCCTCTCGCACTCCTATGCTCCCCTAAACCCTTTATTCCTCAACCCTTAAAACTCCATGATCTATGAGGGAGACGAGTTCTCCACCATGTACTCTACCCTGACCTTGGAAACTCCTTCTACACCCTAGAACCTCCTTCTGAACCTTGGATCCTCCTTCTAACCCTAGACTCCTTCTAGACCCTGGAACCTCCTTCTAAACCCTGGAACTCCTTCTAAACCCTGGAACCTCCTTCTTACCGTAGAATCTCCTTCTGCACCTTAAAGTCCTTCTAAACCCTACAACCCCCAATGAAGGCGAAAGCATTCATTACCTCAATAAAGATGATTTACGTTCCTTTTACACATGCATGCACTTTGTTTGCTTACCACACTTAAGCCTACGTCTCTCACCGAAACATGACTCAAGGTCCTAAGCTACACATATACTACAACTGACAATCCCAATATATCTATAGGTGACAAAAAGCCTCGGAACCCTATTAACATAGAATACCCAACTCTTCCTACGAAAGTAGTAGGAAAGAGAAAACACTGAGTCTAAAGTGGCAGAGAAGTTCATCACTAGGGTGAAGAATCTGTGCAATCAGATGACTGCGATTGGCATCACCATCACCAGCGAGAATCTAGCACGAAGGTGCATACGGATTCTCCCACCAAAGTATGATGGTCTTTTTATGGTGTTGAATACGCAGAACAAAAATCCACCCATCAACTTTGAGGATTTCAGCGCGATGCTTCTGGAGGAGGAGATGCGTCAAAAGATGAGGACTAGAGAAGATTCGGCTTTCTATGCCGGATCAAAGAAAGGTAAGGGTAAGGACTCTGGTAACCCATCTTCTTCTGATGATAAAAAGAGAAAGAAGAAGATCAAGTGCTTCTATTGCAACAAGGCAGGGCACAAGCAGAATGAGTACCGAAAGAAGATTGTAGATGAGAAGAACACAGTAAAAAAAGAGTCCAGCAACAGCGCACAGGCAGTTCCAGTAGAGCTATTCATAGCACTTGAGGAGATTTGCACGGAGGCAGTTCATGTACTTGTGGATGAACCATGGATTATAAACAGTGTTGCATGGTGCCACATGACCATCATAAGGATTGGTATACCTCTCCACAGCCGATAGGGAATGACATCCTGGTAGCAGTCGGCAATGATGCAAAATGTCTAGCAAAAGGAAAAGGTATGATTGCTCTCAAGTTAGATGGAGTTGTAAAACAGTTGTCCGATGTTCTTTATGTGCCAGATATCAAGAGGAACTTGTTGTCTGTTTCTGCGATCATAGATCGGGACCTCAAAATTCAATTCAATAAGAATGGTGCATAGATTTTGGATCTTCAAGGGAAGGTCATTGGTAAAGGTACACGGCACAACAACATCTATGAACTCTCAGCTTTCAGTGCTCGAGCCGATGTGAAGAACACCAAGCTGTGGGATGAGAGGTTTGGTCATCTAAACCTTAGTTCTTTAAAGGAGATGCATAAAAGTGGAATGATTGCAAACCTACCAGAAATTTTAGATCTGCCCGATGTATGTGAAGCTTGCATGATGGGCAAGCAGCATCGGCAACCCTTTCCTAAAGAGGCCAGCAGGGCAAAGGCTCCTCTAGAGCTCATTCACATAGACCTCTGTGGAAAGATGGAGACAAAAGCTTTGGGTGGTTCCTACTACTTCATGATGCCGATCGATGACTACAGTAGAAGCATATGGATATACTTCCTGAAGACTAAAGATGAGGCTTTTAGTAAGTTCAAGGAATGGCATGTAATGGTCGAGAAAGAAACGGGGAGGAAGGTGAAGAAGTTGAGATCAGATAGAGGTGGTGAGTTCACATCAAGTGAATTAGAAAGTTATTGCAAAAGTCACGGGATCAAGAGGCAAAAACCCCTGCCACATACATCACAGCAAAATGGAGTAGCAGAATGCAAGATGCGCATTATCTGTGAAATGGGCACGAATATGATGAAAGGGAAAGATTTGCCAAAGACTTTCTCGACTGAAGCATGTAACACGGCATTTTACATTCTGAATCGTAGCTACACGAAGGCTATGAATGGGATGATCCACTGTAGGCCTTTTCTAGTAAGAAACCTTCAGCTGCACATTTCAAAGTTTTTGGATGTGACTATTTTGTGCATGTCCCTGATGCTAACAGGACCAAATGGGAACCTAAGAGCCAGAAATGTATTTTCTTGGGCTACAGTGAAGAGGCGAAGAGTTACTATCTCTATAATCCTCTTACCAAGAAGATAATAGTAAGTCACGATGTGGTCTTCTTAGAATAGGCGCATCAATTGGAGGAGGATGCTTCCTTTCCAGACAACCAGGACCAGGATATCCATCCAATACAACCACCAATAGCACACTGAACTCCCCCAATGGTGCTTGGGAGGATTCAAGATAAAGAAAAGGAAGAAGAGCCTGCAGAACCACAACGGCAATAGCCATTCCCGAAGTGGGTAAAGCAACTTTTGGACGGCAAAGAACCTCCAGCCATTGAGGAGGAACCATCCGAACACCATTGGTCCAAGAGATTAGAGGAGCAAACAAGGGCGCAGGAACACTTGGTCAACTACGCTTCGATGACAGAGGTGATCCGTGCTGAAGAACCCAAGTGTCTTGAAGAGGCACAGGGTGATGATAGGTGGATGGAGGCCAGTCAGAGTATGGCTCCATAATGAAGAACAACACTTGGGACCTTATGGATCGACCAGCAAAACACAAGGTAATCGGCACCAAGTGGGTGTACAAGACCAAGTACAAGTCCGATGGCACGTTGGATAAGTACAAGGCTCGGCTCATGGCAAAAGGATTTGCACAGGTACATGGTTTTGATTATCAGGATACTTTTGCTCCCACAACTCGACTAACCACAATTCGTGTTTTGGCTTTAGCAACCCAGGGAAGTTGGCTCATGTTTCAATGGATGTAAAATCTGCCTTTCTGAATGGAGATCTCAAGGAGGAGGTATACGTGGAACAACCACCAAGTTTTGTGATCCCCGGTTCAGAAGGTAAAGTCTATAAACTAAAGAAGGCACTTTACGGGCTGAAACAGGCCCCACGACAGTGGTACCAGTGGATTGATGCCTACTTTCTACAAAAAAGGGTTCAGGAGGAGCCCATTTAATGCAAATTTGTATATCTACAGAGAAGGAGGCAGTTGTATAATCATGGTCCTGTATGTGGACGACCTTGTCATAATAGGGAACCATGAAGAGAAGATCTTGCAGACAAAGAAGTTGCTAGGAAAAGAGTTTGAAATGATAGACCTCGGACTGAGCCATTTATGTTTGGGGATTGAAGTTTGGCAAGAGCCAAAACAGATCTTCATCTCACAGCTAAAGTATGCTGGAGAGATACTAAAGGCATTTGGCATGGTTGAGTGCAAGACAATTGGCACCCCTATGGAGGTTGACGTGAAGCTCTCAAATGAGGATTCATAACCACTGGTGGACGAAGCGAAGTACAGAAGACTTGTGGGCAGTTTGATTTACTTGTGCAACATGCAATCGGACATCAGCTTTGCGACTGGTGTACTAAGCAGGTTTTCCAATAAGCCTCGAGAGAACCATTGGAGGGCAGGGATGTGGGTGCTGAAATACATCAAAGGCACACTTGATTATGGCATCACCTATACCAAGGGCAACATCTTGACTAGATTTTGTGACTCGGATTAGGCAGGAGACATGGACAGTAGGAGATCAGTGACAGGTTACTATTTCTCACTTGGATCTAGAGCTATGTCATGGGTCAGCAAGAAGCAACCCACAGTTGCTCTTTCTTCTACCGAGGCTGAGTACAAATCAGCATGCTTTGCTTCTTGTGAAACAGTCTAGTTGAGGAGGATTTTGGGGGACATGGGTGCAGTACAGAACAAGCCTACACAATTATCATGTGACAATCAGAGTTGCATGGCAATTGCAAAGAACCCTGTGTTCCACGCTCACACAAAACACATTGAGATTCAATATCACTTTGTACGTGAGCTCATCATGAATGGAGAGGTTAACTTGGTGTACTATTTGACTATAGAGAATGCTGCGGAGATCTTCACGAAGGCTCTTGGAAGAGACTTGCTGGAGAGGCATCTTCATCGACTTGGACCAAAAAAGTAAGTTCACTTGCGGCGGGTGGACATTGAGGGGGGGTGTTAGATATCAATGCTCCACTCTCATGTAACTATGCAGGAACCAGCTAACTCTACTTGTAAGCCCCCCATATGAGGAGAAGGCATCTGAGTAGCTCGATTATCTGGTAGGTCCTTGTTTGGACACCAGATGGGGGCCATGTGTGGCCTGATGGCTGGACGGAGTTGGCACACTGCCAACTAGGCTACATGCAAGTGCACGAAGGCATTCCATAACTGACTGCACTGAGGGTAGACAGAGCATTTCTTGGGGCAGCCCACTCTCGGGTTGTGGGGCCCATTTGGAGCCCCAGATGATCTCGGATGGCTGTGGGCCAAATGGTAACCATAGGTTAGTTGCTCTATTTTGTGCACCGGTTCTATTAGGAGGTCGGTGGCCAATTTCAGGAACGACCCCTAGTCAACCGTTTTGGGTGGACTGGGTCGGTCACCCAATTGAGTCTAACCGATTGCAAGTGGTGTGGCTATATAAGAGCAAGCCCGTGAAGCCCATAATCATCATTGGCTACAACAACCTTGATTCCTTAGCATCTAGCCTCCGTCCTCTACTGTTTCTAGATTGCCATCGAAGCTTCTCTCACAGGAGCGCATGGTTGGGAGGCACGGTTGGGAGGCAGTGCCATCTATTGTATCAGTTTTACAGTAATCAAATTTTTGATTCTCCATACTATCTGCTTTTCTCTCTTGCATACGAGATCTTGTTATCTATTGAGCACAGACGTATTGTTTTCTTATACATTGGTCATGTTAATGTACAATGACTTAAATTAATGTAGGCCCAAAATATTGTTGTAGGATTGCCTAAGTTCAAGGTTGCAGAAATGCATAAGGTATGTGAAGCCTATCAATTTGGAAAACAGGCAAGGAAACCATTTCCTAGACATGTTCAAGAGAGTAAGAGGCCATTGGAATTGATCCACTCTGATGTGTGGACTACTAAAGCTGCATCTATAGGAGGCTATCATTATTTTGTCACTTTTAT
Organism: Dipteris shenzhenensis; assembly: GCF_047967505.1. Classification (NCBI taxonomy): domain Eukaryota; kingdom Viridiplantae; phylum Streptophyta; class Polypodiopsida; order Gleicheniales; family Dipteridaceae; genus Dipteris; species Dipteris shenzhenensis. The sequence continues at coordinate 40,938,545 of NC_141622.1, read as the reverse complement.
TGATGACTATAGCAGAAAAGTTTGGGTGTATTTTATGAAAAAGAAAAGTGAAGTGTTTGGGCATTTCAAAGCTTTTAAAGCTAAGAAACAGGCCTGCAAATAAAATGCCTAAGGTCAGATGGAGGGGGAGAGTGCCTCTCAAATGAGTTTGCAAGTTTCTTGCAGGAGCATGGCATAAAGCACCAATATTCATGTAGTCATACCCCACAGCAAAATGGACTTATAGAAAGGAAAAATAGGCATATTGGAGAGGTATCTCGTGCCATGCTCAACGAAAAAGACCTGCCAGATTATTATTGGGCTGAAGTAGTTGCTACAACAATCTACATTATGAACATGACTCCCACTGTAGCAATAAATGGCATGATGCCAGAGGAGAGGTATACTGGTAGGAAACCAAATATTTCTCATTTGAAAGTTTTTGGCTACATTGCCTATGTTCATGTGCCAGATGAGTTGAGATCCAAGTTGGATCCAAAAGCTGAGAAGTGCATCTTTATTGGTTATTCTCTATTGTAGAAAGGGAATAGATGCTATAACCCTTTCACTCGTAAGTTTACAATGAGCAGAGATGTTTTTGATGAGATGAGCAGCTCGTATAAACTAGTAAATGTGATTGATGATGTAGATGCACAGAATGGTAATGCTGCCCAGAATTCACAGAAGCAATCACAAAATATTAGTGGACTTGTAGTGTCCTCTAGCAGTGGTTCACATACTTTGCCATGGATAGGCAGATTGAGATCAAGAGGATCTCCTCAAAGCAATGCAGATAGTGCTATGCAGGTATCATGAAAAGGAAAAGAGAAAGTAGATCAGCCCATGGTTGATGTGAATGCAGGTCACTCTTATGTGGATGGTGAATCCACTGGCTCAGAACAGAGCCTTGATGATGAGTTGGGTATTCCTTCTGTTGTTACACCTGGAGTAAGGAAGACAAGGGATGTTTTGAGAGCACCTGGTAGTGAGCCTATTTTGCACAGGTCTACTAGAGCTAGGTATCCTATGGATAGGCTGAAATATGATGGATTTATAGCCATTCCCTATGCCTATATGGTCAAAGTGATACATGAACTAGAACCCACTTCTTTTGAGCAAGCCATGGGAAAAGAAAAATGGGAGAAAGCCATGGATGAAGAAATGGATGCCTTGGAAGCAAATGCTACATGGGAATTAGTGCCTTTGCCTAAAGACAAGAATGCAATTGGATAGAAGTGGGTTTATAAGGTGAAGCACAATGCAGATGGTTTTGTGAACAGATACAAGGCAAGATTAGTTGTCAAGGGGTATGCATAGACATATGGCATTGATTATGAAGAAACATTTAGTCTGGTTGCAAGGATGGCAACCGTAAGAGCAGTCATTGCTATGGCTGCATCAAAGGGATGGAAGAGGGATGGTCTTTACATTAGATGGATGTAAAAAATGGTTTTTTGCATGGTGATTTGCAAGAAGAGGTCTATATGGAGTAGCCACCAGATTATGTCAATGTTGTTCATCCTGAGTTTGTTTGCAGGTTGAAGAAAGCCTTGTATGGCTTGAAGCAAGCACCCAGACAAGATAGGACAGTATCTTGTCACTATTGGCTTTCAGATTTCCAAGGTAGATTTCTCACTTTATGTGAGAAAAACAGAGGAAGGCATTATGCTGCTTGTCATTTATGTTGATGATTTGATTATCACAGGTGATAGTGATGAAGATATCCTTCATGTGAAAATGCTATTGAAGCAAAAGTTTAAGATGAAGGATTTGGGAAAGCTGCATTACTTCTTGGGCATTGAGGTGATTAGATCCACAAGTGGGATTATGGCTCTTACAGAGGCAGTATGGATCAAACATGCTGTCAAAAGATGGGATGGCAGGCTGTAAGCCTATTTCAGTTCCTTTGGAGCAGAATGTGAAGTTGAGCGTAGATGTAGGTGAGGTTCTGGAAGACCCTACTATGTACAGATGCATAGTTTGGAAGTTTGATTTATATGACTATTACCAGGCCAGATTTGAGCTATGTTGTTGGGTTGGTAAGTCAGTTTATGCAGGCTCCAAGGAAACCGCATTTGGATGTAGCTAGACACATACTGAGGTATGTGAAGTCCACATTGCAGTATGGACTATTTTATGAAACTAGGGTTCAAACACAGTTGCATGGATACATTGATGCTAATTGGGCTGGTAGTATTTCTAATAGATGATCTACAAGTGGATATATGTTCTCTTTTGGGAGTGTTGTAGTCACTTGGAACATTAAAAAACAACCTACAATTGCCTTGTCAAGCACAGAGGGTGGGTACAAGGGTGCAGCAATGGCTGGATGTGAGGTAGCTTGGTTGCATAAGCTACTTTATGATATGCATCAGTATATAGATGGGCCAATTGTCATTTATTGTGACAACATGAGCAATGTACACTTGGCAAATAACCTAGTCTGTCATGCTAGAACAAAGCACATTGAGGTGCATTATCACTATGTGTGGGAGAAGGTTCTAGTAGGTTTTATTGATCTAGTTTATGTCAGCACAGAGGATCAGGTAGCTGACATATTCATGAAGGCATTGGGTGCACAGAGGTTGCGCAAGTTCAGAGACCTACTTGGTGTGCACTTATTGAGATTGAGCTCGAGGGGGAGTGTTGAGATATTGAGCTACACTCGTGATATGCTAGGGTGACTGTTGTGCATTTATGTCACCAACTTGTTAGCTGCAAATGCGGTTGGTACACCGCCCATGAATAATAGCTGGATGACAGCTATCTTTATGTACTCTAGTTAGTGGCTCACTTAGTATGCCACCTTAGTTAGTTGATTTTGGTTTGAGACCCACATATAGGGTTCACCTATTTTTTGTACTTAGAGTTCTTTTGTCTTTCACAACTAAGAAGAGGAAAACTATTTTCAGCCTCCACCTTTGTGTATATTCACCAATTGTGTATGTGAAAAAGCTGCAAGTGAGACTCCTTCTTTCTCTCCCACTCTCTTCACATGGTATTAGAGCTCGGTTCATGGTAAGGAGCTCAAGAAAGCAAACCAAGTTCACGGTGTCATAGTAAGAGGATTAGTGTTGCTTTCCTTTTTTTCGAGTTTGGGAGCAAATCTCCACAGGTAGCACAGCCAGAAAGTGCAAGAGTGCACTGTCTGAGATTGGGACGCCCCTCGCAGTATGGCGAGAGGGCAATATATGCTATGAGAATAGACAAAGCCCTTGGTGAAAGTATTTTTTTGATTCGAGGCCATTTTGGGGCCCATTTTGGTGGCGGAAGTTTTTTGTAGACACTCAAGAAAGTGCCCTGTTTTTGCTGTGCGACCACTGTTCTGCAGGTCGGTGAAAAGTTATCATAGAAATTACATCGTATGCCTGTGCACAGAGATATTTGGAGTGACAGAATCATTCTTATTGCCTATTGATGCATAATCGTCACTAGGAAGTGAGTGTGTGGTTAAATACCACTCTCGTCAGTTTTGCAGATTTGCCCTTATGAGGCAGAAGTTGTGTACTTTTGTAGTGATAGAATATTTTGTAGTGTTCTGTAATGGCGTATGATGATCTTTCACAGATTGTCATTGAAAAGCTTGACAAGAATAACTTCCAAGCATGGAAGTTTAGAATGATGAATTTCCTTAAGGGAAAAGGCTATTGGGAGTTCATTACTAGAGCTGGAAAGGAACCAGTTATTCCTAATGTTCCCAATCAACAAGAGTTGCAGGCATTTAAAGGCTGGCATGAGAGATCCAGAAAAGTTATGTACTGGTTGTCTATCAGTAGTTCAGATTCTATGATTGTCCATATTTAGGATACAAGCATGCCGAAGGAGGCATGGGATACTTTGACAAAAATGTATAGCACAAATACTCAAGCCATGAAAATGCAGCTCAAGCAGGAGTTGCATAATGTGCAGAGAGAAAATATGAGCATCAATGACTACCACATGAAGGTGAAGAAGATTGCAGATGCACTTGCTTCTATTGGGTCACCAGTGGAAAATGATGATTTAGTTTCTGTGACCTTGAATGGTCTAGAAAAGGATTATGCACAATTCCTGACATCCATTACCATCCGTGAGAATTTTCTTGATTTTGAGGAGTTAATTGCTCTTCTAATTTTGAAGAGCAAAGAAATGGTGGTGCATCTTCTTCAAGAGAAACTTCAAAAGAAGTTGTCTTTTACTCAAATTGTGGAAGAGGTAGAGGCAGAGGTAGAGCAGGCTGATTTGGAGGCCGTGGTAGAAATCAAAATATGCAACAAATTCAAGAAAACTAGTCCTATGGAGGAGGACGTGGTAACTTTAGAGGCAAGGGGAGCCAAATAGGTTGTGGTGGATGGCAGAGAGGCCAAAATGCAAACAACAATGTTGAATGCTACTACTATGGTAAAATGGGTCATATGGTTAAAGACTACTATAAAAAGTAGAATGACATCATGACTGGAAAATTGCAACTGAACAAGTCCAAGATATTTCATGTCAAACTCTAAAGATAAGTCTTGTTTTAGGTTTTTGATGAAGCTATCATTGCTTCCGATCACAATCAGATCATCTATGTACAAAAGTGCAATAGTGATGTCTTCCCCTTGAACTTTGTAGTAGAGAGTATGATCTGCATTGGATTTCATGTATCCAAGATCAGCAAAATACTTCTCGATTCTATTGTACCAACTTTTAGGTGCTTGCTTTAAGTTGTAGAGACTTTTCTTAAGATGGCAAACCTAATTCTCTTTTCCTGGTTCAACATAACCTATTGGTTGTTGAATGTAGACTTCCTCGTCTAGATAACCATTGAGAAATGCATTCTTGACATCGAGCTGGTACACATTCCATTTGCTGAGTGTTGCTAGTGATATCAAGAACTATGAAGAATAAATGTTTGCTACTGGAGCATAAGTCTCATTATAATCTTGACCATACTACTGTGCAAATCCTTTTCCAACTAGTATGGCTTTGTGTTGGTCAAGTGGAAGGTCCCATAATTCCCAAGTATTATTCTTGTTACTTGTACACAAGAGAGTAAGAGGCCATTGGAATTAATCCACTCTGATGTGTGGACTACTAAAGCTGCATCTATTGGAGGCTATCATTATTTTATCACTTTTATTGATGACTATAACAGAAAAGTTTGGGTGTATTTTACGAAAAAGAAAAGTGAAGTGTTTGGGCATTTCAAAGCTTTTAAAGCTATGGTTGAAAAAGAAACAGGCCTACAATAAAATGCCTAAGGTCAGATGGAGGGGGAGAGTACCTCTCAAATGAGTTTGAAAGTTTTCTACAAGAGCATGGCATAAAGCAGAAATATTCATGCAGTCATACCCCACAGCAAAATGGACTTGTACGAAGGAAAAACAAGCATATTGGAGAGGTATCTTGTGCCATGCTGAACTGAAAAGTCCTGCCAGATTATTATTGGGCTGAAGCAGTTGCTATAGCACTCTACATAATGAACACGACTCCCACTATAGCAATACATGGCATGATGCTAGAGGAGAGGTATACTTGTAGGAGACCAGATATTTCTCATTTGAAAGTTTTTGGTTGCATTGCCTATGTTCATGTGCCAGATGAGTTGAGATCCAAGTTGGATCCAAAAGCTGAGAAGTGCATCTTTATTGGTTATTCTGTGCGGCAGAAAGGGTATAGATGCTATAACCCTTCTACTTGTAAGTTTACAGTGAGCAGAGATGTTGTTTTTTATGAGATGAGTAGGTAGTATAAACCAGTAAATGTGATTAATGATGTAGATGCACAAATGGTAATGCTGCACAGAATTCACAGCAACAATCACAAAATATTAGTGGACTTGTAGTGTCCTCTAGTAGTAATTCACATACTTGGCCATGGACAGGCAGATTAAGATCAGGAGGATCTCCTCAAAGCAATGCAAATAGTGGTATGCAAGTATCACAAAAAGGAAAATAGAAAGTAGATCAGCCCATGGTTGATGTGAATGCAAATCACTCTTATGTGGATGGTGAATCTAGTGGCTCAGAACAGAGCCTTGATGATGAGTTGGGTATTCCTTTTGTTGTTACACTTGGAGTAAGGAAGACAAGGGATGTTTTGAGAGCACCTGGTAGTGAGCCTATTTTGCGTAGGTCTACCAGAGCGAGGTATCGTGTGGATAGGCTGAAATATAATGGATCTATAGCCATTCACTATGCCTATATGGTCAAAGTGATACATGAACCAGAACCCACTTCTTTTGAGCAAGCCATGGGAAACGAAAAATGGGAGAAAGCCATGGATGAAGAAATGGATGCCTTAGAAGCAAATGCTACATGGGGATTGGTGCCTTTGCCTAAAGAAAGGAATGTAATTGGTTGCAAGTGGGTTTATAAGGTGAAGCACAATGCAAATGGTTCTGTGAACAGATACAAAGACAAGATTAGTTGTCAAGGGGTATGCACAGACATATGGCATTGATTATGAAGAAACATTCAGTCCGATTGCAAGGATGGCAACCGTAAGAGCAGTCATTGCTATGGTTGCATAAAAGGGATGGTCTTTACATTAGATGGATGTAAATAATTCTTTCTTGTATGGTGATTTGCAAGAAGAGGTCTATATGGAGCAGCCACCAGGTTATGTTCATGCTATTCATCCTGAGTTTGTTTGCAGGTTGAAGAAGGCCTTGCATGGCTTGAAGCATGCACCCAGAGCATGGTCTGATAAGATAGGATAGTATTGATGGGATATCTCAAGGTGTATGCCTCAGGCACACCTTGGTTTCTATGTGTGAGTGCTAGAGGCACAGTTGGGTGCCCATAAGCACAGTTAGGTGGTGGAAAGCCACATAGGATGATTGAAAGAATCTAGGAGCAGATTGAGGAGATGATTGTGGAGCTCTAAAGTCATCAGTGATGTCAGTGAGCATGTATGAGGTGCCTACTTAAGGACCTCACTCTTCTTCATTCCATAATGCAAGTATTCTGAGTTTGTGTCCACTCTTTGCTTTCCTTTCAGCTTACCAACATGGTATCAAAGCCCTTTGATCCCCCTTGAGCCCATTTCTGCCACATCATCTTCTTCTTGATTATGTGGCAACTGGTAGGTGGTAGAGGTGACATGGAAACATAGCCCGTAATACTAACATGGCACCTTCTGAGGTGGTAGATAGGGTGCCATGTGGCACCTTTCTGACCAAGACTCAAGGTATGGTTTGTGGAGAGATAGGGTATGTTCCATGTGTCAGTTGCTGGGATGCCAAAATCTTTTGTTGATGTTGACAGAATCTCTAGAGATTCCATCATCGTATTTTCATCTCAATATGAGCCGGTGCTGGGTCTGTTGGCATTGGGGGCCAGCACCTGAAGCTTAGAGTGAGGGCACCATTTTGCTGTGGGAAGCTCGGCAGGCTATCATGACCATGGCCTAGCCCATATGATTGGTTGCCAGGCTATCATTGAGGTTCTATCCAGGAGATGCAAATTGATGCTCGATTTGGAGGTTGGCGATTGCAAGCTCAAGCGTGGCAAATAATCCAGTATATCACTCTAGTACAAAGTTCATTGATTATCAAAGAGCACTTCATCATAGAAAGAGTGTAACTTGGTGACATCACACTGCATCATTGTGATAGCAAAGAAAATGTTGCAGACATTTTTACCAAACCACTCAGTAAAGAGCTTTTCAAGAAGCATTGACAAGCTCTTGGTTTGACTCAAAGGAAGGATATTCCCATTAAGGGGGTGTGATAGAATCTAATGCTCAATCCTTCTTCAATTTCCTAGAATCATCATCTTGAGGGTAGATCTACCCATCGTTTGGGCAGCTGGAGCATGTGCCGTTTTAGAGATGGCACTAAAGAGGTCACTGTTGGAGGGAGATGCAAGGCATCTACAGAGTTGTGGGCTCATGAGCCCATGGCATGCAAGTTGAGGAGAGCCCGGGTTGGAGGTAGCTTGGGTGTCTGTTATTTGTAGAGGCACAGAGTTGTTTTGCGCAGCAGAGGCACTATGAGACGTCGATGCTATGGGGCTGCACGTAGGAGGTAAGGCATTTCTGAGTCAGTGAGCATTGATGGCCTTCAGTAAGGAGAGCTTTGTTGAGAGAGTAGATGGTGTTGCACGTGGAGTTGGGAGCATCCATTGGCTGGAGTCTTCAGCAAAGAGGAGTTTAGTTAGGGCATTGGGCCATTGTGTGTAGCAGGATCGCCCGTTTGGAGTCTCGTTGAGGTTGGGCATGCCTTTGGAGGCCACCGTTGTGACCTAGGAAATGTTGTTGCAGAAGACTTGTTTTGCTAGATCTTGGAGCCATTTGTACTAAAGGTCGCAAATGCTGTTGTGGTTGCCCAGCCCGCCAAAGTAACAGCAAAAAGCCAACAACAAAGACAATACAGTGAATGCTCACTAGTGTTGGGCTTACTGTGAGCTTACTAGTAGTAGTTGCTTAGAGTCATAGTTGGAGTAGATGGGTTGTTGCTACTTTTCCATAGCCATGTAGTCCCTTATGCTTGTGAGGTCTCGGGATGCTGCAAATGGAGGTCTTCACCTAAAAATTCTCAACAAGAAAGAGAGTTTTGTATCTCTCTCAAAAAGTAGTATCTTGCTCTCCCAAAGAATATTTCTCACAATGGATTCTCACAATCTCATGGAGGAAATGACATCTCTATTCCTCTTTCAAAGAAACTCTCACAAACTAAATCTCTCTGTCTCCTTAAAATGAATGGATGGAAAATTTTTGAAGCAAATGGAAATTCTATCACTCAACACAAAGTGAAAGAATGAACACAATATTGCTCAAGAACTCTCTCGATCTCTCAATTCCTCTCACTGGATTGCAATGCCTTAGCAGACTGCAAGGGAGCTCTGATACCATGACAAAATATGAAGAGGGGAGAGGAGAAGAGTGGAGATGAGGAGAAAGGGCACAGCTAGAGAGCACACCACAAAAGATTTAGTTGAAAATGTAGAAACAGAGAAGCGATTGAAAAGTTATGGGCATTTTACTAGAAGGGGGTTAAAACTGTCTAGAAAAGAAATAGCCACACACATAGAGTCATATATTTTTTGTCTTCCTCCTGAGATAGAAACTTAAAACACAAAATTATGCTCCTTGAAGAGAGCTTCACATTGATATAAGTTTCATCACAATTGGAGCACCGAGTAAATGGTTATGATCAAAATACTGACAGGGGGTCAAACAGTCATGAAAAACACCTACTCCTTCTACTGATGCTAGCTTGGGAGAATACTCCTTGCATGCTCAAAATTCATAAATGATCCAAAGCCCATAGAGGTTGCCTAAGAGAGAGGAAAGAATTCCCTTTGTGCCATGCACATATGGTCACATGATGTTGAGCGTGGTTTCTCAATAGAACCTTGGAGGAATTGGGACTTGCATCCCTAGGAATAGAGAGAGTTGGTAATGAGGGAAGTGCTGCAACTGTTGGGGTTGCCTTCTTACTATGCCATAGGGGCAGCATTGATGTGCAACCACCACTTGTCAAATTTTCCATTCTCTCTCGCCAATCAATCTACCAGTTGAAGAGATAACCCCATCTCCTACCCAAGGTGATTTCTTCCTCACTAGTTCTAGTGGAAATGATGTAATGAGGGGAGTGCTGCAACTGTTGGGGTTGCCTTCTTACTATGCCATAGGGGCAGCATTGATGTGCAACCACCACTTGTCAAATTTTCCATTCTCTCTCGCCAATCAATCTGCCAGTTGAAGAGATAACCCCATCTCCTACCCAAGGTGATTTCTTCCTCACTAGTTCTAGTGGAAATGATGTGTGGCCACCACCTATCAAAGTTTCTCTCCTCTCTCACTAGTCGATTTGGCATTGATTTGATAACCCCATGTCCTACCCCAATATGACTTCTTCCTCACTAGTTCTAGTGGGCATGATAAAAACTTTAGTGTCAACTACATGCTTATTTACCAACATTATAATGGTGATGTAGCCCATAGCCTACATTGTTTGTTCATTTATAGATTGAATGCTAGCAAATTGAGGGGTGAGAGGTACCTCTAATAGTAATTCCCATACCTATGAAAGAGGGAATTGTGGCTCTCTCCCAAGTCCACCAATGCATAAGTTGTTGTGCTCAATGGCTTTGGTCCATGCAACAACACACACATCTTGGTTGGATCTATTGCTAGCTCATTAAAAGTGTTATAATTTTTGTGTAGATGTATAGGTGTATGGATGAGTGTGGATATATAGATGATGGCATGGCTTCTTGAAAGTGTAGATGTGAAGAGACTTAAGGGCCCTATTGAAAAATGGATCTGTACAGTGTAAAGCAATTCCATATTTGAAGTATTGAGAAGCTCTCATGTAACAATGTATACCATATTCCTTGGATGAGTAGGAAAAGGATATTGAAAATCTCATAATTGAAGCCATTATTCTCGATCATAGATTGATCGCTCTCTATGGTCTATGAATGATAAAGCGATAAATATTTGTAATTTTATATCTATGTGGATATTTGTATATCTATATTGTGCAAGAGAGAGTGCATGTGAGAGAGATAGATAGCAATTAGAGTGTGTAAGAGACATAGAGAGAGAGTGAGAGAGAGAGAGAGGGGGGGAGAGAGAGAGAGAGAGAGAGAGAGAGAGAGAGAGAGCAGTCAAGGACACAAAGGGAGGGAAAGAGATAGAGGGAGGGGAAGGGAAAGATGGAGATGGAGGCACAAACAGAAAGAGGAAGATGGAGAGTGGGATAGAGAGAGAGAGAGAGGTAGAGAATGGGAAGAGGCAGAGAGAGTTAAGATTGCATTTATTCATTTGCACCTTTAAGTTGAGAAAGAGAAAAATAAGAAAGTTAATTAAGGTCTTCGAGAGACTATGAGATTGAATAAAAACCCAAATACAACCGATCCAAAGAGTGGAGATGCTAACAAAATACAAAAAGTGTATATGTAAAATCAATTTCCATGACATAGATAGCTAAGCGCAACAAGGCAACAAGATGATCATCAGGTGTCACACAGAGAGAGAGAGAGAGAGAGAGAGAGAGAGAGAGAGAGAGAGAGAGAGAGAGAACAAATAGGGACACAAAGGGAGGGAAAGAGATAGAGATAGAGAGAGCGAGGGAGAGAGGGGGATCAAGAGAGAGAGAGAGAGAGAGAGAGAGAGAGCAATGAGGGACACAAAGGGAGGGAAAGAAAGAAAGATATATCAACGTCCTCAAAAGACCTTGCGGGGTCTATGAGAGAGAGAGAGAGAGAGAGAGAGAGAGAGAGAGAGAGAGAAGGGCAATGAGAGAGAGAGAGAGGGGGGGGGAGGGAGGGAGGGAGAGGGAGAGAGGAAGAGAGAGGAGAGGGAGATAGCTAAGACGAACGAGAGAGAGACAGAGAGAGAGAGAGAGAGAGTCTAGAGAGAGAGAGAAACATTTTCCAAAGTAAAAACAATAAATATAAAAATATTGTAATTAAGAGCATTTTTTGAAGAAGTGTGTGGGATAGAATAGGTGCATCATGATGAGATCTCAAGTGAGACAAAATCCATGTATTAGAATGAAGGAAGATCCTCCATTATAAAGAGTGAGAGGAAAGTGTAGGCACCACCTCCCCTACATTAGTGCCAATCAGCCCCTATATCAGTGAGACTGGCTAAATCAAAGGAACCTCCCATGTGGGGGCCTTTGTGCTTACATCATCACTTAGGTCACAGACTAGACACCTCATAGCACTAGGTGTGCTTCTACTACACACACACACACACACACACATGTGACTCCCCTAGATGCACACATGCACCTTAGAGCAAGCCCTTGATCACCCTTATCCCAACATAACCCCCCTCAAGGGTTTGCCTCTTGCTATGTCAAGGATACATCTAGTCACATAGTTTCTCATGCCATCTCATGGTGGTCACACATGCCATCTCATGGTGGTCAAGGACAAATCTATGGCTAGGATCTCATACTAGCAAAGGTGCCCAAGGGTCAAAGTTTACAAAATGGGATAGACCAAACACGCATATCACATGGCCTACATCATATGGTGACCAGAGGTGATTTACAAAAGACAAAACATAAGGCATTCTTTTTGGAGTACTATTCCAGGAAGAGAACTTGAAAATTTGACCAAGTGATGATAAACAAAAATTTCAAAGACAAAGTGCTCAAAAGGTAAAGTCCTTGTCTTCTACCACAAAGTTTGATGCTTCATTTGTTGATGGTGTCCTCTCTTCAACCAGATTTGCCATATTCTTCTTTTTCTCATTGCAAAACTTCTCTGAGTGATTGTTCTTGCCACAATAAGAGCAAGGGTTGATTTTATAACAATCCTTCTCAAGATGATTGTTTTTCCCACGATGCTTGCATGCCTCATACCTGCTCTTTGAAAAATTTACTAGAAGTGCTTGTGTGTGTACTTTACCCATTCTTTAAGGTTTTTTCTTTCCTCCTCTTGTAAAGCACTGATGATTGCCTCCAGTGTGGGTTGGGGAAGATTCTTTGAAGTAGTCACAACATAGTCAAAGTCTTGAGGCATACTCTTCAAGAGCATAGCCATAGCATCATCTTCAGTGACTTGAGAGTTAATTGAGGCTAATTGTGTCATAAGACTCCTCAAAGTATTAACATGAGCTGCAACATTGTCTCATTGTCTCCCTCCATTTCAAGTTCAAAGAACTTAATTTTCAAATTCAATTTAGAAGTATGAGAGCTAGCGGGGAAATAATATGTCTAACTTATGCCATTTCTTAAAAGGGGATTTCAAATATGAAATGTGATGTACATAATCATCTCCCAAACCTAAATCAATTATAGTATAAGATTTCTCTATCCTTTTTGCATCTGTAGGTGTAGAAGAAGAGTCAGTTGCCTTCCCTTTACCTTTGGTTGTGGTTGATTCACCTTCTTGAGAGGATTGAGTTCCTACCTTGACTAAGTCCCACAAATTTTATTTCATAAGCATAAACTTTATCTTCATTTGCCAAGTGTGAAAGCCTTGGCCATTGAACTTGTCAATTTTATAGGTAGCCATGAGAGGATCTTACCTTTATCAGGGAGTGTCTACTCTCTTACAAAATGACTAATCTTGTTGAACAAAGAAATATTCCTCACCATACAAATGTAGATTGCTAGAGATAAACTCATAAAAGCCTAGTTGTTTAGCATGTGCATACCCAGTTGGCTTCTCCCAAAGTTTCTTGGCCAAGGTCTTCTTTACCTTGAACTTTGTCCTTCTTGTAGTCTTCTTCAAGTGCTTAGCATTGGAAGAACATTGAGAGCTTGGCATCTTGACAAGAGATTAGTCCCAACTTATCTTCAATCTGAAATTTCATTCTTTGATCTGTACCTTAGCACCACTTCATTCCTTAATCATCATCTTAGCATTTACTCTAGCATCGAGTTTTCAAAAACTGTCAAAAATGCTTTGCAGAGTACTAGCTCAACTTGGAGTGCAGAATTCACACAGCTGGAGAAGAGTTTGGAAGGGCTTTTTGTGCAAAAGTAAAGCTTGAATACCAATGTAAATTCAGCACAGAGCTTCAGTGAAATCATGTGCCATTCTATTTGGGAGAATTGTGCCTTCTTTGAATGTTCTTTGCTTGAATTCTCCTTGCTCCAACATGCATTGGCCCTTAGATTTCACCAGCAGCAAGCTCTATGCATTGCCTAACTTGTGCTTGAAGGAATTTGGAAATGAGTGACCACAAAGGCCGAATTGCATGATATATCGCTAGATTGTTACCTTGTCAACACAAGCGATGGAGGCTAAATTTTGCGACAAGCTTCAAGTGGGAGGTGTGCCCTACAAATATTGTTCTACAACAGAAAGGACTTGTGTAATGGTGGAACGACGAGGGAGAACAAGCTCTCACAAATTTGGGGAAGAAAAGGGGAAGAAATGGAGATGATGAAGAAGCTTGAGAAAAGCTAAGAATTCATACTAGGGAGCATCTAATGCTAGGCTAAGCTAGATCCAGAACCTATGGCTCTGATACCAAATGAAGAAGTGTGTAAGATAGAATAGGTGCATCATGACACAAAGAGAGAGAGCTCAAGTGAGGCAAAATCCATGTATTAGAATGAAGAAAGATCCTCCATTATATAGAGTGAGAGGAAGGTGTAGGCACCTCCCCTACATCAGTGGCAATCAGCCCCTATATCAGTGGGATTGGCTAAATCAAAGGAACCCCCCATGTGGGGGCCTTTGTTCTTACATCATCAATTAGGTAACAGACTAAACACCTCATAGCACTAGGTGTGCTTCTACTACACACACACACACACATGTGACTCCCCTAGATGCACACATGCACCTTAGAGCAAGCCCTTGATCACACTTATCCCAACATTTTTAAGGGAAATGACCATTTTATAAAGTTTACTTCTAAGGTCATTTTTACATTTTTAGTTTCCCACTCTTGAGTAACCTTGCATTCCATAGCCTCCTCTTTCGTCTTGCCGAGCATCCTCCTACACTCATGGCTTCCCTTAGAGAGGCTTTTGACAGTGGATTTCATCCCCACTGATTCCCATGCCTCTACAGATCATGTTTATCCTATCTTCTACAAGGTATTCCATCTTGAGTCTCACTTGAGAGCTCTCCTTCTTGCTCTGATAATCCCTCTGTTCAGTTTTTTGATAGACTTATCCATGGGCAATCTGTTGCAACTGCTAACTCCCCTCACCAATGGGTTTCATTGGATATTTTGAGCTCTTTTGATCAGGGTGCTAACTTCAAGAAGACACTAGGTAGGGCCATGGATAATGTCCCTATCTCTCTTCATGAGTATGCTATTCCCATCGGGGATGATTCATCTTTTCCAATTCATTTGATCGAGAGAGATGCAGCCCTTACCATTCTCCTTGCGACTAGCAAGTTTGATGAGAGGAGGTTGGCGAGCAGCCCGAGGGTCCTGCATCCACAAGTGGTGGAGGAGATGACATAAACCTAGACTTGGAGTCTGAGGAGCATACTATTAACCTAGCTAAGGAGCAAGTTGAAAGCGAGGTCATCTTTTCTTCATATTCAACTCGTGCATATCCATCCTCTTCCTATAATCCAAATGAGGTAGCAACCAAGCCACACCTGGCTTCGGTTGATCCAATTAGGATTGAGGATGAGGAATACCTTACCCTATTGGAAGTGATGGAATAAACCGATCTTCGAGAGGATGAGGTGCTATGTTGGCTCTCGAATGACACCTTTGATGATGTCATTAACTTTGATGCTCTAGTCAATCTAGCAATCGATGAGATCGCATGCTTTGATGACTCAAGCCTCACTGATCTGGAGGCAATCCAATTAACACAGAAGGCAATCAAGGATGCCGCAAAGAGTACGACATGTTCGATGAGCAGTTCATGAATTTGAAAAGGTAATTGTTCGAGGAGAGAGAGATGAAGAAGCTGGCACCTCAAGCCAACATGAAGTTCAAGAAGGGAGTCTAGTTGGACACTGTATAGCTAATGTAGTCCGCGACGAGGCAAAAAAGGTATGTAGTGAGTATGTAGCTTTGCCAGCTTCATCTTGTGATTCAAAATCATCTTTATAATTCTAGATTCCATGTTAGCAACAAAAATCATTGCTTTGTCTTCAACTGGTAGGGAATAAAAAATAGGGTTTAGGGTTTAGAGTACAAAACCCAACCAAATTTTATGATTTTAAACCCAGGACATCCTGCCACTGCCACTTGCCCTTGCCACTCCATTTGTGGAAACAATTAGGGTTTAGGATTTAGGAATATAGAAAAATAATATTTTAAAAAAATCATATTTGGTATTCCACTGAGACATAAGCAATCATGTGCATCATTTACATGAAAAAAAAAACCCTACAAACCCTAAATCCAACATTGTCATGTGACCAAATGTAGAAACTGGGCTTTGGTTGCACGCTGTCTGATTTAGGGCTTGCAAGTGATTTTTTTGCATACAAGTGATGCACATGGTGCTCGATGTCTCAGTGGCCTCCAAATAAAAAATAGGGTTTAGGGTACAAAACCCAACCAAATTTTATGATTTTAAACCTAGTACATCCTGCCATTGACACTTTCCCCTACCACTCGATTTGTGGAAACAATTAGGGTTATGGTCTTGAAACATTGCATATTTGGTTAGTACGTGCGCCATTCTTCATATGTAGTCACTAGTAGGCATTATACCTTCCACGTGGCACATTATACCTTCCACGTGGCATATACCAAATCAGTTGGAGACCCAATCTTGCGTGGATGTAGGTCTAGGGTAGCCTAAGAGCAGTGCAAAGTTTCATCCCCAACAGATAAGTCCACATGCATATTTGGTTAGTACGTGCGCCATTTCTCATGCGTAGTCACTAGTAGGGATTGTAAAAATGTGCACATTATACCTTCCACGTGGCACATACCAAATCAGTTGGAGACCAAATCCTGCATGGATGTAGGTTTAGGGAAGCCTGAGAGCCGTGCAAAGTTTCATCCCCAACAGATAAGTCCACATGTGTATTTGGTTAGTATGTGCACCATTTTTCATGTGTAGTCACTAGTAGGGATTGTAAAAATGTACAAATTATACCTTCCATGTGGCATATACCAAATAAATTGGAGACCAAATCTTGCATGGATGTACGTCTAGGGTAGCCTCAGAGCTGTGCAAAGTTTCATCCCCAACAGATAAGTCCACATGGATGTTTGGTTAGTACATGCGCCATTTTTCATACGTAGTCACTAGTAGGGATTGTAAAAATGTACAAATTATACCTTCCACGTGGCATATACCAAATCAATTGGAGACCAAATCTTGCATGAATGTACATCTAGGGTAGCCTAAGGGCCATGCAAAGTTTCATCCCCAACAGATAAGTCCACATGCATATTTGGTTAGTACATGCACCATTTTTCATACATAGTCACAAGTAGGGATTGTAAAAATGTACGCATTATACCTTTCACATAGCACATACCAAATCAGTTCGAGACCAAATCTTGCATGGATGTACGTCTAGGGTAGCCTAAGAGCCATGCAAAGTTTCATCCCCAACAGATAAGTCCACATGCATATTTGGTTAGTACGTGTGCCATTTTTCATATGTAGTCACTAGTACAGATTGTAAAACCGTACAAATTATACCTTCCACGTGGCTCATAACAAATCAATTGTAGACCAAATCTTGCATGGATGTACATCTAGGGTAGCCTCAGAGTTGTGCAAAGTTTCATCCCCAACAGATAAGTCCACATGCATATTTGGTTAGTACATGTGCCATTTTTCATACGTAGTCACTAGTAGGGATTGTAAAAGAGTACAAATTATACCTTCCATGTGGCACATACCAAATCTATTGGAGACCAAATCTTGCACGGATGTACATCTAGGGTAGCCTAAGAGCTGTGTAAAGTTTCATCCCCAACAGATAAGTCCACATGCATTTTTGGTTAGTACATGCACCATTTTTCATACATAGTCACTAGTAGGGAAATTAAAAATGTACAAATTATACCTTCCACATGGCTCATACCAAGTCAATTGGAGACCAAATCTTGCATGGATTTATGTCTAGGGTAGCCTAAGAGCCGTGCAAAGTTTCATCCCAACAAATAAGTCCACATGCATATTTGGTTAGTACGTGCGCCATTTTTCATATGTAGTCACTAGTACGGATTGTACAAATGTACAAATTATACCTTCCACGTGGCACAGACCAAATCAATTGGAGACCAAATCTTGCATGGATGTACTCTAGGGTAGCCTAAGAGCCATGAAAAGTTTCATCACCAATAGATAAGTCCACATGCGTATTTGGTTAGTACGTGCACCATTTTTAATACGTAGTCACTAGTAGGGATTGTAAAAATAAACAAATTATACCTTCCATGTGGCACATACCAAATCAATTGGAGACCAAATCTTGCATGGATGTACATCTAGGGTAGCCTAAGAGCCGTGCAAAGTTTCATCCCCAATAGATAAGTCCACATGTGTATTTGGTTAGTACATGCGCCATTTTTCATACATAGTCACTAGTAGGGAATGTCAAAATGTACAAATTATACCTTCCACGTGGCACATACCAAATCAGTTGGAGACCAAATCTTCATGAATGTATGTCTAGGGTAGCCTAAGAGCCGTGCAAAGTTTCATCCCCAACAGATAAGTCCACATGCATATTTGGTTACTACATGTGCCATTTTTCATACGGTCACTAGTAGGGATTGTAAAAATGTACGCATTATACCTTCCACGTAGCACATACCAAATCAGTTGGAGACTAAATCTTGCATGGATGTACATCTAGGGTAGCCTAAGAGCCATGCAAAGTTTCATCCCCAACAGATAAGTCCACAAGCATATTTGGTTAGTATGTGCGCCATTTTTCATACGTTGTCACTAGTTTGGATTGTAAAAATGTACAAATTATACCTTCCACGTGGCACATACCCAATCAGTTGGAGACCAACTCTTGTATGAATGTACGTCTAGGGTAGCCTAAGAGCCATGCAAAGTTTCATTCCCAACAGAGAAGTCCACATGCGTATTTGGTTAGTACGTGTGCCATTTTTCATACGTAGTCACTAGTAGGGATTGTAAAAATGTATGCATTATACCTTCCACGTGGCACATACCAAATCAATTGGAGACCAAATCTTGCACGAATGTACGTCTAGGGTAGCCTAAGAGCCGTGCAAAGTTTCATCCCCAACAGATAAGTCCACATACATATTTGGTTAGTACGTGCGGCATTTTTCATACATAGTCACTAGCAGGGATTGTAAAAATGTACACATTATGCCTTCCACATGGCATATGCCAAATGATTTGGAGACCAAATCTTGCATGAATGCACATCTAGGGTAGCCTAAGAGCCGTGCAAAGTTTCATCCCCAACAGATAAGTCCATATGCATATTTGGTTAGCATATGCGCCATTTTTCATACGTAGTCACTAGTAGCGATTGTAAAAATGTACGCATTATACCCTCCACATAGCACATACCAAATCTGTTGGAGACCAAATCTTGCATGGATGTACGTCTAGGATAGCCTAAGAGCTGTGCAAAGTTTCATCCCCAACACATTAGTCCACATGCGTATTTGGTTAGTATGTGCACCATTTTTCATACGTAGTCACTAGTACGGATTGTAAAAATGTACAAATTATACCTTCCACGTGGTAGATACCAAATCAGTTGGAGACCAACTCTTGTGTGGATGTACGTCTAGGGTAGCCTAAGAGCCGTGCAAAGTTTCATCCCCAATAGAGAAGTCCACATCCGTATTTGGTTAGTACGTGCACCATTTTTCATACGTAGTCACTAGTAGGGATTGTAAAAATATATGCATTATACCTTCCACGTGGCACATACCAAATCAGTTGGAGACCAAATCTTGCATGGATGTAGGTCTAGGGTAGCTTGAGAGCCTGTGAAGATTGTGGGAGAGAGGGAAGGAGTCTCACTTGCAGCTTTCTCACATGCACAATGGGGGAATACACACAAAGGTGGAGGCTGAAAACAGTTTTCCTCTTCTTAGTTGTGTAAGCCAAAAGAACTCTAGTACAAAGAAATAGAAGAACCCTATATGTGGGTCTCAAAACCAAACTCAACTAACTAAGGTGGCATACTAACTGAGCCACAAACTATAGTAGATAAGGATAGCTGTCATCCAGCTATTATTCGTGGGCGGTGTACCAAACGCATCTCCAGCTAACAAGTCGGTGACATAAGTACACAACGATCACCCTGGCATATCTCGAGTGGAGCTCGATATCTCAACACTCCCCCTCGAGCTCAATCCCAAATCCTGCACACCAAGCAGGTCTCTAAACTTGCGCAGCTTCTCTGCGCCCAATGCTTTCGTGAATATGTCAGCTACCTGATCCTCTGTGCTGACATAAACTAGATCAATAAGACCTAGTAAAACCTTCTCCCGCACATAGTGATAATGCACCTCAATGTGCTTTGTTCTGGCATGAAAGACTGGGTTCTTTGCCAAGTGTATACTGCTCATGTTGTCACAATAAATGACAACCGGCCCATCTATAGACTGATGCATATCATAGAGTAGCTTATGCAACCAAGCTACCTCACATGCAGCCATTGCTGCACCCCTGTACTTAGCCTCTGTGCTCGACAAGGCAACTGTAGGCTGTTTCTTGCTGCTCCAAGTGACTGCAGCACTCCCAAAAGAGAACACATATCCACTGGTAGATCGTCTATCAGAAATGCTACCAGCCCAATCAGCATCAGTGTATCCATGCAACTGTATCTGAACCCCAGCCTCATAAAATAGTCCATACTGCAATGTGGACTTCACATACCTGAGTATGCGTCTAGCCGCATCCAAATGCGGTTTCCTTGGAGCCTGCATAAACTGACTTACCAACCCAACAGCATAGCTCAAATCTGGCCTGGTAATAGTCATGTAAATCAAACTTCCTACTATGCGTCTGTACATAGTAGGGTCTTCCAGAAGCTCACCTGCATCTGTGCTCAGCTTCACATTCTGCTCCAAAGGAACTGAAATAGGCTTACAGCCTGTCATCCCATATTTGGACAGCATGTCCAATCCATATTGCCTCTGCAAGAGCTGTATCCCACAAGCTGTATCCCACTTGGTGATCTAATCACCTCAATGCCCAAGAAATAACGCAGCTCTCCCAAATCCTTCATCTCAAACTTCTGCCTCAATAGCATTTTCACATGAAGGCTATCTTCATCACTATCACCTGTGATGATCAAATCATCAACATAAATGACCAGCAGCATAATCCCTTTCTCTGTTCTTCTCACATAGAGTGAGAAATCTGCCTTGGAAATCTGAAAGCCAATAGTGACAAGAAACTGTCCTATCTTGTCAGACCATGCTCTAGGTGCTTGCTTCAAGCCATACAAGGCTTTCTTCAACCTGCAAACAAACTCAGGATGAGTAGCATGAACATAACCTGCTGGCTGCTCCATAAAGACCTCTTCTTGCAAATCACCATGCAAGAAGGCATTCTTTACATCCATCTGATGTAAAGACCATCCCTTTGATGCAGCCATAGCAATGGCTGCTCTTACGGTTGCCATCCTTGCAACCGGGCTGAAAGTTTCTTCATAATCAATGCCATATGTCTGTGCATACCCCTTGACAACTAATCTTGCCTTGTATCTATTCACAGAACCATCTGCATTGTGCATACCCCTTGACAACTAATCTGCCTTGTATATATTCACAGAACCATTCTTGCCTTTAGGCAAAGGCACCAATTCCCATGTAGCATTAGCATCCAAGGCATCCATTTCTTCATCCATGGCTTTCTCCCATTTTTCATTTCCCATGGCTTGCTCAAAAGAAGTGGGTTCTGGTTCCTGTATCACTTTGACCATATAGGCATAGTGAATGGCTGTAAATCCATCATATTTCAGCCTATCCACAGGATACCTAACCCTGGTAGACCTGCGCAAAATAGGCTCACTTCCAGGTGCTCTCAAAACATCCCTGGTCTTCCTTACTCCAGGTGTAACAACAGAAGGAATACCCAACTCATCATCAATGCTCTGTTCTGAGCCACTGGATTCACCATCCACATAAGAGTGACCTGCATTCACATCAAACATGGGCTGATCTACCTTCTCTTTTCCTTTTCGTGATACCTGCGTACCACTATCTACATTGCTTTGAGGGGATTCTCCTGATCTCAATCTACCTGTCCATGGCGAAGTATGTGAACCACTGGTAGAGGACACTCCAGGTCCACTGATATTTTGTGATTGCTGCTGTGCATTCTGTGCAGCATTACCATTTTGTGCATCTACATCAATCATCACATTTACTGGTTTATACCAGCTGCTCATCTCATCAAAAACAACATCTCTGCTCACTGTGAACTTACGTGTAGAAGGGTTATAGCATCTATACCCTTTCTGCTGCAGAGAATAACCAATAAAGATGCACTTCTCAGCTTTTGGATCCAACTTGGACCTCAACTCATCTGGCACATGGACATAAGCAATGCAACCAAAAATCTTCAAATGAGAAATATCTGGTTTCCTACCAGTATACATCTCCTCTGGCGTCATGCCATGTATTGCTGCAGTGGGAGTCCTGTTCATTATATAGACTGCTGTAGCAACTGCTTCAGCCCAATAATAATCTGGTAGATCTTTTTCATTTAGCATAGCCCGAGATACCTCTCCAATATGCCTGTTTTTTCTTTCTGCAATTGCATTTTGCTGTGGGGTATGACTGCATGAGTATTGCTGCTTTATACCATGCTCCTGCAAGAACCTTGCAAACTCATTTGAGAGGTACTCTCCCCCTCCATCTGACCTTAGGCATTTTATTTGCAGGCCTGTTTCTTTTTCAACCATAGCTTTGAAAGCTTTGAAGTGCCCAAACACTTCACTTTTCTTTTTCATAAAATACACCCACAGTTTTCTGCTGAAGTCATCAATAAATGTGACAAAATAGTGACAGCCTCCAATAGATGCAGCTTTTGTAGTCCACACATCAGAGTGGATTAATTCCAATGGCTTTTTACTGTCTTTAACATGCCTAGGAAAAGGTTTCCTTGCCTGTTTCCCAAATTGACAGGCTTCACAAACCTTGTGCATTTCTGCAACCTTGAATTTAGGCAATCCTGCAACAATATTTTGGGCTTGCATTGATTTTAGTCGCTGTATATTAACATGACCAATGTGTTTGTGCCAGATATCAATATCTGCAACTACACCGGTCCCATGTGCAAACATTGCTGCACTCAATTCAGGCATGTCTGCATCCAACGTAAACATCCTGCCCTTCTTCTTTCCTTTTGCTATCAAGTGACCATTATTTTTCATATCCTCAACAAAGCATCCATGAGGATTAAATCTGACCTGCAAGCCCTGCTCAACGATCTGACCAACAGAAACCAGGTTCTTGGTGATGTTCGGGACATGAAATACATCAGACAAGTATTTCTTTTTCCCATCCTGCATAGAGAAAGGAATTTTGCCAATCTGCACAATAGGATGTGCAGTATCATCACCAGTCTCCACAAATCCTGGCTTTTCCATCTTCCTTGCATCTTGCATCCATTCTGCATGACCTGTCATGTGGTTTGACGCACCTGAGTCAACATACCACACATCATTTGTTCTTCTGCACTTGTCACAGAATTGGTCATATGCTGCACCATAAATAGATGCTCATTTCTGTCATCACCTTGCCTGCTAGAAGATGCATAACTGCCTTGCTGCAATTTTTCACTCATAATGTCATTCTACTTTTTATAGCAGTCCTTAGCCATATGACCCATTTTGCCACAATAGTAGCATTCAACATTGCTGTTTGCATTTTGGCTTCTCTGCCATCCACCACGGCCTCTTTGGCTCCCCCTGCCTCTAGAGTTACCACGTCCTCCTGCATAGGACTGATTTTCTTGCGTTTGCTGCATATTCTGATTTCTACCATGGCCTGCAGATCGACCTCCTCTACCTCTGCCTCTACCTCTGCCAGCATTTGAGTAGAAGACAGTTTCTTTTGAAGTTCCTGCTGAAGAAGATGCACCCCCATTTCTCTGCTCTTCAGAAATTAGAAGAGCAATCAACTCCTCAAAATCAGGAAAGTTTTCACGGACGGCAATGGATGTCCGGAACTGTGCATAATCCTTTCCTAGACCATTCAAGGTCACAGAAACCAAATCATCATCATCCACTGGCGACCCAATGGAAGCAAGTGCATCTGCAATTTTCTTCACTTTCATGTGGTAGTCATTTATGCTCAAATTTTCTCTCTGCACATTGTGCAACTCCTGTTTGAGTTGCATTTTCCTGGCTTGCGTATTTGTGCTATACATTTTTGCCAAAGTATCCCATGCCTCCTTTGGCGTATTTGCATCCTGAATATGCACAATCATGGAATCCGAAATACTGATAGACAGCCAGTACATAACTTTTCTGGCTCTCTCATGCCATCCTTTGAATGCCTGCATTTCCTGTTGACTGGGAACATTAGGAAGAACAGGTTCTTCTTCATTTCCTGTAATGAATTCCCAATAGCCTTTTCCCATCAAGAAATTCGTCATTCTAAACTTCCATGCCTGGAAGTTGTTCTTGTCAAGCTTTTCAGTGACAATCTGTGAAAGAGAATCAGATGCCATTACAGAACACTGCAAAATATTCTGTCACTGCAAAAAACACAGCTTTTGCCTCACACGGGCAGATCTGCAAAACTGACGAAAGTGGTATTTCACCACACAGTCACTTCCTAGTGACGATTTTGTATGAACAGGCAACAAGAATGAATCTGCATATACTGCGCTCTCGCCACACCGCGAAGGGCGTCTCAATCTGAAACAGTGCACTCCTGCACTTCTGGCTGTGCTACCTGCAGAGATTTGCTCCCAAACTCGAAATAGGAAAGCAACACTTGTCCTCTTACCAGGACACCACGAACTTGGCTTGCTTTCTTGAGCTCCTTACCATGAACAAGGCTCTGATACCATGTGAAGATTGTGGGAGAGAGGGAAGGAGTCTCACTTGCGGCTTTCTCACATGCACAATGGGGGAATACACACAAAGGTGGAGGCTGAAAACAGTTTTCCTCTTCTTAGTTGTGTAAGCCAAAAGAACTCTAGTACAAAGAAATAGAAGAACCCTATATGTGGGTCTCAAAACCAAACTCAACTAACTAAGGTGGCATACTAACTGAGCCACAAACTATAGTAGATAAGGATAGCTATCATCCAGCTATTATTTGTGGGCGGTGTACCAACCGCATCTCCAGCTAACAAGTCAGTGACATAAGTACACAACGGTCACCCTGGCATATCTCGAGTGGAGCTCGATATCTCAACAGAGCCGTGCAAAGTTTCATCCCCAACAGATAAGTCCACATGTGTATTTGATTAGTATGTGCACCATTTTTCATACGTAGTCACTAGTAGGGATTGTAAAAATGTACAAATTATACCTTCGATGTGGCACATACCAAATCAGTTGGAGACTAAATCTTGCATGGATGTACGTCTAGGGTAGCCTCAGAGCTGTGCAAAGTTTCATCCCCAATAGATAAGTCCACATGCATATTTGGTTAGTACGTGCACCATTTTTCATATGTAGTCACTAGTAGGGATTGTAAAAATGTACAAATTATACATTCCACATGGCACATACCAAATTAGTTGCATACCAAATCTTGCATGGATGTATGTCTAGGGTAGCCTCAGAGCTATGCAAAGTTTCATCCCGACAGATAAGTCCACATGCATATTTGGTTAGTACGTGCGCCATTTTTCATACGTAGTCACTAGTAGGGATTGTAAAAATGAAAAATTTATACCTTCCATGTGGCACATACCAAATCAGTTGGAGACCAAATCTTCCATGGATGTACGTCTAGGGCAGCCTAGAAGCCGTGGAAAGTTTCATCCCCAATAGATAAGTCCACATGCGCATTTGGTTAGTACGTGCACCATATATCATACGTAGTCACTAGTAGGGATTGTAAAAATGTACAAATTATACGTTCCACGTGGCACATACAAAATCAGTTGGAGACCAAATCATGCATGGATTACATCTAGGGTAGCCTAAGAGCCGTGCAACGTTTCATCCCAACAAATAAGTCCACATCCATATTTGGTTAGTACGTGCGCCATTTTTCATACATAGTCACTAGTAGCGATTGTACAAATGTACAAATTATACCTTCCACATGGCACAGACCAAATAGATTGGAGACCAAATCTTGCATGGATGTACTCTAGGGTAGCCTAAGAGCAGTACAAAGTTTCATCCCCAATAAATAAGTCCACATGCATATTTGGTTAGTACGTGCACCATTTTTAATACATAGTCACTAGTACGGATTGTAAAAATGTACAAATTATACCTTCCACGTGGCACATACCAAATCAGTTGGAGACCAAATCTTGCATGGATGTACGTGTAGGGTAGCCTAAGAGCCGTGCAAAGTTTCATCCCCAACAAATAAGTCCACATGCATATTTGGTTAGTACATGCACCATTTTTCATACATAGTCACTAGTAGGGATTGAAAAAATGTACAAATTATACCTTCCATGTGGCACATACCAAATCAATTGAAGACCAAATCTTGCATGGATGTACGTCTAGGGTAGTGTAAGAGCCGTGCAAAGCTTCATCCCCAATAGATAAGTCCACATGTGTATTTGGTTAATACGTGTGCCATTTTTCATACGTAGTCACTAGTAGGGATTGTAAAAATGTAAAAATTATACCTTCCACATGGCACAAACCAAATCAGTTGGAGACCAAATCTTGCATGGATGTATGTCTAGGGTAGCCTAAGAGCCGTGCAAAGTTTCATCCCCAACAGATAAGTCCACATGCATATTTGATTAGTACGTGTGCCATTTTTCATACGTAGTCACTAGTAGGGATTGTAAAAATGTACAAATTATACCTTCCATGTTTCACATACCAAATTAGTTGGAGACCAGATCTTGCATGGAGGTATGTCTAAGGTAGCCTAAGAGCCATGCAAAGTTTCATTCCCAACAGATAAGTCCACATGCATATTTGGTTAGTACGTGCGCCATTTTTCATATGTAGTCACTAGTAGGGATTGTAAAAATGTACAAATTATACCTTCCACGTGGCACATACCAAATTAGTTGGAGACCAAATCTTGCATGGATGTACTTCTAGGGTATCCTAAGAGCCGTGCAAAGTTTCATCCCCAATAGATAAGTCCACATACGTATTTGGTTAGTATGTGCGCCATTTTTCATACATAGTCACTAGTAGGGATTGTAAAAATGTACGCATTATACCTTCCACATGGCACATACCAACTCAGTTGGAGACCAAATCTTGCATGAATGTACATCTAGGGTAGCCTAAGAGCCGTGCAAAGTTTCATCCTCAACAAATAAGTCCACATGCGTATTTGGTTAGTACGTGCACCATTTTTCATACGTAGTCACTAGTAGGGATTGTAAAAATGTATGCATTATACCTTCCACATAGCACATACCAAATCAATTGGAGACCAAACCTTGCATGGATGTATGTCTAGGGTAGCCCAAGAACAGATAAGTCCACATGCGTATTTGGTTAGTACGTGTGCCATTTTTCATACGTAGTCACTAGTATGGATTGTAAAATGTACAAATCATACCTTCCACGTGGCACATACCAAATCAGTTGGAGACCAACTCTTGCATGGACGTACATCTAGGGTAGCCGTGCAAAGTTTCATCCCCAAGAGAGAAGTCCACATGCATATTTGGTTAATACGTGCGCCATTTTTCATACGTAGTCACTAGTAGGGATTGTAAAAATGTATGCATTATACCTTCCACGTGGCACATACCAAATCTTGTGTGGATGTATGTCTAGGGTAGCCTAAGATCTATGCAAAGTTTCATCCCCAATAGATAAGTCCACGTGCATATTTGGTTAGTACGTACACCATTTTTCATACGTAGTTACTAGTAGGGATTGTAAAAATGTATGCATTATACCTTCCATGTGGCACATACCAAATCAGTTGGAGACCAAATCTTGCATGGATGTACGTCTAGGGTAGCCTAAGAGCTGTGCAAAGTTTCATACCCAACAGATAAGTCCACATGCATATTTGGTTAGTACGTGCGCCATTTTTTATACGTAGTCACTATTGTTTGTTATGCTAGGTATTACTCTTTTTCTGGCATTCAGACGATGTGGAACTTTTTCGGAAGCGGTCATGGTAAGGGAGAACATGATGGGGCTGGTGCAGTCATAAGGCATGAACTAACTAGTGAGCAATTGGATGTAAATGGTGCAAAGCTACAAAATGCACACAATGTTGTGGAATGGTTGGCATGGGAGATGATTCTAAACAAAGGCTCTTCATAGAAGTAAAGGTTGGTGATGTTGACAGGTCTAAAGCATGAAACTATCAGACC
The DNA here is from genome assembly GCF_047967505.1 of Dipteris shenzhenensis. Classification (NCBI taxonomy): domain Eukaryota; kingdom Viridiplantae; phylum Streptophyta; class Polypodiopsida; order Gleicheniales; family Dipteridaceae; genus Dipteris; species Dipteris shenzhenensis. The sequence goes on along the minus strand of NC_141622.1, from coordinate 40,910,776 downwards.
ATCAAAGGAAGTCATTCAACACACTGCATATTGGGTTTTAGTAACAAAGATCCCACACAAGCCTTGTTTAGGCATTTGTCATGCTTTTGTTCATTCTGCATGGATGAAACATGGGATAAGTGCACCAATTTATCTCATGCAAGTCCATGGATCTTGAACAAGCTAAAGCAAGCTAGAGCCCATCAATGGACAGACTGTATCAGACATGGAGAAGGAATCTATAACATATGTGATGGTGGATAGAGACCAATTGGCTGACATGATTCAGATGGGTGACCATTTTGCAGTACTACGGTCCCCTACAAATGAAGATAATGAGGATTATTATGTGGTGTTGTGCTCAAAATAAAAAACAGTCCTCATAGAGCAAGAGATGGATGGCTGGGGTAATGTCTTCAACATTGGGGATCAAGTGGTTTCTGGAATCTTTTATGCAAAAATCCCAAAATGCAAAAGCAGTTATGCATTACTAAAAGATGCACCTCCTACTATAGTGCATGTTGATGCAGTGTTGGCAATAAAGTTCCAAATATTGCAAGCAAAGCACAAGGTTAAAGGCTAGAGAATGGTTTATCATGTACCCCAGGAGGTGCACGAATGAATCTTGGCAAACATTTCTCTATAAGAACTGTTGTTGAGCATGTATTTTTGCAATGGCTCTTACATATTTTTGTGCGCGTTTTGTATTTTTAGCTACCCCTTTGGGGGCTGCTTTTTACAATACAAAGGCATCTTGTCTTCACAAAAAAAAAAAAAAGTTAAGTGTATTTTTTTTCAATACATTGATTAAATGGGAGTGTTTCCATGCCAAGTGAATATGGGACAAATGTTTAAAATCAAGTGTTTGAATGGGACAAATGAATATGCATCTACTAGTAAAGAAAAGGAATCCAAAATTTGTGCAAGTGTAGTGATAGTGGAGCTAGCAAACAAATCTTTTCACAACATGACTTATTTGTTTCTCTCGAGGATGCTCTGCAGTGAGGAACTTTAACAATTTTTAGTACTATTAGTTTTAATTGTGTACTATTATATTATTATTGTTTAGGTACTACTGTCATATCATACTATTAGCCCTATTTTTTAGTGATTGTGTACTATTGTAGTAATTTTTGTAGTTCATATTAAGTTTGTTCTATTGTCATATCATACTACTTACTATTTGGTTAGTACTATTTAGTGCTATGTACTACTATCTTAAAAGTAACTCATCTGCTAATTGAGAGAGAGAGAGATAGAGAGAGAGAAGAGAGAGAGAGAGAGAGAGAGAGAGAGAGAGAGAACCATTGTACTACTTGAAGGAACATGTGGCAATCTATCTCTATGAATGGAAAGGAAAGAATGCAAGACAATGGAAATAAAAATGAAATGGAAGTAGACAATAGTATTGAACCAAAATACTCACATGTAGATAGCTCGATGTTGACTGATGTAACAAAACTAGAAAGTACAATGCCTTTATAGAATAGGCACACACACTCTAGGTGTCACATGTATATGGGATAAGTCCCATAGTGACACATGGCACTCTAGGATATAAAGTAGTCTAGTACTACTCTAGAACACCAGAAAACACTCACTTTGGCTTCATGTTCCAACACCCCCCCATGAAGGCAAGGTGAGAGATTACTAGAATGGAGCCAAGAACAAGACATGACATGATGAATCTACTAATCTATACATCCCAAATAGCTCAGAGGCTCAAAAGAGAAGCATGGCTACCTGACCCAACAAAACAGTCTAGGGAGTGCACCAACATCCTGGAACTCGTCCAGGCCTAATAACGAAATCCATCAATGCCAATAAGAGGACTCTCATAGTACATCCCCCCCTGGCTTCATAACATGAAGTGGTAGGAAGCCACACACAAATAAAGTAAAAGAGAATAACATCATTTTAGGAGGACTATCCAAGGCTGAGAACCTTTATTGATTCAACACACATGATTTATTTGCATTCATTTTAGGGGGACTCCCAAGGCAGAGTACCTTCGACACACTCAAAAAACAAATTCATGATCATCCGGTGCATAGACCTCTTTATTAAGAGAGAGATCTTGGATGTGAGCAGTGAGAGCATGGATTGGAGTAGAGGTGCCTGCATCATCTTTGTCTTCGTTGGATATAGTCCCAACCAAGTTGGCATGGTCTTTAGATTGTTGTTTGGCCAGCTTTGGAAAGCAACGATCAGCGGTGTGACCAAGCTTTCCACAACAGTAAGTGCACTTGAAAGGTTTGAAGTTACCTTTCCCTTTAGGAAACCTCCCTTTAGAAAATAGTGCATTGGCATCAAAAGTATCACTATGCCTTCTTTCATGATCAAGAAGCATAGCAACCATGTCATGGTAGCTCATGCTTGCCACTCTTAATGCTGGTATGATCTCCCGATACTTAGGAATTTCTTCAATGCTCGTGAGGAGCACTACAACCTGGTCATCATCCCCAACTGGGGCCTTCAACGTAGCAAGTTGAGTGATGAGAGACTCCATATGATTCAGATGGGTGAGAAGAGAGTCCTCATGCTTCATCTGGAGTTTGAAGAATTCTTGGCGGAGAAAGACCTTAGAATTGATTACCTTATTGCCGAAGAGACCTTCAAACTTCTCCCATAATTCTTGAGCAGTGGAATCAAAGTCGAGATGATGAATAACTTCATCACCCAAACCCAAACCAATGAGAGAAAGGGCTTTGTCGTTTAAATTCTCCCAGTGTAAAATTTTCTTCTCATCATTGTGGCTTTTTATCCTTGCCACAAACAACATTCCACACCCTGTCTTTCATAAGGATAAGACGCAACTTTGTTTGCCATGTCGGAAAGTTCTTACCAGTGAACTTCTCAATAAAGGTACTCGATCTTGAAGACTCCATGCCTGTAAATGATTCTTGATTAGGACATGGAAGAAGTCATCACGGGAGAGGGCATCACGAGAGAAGCATTATGAGCAATAGGAGCAACATCACATTTGTCGTCAATGTTGATTTGGTGAAGAAGAGGAAAGAGGGAGTCAACATGAGAAATAAGAATCAACAATGTCTTGCTGTTGTAGATCAGGTCGAATCAACTCCACGAATCAGCACTGTCTTGCTGCAGAGATCAGGTCGAATCAGCTCCACGAATGTAGAGAAGTGATCAGCAGCTTCAGGAAGAGTGGTGGCAGGCAGCTTCCAAGAAATGACGGGCAACAGAACTCGTGGGCAAGCAAAAAAATTCGCGCAGGAAAAATTTCATCACTTTCTTGCAGGAGCCATAACTTTTCACCAGAACCTCGGATTGCAAAGATGTGAAAACAGAAAATGAAGTTCTCAAAGTCCTCTACAACTTTGCTTCAGATTTTAGGTCAAAATTTAGCTTCTGTCCAAAGATACAGCCATCAGAAAGTGGCGGCCTGTTTCTAGCAAGGAGATGTAGCAAGAATGAAGACATCATTGCTCAAGGAACCACAGCATGGGCAGCTTCTTCATGAACTCGGGCAGCTCCACATGAACTCGATAGATGTAGCAAGAATGAAGATGATGATGAGGTTAAGGAAGGGGAGCACCTCTCTTGCACTTAGAGAAAGAGAGAGAGGGCATGGCTTCCTTTTCCGGCCTCCCTCTCCTCAATCTCTAAGAGCAATGTGGCTCTAATACCACATGAAGGAACATGTGGCAAGCTATCTCTATGAATGGAAAGGAAAGAATGCAAGACAATGGAAATAAAAATGAAATGGAAGTAGACAATAGTATTGAACCAAAATACTCACATGTAGATAGCTTGATGTTGACTGATGTAACAAAACTAGAAAGTACAATGCCTTTATAGAATAGGCACACACACTCTAGGTGTCACATGTATATGGGATAAGTCCCATAGTGACACATGGCACTCTAGGATATAAAGTAGTCTAGTACTACTCTAGAACACTAGAAAACACTCACTTTGGCTTCGTGTTCCAACACTACTATCATATCATACTACTTAGTACTATTTGGTTAGTACTATGTGATACTATGTGGTACTATCTTAAGTAGCACATTTGCTGTCAATTGAGAGAGAAAGAGAGAGAGAGAGAGAGAGAACCATTGTACTACTGTCATATCATATTTTTGTAATGTTGTTCCTCTTTTTAATATATTGCACTTATAATTCAAAATGAGCCATACAAAATTAGAAGAAGGCGCCATATAAAATCATAATGAGACATATAGAATCAGACATATGACATTACAGAGCCCAAACGACTTGGATACAATAGCTTTGCACTGCAGTCCACACACCCCAATATACAACCTAGTCAGGCTTGGATACATACAACAGCTCTATTGCGCTGCACTCCACACACTCCAATATACTATGTTCTAGGAAGGAAGGACCCTAGAACGTAGGAGTTTTTGGCCCTTCTTCCTCAACATCCTCGTTAGTAGCCGACTCGAGGGACCGTCGTCTCGAACATCCGAAGTTGCTATTTCTTCTGGGCCGTACCTTGCATCTGTAAGGTCTCTGAAGATGTTATCAACCCTTTTTTCAATTCCATCCTATAGCTCTAGAGCAGAAGAGTGTACAACTCTATTACACATTGATGGATCTGTAATGCCAGTCAAAAACGACCAACTGTATGAGCACCATAATAGACATGACACATGATTCCTTAGCTTAGAACTAACTAAGAGTTAGTATTATTTTATCCAAAACAAAATTGGTACTATATGGTTGAGCAAAAAATACCATAAAAGATAACATATAAAAAAGGACCATATATTTTATTGTATCGACATTGGCTATTTATGCACTGGTTAAAACAATGGCTCACCTAGTAATTTCATCAACAAACACTAGTTCCATTTAACAGCACCACTATCATGTAAGAACACTAGTACATTTATTATCTCACCATTAATTTTATCAGCAAAGTAATCAGCAAAGTCTGTATTATAAAGTAACCAGTACAAGTCTATATTTAGAAAGTAACAACATCTGTATTCATCAATGTACAAGTCCTTTAGAATCTGGAAATCCTTTTGCCATGAGCTAAACCCTCCAACGTGCCATCAGACTTATACTTGGTCTTGTACACCCACTTGGTTCCGATTACCTTGCATTTTGGTGGTCGATCCACAAGGTCCCAAGTGTTGTTCTTCATTATGGAGCCATACTTTGACTACATAGCCTCCATCCACCTATCATCGCCCTGTGCCTCTTCAAGACACTTGGGTTCATCAGCATGGATCACTTCTGTCATCAAAGCATAGTTGACCAAGTGTTCCTACACCCTTCTTTGCTCCTCTAATCTCTTGGACTGGTGGTGTTTGAATGGTTCCTCCTCAATGGCTGGAAGTTCTCTGCTGTCCAAAAGCTGCTTTACCCACTTCGGGAATGGTCGTTGCCATTGTGGTTCTATAGGCTCTTCTTCATCGTCTTTGTCTTGAATCCTCCCAAGCACCATTGGGGGAGTTTGGTCTGCTGTTGGTGGCAGTACTAGATGGATATCCTAGTCTTGGTTGTCTAGGAAGGAAGCATCCTCACCACATCGCGATTTACGATTACCTTCTTGGTAATAGGGTTATAGAGACGGTAACCCTTCGTCTCTTCACTGTAGCCCAAGAAAATACACTTCCGGCTCTTCGGTTTGGTCCTGGTAGCATCAGGGACATGCACAAAATAGTCACATCCAAAAACTCTAAAATGTGCAGTCGAAGGTTTCTTACCAGAAAAGGCTTGCAGTGGAGTCATCCCATTCACAGCCTTCGTGTAGCTACAATTGAGGATGTAAACTGCAATGTTACATGCTTCGGCCTAGAAAGTCTTTGGCAAATCTTTCCCTTTCATCATACTTTGGCCCATTTCGCAGATGACATGCATCTTGCGTTCTGCTACTCCATTTTGCTGTGATGTATGTGGCAGGGGTTTCTGCCTCTTGATTCCATGACTTTTTTAAATTCAGTTGATGTGAACTCTCCACCTCTATCTGATCTCAACTTCTTCACCTTCCTCCTTGTTTCTTTTTCGACCATTACATGCCATTCCTTGAACCTACTAAAAGCCTCGTCTTTAGTCTTCAGGAAGTATATCCATATCCTTCTACTTTGGTCGTCGATCAGCGTCATGAAGTAGTAGGAACCACCCAAAGCTTTTGTCTCCATCTTTCCATAGAGGTCCGTGTGAATGAGCTCTAGAGGAGCCTTTGCCCTACTGGGCTCTTTAGGAAAGGGATGCCGATGCTGCTTGCCCATCATGCAAGCTTCACATACATCGGGCAGATCTGAAATTTCTGGTAGGTCTGCAATCATTCCACTTTTATGCATCTCCTTCAAAGAACTAAGGTTTAGATGACCAAACCTCTCATGCCACAGCTTAGTGTTCTTCACATCCGCTCGAGCACTGAAAGCTGAGAGTTCATAAATGTTTTTGCGCCATGTACCTTTACCAACGACCTTTCCTTGAAGATCTAGGATTTGTGTACCATTCTTATCGAATTGAAATTTGAGGTCCCGATCTGTTATCGTGGAAATGGACAACAAGTTTCTCTTGATATCTGGCACATAAAGAACATCGAACAACTATTTTGCAACTCCATCTGACTTGAGAGCAATCGTACCTTTTCCTTTTGCTGGACATTTTGCATCATTGCCGACTGCTACCAGGATGTCATTCCCTACCGACTGTAGAGAGGTATACCAATCCTTCCGACTAGTCATGTGGCGTGATGCACTGTGACTGTCAATGATCCAAGGTTCATCTGCAGGTACATGAACTACCTCCGTGCAAATCTCCTTAATTGTGACGAATAGCTCTACTGGTACTGCCTGCGTGTTGTTGATGGACTCTTTCTTTACTCTGTTCTTCTCATCTGCAATCTTCTTTCGGCACTCATTCTGCTTGCGCCCTGCCTTGTTGCAATAGAACCACATGATCTTCTTCTTTCTCTTTTTATCATCAGAAGAAGATGGGTTACTAGAGTCCTTACCCTTACCTTTCTTTGATCCGGTCTAGAAAGCCGAATCTTCTCTAGTCCTCGTCTTTTGATGCATCTCCTCCAAAAGCATCGCGCTGAAATCCTCAAAGTTGAGGGGCGGATTTCTGTTCTGCATATTCAATGCTGTAACAAGATCATCATACTTTGGTGGGAGAATCCATATGCACCTTCGTGCTAGATTCTCGCTGGTGATGGTGATGCCAATCGCAGTCATCTAATTGCATAGATTCTTTACCTTGGTGATTAACTTCTCTGCCACTTCAGACTCAGACAACTTCTCGTTCGCGAGTTGAGTCTCCAGATTCTGAATCCTCATCTGATTCATGGTCTCGTACTGATTTTTCAAGACCGTCCATGCCTCCTCCGCTGTGGTGACATGTTGAATTAACACCATGATCGAATCACTAACACTCCAGACAATAGAACACAGTGCATCTGCATTTCTTCTTGTCCACGCAAGAATCTCATCCACAGTTGGTACTATCTATTGTCCTGCATTGGTTGGATCTAGTCTTGCAACGCTTCACGTCCACCCCAATAGCAGTGTCCCAAAGCCCGTTTGCACTTAGGATGGTCTTCATCTTGAACTTCCAGAGTGGATAGTTAGAGCCATCCAACTTTTCGCTTTCGCCAAACGGTGAGATTCGCAGTCTTGCGAGCTGGGCCATCTCTCACAATCTGCTCGCAAACAGAAACACACTACCAAATCTTATTGCTAGAGTCCAGGCTCTGATACCATGTAAGAAAATAATACAACGTCTGTGCTCAACAGATAATAGGATCTCGTATGCAAGAGAGAAAACAAGATAGTATGGAGAATCAAAAATTTGATTACTGTAAAACTGGTACAATAGATGGCGTTGCCTCCCAACCGTGTGCTCCTATGAAAGAAGCTTCGATGGCATGCTAGAAATAGTAGAAGATGGAGGTTGGATGCTAAGGAATCAGGGTTGCTATAGCCATGATAAAATGGGCTTCACGGGCTTGCTCTTATATAGCCACCAGTCGTAGTCCGTTAGGCTCAATTGGGTGACCAACCCAGTCCACCCAAAATGGTCGACTGGGGGTTGGTCCTGAAATAGGCCATCAACCATACGATAGAACTGGCGCACAAAACAAAGCAACTGACCTACGGTAGCCATTCGGCCCCATCCGGAATCATCTGAGGCTCCAAACGGGCCTCGCAACCTGAGAGTGGGCTGCCCCGAGAAATGATCCGTCTACCCTCAGTGCGGTCAATCAAGGGATGCCTTCCACACTTGCATGTAGCCTAGTTGGCAGTGTGCCAACTCTATCTGAGGCCATCCAGCCATCAGGCCACACATGGCCCCCATCTGGTGTCCAAACTACGACCTACCGGATAACGGAGCTACTCAAATGCCTTCTCCTCATATGGGGGGCTTACAAGTAGAGTTAGTTGGTTCCCGCGTAGTTACACGAGAGTGGAGCATTGATATCTAACAGAACTAAGGTACTAAATACTACTAATACTAAATAGTACTAACTGCTAACTAGTGCTAAATACTACTAATACTGAATAGTACTAAATACTACTGATACTAAATAGTACTAAGTGCTAACTAGTGCTAGATAGTACTGATACCACTAAATAGTACTAAATGTTGCATATTAAATAGTACTAACTGCTAACTTAGAGTGTTAAACAGTAGATGATAAATAGTATTAAATGTTGAATAGTACTGAATGCTGAATAGTACTAAATACTAAATTATAGTTTTAAAAACTAAATAGTACTAAATACTAAATAGTACTAAATGCTAGATAGTGCTAAATGGTACTAAATGCTTAGTATTATTTAGCCTTTTAGGCTATCGTTTTAGTACTAAATGATATATAGTACTACATGCTAGGTGGTGCTAATATTTCTAAATGTTGAACAGTCCTAGATGCTAAATGGTGCTGAATAGTACTACATGCCAAATACTACTAAATGCCAAATAGTGTTAAATGTTAAATAGTGTTGAAACACAATACTAGTAGTGCTAGATCACTGCTAAATAGTACTAAATGCTTAGTAGTATTTAGCCTTTTTAGCTATCCTTTGAGGACTAAATACACAGTACTAGTAGTGCTAGATAGTGCTAAAACTCAACTGTACTAGCAGTGCTAGATAGTGCCAAATAGTACTAAATGCTAGGTAGTGCTGATATTAACTAAATGTTGAACGGCCCTAAATGCTAAATAGTACTTGATGCTAAATAGTGCTGAATAGTACTAAATGACAAATACTACTAAATGCCAAATAGTGTTAAATGCTAAATAGTGTTAAAACACACAGTACTAGTAGTGCTAGATAGTGCTAAATAGTACTATTGAATGCTAAATAGTGATAAATACTACTAAATGCTAAATAGTGCTAAATAGTACTAAAGTCTAGATAGTGCAAAATGTAAAACATTGCTAAATGCCAAATAGTTCTAAATCCTAAAGATTGCTAAATCACATAAACAGCACTATTTAGTACTAAATAACTGACTTCAAATGTTTAGCATGTACAATATTATATTACTCTATTGAGTAATAAGTAATAAGAAAAAAAGAGTGAAGAAAATATACATGCTTTGTCAAAGCCCATGGTAGCCAACCATGCATTTGACACCAATACATTACAGGACGTATGAAGATATTGCAAGTTCTCAAAAAAATGGAAAGTTGCACACATGATGTGGTATGTGTGCAAGCATGGTGCAAAAAGCACATCAATAGTTTCTTGAGAAAATCCAAGCCCACAGAAAACACACCTGCACATTTATTGAAAGGGTAAGTAAACACTACTTGTAAGAGGACCCAACTCTAAAAACTAATACATTGATTTGTATGGAATTTAAGAATCTCACCATTCAATATTCATGTTCATAGTCGCTGCTGCAGAGCCTGTGGGATGGTGAGTTGGTGCTAGACTCAGAACTCTAGGACCCTGACTTGGGAGCTCTTTTTTGTCCCTTCCTATTGATAGTAAGAGTGAAAAAGACTCATTTCTCATGGAATTTCTTACAAAAAAAACAAAAATTTCAACATTTTCAAGCCATATAATAAAACAAAACAAAACAACTACATAAAATGAACTATGAACTAACTTTTGATGGTAACCTAGAGACTATCCCGCACTGCCTATGGGCTATCATAGCACAGTGAGGATCTGGATGGGAGCACTCAAGATCATGACACATATGCAGAGTCTTCATAGAGACTACACTTGGGGGGGAATGGTGGCTTGGTTTACAAAGGGAGGACGCACGTTTCAGATTGATGAGATCTCCCCAGCCTACTAAATACAGGGTTAGAGCATCCAAAAGATTGCACTCCATGAGGTAGTCCCTCCTAACATCCTAGCTCCTCCTTCTCCTAGGGAGGACAGTGTTTGGGAGGTGGTAGCTAGCATCACGGCTTGGAACAATTGGGTGGCTCGCTGCAGTCTTGTGATGGGTGAGGCTCACCTGGTTCCACCCTCAGCTACCCTAGTTGCCATCTGGAAGAATATCATATACACTCTACGGTCCACCTAGGAGCATGGGACTCCAGGCTCTAGGGCAACTATCAAGAGGCTTGCTCATTTTTGCAAGGCTTGGCCTATAGGAGTTTCCTACATCTTCACCCCGTGAGGGATTCACTGGCTGTACAGTCCCCCCAATTGGCTATTAGCCCCAATTCTAGAGATCCCCTAGGCAGGGAGTTGGGTTTCTTTGGAATAGATCGATTCTTTCTTTCGGCCTTTTCCAGTTTTTTCTATACTCAGCACCTTTGGGACTACTTTCTTGTATGAAATCTTTCAAGCATTAATAGAAGATTCCTTTCTTTGAAAAAAAAAAACTATGAACTAACTATTTCTTCAAAGTTACATCATTAACAAATCTCGTCATAATCACTGTGTTGCATTGTTCCAAAAATTATCTCACTTGAACCTCCATACAAGCTATCTAGATGGACCCCAAACCTTCACAAATGGTTCGAAATCATGCACCCTTAGATATTGCAACAGGGAAAGTGACTAGTATTGAGAGATGGACAAAAGAAAGATTGATTTTCATGCATCAGCAATTGCAATGTCTGAAAGTCAATCTTCTTTAATCCTTTCTCAAAGAATCTCATCCAGTAGCTCCTTCTAAGCTCCAAACACCATTCCAAACATAATGCAACATTCATGGCTTGCTCAAAACATTGATTGCCTTGTCTTCCTAAATGAAATGATTTTAGATTGTGGGAGAATCTTAGATGAGAGAGGAAGTGGCAAAATTTGAAGGAGAAGCTCCCAAAATAGAGAAAGGAGAAGATAGGTTAAATCTCATTCAAAAATATTGAAAGTTTTAAAAGATTGAGAGTGAAATGGGAGGAAAATGTAGGTAGAGAAGAGAAGTGGTGAGATTTTGGCATGAGAGTCGATCCCATGAGAGGGAGAATAGAGAAAGAAGCTTCCTACTCATGAGCCAACAAGAAATTTGAAAAGAGGGCTAGAGCAAAGAAAAATTCAAAATGGTGCTTAGAAATGAGGGGAAAGCAAGAGGAATGAGAGAGAATGAAAGGAGTGTGGTAGTTGGATGGGAGGATTTGGTTTCAGGTCAAATGGTACAAGTTTGGTTGAGAAACTAGCATTAGGGGAGAATTGGGGTCTCAAAAGGAGCTCAAAAGGGCCTCATAAGGAATGGATTTAAGAAATGGATTAGTCCTAATAAAAGGGCCAAGGTAGGTCCCAAAAAGTCCTAATCCCCCCTCACCTAGGTGGGTTAAGCCCACAAGTGACCCCACCTCTTACACATCTTACACAACTCTTACTCCTAGGTGGGAACCAACAAATTCAAAATTCAAAATTTTGAATTTTGAATTCCCTCCCTCCTTCTCTCTCCTCCCTCCCTCCCTCCCTCCCCCTCCTCCCTCCCCCTCCCTCACTCCCCCTCCTCACTCCCTCCTCCCCCTCCCTCGTCCTCCCCTCCCTCCCTCCATCCTCCCCCTCCCCTCTCCTCCCCTCCCCCTCCTCACTCCCTCCTCCCCCTTCCACCTCCTCCCCCTCCCTCCCTCCTTCCTCCACGCCTGCTCCTTCTGCCCTCCCCCTCCCTCCCTCCCTCCCTCCCTACCTCATCCATGCTTGCTCCTCCTGCCCTCCCCCTCCCTCCTCCTCCACTGCTGCTCCTCCTCCCCCCTCCCTCCTGCTCCTCCCTCCTCCCTCCTTCCTCCTCCATGCCTACTCCTCCTCACCCTCCACACCTGCTGGTCTGCCCCCCTTTCCTCCTCTTCAACTAATGGTCCTCCCTCCCCCGTCCCTCCTCCTCCTCGCCCTCCCTCTTCCTATGTGCTATCCTTTAAGCCTGCATCTCCACACCTTCTCCTTTTCTACAGTCCTTTACTCATAGCACCATTCGAGGACATCTCCAACAAGTACCACGTTCACTTAGAGTTGGAGGCTGAATATGCAAGCACACGTAGTCTAGGATTGATGGGAGCTTCCAAAATCCATAGTCTTCGTTCGCAAGGAAAGAAGCATCTCAACCTTTGGGTAGAAGGATCCTTGTATCCTTTAGATCCTGCCAACCAAAAGAGCCCTCCTTTCCATACAATGCATGAGCTAGTTCGGTTTGTTGGAAATGGACATGCGGGGTTGCTTGGTTATTGCAATCGGTTAAACAATGCTCCGTCAATGGCTATGCAAGCAAGCGAGATGTGCAGAGCCCAAGCAGAGATGTTAGCACATTTAGGAAATAGCACCATTGTTGCAATGCATAATTCTATGCAGGATCTTCAAAGGGAGAACCAAGATCTTTATGATAAAGCCAAAGCATTGGACTTGGAGTGAAATGGATTGGACTTGGAGCAACATAAATTAGAAGAGTCACTCTATAAGCTAGCTGAGTCCAAAAAAGGCTTGGAAAGATCTATATACAATCAAGTACGACATGTAGGAATCATAACACATTCTCTCTCTACATGTAGAAGTCATATGTAGAAGTTGTAACATGTTCTCTTTCTACATGTAGGAGGTGTAACACATTCTCTTTCTACATAAGTCCATGTTGGCACAGAGTTAACATGCTCCCGGATCCATTTTATTACCCGTGCTCGAGTTATGGCTTATTTTGATTTCAGATTTGGGATGCCATGTGCGTAATCCAGTGGTTGTTGAGCTTGTGGCATGCGAGTCATTCTTGTTGTAATGCTTTTGCACCATACGATTTGTAGTCTGTAGTCAAGAAGCTTATCTCCTCTTAAGGAGGGGTAAACACCTGTGAATTTCAAAGGGGATATCATTGCTGAGGTTGCGGACTTTGCCATCGAATCTTCTTGGGAAGAGGTTTGGCGGGGGTCTCTTTGTTGAGGCTAGCATTTCTTGCTATCTTGCATACATGTTGGATGCAATTGCACTCGTATCATTGAGCTTGCAGATAATTTGTATGCAAGTCTGATATTTTTGCATATAGGAGATGACTGTGATGTTTGGCGGGGGTCTCATTGCTGAGGCTGTAGACTCTTTTGCCAATTCATCTTGAGTTTTGGCATAGCTTCTTGTCCTACTTGTGAATTCATTGCATGCTTTGAGAGTATGGAATGAAAGGGTGTGATACTATTATTGATGCAATCTATTATGTGCCTATGCAAAATCGTGTGAGTGTACGTGATGTGTCTAACTATATGCTTATTTGTGGCATTTAATAGGAAAACTAAGACTCAATCATCCCTAATAGGAAATTGATTAGGTCTTCCTAAATGTGCAAAAACGTGCATATGCCAATGAGTGTGCATGTAACAATCTAGTGCAAACTATATGTGCAAAAACATGCATATGCGAGTGAGTGCTTGTGATACAATCTATTCCTAACTAAGGAAGACTTGGTTTCCCAAATCTTCATTTTTGTCGCGGATGGCTTGCATGTTGATGTAGTAGCACTTCAGTCGGCTCCTGTTTATTGTTGTGTTGAATTGGACTCCATCCAATGTTTCTAGTAGCACAACTCCGATGGATTCATCTTTCGTACTCGGTAGGGTCCTTGACCTAGATACTTTAGTTTTCCCTTGTGTACTTTGGCATTGTACAACAAGACTAAGTCGCCTTCCTTGATGTCTTTAGCTTTTAGATTTCTATCAAACCATGCCTTTCTTCTACATTTTTCTGTTGTCATGGCATGGTAGGCAACTAGTCTTGTCTCTGTATGTTTCTCCAACTGATAGAGCCTTTCTTTCAAGGATTCATGGTCTCCCATGCATTCCTGTACTGCGATGCGTAGACTTGGTATTACAAATTCGAGTGGGACCATAGCTTCAAGGCCGTACACCAATTGAAAAGGTGTGTTCCCTCTACTGACCTTGAATGTGGTTTTGTACGCCCATAAGGTAGCATTCAGTTTCTCTACCTAATTAGAACGCTGTGGTTCTACTACCTTGGTGAGGATAATGCATATGATTTTGTTGGTGGATTCTGCTAGTCCATTCCCTTGGGGGTAGTAGGTGTGCTTTTTCTATGGATTACCATGAAGCCAGACAAGAGTTCTTGGATTACCTCATTGACAAAATGAGTGCCTCTATCTGACACAATTTCAATGGGGCATCCGAATCGAGTGATCACATTTTCGTATGAGAATCTTACTGTGCTTCTGGCATCTACCTTTTTGACTGCTTTAGCTTCAGCCCATTTTGTAAAGTAATCAGTGGCCACAATGATGTAGCGTGCCTGTGTTCCTTTTGTTGTTGGATGTATGGGACCCACATAGTCAATCCCCCATTTTTCAAATGGTTTTTGTGCAACAATTGGTGTAAAGGAATTGAAATCTTTGTGTTGTGGCTTAATAGTCCGTTGGCATACATCACAGCCTTTTACATATTCATAGGCATCTGCCCACAGTGTTGGCCACCAGTAGCCTACAAGGAGAACTTTTCTTGCTATGGCTTCCCCTTGGAAGTGTCCTCCTGCAATACCTTCATGGACTTCACTCAAGATTGGCATGATCTCATGAGGCATTACACATCTTCTTAAGATCTAGTCCTTACCCATCTTGTACAATTGTCCTACAATGAGTTGATAGGGTGCAACCTTTAGAATCAATTTTTTGGCATTTACTGCTTTCATGTCAGGGGGTGGTCTTCTTGCCATCAAGTACCCAATGATATCTCCACACCACTTTGGAACAGCATCTATTTGAAATAGTGTGGCATTTGGTAAGTCATCTTCTACTCCAGTGGCTTCTTCTCTTGACTTGACCCGAGACATGTGATCGGCAATGTAGTGTTGGGCACCTTTGCGGACCACGATTTTGAAGTTGAATTCTGAAGCAAGAGGAGCCATCTGGTTATTCTTCCTATTGTACACAGATGGTTCACAAGATAAAGCAATGCTTGATGGTCGGTGTAGAAGACAAATTCATTTTCCAGTAGATAGTGTCGAAATTTCTTTACACTATACACCATTGCTAGGGCTTCTCTTTCTGTGGTTGTATAATTGATCTCCGCATCATTGAGTTGTCAACTGGCGAAGTAGAAGGGGTAGTCTTTCTCATGTTCACCAGGTTGACAAAGCACACTCCCAATTGCATACTTGAATCCATCAGTATGAACATGAAAATCAATATCCCAATTGGGAGATATAAGGATGGGTGCTGTGATTAGGCGCCACTTTAAAAGCTCAAAGGCTTGGTCGCACTCTTCGGTCCATAAGAACTCCACTAATAATTTGTAAAGTGGTCTAGCTATCATGGCATACCACAATATAAATCTTCTATAATAGCCGGCATTTCCCATAAAGACCTGTAAACCTTTGGAATTTGTAGGAGGAGGCAATTCCATGATGATTTTGATTTTGTCCATGTCACTTGCAATCCCATGTTGAGAGATGATGTGTCCCAAAACAACTCCGTGGGTGACCATGAACTAGCATTTTGTTGGATTTAGGGAGATGCCATACTCCTTGCATTTGATTAGTACTTCTTCAAGACATTTGAAGTGGTCCTATTTGTTTGAATGGATGCACAAATCATTTAAGAACACCTATAAAAACTTATTCAAAAATGACTTGAAAGTTGTGAGCATGACTCACTGGAATGTGGTTGGGGCATTACAAAGGCCAAATGGCATGAGACTATATGAAAATATCCCATTCTGTAGCAAATGCTGTTTTTGATTGGTCTTGAGGAGCAATTTGCACTTGGTTATAGCCACTGAAGCCATCCAAGAAGCTATATATTTCGGATCCTGCCACCTTTTCCAACACTATTTCTATTAAGGTAAGGGGATAGTGATCCCTAATTGTGGTGGCATTCACATTTTTTAAGTTTACGCATATTCTGAGCTTCTTATTGCGTTTAGGTACAATGACAATGGGTGAAACCCAATCCATGTGCTCTATCTCGTAGATGAATCCAGCATCTAGTAGTTTTTCCAGCTCGTCATAAACCATGGTGCCGTATTTAGGATTTGTGCGATAAGGTCCACATACCTTAGGGTGAGCACCTTCCCTTATAGGTATCGTGTGTACTACCACTTCTGGTGAAATTCCTTTCATCTCTTTGTATGACCATTCTAGGCAGTCACAGTATTCCATTAGTTCTTTGAGTTTAGTCTCATCTTCTTGACGAAGTTGTTTCCCAATGAAAACCAATTTTTCTTCCTCCCCTTCAAGGGCGAGGTTTATTGTGCATGTTTTTGCCGGTCCCTCATAGATTGGAGTTTCACCAGTGCTATCGGTTTCTTGAACTTCAAATTCTCTGAGTGGTCTTGGCGTTGCTATTGGTGCACTGCAACTTGTATAATTCTTGAAGTATTCCGGCACTTCTCGAAGATTGGCCTCTAATGGGGTTGAACTAGCCTGACATGTGTCATGTGTTCTAGGTGGCATAGCTACATTTATTAATTTGTGAGACTCTTCTTGACTTTCTTTTTCTGAAGTCTCTTGGTGACCTTCATCTGCACATGTGGCTTATAATTTTAAACTTCTTACGTTGGGAACTGTGGGGTAACTTTTCCACTCATAAGGTGTTTCCGAGTAAGAGTTCATTTGCTGCGCATACTCCTTCCAGTCCCTCAGGGGACCATTCAAGAGGCGGTGATTTTGATTTTGAGGGAGCTGACTTTGCAAGGTACAATTTGACGACGATCCTTGATTGGACTCGTTCGAATTCATAGAAGTGCTCGGCCTTGGCTTTTCTGCGATTTCCTCCTTCAGCTTTCTTGCGGGATCTTCTGCTGTTATTCAACTTTGGAGGTTCAACTTTTAAGAGCTCGATTGCCATTAGGGCATGTAGAATGGCTAAGTCATTATCAAAGATTTCACCTTCAATTTCAGCATTCTAGCCTCTATTTCAAGGTCCCAAGGAAAATCTGAGCCATCATTGGTATGGGTACCTTCTTCAAGTTCATTATCCCACTCGAGGTGATCCATAAAGAATGGCATCTCTAGATCGATTGGTTCTTCATGTTGGAGTGGAGGATCTACCTGTAGTGCCTTAGCATCAATCTGTGAGAAGATGGGGTTTAATGAATGGCAGTTGTTGATGGTTGCCAATGTTTGTATCCAGTTATTGACATTGCTTTGTGAGTCACCTGCTATGGCATGCTCTTGCAAGGGAGCTGATTTGCTTGAGATTGTAGTTGAAGATGTGTCATCAAACGCTCTAGGCACAATTGGTTTAGTAGCTCCTGTCCCCACATTCACCCTGACTATAGTGTCTCGATTCTGGATTGTCAGTCTATCATTTCCCTAGTCATGGAGGACTGATGCTTCCCATAACCAAGGACGTCCCATTAAGATTTGATAGGATTTTTTGGGGAGATCCAAGATTGTGAATTGAAGGGAAAAGCGGACTCTTGCGATCTTTGTGGACATGCCATTCACTATTCCCAAGGGTTTAGCCCATGCATCATTGGCAAGGCGTATGTTGAAATTAGCCTTTTGCATTAGTTGACGTGGTGGTACATTTTGTTGTGGAGTCTGTTCTTGGAACAAAGGCTCAAGTACAGTATCAATACTTTGTGGGGCCAAGTCATGGATTGGGTCTTGAGCTTGTTTCTCAACCTTAAATTGAGCTTGTTCGTTTTGGACCCATTGTTGAAGTACTTGAAAATGAGCCTTCTCCACCTCTGCATTCGTGTATGGAGCTTCTTTTATTTGAGGCTTGGGAGTTGATGTGGATGAGCTCGGCTGCTCATTGCTTGGCGGAGTTGGAGGCACTTGTGCTTTCTTTTTCAGAAGTCGCTTTGGTTGCATTGGAATGCTAAAGTCCTTGGTGGCCTCTTTCTGTTGGCGTGTAATTACATTGACAGGTTGTGATTTTACACTTGCCGGACCCAAACTTTGATGGTCCACCCCAATGATGCCGATGGGGATGTCAGGCTTAACCTCTGTTTGTTCTGGGACCTTATTTTTCATGTGACAATCCATGCATGCATGTCCTATGCCACAATCTCTGCAGAGTGGTGGAAAGTAGCTGGGCTACCATGATGAGGGCACTCTGCGATCCGGTGATTTTCACCACAACCGTAGCACTTGATTGGTGCTCGAAATGTGTTGGGTCGTACTTGATTTGCATAAACTGGTATTAGACCCTTTGCACCTTCTACATAGTACACTAGGTACTCTACTTCATACTCAAATGGTGAATCTACTTCCTCAGCTTGTAATTGATGTATTGAAACTACTTGAGGACCTAGATTTGGTGTTGTTGGGTATGGTCGTGGATTTGGATTCCTGAGTAGTTGTGGGACTTGTGTTCGAACGGGTACAGGATTTAGCCTTGGAGTTGGGGGTGCTTGTGCAAGTGCCGGTTGCCTGTACGCTAGTATGGGTGCCGCTTGGTATTGTTGAGGTCAAGGTGGGTTGTTGCACATGTTGAAGATGCAACTATTCTCATCGTGGCCGCTAATGATGCAGATATGGCACCACAACCATGGCAGTGGATTTGCTTGTGCAATGATCCTGGCTCTAAGGACCAGGCACTCATTTGCTGTATGATTTGCCATGCAGTGTGGACACCAGACATTTTCTCGTCATGGATATGTCTGAGTTGGTGGCTGAGACAAGTGAAATTTTTGTCCCATGGCTTGCATCATGTCTTCTTTCAGCTTCATGATCATGGCCTCTAAGCGATCTTCATTGGATGTTTTGGTATTGTCCTTTGATTTACCCTTTTTTGAGTGCTTATCTCATGTATTAGACCTGCAGTCATCATCCCTAGTGTCTAAGTCAGTCATGCTATCCTCGATGTCAATGGCTGCCGCATGAGCAGCATTGAATGTTTCATAGCTGCTTATCTTTTTCATATCCTTTCGGATTTTCTTTCCGATTCCTACAATGAACCATGCCGTGAGGTACTTTACATCTGGGCATGGGTCACATTTGGCAATTAATCTATTCATCTTACCCAGGTACGTGCGTACATCCTCTCGCTGGCCTTGTTTGAGCTTGCTTAGTTGGAGAGCAGGATCATCTTGTATCCTCTCTGTTTGAAAGCATCGTTTGAATTCTATTTGAAGTAGGTCCCATGTGCCACGCTCTTCCACTAGAAGGTCTAGGTACCATTCAGACACTTCATTAGTTAAGGCCATGGGAAACCAAGCCACCTTGGTTTCATGGGATTGATCTCCACCTACGTGGCATATGGCATCAAAATGCTGGAGGAATCAGGCTGGATCGCCCCGACCATTATATTTGGGAAGTTCTAGTTTTCGCAAGGGGCATCGTCCTTGATTGTTGTTATTTCTTCGATTGAAGAAATTGTCAGCCTCATCGAGGTCGATATCCCCATCATTGTCATGACAGCGTCCAGCCATGTTGGGGCGTGAAGGAGTTAGAGGGGGTGGTTGAATCTCAGGGGGGGATTTAGGGTAGAGGATTGGCCGGGGCCGTTGTTGTAGTGGAGTTGAATGTAGATGGGGCAAGCATTGGAGTCGAAGGTGTTGGTCGGAATGTAGCTACATGTAGATTGGGCGAGATTTGCCAAGGGTGTCTCTACCACAAGTGCGGGTGTGGATGTAGCATTGTTAGGAGGGTTAGAGTGGTGTTAGTTTGTGTAGGGACAATCGTGTTAATAAAGTGCCTAAGATTGTCCTATGTGTGTACGGAAATGTGCTGGTGCAGATGGATCATTAATTGGAGGTCACGGCGTGAAGATATGAGTGAATTCGTACGAAACAAGGCCCACACAAGAGCGCAAATGAGCGAGTGCTAGGGATCTCGAAATGGTGTGCAATGGGTTGCAAAAATACCCCATAGCGTGGTGTTTCCATGTGTGAAATTTGGGTTCAAACGGGGTCCAGTTTGGGTCCCAAATGGATGAGTTACGAGGGGTTAAAGTAGGGGTAAAATTGGCCTTGGGGGGGTCCTAAAGGTGGTGTGAATGGACTTGAATTCTAACTGAGGGGTTGGAACCAAGTTAATCCAGTTAGGTTAACTAACCTAATTGTCTAGTTAGATTCCTAACAGTTAGTCTAACCTAGTTAATGTTAAACTGACCACAGTAGTACAACTAACCTAGTTAGGGTAACTAACTAATAGTTATACTAATTGAGCTAAGGTTAAGACTAACTAACCTAGGTTAAACTAACCTAACCTAGGTTAAACTAACCTAGTTAACCTAAGCTAACTAGCCTAGTTTAACTAGCCTAACCTAACTACAGTTAAGACTAACCTAACTAAGATTAACTTAACCCTAGGGTTAGCTTTAGGTTGGTTAGTTTTTTTTTTTTTAATAGACTCCTGTGGGGGGCTTCCTAATGGCGGCGGCCGGGGGGGGGGGTGTTTTCGCAGAGCGGGGAGGGGAGGGAGGTGGAGTGGAGGGGCGGGTGAGGGAGGTGGAGGGTAGGTCCTAAGGGTGTGGAGGGGGGAGTGAGGGAGGCACGGGAGGTAGTGGGGAGTGAGGGAGCCGCGGGAGGTAGAGGGCGGAGGGTGTTGGAGGAGCACCGCGGGCGATGGGCGGACGGGAAGTTGGAGGAGCACCGCGGGCGACGGTTGTTGCTTCGAGGGGCGCGAGGCAGGTGCTGTCGCTGGTGACTCAGTTGCTGGTGGGGCAGGGCACCACCGATGCTTCGCCTAGGGGTGGCGCTGCATGCAGGCACCGCCTATGCAATGGGTGTCGCTGCGGGCATCGGCCCTTAGCAGCAAGGGCCTTAAGGCCCTTGCTTATGCTTAGGTAGGATAGGTAGTGTGGTAGGCTAGGGGTGGGGAGCAGCCGGTGAGAGTGCTCTCAACGAAAGCAAGAATGGAAGGAGGGAGAGAGATAGAGAGCCACACAAGTTTGGTGGGTGCAGAACCACCCTAATCTTCTTTTTCATTCATTTATATATGCGTTTGAGTATTGTACATAACCGGGATAAAGGCACAGTGACCTTTAACCCCCACAACCTCCCACTTAAAGGAAAATGTGCCTTTAAGGGAGAACAACCAGTGAGCATACTATCCAATGCCCATCAATACACGACAATACTCAAACCGCTGACTAGGTAGACTCTTCGTCAGCATATCTGTAAGGTTATCATCTGTATGAACCTTGACAAGCTCTATGCGCTTGTCCTCAAGTACCTCCCTGATGAAATGGTACCTGACCTCAATGTGTTTGTTCTTTGCATGAAAGACTGGATTCCGTGCTAGCTGAATAGCACTCATGGAATCAGTATGCAATGTCGGTACACCTGTATGAATCCCCAAGTCTTCCACTAGCCGATCAAGCCATATAGCCTCCTTGCAACCCTCTGTGGCTGCAACATACTCAGCCTCTGTAGTAGACAAAGCCACGCACTTCTGTGCACGAGACATCCATGACACTCCACCACCTGCAAAGGTGAACACATAACCAAAAGTGGATCTCCTACTATCCACATGCCCTGCATAGTCTGAATCTGTGTACCCAAGTACACGCATGTCTCCTTTACCAAAGCAGATGCACATCTCCTTGGTACCCTTCATGTACCTCATGATGCACTTAACTGCCTCTCAATGCCCGTTTCCTGGATTAGCCATATACCGGCTAACAACTCCCACTGCAAATGCAATGTCTGGTCTAGTAGCTATCATAGCATACATAAGACTCCCAACTGCTGATGCATAAGGAACCTTGGCCATCACGGCCCTTTCCTCATCTGATTTGGGACTATCTGTATGACTCAGTTTCACATATGGAGGCAATGGAGTACTCACTGCCTTCCCCCCCTCCATATTGAAATGTTGCAATACTTTTGTAACATACTCTTTTTGTGAAAGCCAAAGGAGTTTCCTACTCCAATCACGCGTGATGCGCATACCAAGAATATGACCTGCAAATCCCAAATCCTTCATATCAAAGGCCTCATGCAACTTGGCCTTTAATGCATCTAGCTCATAAGTATTCTTGCTAGCCAATAGCATATCATCCACATATAGTGCCAAGATTATCAGGCTATTATCCTTAGCCCTTTTAGTGTAGAGGCAGTGATCAATTTCACTCCTCCTAAAATCCTGGGACTGAATGAAAGCATCAAACTTCTGATACCATTCTCTAGGCGCTTGCTTAAGACCATAGAGACTCTTCTTTAGCTTGCAAACTAAATGCTCTTTGCCCTTTTCTTCAAAGCCTTCCGGCTGCACCATGTAAATTTCCTCATGCAAATCCCCATGCAAGAAAGCTGTCTTGACATCCATTTGCATAAGCTCCATATCCTCTACTGCCACTAGTCCAAGCATGCATCTAAGTGTGGTCATCTTCACAACCGGAGAGAATATCTCATCAAAGTCCACACCCTTCTCTTGCTTGAACCCTTTAGCAACCAACGGGCCTTGTACCTAGGCACATCATCACCTGTGACGTTCATTTTGTAGACCCATTTACATGGCAATGCTTTCTTTCCATGTGGCAAAGAAACCAAGTCCCAAGTCTTATTCTTCATAAGTGAACTCATCTCTGATTGCATATAGCATACTCCCACTTGCGTTGATCCTCATGCATCATAGCCTCTCCGTAGTAAGAAGGCTCCCCGCAATCAGTAAGCATCACGTAGTCTACCCCTGGAACAAACCTATCAGGGGGTCTAGACACTCTAGATGATCTTCTCAATGGCATTTCAGCTTGCTGTCCCACCTGCATATCAACCACATTTGGCTCATCATTTCCACCAATAGATGATCCATCATCTACCCTTGATTGTATACATGTGGGAGTACTTGGTGGTACCATTTCTTGTACATTTGGTGCATGGACAGCTTGTTGTCTATCAACATATGCAGGTGGATTCACATCCTAGAAAGTGATTCTCCTCATTTCCACATCCCTCATGGGTGCCTTATGCATCTTCTTCTCATTGAAGACCACATCATGGTTGCGTATGATCTTCTTTGCTTCTGGATCCCAGAGACGATAGCCCATCTCTCCACTTTCACCATAACCCAGAAAGATGCATTTCCTAGACTTAGGATCTAGCTTCTTTCGAAGCTCTTTTGGCACATGTGCATATGCCTCACACCCAAATATACGCAAATGAGAGTAAGAGGGCTTCTTGCCACTCCATGCCTCTTAAGGAATACCACCATCCAAACTCTTACTAGGCGATCTATTGATCACATGCACTGCAATCTTCATTGCCTCAGCCCAAAAATCACCAGAAAGACTTGCATTGGAAAGCATGCATTGCAACCTTTCTTGAATGGTACGGTTCATCTTTTCTGCAACTGGATTTTGCTCTGGAGTACGAAGGGATGTGAGCTCCCTCTTAATCCCACGTGTATCACAGAAATGCTGAAAGTCATGAGAGAGATACTCTCCACCATTGTCAGTCCATAGGCATTTAAGCATTCTACCTGACTGATTCTCAACCAAGGCCAGCCATTTCTGAAATACCTGGAACACATCACTCTTCCGAGCTATAGCATAAGCCCACACTTTCCTAGTTGCATCATCAATGAATGTCACATAGTATTCAGCCCCGCCTAATGACCGTGTAGGCATGGGACTGCATACATCTGAATGCACCAAATCAAGCTTTTCAAACTCTCTGATTTAGTCTGCTTCCCATAGAGACAGTGCTCACAAAATTCAAAATCAGAGAAACTCAAATGCGGTACATAACCCAAACGGCATAAGAGTTTCATTCCATTTTGGCTCATGTGCCCCAACCTGCAATGCCACAAAGAAGTGCTTGGCTGCTCGGTTATTGCAATAACATGATCAAATACCCCTGATACATGTAAGGGATACAAAGTCCCACACTTGGCACCCCTGGCCAAAAGCATAGAGCCCTTCTGAATTTTCCAACTTTGAAAGCCAAAAGTGGTGTGAAAACCAGCATCATCTAGCTGACCCACTGAAATAAGACTCTTGGTTAGCTTAGGCACATGTCTCACATGTTTCAAAACAAATGCAGACCCATTTGCAAAAGAAAACTTTATGTCACCTGCTCCCACTATGTCACATGCATAGTCATTTCCAAGATGCACACAACCTATCTTTCCACTATCATAAGTGGAGAACCATTCCCTATGGGGAGTAACATGGAATGAAGCACCAGAATCCAAAATCCAATCCTGGGAATATGCATCATCTGAAGTGGTAAGCAACTCTGTAGATAAAGTAGACATGAAGAGAACATCATTGTCACTATCATGTGTGACTGCATTGATCTCCTCGATCTTCACTTTTCCTTTGTCCTCCCTTGGACTCTCTTCCTTTTGATTTGCACCCCAATTTGCATTCTTTTTCTTATCCTTTTGCTCTCTTTTTAGCTTGTAGCAATCCTTTTTCATATGGCCCTTCTTGCCACAATGGTAACACTCAATGTTTTGTGCCCTGGATTTGCTACGAGACTTCCCTCTTTCTTGGGACTTCCCCCTGAACTGTGATCTACCCCTTTGCACATTTAAGGCTACATCCTGCTTGTTGCCATCCATAGACTTCCGTCTAATCTCCTCGGCCAACAAGCTACCCACAACATCATCAAATTTCAGTACTCCACTAGGTGCAGAGTTACTGACAGCTGTACGGAAGGTATCCCATGAGGATGGCAATGAACATAAGAGAAATATTGCCTTAGTCTCCGCATCAAAATTCATTTTTTGAGCCTGAAGCTGGTTGAAAATAATATTGAATTCATTCAAGTGAGAAGCAATGGAGACCCCTTCCTTCATCTGCAGCTCAAACAACCTCTTCATGAGGTAAACTTTATTAGAGGCAGTTTCCTTCTCATAAGTGGCACACAGTTTCTTCCACAAATCTTCCGTAGTCTGCTCATTTACTACTGTGAAATAAACTGACTCTGCAAGATGAAGTCTAATAGTAGACTTTGCTAATTCATCCAACTCATTCCAATCATCCTCAGACATATTTGCAGGCTTAGCTTCAATCCCTGCCAAGGTTTTAATTTGCTTCTTTTGAATAAGCACATCCCTTATTTGTTCTTTCCACAAAGAAAAGTTTGTCCCATCAAACTTTTTAATGCTGAAAAACTCCTTTTTAGACATGGAAGAGGATGCCATGATGCAAATGAAACAAAATCCCAAATGCTAGTGCCTGCAAGAGAGAATCACACCAAATACCAGGTGCACCCAAATGTGTATGCCACAATAGAGTGAAATATCACCAAAACTCAAAGCTCAAAGCATCAAAAGATGCATCTGACTCATGTGCATATACTATGCATCCATATGAGCAAATCTGGCCCAAAAGAAAATGCCAATAAGTGCCAAATGACTCAAGCATGAACACCGTCCACTGGCATATGCATCAATAATATCTCATCCAAGAGAGCATAGCACTATTAATGCATCACCTGCAATGTTTCAAAGCTGTCCCTCAGCATAAAATAACATCCATGTGCAAAGCGTCCATAAAAATAGCATCCCACAAGGCAATTTGGGCCTATCAGTGCATCCAATAAGGACCGCAATGCATCCAAATGGCCTATAAATCATCCACTGCAACCCAATGCATACCACGAATGAGCACACACTGCTCAAACTGCAACCAGAGTGATCTGCATAAGGTATGCTCAAGAAATCATAGTCCCACGGTAATGACCACTACTGAAAATAGAACCTGAGATGCCTCAAAACATGGGCGCCATTGCATAATCGGACTCAGCAAGAAAATCTACAAATATCTCTCTTCTGCCAGAACTCCAAAATCCCAATCGATGAGTGAGAAATGGGAGTCAACACTTATCCACTGCCATGTGGCATAAATCTAAGGTTTCAAAACCTTAGAATGAAAAATGCATAACAGAGAGACGAAATCGAATACACAAAGATCTATAACTCTGAAAATCCTCCACCGAATCATGCAAGAACTGACAGGTAGGGTTTTTTGGGCATTCGGAACGCAATGGGACAGACGGTTTTGGAAACTGTGGTCTCAATCACTGGGTCCAACACACAGACTGAAAAACGTTTTTGGAAACAGAGCTGTTTGTAAACTTCACCGGAGTGCGAATGATGAGCAACATAGAAGTTTTAGGACCTCCTGAGTCCACCGGAACTGACAGATCTGCAAATGGTTGCTCCAAACTTGAGTTCCAACACCCGAGCAAAAAACGCAAAAACTGACACAGTGAGCCAGAACTCCAATGAAATGATCACAGATTCAAGAATGAAGGTGTTTCCAAGCTCCTGAAGTAATGTGGACACCAAAAGCAAGCAATAGTTGCCTCTACAAGTCAATACGGAGTCTCTGTCATCGAACGGAACAGGGAAAAGCTCAAAAAACGACTTTTTCTTTGAAACCACTTAACAGGCTCTCAAAACCACTTCGCAAAGCCAAAGTGACTTTTCCAAAGGTTCCTCCAAGGTCTCTGCACACTCAAATGCAAGTAAAGTCACCCACAAAGCTTCTCCTTTCTCCCACAGAGCTACTGAGCTTCCAAGCATTCACGCACGCTTAGCTAGATCACCCGGGCTCTGATACCAGTTGAGAGTGCTCTCATCGGAAGCAAGAATGGAAGAAGGAGGGAGAGAGACAGAGAGCCACACAAGTTTGGTGGGTGCAGAACCACCCTAATCTTCTTTTTCATTCATTTATATATGCGTTTGAGTATTGTACATAACCGGGGTAAAGGCACAATGACCTTTAACCCCCACAGCCGGCGAGGGGGGGGTAGAGAGAGAGAGAGGGTGAGAGAGAGAAAGAGAGAGAGAAGTGAGAGAGAGAGGAAAAGAGAGAGAGAGAGAGAGAGTGTGTGTGTGAGAGA
The DNA here is from genome assembly GCF_047967505.1 of Dipteris shenzhenensis. NCBI lineage: Eukaryota > Viridiplantae > Streptophyta > Polypodiopsida > Gleicheniales > Dipteridaceae > Dipteris > Dipteris shenzhenensis. Next base: position 40,883,691 of record NC_141622.1, on the reverse strand, counting down.
GAAAGAGAGAGAGAGAGAGAGAGAGAGAGAGTAAGAGAGAGAGAGAAAGGGAGAGAGAAAGAGAGAGAGAGAGAGTGTGTGTGTGTGTGTGAGAGAGAGGAGATAGAGAGAGAAAGAGAGAGAGATTGAGAGAGAGTGAGTGAGAGAAAGAGAGAGAGAGAGAGTAAGAGAGAGAGAGAGAGTAAGAGAGAGAGAGAGAGAGAAAGAGAGAGTGTGTGTGTGTGTGTGTAAGTAAAAGAGAGAGAGAGAGAGGAGGAGGGAGGTGGTGTGGGAGGGGGAGGGGGTGGTGGAGATGGAGGGGGGAGGGGGAAGGGGGGGGGGGAGATGGTGGTGGAGATGGAGGGGGGAAGGGGGGAGGGGGTGGTGGAGATGCAGGGGAGAGGGGGAGGGGGAGGGGGTGGTGGAGATGGAGGGGGGAGCAGGAGGGGGTGGTGGAGATGGAGGGGGGAGGCGGAGGGGGTGGTGGAGATGGAGGGGGGAAGGCGGAGGGGGGGGGGGGGAATGGTGGTGGAGATGGGAGGGGGAGGTGGAGATGGAGGGGGGAGGGGGAAGGGGGGGGGGATGGTGGTGGAGATGGAGGGGGAAAGGGGGAAGGGGGTGGTGGAGATGGAGGGGGGAGGGGGAGGGGAGGGGGAAATGGTGGTGGAGATGGGAGGGGAAGGTGGAGATGGAGGGGGGAGGGGGAAGGGGGGGGAATGTGGTGGAGATGGAGGGGGGAGGGGGAGGGAGGGGGGAAATGGTGGTGGAGATGGGAGGGGAAGGTGGAGATGGAGGGGGGAGGGGGAAGGGGGGGGGGGATGGTGGTGGAGATGGAGGAGGGAAGGGGGTGGTGGAGATGGAGGGGGAAGGGGGGGGGGGAATGGTGGTGGAGATGGAGGGGGAAGGGGGTGGTGGAGATGGAGGGGGGAGGGGGAGGGGGTGGTGGAAATGGAGGGGGGAGGGGGAGGGGGGAAATGGTGGTGGAGATGGAAGGGGAAGGTGGAGATGGAGGGGGGAGATAAGTTGTTGTATTTGCATCTTGTTTATGCTTGGAATTTAATTCTGCAAGAAGTATCTGCACGGTGCATTGCAAAAGCTGAGAAGTTGTCATCAGAGATGGGATTCCATGGAGGACATGTCAAACTTAAGGAGGATAAGAAAATGTCTGGGGCAACACAAAATCTTTTTGCAAAAGTGTCCATGGGTTAGGGAAGGCAAGGAGATTCCTATCGAACCACAATCTCGACAAAGACAAACATACATTGTCTCAAAGTAGTTTGGGATGGGAATATTAGAAAGCATTGTGTGAATGCATCACCAATAAGGCTTCTCATCCTCAAGTAGCAACTTTGAGAGCTAAAGTATGGACAAAGGTAGATGCATTGATAAAATTGCTTCGCCGAGTTCAAATCGATGAGATGTATTATGAAAGGTTCAAAATGGCTGTGAAAGAGTTTATGCAATTAATGGTGAAAGCATAGGGGGAGTCGCACATTACGCATTACATGGTACTCTTGGCACCATCGTAATATCTAGCACTTGCTTTATAAACAGTTTTTGTTGCTGATTTGATTCTCATCCTGTTTGCAACATATTCTTTATGCACACGGCCCATGGTTTATACAAAATTGGGGTCCTTTGTCAATTTGGAATACACAAGGCATGGAGAAGTCGCACTATAGAGCCAAGGCAGCCTACTTCAAGAACTCAAGGCATGGTGGTGGTGTCACTCGCATCAATGCATTACATGAGATGTTCAACTGGTTTTTTAAATGTTTACTAGGAAGGACTTTGAAGTCTGAAAAGGCAAAGGCATCAGAACTTGCAAAAGCAGTTCAAATTGTATCAAAGAATAGAAGGCATAGTGCTTATTTTGACCACAATTTGTGTACTCACTCTTTAATATCTTTCTTATTTTGACCACAATTTTTGTACTCACACGACGTTGGGGTAAGTGGGGACATGGTGAAGGAGGGGGGACAAAAGCACTAGCATTGTTAATAATGCCAATGCTTACCCTCTCGAGCTTGTGCCCTTTGACTAATTGAGCTTCATCCATCTTGATAACAAAATGAGCTTAATGTTGCACTCTATTGCATGAACAAGAAATGTGTTAGGATAATTAAGTAAAACTAAGAAAAATACAAAATAAACAATCATGGAGATGGCTAGAAAATGATTGAGAGAAAGATGTGGCTTGTAGGAGCATTGAATAATAACGTTCATGAGATATGGGAGTGAATATAGAAGAATATCTTTAGTCTTTCATCCATTGTCATCCTCTGACATGTTTACAGTACTTATGTATATTTTAAGGAGTATTCTATTACTTTCCTATATTTAGGACTCACGAAAAAAGAAGAAATTGTGGATTTCTCTCAGGGCCACAAAATGAGCTCCCTTTTTTCCTAATGAACCCATTCAAGGGCTGAGTTCATCTTATCCTCATCGATGTAGTTAAAACTACAGAAGAGAAGGATTGATGAATTTTCTCTTTTATAGCACTTTGTTTATTCTGAAGGTCTTGCACTTCCTGGGGTGGAAGTCTTCCATAATGAGCCACATGCAAAGATACCTCACTTTAAAAGTCTGTTAGCTCTCTCCTATATGAATGTAATTTGTTAGTAGTGATACTTATTTTTCCTTTCTCCTCCTTCTCTAAGCCCTTCAGACAAGCAAATTTGTCCTTCTCGTACTAGGTTAATTGAGCTGGATTTCTCTTTCTCTCCTCCCTCTTTCCCTAGTTCTCGATAATCCATTCTTTGCTGGTGCTAATTGCTTGCTCGATGGAATCAATGACTTCAAAAATATCCATGGAAACGAGAGGAGGAAGGTAATGAGAGGAGGTAAGGCAAGATGGAAGGAGTAAGCTTGAGGAGAGGAAGTAAGGTTGCGAGCAAGATGGAAGGAGTAAGCTTGAGGAGATGAGTACGGTAAGAAGAGCAAAGTGGAAGAAGTGTTTGCTGTGGGTGAGATGTAGAAGATGAACAACTAGAGAGGGATTTATAGAACTTACAGACTCATAATGTGAGATGAAAGATTTAGAATAAAGAATTGCGAGAGGCTAAGATGACTAGATTGTGTGAGGTAATAGATGCAAGACCGTAATGCAAGACATGTGAGACACTAGATTTTGAGTACATTGAAATCTATAAAATAAAGTGATGGAACACAAGAATAATATAATTATTAGAATCTCATCACGAGATATTTTTTACTTATAATAAGTTAGACTTGCAGATGCAAGACCATAATGCGAGACATGTGAGACGATAGATTTTGAGTACATTGAAATCTATAAAATAAAGTAATGGAACACAAGAATGATATAATTATTAGATTCTCATCATGTGATATTTATTGTATATAATAAGTTAGACTTTAAAAAAAGTAAAACCAATTTAATAAATTTAGAGAGGTGAGTTGTCCATTGAGTGAAGTAAAAAATGAAAGATCGTAAATGTGAGAGACACATGAGATGATAGATTTTGAATCGGTTTAAATCTATGAAATAAAGTGATTGAAGACGAGAATAATATAATTATCGGACTCCCTTCTTTTGTCCATCCTAGTCCTTCTACAAGCACATTCTTCATTCATTGTTGACCAAGGAGCAAGAAGAGATGCAAGAATTTGACAAGGCTCTCCACTAACACGGATGGAGAGAGAGGAATTCGATGCACAGAGGTGAACAGAGAGGGAGGAGACTCATAAGATTGCAGAGAGCGAAAGACTTTTATAATGTATTATAAAATCACAACAAGATCTCTTGGACTTCTTAAGCAACCTACATTATCGAAGCAGCACTCGTTATGGCCGATTTGATGCACATGCTGAAAGAACAATTGATAAGGGCCTCCCAAAGAGATTATAAAGAAACAATATGTGATTGCTTGAATTTCTTCCTTCATTGTAATTATGTTGAGGATCTGGACGTGGAGTCCTTGGAAGATTGGGTTGTTGAAAAGATATTAAGAGATACTAATGAGGAGATCTTCTAGTGTGATCTCGGCCTGTGTGCTTGTAGTAGTCCGTTAATCTTATTTTGTATTCTTTGCAACAAGTCTGGTAGGTTGAGCAGATCATATTAGAAATGATAATACAATATATTTTTTAGTAGCAAATTCTCATGCAGTGTGGCTCCTATGACTCTATAATGTTATAAACTTTTACCCTATAGTATGATTTGAGTTATCTTATTGTTTTTAGTCGCAAGTTCAAACAAAATAACATTGTGAGAGAAGGAAAACAAGTCACACATTTAATATGTATCCATGATGATGCCCATTATGTATTCACATTTAATACAATCAACCAAAATAACATTTTGAGCAAAAAAATCACAAATAGAAAGTTTTGCGACTTTGCACTTTTACATGCATCACTTCTCCATCACTTGCCAATAAAGTTTTTCTACTTCAAAAAATAACTCATATACATGCTAAACGCCATCATAAAGCTTCACAATGAATTGGATTTTGATGCTTCCTATGGACTCCATTGTGATGCTTTGGAAGCAGTCTCTATCTCTCAAGGCTTTGATGCTTTAGGTGCATATGGACTCTTCCTTCGTGCATAGAATTTGTCTATTTCCAAGTGTAGACTCTGTTGTGATGGTTTAGGAGTAGAATCTAGTGGAGATTGTGATTCCCCAGGTGTGTATTGAATCTCTGCTTTTGAGTGTGGGGTAGATGGTGATTCCTTGGGTAGACTCCTCAGGAGGGTGTGATGTCTGCGGTGTAGAATGAGTCTCTACTTCCACTCGTGGACTTTGCTTGGATGCTTTGGCCACAGACTCCCTAAAATGGTATGATTATTTGGCCGTAGATTGAGTCTCTACCTCCGCGAGTCGACTCCCTTCTGATGCTTTGGGTTTATACTCCTTGGGGGTATGTTGAATCTCAACTTTTGCAGCAGCTAGAGTCGATTGTGATGCTTCAGGAGTAGACTCCTTCAAAGGCTGTGATGGATTGGGAGTATATTGAGTCTCTCCTTCCTCAAGAGTCTTTGATGTAGACTTGGGTATCTCAATTATTTTAATTGGAGATTGAGCAATTATGGATCGAATAGTATGAGCCACAAATGTATATAGTTCTACATCGGAATATGTAGACATTGAGGATTGTGAACCCTTCACATCAAATATTTCATCAAAAAGCAACTTGCATTTGTAGCACACTCTCCACCCACAGAAGTATGGATCATTTTTCTCTACAACCTTGCATCATTGTAAGTCCATTGATTCTTGCAAGTCACCATCATAGTTTGTGACTTGTTCAATTGCACTTATTAACCTTGATGTGGACCTATCCACCATAACATACAAGGAAATGAATAAGTGCATCGCAAAAGATACATACCATGAAAGTTACAATGCATTAAGAGTAAGTGTACCACGAAAGTTATATGCGTACGCTAACACATTGCCATGATATCTTGGCATTGAATTGGAAAAATAGCATTTATTGGCTTGTAGGTCCAAAGCTACCAAACTCCAATGTTTCCTGCATGCCTAATTAAGAATCTTTATTATTTGAATCCATCTTACATCTCGCAAAAGTAAATATGAGGTTGTCGTGTCACTTACATCTCATTATATGTAAAAATGATAACTCATACGTTGTCCATATTGAGAGTTTTCAGCCAGGTGCAGATATCTTCTAGTGACTTTTTAGTATTGTTGAGCCATGTAGAAAGAAGGGAATCTACGATATATACACAGTTTGCAAAATTTACAGGAAACCAAGATATCATCATACTACATCAAAAAATAACCAAACATTAGCTCATTATATTTAATCAATATATAAATACTAAGCCAAGATAAAGAAAATAACCGAACATTAGCTCATTAGATTTAATCAATATATAAATACTAAGCTAAGATAAAGTTTGTATCAAACCTGAGGGTGGCCATTATGACTTTATCATTAACCTCTTTTCCTTGATATCTTAGGATTTGAAACTCTTCTGGACCAAATGATAGATGTTGAGGTCACTGTCCAATCACAACCTGAATATCAAAGTTGCTTCCTATTTCTTGTAGCTTGGATAAATCTGCAGAATTCTTAAGCGTGAGCCATGCCGTCATCATATCCTCTGAGTTCCCATAGAAGTGAAGTAGTTGACTCTCTATATCAGGAAATTCTTTGAGTGATCCCTTTGTTGTCATAAATATTTCACTTTCAACTTTTCCAGCAATCACCATATCAATTAAACTTGAAGGTAATATTGTGGCCTTCCTGACTTCAAATCCACATTAACTCATTTCTTCTTCCTTCCCCTCTGCTGTCTGTAAAAAATACAAAAGCTTGTGAGATTGATAGGTTATAGTTAAATGTAATGCTAGTGAAAGAAAAGTAAAGCATCATACCAGGATATGTGTCTGTGATTTCTTTGAGTAATCTTGTGAACCAGGAAGATCATCCAAGTCATCGTCTGCATCACCTTCGTCTTTATACGGGGAGCCATCAAGATCTTCCATGTCATCATCTCCAATCCTCTTATCTTCCACCTCTTTCTCATAGCCGACAGTTAGATCAGCTTGCAAGTGGAAGTGTGCCATGCAAGCCTTTCTTTCAATAATATTAGTGGAATATCCTTTTTTGAGAAGATCTTCGAAAAGATATGACCTCCCAATTAGGTGGTTGCAAGTATTCTAGCATAGTAATCAAAAGACTTCCACTTTTTGGAGGACATTCATAGATTTTGGAGTGCACTTGATGATGAGAGGACCTATGGATTTCTTTCTCCTCTAGCATGAGATGCAAACTCTTGGAAGTCCCCCTTATGTTATGTTGTAGAGACTGGTTAGGATATGGACTTTGCATGCATAAGAGGAATTCAAGGCTTTGGATCTTTAATCCACATTCTCTCTTGCTTGTCTTGGATGCATACACACCATTGTAGATCTTAAAATCAGAGGCATAAACTTTCTCCAAAGTGTTATGTATCTCTTCCTTGTTTTCTTTATTAACAAAAATCACAATATTACAAATTCCAGCTCTACTAATGGTGGTATATAGTTGGCGATTAATACTTGGGGATTCTCCTAGCTTGTTTCATCAATTAAAAAATCCTCATCTGAAATGCCCCTGTACACTACAAGCTTTCCAGATTCTGAAGTGATGTTGACATTGAATTGAAAGTCGTGGTTGATTGCAATTTTTATTCTCAGTTTATACTCATTCGCAAGCTTCTCAACATATGCAATCACCTGTGGTGGAATTTGGGCTTTCATGAATGAGGTGACTACTTCGGCCCCATCTTCTTGATTCTTCCTCCACTTATGCAGCCATGCCTTTTCCTTAGCTATGGATAAAGCAGCTATATGCTTCACAATATTAGGGCCAATATTGTATTGACCAGTAGGAATTACTTTTTTTGTGAGCAAATATCTGATTGCACTATCCTACTGCATCATGTTTCACCTGTACATTGATGCATTCCTCCATGCAATGATCTTTGTCCTTCCTGCCAAAAAACCATTCTTTCTTGAGGAGTTTTTCTGTTGCCATTGTTACATAGCCATCTGGCAAATACTTCACAAGTCTCCACATTCTTGCTGTCACCTCTTTTTTCTCAACCTTTGACTTTTGTGATAGTAACAAAGGACCTCGTAATAAGTAACCTCACCCTTCTCGTATGCACTGCAAACTGCCACAACTTGCTTAAACACCTCATCAGGTCAAAAAATTATACTTTTGTAGTCAGCGTATCTATCTCTCGCTACCTTGAACCTTGTGAGAGATTCTTCCCGTTCTTGACTTCCCGTTGGTACAACTACACTTAAACATGTATAAAAGTTAACTAATGTGTCTGCATCTGCTTTTATGGTAGTTCTTTCCAAATGTGTTGCTGGAGAACCAAGTGTAGTCCATAGATTCCTCACTTTTATTAGGATTTCTGATGTTGAGGTTATTTTACGTTTTGTAAAAATATCATGATTAATTTTTTCGAACTCAATCCAATATTTTGTTTGATGCTTAAAAATGCATATTGTAGCCATATAAAAATTGAAGGGAGGAACCTTTAACATTTGCTCTACAGTGAACCTTCTTGAGTCCCTTGCTTGTCTAGCAAGTTCATTATAGGCATATGCATAATGCTGACCATCGATTAATCGGCTCAAATTTACAATGCAGTAAGAAATTTCTCTTTGCCTCTTTCAAAAATTTATCAAATTTTGCCTCTTCACCCTGTTCATGTGGAATTTGTCAAAGGCTTTGTGTGAAGAATTTGCTGAAAGTCTCCTCAATATGGGTAGGTCCTTCAAACGTAACTCCATTGTCATGGCTACCTATATTTGGACAGAACATGATTGGATGTAAGACCACATTAGAGACCACGGGTTTCTTGCCATCCACCAAAGCCTTGAATATTTGCATCGCATAAGATATATCAAGATTTCTATTATTGGTAAAAATAGATGCTGACTCCACATCTTGAGCATTCACAACATAGGGCTTTTGTCCCCATATATATCCGACATCATCTATTGTGATCGTCTCATTGAGACGTAGATTGAGATTCTTTATTGACATGAGCTCATCTTAAACTTCCTCAACCTCTTGATCTGACTTTTCTTCCTCTATGTTTTCTCTGTCCTCCTCTTTCTCTTGTACCTGAAGTATCTAAGTGGAGGAACATTGCCTTTTTTTCAAAGTAGCCTTTGGAATTGTGTCCTTTTTATCTTTTACCTGTACTTTCTGAATGGAGGAACCTTGTCTTTTTGTGAAAGTAGCCTTTGGAATTGTGGCCCTTGCAGTACTAATCTTTTCTATTTTGCATCTTTCTTTTCCTTTGATAGGTTGCACCAAAGTGGCCTTGGCTCGTCATCCTTCCTCTTCCTCTATCTTTTGTATTTCTTTAGGCCACAATGGTTGTGTCGCTTCTCCATTTTTCAGTTGGAACGCAGCATCTGCTTCTTCTTCTATCTCAAAGAGATTGTGTGTAGACCCTCAGGGCTCCTTGTCTAGGCTTCTTCTGAGCCAAACTAGGAGCTCTCTCATCCTACTTGTCTCCTCTTTGTTTTTGAACCAAACTAGCATCCACCTGATCTTGCTTGTGCCCTCCCTGCTCTTGATTGAATTCATGGTCTATCTTGAGTGATGATGTCTTAAAGTACTCAACCATAATCTTTTGATGCAACCTACTTGCCTCTGCATTCGGAAATGTACTCCATTCATCCATGAGAGCCTGTAATGGAGTTTGTAATTCTGCAAAGTTTGATGGTGGAGGAAGTGGCATTGCGAATCTATTTAGACCTCTTGATAAGATAAAATGATAACCCCCAATACTAGGTTGTGAACACTTCACAAAAATATCCAAGTATGGGTTGTTTGGTTCCATAGCAATTCCCACAACCATGCTAGAAGTTATATCTTTCTTAGAGAAGCTTGCATTCCATGGCTCCTCCTCATCTTGCTCCATATCTTTTCTCGACATCATCAAATGTAGCTCAATTTTTCTTTGAATGAGAAACCAAACTTTTCTTCCCATGTGCATGTGAGTCCACTTCCCTTCAAAGTTACCAGGGGCATACTCTTTCCCATTGAAATGTAAGGTGGTGCTAAAGACGAAATTGAGAGTGCTCCATAATAGTAGAAAATCCTACATGAAAAATAATTCACAAGAATTTAGAAACAATGCTTCAAAAAAATAGTCAATAAGGCATTAAAGTACAAACTGAAAGAAAATATCTTTTGCCCATCATACTGTAATGTGTCCAAGATGCATTTTTCCCATCATATAGTAATGTGTCCAAGCTGAAAGACAATGCATTTTGCCCATAATACTATAATATGCCCAAGCTGAAAGACAATGCAGTTTGCCCATCATACTTTAATGTGCCCAAGCTGTAATGTGTCCATTGATACAATTAAGTGTGTGTCCATTTAACAAAATCTTTGTCAATGAATGGATGATCAAAAATAGTCCCAAAGGCTTTACAAGGCTCAATATATGTACATAAATTAAAAAATAATAGCCAATAAGGCTTTACATTGAGATGAGCAAAAATAAAACTATATTGATCCATCATTAATGATTACACTGTGTCCACTGAAACTTTGCCCAGTGAAACTCTGACTCTGATGTGTCATCTGTCATCTGAATCTAAAATATTGCTCATAGGGTTGTGTTATGAGTGTGAAACCACATGTGAACGTAGGACTGATGCCGATTAGGAACTAGTTGGGAATTTCTGAGCATGGCTTTGATTGGTTGTTTTGGAGTTCTCTTCTTTATCGATAAACTAATCTATGCTAATCTAAGTTATACCAACCGTCGAATCGAAGAAAATGCAAGAAATAATTTCTTTTTCATATTCATTTTAATAGGTTACCTGCAAGACAAGAGTTATAAACAAAATTTGATTCTTTTCACATATAATTAAAGAATATTTAATTTAGCAAAATATTTTAAACTAAATTAAATCTACTTTAAATATACATTTAATGTAAAATGAATTAAAAATTAAAGATTAAATAAAAATTACAAACTCATGAAATAGATAGTATGTAAACACATAAATTATAAACTAAGATAAAATAAATAAAAATAAAATGATGAAATGATAGACATTAAAAAATCCTTCTTTTTTTCTCTTATATATATATATATAATGTTTGATTCTTTTCACATATAATTAAAGTATATTTAATTTAGCAAAATATTTTAAATTAAATTAAATATGCTTTAAATATACATTTAATATAAAATGAATTAAAAATTAAAGATTAAATAAAAATTACATACACATGAAATAGAGAGTATGCAAACACATAAATTATAAACTAAGGTAAAATAAATAAAAATAAAATGACAAAATGATAGACATTAAAAAAATCATACATTTTTTTTCTCTTATATATATATATATATATATATATATATATATATATATATATATATATATATATAGATATGTATATATATATACATATATATATATATATACATATACATATACATATACATATACATATACATATACATATATATATACATATACATATACATATACATATACATATATATATATATATATACATATACATATATATATATGCATATATATACATATATATATACATATATATTCATATATATATATATATATATATACATATTCATATATATATATATATATATAGCTAAACATTTTAAACTAAAATAAATATACATTTAATGTAAAATGAATTAAATACAAACAAAAGATACAACATTCTCCTAAACAAAAAAACCTGACATTCTCCTAAACATTCTTTCATCCTTTCCTCATCGAAAACGCACGACATTCTCTCGTACGACATTCTCTTTTCCAAGATCTCTTACCGACAATAGTACAAGAGTAAGAGATCTTTCTGACACTTTTTCTTTGTTGTATTTTTTAAAAGTACAACACTTGTTTGCTATTTCTACTTGGTTTTCCATCTCAATTTCTTCTGACCTCTTTCTCTCCCCTCCATCCCACTATAGAATGTTCGTCAATCAAAATTTCCGTCGACGTTAATGTGACGGATCACCACAACATCGATTTCTCTAGTCCCTGTTACTACATCGATTTATGTTAAAAAATTATGTCGTTCCTCATCGCCATCGCCAGCCCGCCATCACCATTGTTGTCGCCGTCACCATCCACAGGTCACCATCGCCAAAATTTTTTCCATTGCTCCACATCGTTAAAAATTTCATCGCCACCCGCCCACCGGTGCATCTCCACGCGTCCCACTCGCCGACGCAATACCCACACGCAGACCGCCTTGCGCTCGCTCTCGCACACCGTCCACACCTGCACACCGCCCTTTGTAAAGGGAAGGGGTTTGGAAGAGGGTTTACAAACCCCCTTTTCCATTCCCGCGGACGCAATCGCCATGCGTCCCGCCCGTCGGCACAATGCCCACCTGCGGACCGCCTCGCCCCACGCACCACCCACGCTCGCCCACCGCTCCCGCCCATGCTCCTCTTGCGATCGCACGCCCCCCATCCATGCATCGCTGTTTGTAAAGGGAAGGGGTTATTCCTTTCCTTATTTCTTGGCCAGGGAATAAGGGAAGGGATACTTTGCTACATCACGATCTTTACTTCTGTCATGACGAATCTTTTTTCCTTGCGATCTTTACTTCCGTCGCGATCTTTCCTATGTCTGTTTCCATTCTCGTCCCATCCCTTTCCCATTCCCTCCCTTCTATTCATCCTTTCTCTCTCTTCTCTTCCTTTTTCTGTCGATCCTTTCTCTCAAATTTCAATTTCTTAAATATTTAAGAAAAGAAAACATGAATATAAATTCTCCATACCTGGCTAAGGTGGCCAAAGATTTTGTAGATAGGATGTAGACTCGGTTTTGTAGGCTCCTTGATTCTTTCTCTTGCTCCTTCTTGCTCCAATTGATTGAGATAAGAATGAATGAAAAGAAGAAGACCTTTTTGAACTTCTTTGGGGCAAATTAGGACTTTTCTTTTCTACCCCTCTCTTTTCTTTTTCATTTTCTTTCCTTTCACTAGCCTTTTTTCTTTTCCTTTCCTTTAGCCTTTTCCTTTTCGTTTCCTTTCACCCTTCTCTCTCTTTCATACTAAGCACAATTATTATTCTTGATTAATTATACTCAATTATTTTCATAATAAACATGCCTTTTTTTAAACTATTAACCTCACAAATAGTTTTCTAAAGGTGTCCTTTTCTTGATTAATAAATATCCTACTAAGCATAAATAATTAGACTCAATTATTTTCTTAATAAATACAAGTTTTTTTAAATTACTAACCTTACAAATACTTTTCATGTAAGTTGTTACTCAAAATTGGCTATCCATTGAATCACGCCTTTTTTTAAACCACTAACTTTACGAACTCTTAGGTGTATTATCTAAAGTACTTATCGGATGGGCGTGCCACTTTGCACCTAAGTCAATACCACATAGGTTGAGGGGCATGCAAAGTATTGTGTCCATCGGATAAGCTTTGCATTGTCGATCAAGCATTAAATACCGTTTTTTTCTCACTATGATGCACATTCTTAAAAAACCACTCTCTTAGGTGTGTTATTTCAACATATACTTATCGAATGGGTGCTCCACTTTGCAAGCATGTAAATACCACCTAGGTTGAGGCACGTGCAAAGTATTGTGCCCATTGGATAGGCTTTGTAGTGTCAATCAAGCATTAAATACCGTTTTTGCCTCAATGTCATGCACAACCATATGAAAACATGGTCCTAGGTGTGTTCTTCCAACAAGTAATTATTGGATGGGCACACCACTTTGTAAGCATGTAAATATCACCTAGGTTGAGATACATGCAAAGTATTGTGTCCATCGAAAATTATTGCATGGTTGATCACGCATTATATATCGTTTTTCCCCTACTGTTATGCACCACCATAAGAAAACATAGTCCTAGGTGTGTTATTCGAACAAGAACTTATTATATGGGCACGTAACTTTGCACCCAATTCCATACCATCTAGCTTGAGGTACGTGTAAAGTATTTTGTGCATCTCATATGCTTTGAATGGTTGATCAAGAATTGAACATTGTTTTTGCCTTGGTGTCATGCACAACCATATAAAAACATGGTCTTAGGTGTGTTATTCCAACATGTACTTCTCGGATGGGCGCTCCACTTTGCCATAATGTAGATACCACCTAGGTTGAGACACGTGCAAAATATCGTTTTGTTTTCCCTGTGCCAACGCCTAATATCGTCGCTTCGTTTCGGGAGGTGTTGCCTGGGCCAAACTTAACATTGTGAGCATTGAACCGATCGACAAAGGGCATGTTTTTAGGAGAAATAGTTAACGAGACGTACCGCGATACCGTGAGGGCACCTCCTGAGCGCATCCTGGTCGCGGCTCAGCCATGCTCATCATGTCTACAAGCGAGGGAAATAATGAATCTAGAAAGGGGAAACAAAAATGAACGAATGCGAAAATCAAAAGCATAAACGAGCACACGAGCTGGACCTTTTTCAAACTGGCCACTAGAAGTGTCCATGGAGTTGCCGGACAACTGTTGCTGTGAATTTGTGGAGCCATCCTTTTCGTCCGCTTCACCTCCCATAATCATGAACAGAGCACGCCAAGCAGTGACTCTCAGCATACAGACGGGCTGCAGCCGTGCAGAAATTGGCAAACACTTTATAGAGCAACAGAGGGATGCCAAACGGGACCAGAAGACGGGCCTCGAACCGAAATAGCAGATGCAAAATTTTGCCATGCTATTGCCGCTAACAGAAACGAGGACTTTGTCCACGAGGACCATGCTATCTATACAGGCCAGGAGTTCCAGAGGCTTCGCACAACGACCGTGAAGTACGCTGCATACAAAAGCGTTGCAGAGTACGTGTACCCGTCACAGCAAGAAGATCGCATCAGAGGCCACACGAGAAATGGGTTTCAGTTCCCGTGCACTTTTCGTTACCAAAACGTAGCTGTGTGTTGAGACATTGGGAATTGCAACATTGATAATGTCTCGTTGTTGCTGAAAACCGACTGTGAAGGCCACCAAATACCTTGGCTTGAATGCTACATCCTACGAAACAGATTCAGCCGACAACTCTGCATTGTAGTGGTAATGCTTTGGATGTAAAAGAGACAAGGGAACTAAGATTGCTACCTGCGATCTTCGGAGGTGTAACGTGCAGTACATTTTTCATTGGTGCTTGCTTTTTGGTTAATAAGAGAGATAGTCATAACTCACATCAGAATACAACTAAATTTGAGAATGGAATGTACCGGATTGGAAGTGAGGGGTGCTGATGAGGAAGAATCGATAGTTGTGCGAAGATGAGCTACTGCTGCTGCGGTCTCTCTACGTCCGTGCGACTTTTTCGTCCGTCAGGGGGAGGAGCTGGCGAGCTTTTGCTGGAGGAAGGGGGAGCTGTGAGTGAGCTTTGCTGCGCCGAGGCTCTTGGAAGGGGGAGCTGTGAGTGAGCTTTCCTGCGCCGAGGCTCTTGGAGACTTCATGTTCCGAGGGGAGACGAGGTTGCTGGAGCCTGCGCTGGACTCTGATGAAAAGTAAGGGAACGATATCGCCGGCGACGCAGGCGGCGCATGCAAAAGAGTCGGAGTCCGAAAGAACAAACCAATCAACTACGATCACGTGGTCGAGACACCAAACGTTGCTGGCATGTAACGTGGCACGGAGCCATTGACGGAAGCAAAATAAATTAAAATAAAAGCGTCCAATATTATTTTTAGCTTCTTCAACCCAAGCTTCACTACGGCGGCAGGCCAATTAAATGAAAAGAAAATACATAAGCAATCCTCCTTGGTGGTAACGGAATGCAAATAAAATCTATAAGGAATCCTTCTTGGTGGTAATGGACGAGGGCAACGCACGGGCCAAAGGAATGGAGCATAACCTTGGAATGTAATGGAGCAAAACGTGGGAATCGTTGGGTTGTAGAGATGAGGTTGCCATCGCAAACATCGCCGCTCTGTTGCAGAAACAATCGTTAGGTTGGAGTCGTTGGGTTGTAGAGATGAGGTTGCCATCGCAACATCGCCGCTCTGTTGCAGAAACAATAGGATTGAGTAACTATCTCCATGCTTATAGGCTTGGATCTGAGCTTTGACACAGCAAGTCCTTGAACTCGCGTAGTGTATCGATGGATGATCTCTGGCGCAATGCAGGCCTCGCTTTGCTCGCTGTTACAATCCTGTTGTACCAGCTGCTATGGTCGTCGCGTGCCGAGCATAGGGCCAGGTTGCCTCCAGGTCCCCCTTCCTTGCCATTGCTCGGACATTTCCATCTCCTGGGCAAGTATCCTCACCAGTCGCTTCATAAGCTTGCAAAGAAACATGGACCACTCATGTCCATTTGGCTCGGGAACATCTACACCGTCATTGCCTCGTCTCCTAGCATTGCGGCTGAATTTCTCAAGCATCACGATCAGATTTTTGCGAATCGGCCCGAGACTGAAGTGACCCTTCTCCTCACCTATAACGGAAAAAACCTTGGGCTGGCGCCCTATGGACCTTACTGGCGTTATCTGAGGAAGGTCTGCAACATGGAAGTGTTCAACTCAAAGACGTTCGCCTCGTTCCAGTACATACGGGCTGAGGAGCTCTCTCTACTGATGCAATCCTTATGGGGGAATGCTGTACGAGGCGAAAAAGTGACGGTGAGGGATGAGCTTCTGATACTGAGCAATAACGTGATATGCAGGATGGCTCTAGGGAGAAGACTAATCGGGTGCCCGGAAACGGCCAATATCAGGGAATTGATACGAGAATGTTTTCGGCTCGTCGGTGCGTTCAACGTTGGTGATTATGTGGAGTGGTTGAAGGGCCTGGATTTGCATGGGTATAGGAGATCAGCAAAGAAGACCGCGAAGGAACTTGACAGGGTGCTTCAAGCTTTGATAGACGAGCACAAGAGACGCCGGAGCAGCTGCCCTGGCAGCCCTCCAAGTGACTTTGTGGATGTGCTCCTATCAGTGCAAGACGAGGACGATGATGAAGAGATCAAAATGACCGACGAAAGCATCAAGGCAGTCGTGCTGGTAAGCGATGAACTGAATTGTAAGGCATGAAAGATACATGTCGTTTCTGATGGTGAAAATGCTAGGACTCAGCCTGCACCTTCTTTGCTTATTTTAGGATAATCACTCTGAATGAGAATAACGACGCTTGAAGTTTGTTTGGCTGATCACACGGTAGTGCGTTTGGCATCTCCTTTGGTTCTTCACACACTCTTAATCAGTTAATAGGATTGTTCTTTTAGCAACGGGAGCCCAAATTGACGCTGATTCATGATGGCTTTCATTTCTCTGTCTCAAGGATATGTTTTCTGCTGGGACGGAGACAACTGCAATGACAACAGAATGGGCATTAGCAGAGCTAATGAGACAGCCAGATCTGCTAAAGAAAGCACAGGAAGAGGTTGATAAAGTGGTAGGGCGCGAGCATAGAGTAAAGGAAACAGATTTAACGGACATGAGATACGTGGAGGCAGTGGTGAAGGAGACATTGAGGCTACATCCAGTGACACCATTGCTGTTTCCTCACAAATCAAGTGAAGCAGTGAAAGTAGGGAAGTATGAGATACCTGCTGGGACTAGGCTATTTGTGAATGCTTGGGCCATCGGTAGAGATGAGGCATCTTGGGAGAGTGCAGCTAAATTTAAACCAGAACGGTTTATGGAAAACAACATCGATGTGTTGGGTTCTGACTTCAAATTGATTCCCTTTGGGACTGGACGACGTGGTTGCCCTGGCAATGTCATGGGGTTAAACATGGTTTGCCTTGCACTCGCCGCCCTCTTGCATGGCTTCAATTGGGAACTCGTGCCACCGCTCCTCCCCCATAGCCTACCCATGGATGATGGCTTTGGTCTCACTGTGCCTCGTGCCACCCCTCTCCTTCTTCATGCCGCCCCGCGCCTACCATCTCATCACCCATACTACCAGTAGTGTCACAGTCATAGTCATGACGGAGGAGCTTCGACCTCGTATATGAAGCGTGTTTCTTCTTACATGTGGCCAAGCCTCTTTTAGCTACTCTCATAAAAGTATACATGCAGACATGGGCTGTCTCCAGTTCTGTACATCTATAGTTCAAGGGCCAAGGTTATTCTTTGTGTGTATAGGATACATATTTTACATTTGACTTAAGGAAGATGTTATTATTAAGTTCTTTAATCTATTGGGGATGTCTCTATATCTCAAACAATAACAAATGATCTAGGCTTTATAAGAGGCCACATGAAATGTCATCAAAGTGCAAGAAATTAAATGTATACATTTTATATGCTTGATTTGATTTTGTAGATCGATTTATGAGTCATGTAAACATTTCTTGTGAGGTTTTTCATTATATTCCATAACTTGTAATGTGCTCCTTAGTAAAAATGCTTGACAAACTTGATGTTTGAACTTAAGTGTTGAGACTTTAAGTGCATGTCTTGATAATGACTAAAACCAATAATGGCATGAGTCAGGGAAAGGCCCAAACAAACAAACATGCCATTTTGCAAGGGAGTGCCTTGCACAAGCTGCGAACACTACATTGGAGCGTGGTAGTAAGGTCCTCGGTGTGATGGTATATCCATAACCCGGGGGGTCCACTAGGGTTTATCGTATGGTACCACGTGAGTGTAAGGGAGGGGGGTTATATAAGGGAAGGAAGGTACATTTTATAAGGTAAGGTCCCATAAATAGGAGGTAGGTAAGGGGCATTTTCATATATTTATTGCATGCAGGTGACGTCTCCTTATTACTACTAGTGAATCCCTTGTGATCCACAAGATGGACACGATGACGAGACTCCTCCTGCATGCAACATAATCCTAGTCCAGTCTCCTCAAAGGGCTCCTAGAGATCATCAGGTCAGCCTTGTTCAGGGTACATCGCAACATGCAAAGCCGTGGAGAATCATTGGTAAGAAAGGTAAGGCTACCGCATCTATTGATGGGAAGGGATGTACTACTAACCAAGCGATCAACCGAAATCATCAGAAGGAAGATAAGTTAGATACACAGAATGACTTGCCTAACCCTTGCCTAAATGGGAAAGGTCACTCTAAGAAGGTGGTGGCTGAAAAGCTGGCCATTCCAAATAGTAAAACCCATAAGAAGGAAATGCCTGATGCGAATCACAAAAAGAAGCTCCATGAAGAGGAGAAGTTCGAGGAGGACGAAGGGTGAAGGGCTACATATGATAGGTAAGTGCATAGGTGGTAGCTACCTTCGAGAATTTGAAGCGAGAAAAATTGTACATAAATTGTTGAGATTTTGTGATGTGAATGTGATGAGTGAGTGTGAGTGTTAAATGGGTGGCAATTCCTCAAGAGTGTTGTACAGCAGCGTACCTTGTTGTCACCCAATATGTGAAGGGGTTGTTTAGACATGCAGCTAGCATCCATGGAGAGGAACTTATTATAGAATCCTCAGGGATGCCAATGGTAACTTTTGTTGTTGCCCTCATGGTAGCCACGCTAAGTCCATTAGCACTAGCTCATTTACCTTACCAAGTTCTTATGATGCTACCCCCTTTTTAGGGATAGGTCCTTGTGGTACTTTTGATTTTGAATTAGGTGGGATGTTGTGTTTTGTCCCTTGCTTGATGTCCTTTGGTCCTGATCAAAATGCGTTGAGCACTGAGGGGGGGGTTATGATGAGGGTTCTGCTACCTTTGTAGTAGGTTCTTGTATGGTACTACCTCCTTTTTGCCTTAATAAAATTGCACTCTGAGTATGTCAAAACCCAAATGTGATCATAGATCATGATTTGCTAAGCATTTTTGCTTTTTATAACACCATCAAATTCCTCATGGATCAAAATTCACGGCTATTTGGAGTTTTGCCAAACTTTGTCTATTCTAAGAAGGGTGCTAAAAAATGATGATGTGGCATGTAGAGGAGATGTGGCACTATATGTGAATATGTTGCATGAAAAAGTTTCACCATCACCAATGATCAACTCATCCATTTGCCGCATTGAGCTTCCTAGCTTGATCACTGTAACTGCAACCATAGCTAAAGGAAGGTAGTTCATCTAGCCTTTGTTGATGTGATCCTTCAACCTTGTATTTCGAAATGGTTGTCTATGGGGCAAATATCGGATAAACTATGAACGGTTCAGAATGCTCAATCCTAGTGGAAGGGTCAAAAGTTAAGGTATAGTTGAATGAGGCTGTCAATAGAGAGAGTGAGACCCATAGCTGTGGCTCTTTCCTATATTGTTTTCAACTTCTCTAGCTCAAGAAAAGGAAGCTTTGGTACCTTCACAGTAAGTACCCCATCTACATAAGTCACTGTGATCGCTTCCACGTTTGCCTCCCTGGCACAAGGGATTTAGGTATTGTACAAAGTCAAGGTTTGAAAATATTGCTTTTTGGTGTCACAATACTATTCCTATAAGCAAATGCTATCCCCAGGCAAATCCTTCCACTGTGCTACCCACGGGTACTATGCCAATTTTGCAATAAAAAGTAAAATTCCATGTAGAAAGAAGGAGCAAAGGCAACTTTCTTGGTATCAACCAACAAGTAGGTGCACCTCCCCCACATGAGCCCAAAACTTCCTTCAATGGGATGGTAGGGCCCTTGTGGCAAATTTTTCTTCTCCCCTCCCTCTTTCTAGGACCTCTGCCCCCCACTGTTCTTGTCCAGCCTACCAAATCACTCAAATTTGAACCAAATCCCACGCATTTTCCCTCTTCCCCCTCTTTCTTCGCTCCCTCCTGCTCTGGCCTGCTTGTTGCAGCTCCTCTCTCTCTCTTGCGTCTCCGTCTCCTATGCCTTTGTTGGAGCTGCTCTGTCCCTCTTCTTCTCCCTCTCCTGTGCCTCTGTTGTTTTTGCTCTATCCCTCTCCTTCTCCCTCTCCTGTGCCTCTGTTGTTGCTGCTCTGTCCCTCTCCTTCTCCCTCTCCCGTGCCTCTATTGATGCTACTCTGTCCCTCTCCTTCTCCCTCTCTTGTGCCTTTGTTGGAGCTGCATTGCCTTGTGTAGGAGTCCCATTCTTGCTGTTGCAACCTCTGCAAGCATGGTGAGGAGAAAGGCTACAAGACCACGTAATGCTGTGACATCTTGTGTCTTCCACAACACCAGAAATGCATTGGATGAGTGGATCCCTTGCACCTACAGCTTCAATGACTGGATAGTGATGAAAGTATCAGCCAAAGGTCCACATAAGCTTCCCAAGAGCAAGAGAGGTGACATCTTGCATGAGTGGAAGGGGCGCATCTTGAAGTTCAAGTTTGGGAAGAAAGGATGGCTCACAAAAGTGCAACATGTTTACATGGGAAAAGATATGCGGCTTCCTCCATCATTCAATCAATCTAGGATACCATCACATTGTGAGCCTTTCTATCTATGTACCTTTTTAACCTGTAAGTGTAACGAGTCCATTTGGAAATTTTGGGTTTGGTTTCTAAGAGCTCTTTTTCATGGTGGCAGATGTTTTCCCTTCGGACCTCGAGGAGTGGGAACCAGTTGAATCATTCATAGGCAAGTTTACTGCGATTCATGAGGAATTAGGTAAGCAAATGCATGCCGGGGAGAAGTTGGCCTCCTTGCGAATGAATAATGTGTATTGGTATAATGCAACATACATCACTCCAACAACATCATCAAGCTATCGCCGTCTGCAAACCATTGCACCACCACAACTTCAAGACATGGATTGCAGCAATGTGGACTCGAGGACATTGCAATCGTACAAGGACAAGATTGCAAAGGATGTGGGCATGGCCATGAAGCTTACATTTGGATCCAAATGGGCAAGGTTATCTTGGTTTATGCCTCTGCACATTTTCGCTTCTTTATTTCAGAATATACATATGCATAGAACAAAAAGTATGTGGTCTTGCAAGCGTGTAGATGAAAATGCTCTTGAAGATTTACTTGGGATGAATTGGGGAACCAGGTCAGGTGACCAAAAGGGTGATGTGTTTCAATATCATGCATGTAAAGACAATGTGTTATTAGATACCATTTGTCATGCCAAATGTTGTGTTTAGCTTTTCAGTACAAGCACTGGAAGAAAACAAATGGCCGGTGGCTTCCCCTAGACTCTAATGATGAAGACAATACGGGGGTAAGTTTGTCTATTGATGTTGAAGAGGGAGATGTCAAGAATGTGAATGTCACATCGCAATGGACTCTAAGGGATGTGCGAGAACACCTATTGGTCATGGAGGACGGCATGTTAGAGTCCTTCTACTTTACCTTAAATGGTGGTAAGATCAGCCACCGTGTGGAGAAGTGCATGCATAGTGCCAATTTCATTCCTCCTGCAACTGTGAAGATTGCTAACAATGTGTTTGACTAGTGCAGCGTTAATTTTTTGTCTGTCAAATCCTAGTTATTGCTTCAAAAGATGATGGACAATTAAATTAAAATGTTATTTCTTTTAATGTTTTCTCCTTTCAGTTCATGGTGGTAAATGTTTTTCAAAAAATTTGGTGATTTTATGATTGATTTTAATTTTTAGGGTTTTGATATATATTAAGGGGTAAGAGCCCTTTTTACATCACATTCTCACTTTCACATTTAGAGAGCCATAGAAGCTCCCTTCCTTAGAAGTCACTCCCTCCATCAACTGCTATTTGCCATGGATTCACCTAGAACTACGAGCTATTTTTAGTGTTTGATAGGACTTTAGTGTTTGATAGGACTTTAGATGTCCTAGGCACATATATGCGAGCCAAGGATGACTTCTCATATCTCATGCTTTACATGCAAAATAATTTCTCAAATTTTGCCTATACAATTGACCACACTTCAAAGAGATGGGTTCCTATCGATTACATAAGGTATTTGTTCATAGAGAAACCCAAGTTTGTAAAGTGCTTGGCCCGCTTTTGTGACAATCTTACAGATGAAGGGTTTAGGACAGTCGAAGTTCAAGACATCCTAGACATAGGGATCACAGCAAATACATGCACCAAATTCCTTTCATGGGAGATGACATTTATCTTCCTTCTCCAAGAAGGAAATTTAGAGGAAGAAGCCTCATTGTCTAGCACCCCCTCTATTAGAACTGCTAATCTAGTCGTCCCTAGAGTAGACTCGAACATCTACATGGAAGAGAGTCTTGACAATCCAACAGAGGAGATGGAAGCAGCTCAAGCATTGAGCCTACTTCAAGAGCACCTAGTAGAGCAAGAATCTGCATCGGAGACCGTTGACCCAGACTTAGAATTAAGAATTATGGTCCTTGTCCCCCCTCATCATCGATGGAGAAGAGTATGTATTCCTCCATGACAGAGAGATTCTTTTTGGACTACAAGAGGATGAGGCACTCAAAGTCCTATCGGGGTTCGATGTTGACACAAGTGTCAAAGATCCCAAGGTTTTAGGTAATGAAGACCAGACAATGGAAGACTTTCTCTTGACGATGCTGGTTTCAATGAGGGATGAAGACATGTCCGTATACGATGCACAACCCTCTCATGCAGAAGCTTCCACCTCCAACACAGGTCAGGAGAAAGTGTCCACCTCCCAAATGGAACATCACATAGCACCTAGTTCCATCAACATTGCAAATGAGGAAGGGATAGAAGCTGACGATGCTGTAGTGGTAAGTTCGAACAATATTTTTTATTTTGATGTTCTTTCAATATAATTTGTTTTGTCAGTCTTCTAATGTTTGTTGAATTGTTGCAGGATGCGTTCGGGCTTGATGAATTCTCATCTCGACAGGGTAATGTTCATAGCACATTTGGGCGAGATCATTCTTTGGCCCATTACCTTGGCAAAGTCGCAGAGCATATCGTGGTCTTTCACGGTAAATTTTCTCCTCGAGGTCCTTCAGAGCTGCTGAAGTGCAAGGCATTGTCGCGCGCTATCGGATACTCCAACATTACTCGGAATGCCGACAAAGTCATTTTGGTACACCGCCTAGCTGCTATCAATGCCTTTGGATCGAACATTCATTGCAGGGCATTGACAGCAATGGTTATGTCTTTGGCAGCAGGAGAGGAGGATGTTAGTGCTGTTGCGGCTAGATTTATATCTAGGAATCCACTAGGGGATTCAAAGACCCCTATTCTCGATGTACTCAAACTAGCCAAGAAGAAAGATAGCCTGTGAGGCCTTTTGTATATATAAACATATATTTAAATGGATACATGACTACATGTCTTTATTATTTGGCTCGTCATGAACTCCATTGTATTTTGTTTCAGTCGATATATTTTCTCCATCATTTTAATTGTGTTAATTTAATAAATTTCTAGCCAATTTAGTATCATTTTCACCAATTCTGGGTATCAAGAGTTCATTTTTGTCGAATCCTGAAGGAATTTCACCGTCGCGCAGAAGGGAATAGTGTCCGGCACGTCGCCAAGATCCCAGAAAGCCCAAAACCCACCACGGCACGAATTTGGGCATTTTGGACTAGACGTGCCAGACACTTTTCCCTTCTACGTGATGGTGAAATTCCTTTAGGATTTGATAGAATTCAAAACTTAACTTAAAATGATCATTTACTGCAAGCATTGAAATGGAAAATATACAACAATGCACTTGTGTAGAGAATGTCGATATATTTTATTTAAAAAAATCGACCCTTGGGCCTTAGATACAAGATAGTGCCTTCAAGGGCAGGGGGTGGTCTAAGTCCTAAGAGTGGACTGCAAGAGAATCTAGGGCTTCAAACTTGGGTCACTCCGTAGCTGCTTCGCCAGAGCCATGTCCTTGTCCATGACTGTGACGCGCTTTGCATGGATGGCACACAAGTTGGTGTCCTCGAATAGAGCGGTGGTCACTTGCTCTGCAGCCTCCTAGAGCACCCCCATAGCTCTTGTGCTAAAGCGCACGTCATCCTTGTATCCCTGTACGATCCCCCGTACCACACGTTGGAAGGGAGCATGCAGGATCAAGTTGTCGGTGGTCTTCTGCATTTGCCTGATCTCCCTCAGGGCCCGTGCTCCTGGTTTTGCTCAATACGGCTTCTTGACTCTTGGTGGGGGCCTTACAGGTACTCGAACACCTTCCCATGACCTCCTGTCTACCTTGAACTTCTTTTAGTGCTCCTGTCTGCGTTGGTCCTCCTCTCACTGACATCTGGAGCTTTGGCCTTCTTTGGGATGGGGCTTCCTCGGAGTCTGCTTTACCCTCCTCATGGGCACAGGGGTCATCTCTGCCATGGGCTGTATCTCCGGGAGAGGGAAGATGGTGCTCTTCCTGGTAGTCCGTTGACCGTCAGGAAGCCTCTCTATATCCGAGAGGGTATCGAACACATTTTGTTCGATCAGGAGAGGGATCTCATGGGGAGGGGAAGGCCGAGGGGAAGGTTGACGGGAAGGCTGAGGGGAAGGCTGAGGTTGAGGATGAGGGGAAGGCTGAGGCTGAGGGGAAGGCTGAGGGTCATGTTGAGGCTGAGGCTAAGGAGAAGGCTGGGGAGAAGGCGTGGAGGGGGGGGGGGGGGAGATGGGGGGTGGGAACTGGAGGTGGACAGGGGGAGGGGGAGGGAATGTGGGATGGAGGTGGAGGGGGGGTTGTGGGGGGAGGAGATGGGTTGGTGGAGGGAATGGGTTGTGGAGGTGTAGATGGGGGGAAAAGAGGAAAGGGGGGTGGTGGAGATGGAGGGTAGAGGTGGAGGGGGTGGAGGTGGAGGTGGAGATGGGGGGGGGAGGTGGAGGGGGAGAGGAAATGGGGGTGGAGGAGGAAAAGGGGATGATGGGGTGTAGAGAGAGGTAGAGAGATGGTGGAGTGGAGGGTGATGGGGGTGTAGAGAGAGGTAGAGAGATGGTGGAGTGGAGGGTGGAGGAGATGGGGGGTGGAGGGGGAGGGGGAAAAGGGAAGATGGGGTGTAGAGAGAGGTAGAGAGATGGTGGATTGAGAGTGGAGGAGATGGGGGGTGGAGGTGGAGGGAGAAAAGGGAAGATGGTGTGTAGAGAGAGGTAGAGAGATAGTGGAGTGAGGGTGGAGGAAATGGGGGGTGGAGGGGGAGGGGGAAAAGGGAAGATGGGGTGTAGAGAGAGGTAGAGAGATGGTGGAGTGAGGGTGGAGGATATGGGGGGTGGAGGTGGAGGGAGAAAAGGGAAGATGGCATGTAGAGAGAGATAGAGAGATGGTGGAGGAAATGGGGGGTGGAGGTGGAGGGGGAAAAGGGAAGATGGGGTGTAGAGAGAGGTAGAGAGATGGTGGAGTGGAGGGTGATGGAGATGGGGGGTGGTGGAGGAGATGGGACGTGGAGGTGGAGGGGGGAAAAGGGGAGATGGGGTGTAGAGAGAGGTAGAGAGATGGTGGAGGGGAAAAGGATGGTTACCTTGAGTGAGGGAGATGGGGGATGGATGGAAAAAGTGGTGGTGGAGTGGGGGGTTGATGGAAAAATTGGTGGTGGTGGTGGTGGTGGTGGAAATGGTGGACGGAAGGAGGACGGAAAATATGAAGGCTTAACAGAATTTGGAGAAGGAAGTGGCTAGCAAAAGTGTGGGGAAAGAAACGAGTGGGGTTGGTGTTGCTTTTATAGGATGTGGGGGGATTAAAGCTTAATTTTGGGTATTGAGTGTATTAATGTGATTTTGTGATTTTGTAAGTCAACATTATCCTTTTGCATCATTTGGAAGCATTTTTTCACTCCTTTGCCTTGAGGGATGTATCTCGAATGGCTTTTCGAAGGGGGTTCTTTTTCACACATGCAAGCACGTGCTCTGCTTTCACTTCATACGCTAACCTCCCTAGTAGTGACGCCAAATGTTGTCTCTGTTTTACCCAAGTGCAGGCTCCGAGGGTATTGGTCACCTACAGTCGTGTCGTCGCTCATTGTAGCATAGCTGTTCACAAGTGTAGCATAGATCCTCGCGTCGTGTTCCAGTGAGAGGTGTAGGCTAAAGCATGGAAAGCAAATCTCATGCGCATGTGAACGAGAAAGAGGGCTTGATTATAACGATTGATGGAGGCTCTCACCTCCACAGCAGTTCAAGGGTTTAGAAGGGGATTTCAGAGTTAGAAAGGGGGATAGGGTTGAGAGAGTTAACTAGGAGTTCCAGGGTTCAAAGGGGGTTGTAGGGTTTAGGAGGAGTCCAAGGTTGAGGAGTGGAGAGCTAGTCTCCTTTGCGGATTCGAGGGGTAAGGGTTGAGGAGGAGGGAGGGAGGAGGAGGAGGAGGAGAAGGGAGGAGGAGGAGGAGGGAAGAGAAGGAGGGAGGAAGGAGGAGGAGGAGGAGGAGGGACGAGGGAGGAGGGAGGAGGAGGAGAAGGGAGGAAGAGGAGGAGGAGGAGGAGGAGGAGGAGGAGGGAGGAAGGAGGAGGAAGGAGGAGGAAGGAGAATGAGATGGGAGGAGGAGGAGGAGGAAGGAGGAGGAGGAGGAGGAGATGGAGGAGAAGGATAAGGCCTTTATCCTCAACATGAGTATGGGGCTTACCTTCGAACATTCTTGTGGTGGTAAACTCGTTTTGGGAGAATACAGTGTATGCTCTTGTAATATGAGTAACTTGTTGCCATTCTTTCTTGATTCTTGCATCTTTTTTATCTACTTCAAAATTGTCATGCAAACATCTTGTCATTCCAGCATAGTCACTTCTCCTTTCTTGGAGGTGCATCCAAAATGAGATCTAGGACCATGCCTTTGGATCTTGTTACAGTGTATACATTGATCTTCTCGGAATTCTTGTGCTGCACTTCATTCTTTGTAGTGCATGTTGAGCAATCACAATGTTGTACTTTATATAGATTAGCGATTGGCTTGGTCTAGCATACAAACTTATCTTCCCATTCTTCAATGAGCACTACATTAGCTTGTGTTGGTGGCTACTCAAAAAGGGGCCCTTTGGAGAATTACTAAAATATTAGAGGCTTGGATAAGGGAATATGGTTTCCATGAAGGAGATTATGCCATGTGGATTTCTCTGTAATAGAGGCTCCCCAAATCTAGGGGAAATCTCAAATTTTTTTCAAAATACCCCAAAAAACATCATTGATGCATCACAATAAAAAATTATCTTTGGTAGGCCTGCCCTAACCATGTCAGGCCTCCCTCCCATAGCAAACTATCCCCTAGCTAGAAGTATGCTGACATTTTCCATTTGGTTAAACCATTTGGCCCAAACTTTGACTTCCTAACCAACTTTCTCACTATATTCTTTCTTCCAAAATGTTTCAAACATTCACTTTCGCCACTTTCTGGCAACTGGTTTCAAAATATCTTCATTCTACTCTTGATTAGTCATTCTCTCTCCTCTTTGCTCATGTTTTTCTTCCACATTCGAAAATCTCTTAGAGAAACTTTTGCCCAAGCTCTATTCATCCCTCTTCTCTTCCATTCATTCTCTACTTATTTCACTCTCTCTTAGAAACCAAAGTTGTTGCAACCTAAATCTGCTTGGAAGGAGTGAGAAAACGGGTGTTCTCTCATTTAAGGTTCTTCCCCTGCCTTTTTGGAGTATAGCGAGTCAACTCCAAAAGTTGCGACCTAAATCTGCCTGGAAAGAGTGAGAAAAATGGGTGTTCTATCATTTTCGGCTCTTTCTCTACTTTTCTGGAGTATAGAGAGAAAATTCAAGAAGAAGAACACATACTTTTTTTTCTAAATTAAGTAGATATGTTTTTGTATCACACTTTGTCTATATGTTTATTATAAAAGGCACGAAATAGGGCTGAGGTAGATGATATTTAAAACTAAAAGACTATTTTTTACATTTTTTTCTTCACTGGTATAGGAGGGATAGATAGAGAAAGGGAAAGAGAGAGAGAGACAGAGAGAGAGAGTGTGAGAGTGAGGGGATGAGTAAGAGAGAGAGAGATAGAAAATAGTCGTTTGTTTCTTCATTAGTATGGGAGGGATAGATAAAGGGAAAGAGAGAGAGAGAGAGAGAGAGAGAGAGAGAGAGGGATTATATTTGAAATTTCTATGTTTTTTTATCTGTTTGAGGGGATGACGAGGGAGAGAGATAGAAATA
The DNA here is from genome assembly GCF_047967505.1 of Dipteris shenzhenensis. NCBI lineage: Eukaryota > Viridiplantae > Streptophyta > Polypodiopsida > Gleicheniales > Dipteridaceae > Dipteris > Dipteris shenzhenensis. The sequence goes on along the minus strand of NC_141622.1, from coordinate 40,855,365 downwards.
GTCTTTTGTTTCTTCATTAGTATGGGAGGGATAGATAGAGAGAGAGAGAGATTATATTTCGAACTGCTATGTTTTCTTCCGTTTGAGGGGATGATTGAGAGAGACAGACTGAGATTATATTTCAAACTACTAGGTTTTAGAAGTATTTGAGAAAGAAGGAAGAAAAAGATATCCTAATCAAAGATATTTGGGATTGAGAGAGAGTGTCATATGATCTTGATAATGTTTTCTTTGTTTGGGTAGAAATAGAGTAGGAAGAGAGCATATCTTAAACTCAATATTTCAAAATAATTTGGTATTTTTTTGTGTGAGGGGTACCGTGAAAGAGAGACTGAGAGAGAAAAGTATTTTATGTTTTTTGAATTAACTTTTTGTTTGTTTGTGTGAGAGGTTTAATTACAGGGGAGAGAGAGAGAGAGAGAGAAAGAGAGAGAGTTGTAGAGAAAGTGAAAGAGAGGGACAGAGAAAGAGAGAAGAGAAGACATAAATTTTGAGGGTCTGTGGAAGTAGAAAGACATAGAAAGAGCTAATTTTAATCATATGGTACAGGGGAGGAAACTATGAAAGTAGCAAATGATAGATATCAAAGTAGTTTATAGTTTATTGTATTGAAGAATGTTAAGGATGAGCATGGGGAATGGATTCCTCGGCTCTACAAGAAATATTCTTGGATTACAATGCAAACCACTTATCATGGGTGCTATAAAGTGGGTCGGAAGGATGCAATGAACATCTCCAAACATTGGAGGGGAAGGATCTTAGACTTTGAAATTTCCCTTGGTAGTAACACACTGACATGGGTATATATTCAGCATGTCTTTACCCATGCAAACATATGCGTGCATTCGAATGCATGACCTCCAGATCATAGGCCCAATTGTAAGTTTTCCAAAGTGTACTAGTACTTCATTTGCATTTTAAAGTATTTGCATTTATTTAAGGACTTTGGCACAACTGTCTTATGCCTTGTATTTGTTTTATAGATTTATATCCATCTACTTACAAAGAGTGGGAGCCTGCAACATGCGTAACTGGGGTGTTGCATGTCCTCCATGTTGAGATTGGGAGTCTTCAGTAGGAAGGTCGCACACCATCAGAATTAAAAAAGGACGAGATCTTCTTCTATGACTCATGCTAGATGAAGAAGGATAGTACGGTAGATTAGAATCTCTTCCCTTGCCTTCTTTTGATAGTCCAAAATGGATGCTTCCAAGCATGGAGGTATGTGAATCATATAGAAACCTCATAGAAACACAATGTTTAATGACGTGAGAAATGCTATGAAGCCAACTACTGGTGGAAGAAATGCTAGGTTGAGTTGGTTTCTTCCATTTCCATGCTTTGTTGATTTACAAAATGATAAGGATAAAGAAAATAAAAGACAGCATAAAAATAATAGTTATAAAAAGAATAATAGTTATGAGAAGAATACAAAGCATTTGCATGTAGGATCATGTAGTAGAAGCTCAAGAATTGAGCACATGCAACCTTGGAAATGTCCACAGTAGTATACCAAATTAGTTGCGTATAGAAATGCTGGATAAGGATCCTTTGGAAGGCATCTATGGTGCCAAGAGTTTTGAAGTTAGAAAACCAGATATGGTTAAGTTATTCTCTTAGGTTGGGTTGATGAGCCAAGGTAGTACTTGGGCTTTTCCCAAGCAAGAGGGTGCTAGAAGACATATTAGGAAAATTAGTAGATGGTAGCTTCCTTGCTAAGTATAGCAAGTGGGGGCCTATACATGGTCATAGGTCTTGCGACCTTAATTTAGACTAGGATAGTTGAGTAGTATCTAGGATATTGAAAATAGTGATTCATTTGGAATGATCACTGAAAGGGTCCATAGTCCTACCTAGGTGTTGGACTAGGTGGTGGATATGTAAGGTCTAGTGACCTTAGGTTTGGTGACCTTAGAGAGCTCTTAAGTAATTGGTAAGTCATGGATGCATGACTATGGGTGGATCCACAATTAGACTTGGTGGTCTAGAATGAGTACTCATTAAGATCTGGTGATCTTGATCTTGTAAGTTTAGGCCTATCTTATAAGTTTTGAGTCTGATCAACCTAAAACTAATGGTTCCAAGCTGGTCACTTGGAACTTGGACCGATGCATGCATATGAGAGAGATAGATTAGGAAATGGTATCCTATTGAAAAGGAAAAGTAGAACGGAATTGGATTCCTACTAACCCTAATGGATAAAGTTGAATTAGTCTTTGTAGGAATGTCCAAAGCAAAGGAGTACATGGACAACACAAAATGAAAGATAAGTACTATGTCTTTCTTATTGATTTATTTGGAAATTTGATTTAAAGGAACATACTAATGTTGGACTTGTTTGGCAGGAGTACCAAACATGAAGATGAAAGATTGAAGTTGTTGTATGGAAGTTTATACAGGAACCTGAAGAGTGCTTAAGACCATGAAAGAAAAAAAAATATAGTACCTAGCAGATGAGGACATCTATGCCCCAAGCAAGAGGGCATGTCACAAAATGATTTTTAGGCCTAGAATGTATTAGGATATGTTAATTCATTAATATAATGGAGCAGTCACACACTAGGTCCTAGGATAGGAATGGGTAGGAATGCATGGGTATGCATGAATAAATGGTAGGCGTAAAGTATCATAGGCTAAGGGTAGAATAATGGGGTATGCCCAAGGGATGGATCCCAAGAGGCATGAGAGATTGTGACCTCTCGTATGCATGGAGTGCGAGCATGAGCCATTATGCATTCATATGTGGTATGTGTATTGCATCTAGTTGTCAATAGCAAAAATACACTCACGTGGGCACTCAATCTCATGGGAGGGTTCGTCTTGTCTGATCCTGACCAAATCAATCCATTTTCCAAGAAAAATAGGGTGACTAAGGAGTAGCAAGACCCACCACCAACTATAGTATCTGGTAATGCACCAAGCAACCTCGTACCCGCATCAACCAAGGGACCCTTAGGGCTGCATGTACAGTTCTATGAGGGAGAACCATCCTATCAATTCTTGGCATTCCAACTTCCTGTAGAACTGGTATGTTTTAAATTATATGTGGTTTTTTATGGTAGCACGTTGGTTGTTAAATTATTGAAGTTTTTTTTGGTACACGTGCAGATGGCCAATTTGATCTTGAGTTTACTTCTCCTGATGGCAAGCACGTGACGCCTATTACAAGTTGTATTGCGATAATATCCTCAACTGTTCTTAGTGTCCATTTTTCTATGATAGTACTTTCACTATTAATTTTGCAATGTAGGTGAAGGAGGATCTGTGGGTGGAGATGTAAGAACACTCCTCAACCCTTTGTAGAGACACTGATTACACAGTCACCTACCAAAAAGGTTGATGAAGAAGAGAAAGAATTGCCAAAAGCACCTCAAAAAGAGCAACAGCAAATCCAATGGTCTACTAGGGAAAGCAAACCAGTAGCCAAATTGACATATGCTTAGAAAGGCAAAGCAATTTAGGTTCAAATCACCAACTATGCTCTTATGACTACCATCATGGCCACAATACTTCAAAGATGCAGTTTGACAAGCCAGAATGGCAAACTGCGATGAATGAAGAAATGGAAGCTTTGTACGGAAATAATACTTGGGAATTATGTGACCTTTCACCAAGAAAGAAGTGAAGTACAATCTAAATGGAAGCATTGAAAGAACTCCTTCCACCCCATTTGGAGGGCCAATCTGCCTCAATTTATGCATCATCTACACACATGTGCATCCCTACATTTATGGTAGTGACATCCCATCTACCTAATTCTAACAAGTTATGATTGATAATTCTTGGACACACCCTAGCTTGGGCCTAGATTATGTTGATCATACATAATAGATGATAATTCTATTAAGGACCCATTGATCAAGTCATGCCATGTGTAGGGGCATGTGCCAAAGCCAATAGCCACCCTTTCCTTCTCTCAAAAGTTATAGCCAAGGATGTTATGAGAGGGATCTAGTGCACATTCCTAGTGCATTCGTACTGCACTATGGTTTGCAAGATTGTCCTACTAGGACCTTTCCACATGGACCTTTCCACATGGCAATCCTATATTCATCTCCATTTAGACTATGAGCTTCTAACACTACTCTTCAATCCAAGCATAGGGGACTTCAATTTGACATTGCCACTTGTTGATCATCCATGCGAGGAGAATGAATGTGCCCTCACCATGCCAACACATTTGAGTTGGGCTTATCCTCCCTTGCATGCAACACATTTCAGCTGCATAAGTGCCAAGGGTGCATACACTTTGTTCTTTTTTTTCTCCAGTTATCTATCTTTGTATAGGACGATGAAAGAGATCGGGTAAGCACATGCGGTTGGTCTACTCTACCTAGCTCTAATTGCTATGCAAGGTTTAGCTCCCTAATATATTACCACATGTACATCTACAACTTTGTGGATCTGGCTTTAATTTGTTGCATGGAGGACTGTGCGCCTGCCTTGCCCACAATTAGATCCTATGATATCTAATACCATCTTAAGGACTTGCATAGCAACCAATTGGGTGGTGCCACATGTAGAGCCATGTGCCAAACCACCTAGCCACCTTGTTCCCTTCTCTCAAAAGGTCTACATACCATTGTGGGATAATCCCACATACCATAGTGCACTAGGATATATGCACTAGATAATTCCACATGCCATAGTGCACTAGGATATATGCACTAGATCCCCCTCTCTCATACCATCCCCTAGGCAGGATTATCCTAGTGCACTATGGTATGTGGGATTATCCCACAAGGACTTTGCCACTTGGTAACTCCATATTCATCCCCATCTAGCCTATGGGATTGGATTGCCCATTTACCTCACATTTGTGGTTCCAAAAAAATTTATCCTCTAACCATAAGGTCTCATTGAATCATATGGGTTGTACCTATAACATGATTGATTTTTAGGATATAAATTGCAAATAGTGTGCAAAGGAGTGGTAAAATGGGAAATGTCCCTAAATGCCTAGGATGTACATTGTAACCCTCATAATGTTTTTTTTTAATTTTTAACATGTTGGATATATTAGGGCGGGGTTTGTCCTGCAAAAAAGAAAAATACCGGAGTACAAAAATTCTCTCTTAAAGGAGACATCCGCCCAAGCCTGCACTGAGAAAGCACGAAACTCCCATCTTAGAGGTGGGTCCCTACATTGACTGAAACTTGGCTAACCACCGGGTCTTGGTTGGCTAGTAGGCAGCTGAAATCCATAACTGACATCTTTACCACGCCCACCAAGGCAGTGACTTTTAGCCTTAGCTAAACTTGAAGTTGGAATACCATCCGGTTACGAGCCTCCCGAATCGCCAGGAACACAACGGCTCTTATGCATGGCCACGAGGTGGCGAGGGTAGATGGAAGTATGAAGGTATCTCCCACAAGCGCAATGCACCATCTAGACCCGAGAGAGAATCGATGCATCAGGCTTGAATTGCGAATGTCCTTTTCAACCCTAGACCACACTTCGCATGTCATCAGGCATCCCCAGAATAAAAGGCAAACAAATTCCATCGCTTTCCCACAAAGTGGGCAGCATGGGTTTACCTGGATTCTTTTAGCGAGCTTACCTCTAAGAGGCAGCCAAAAATTGATTGCTTTCCATAGGAGGAACTTGGCTTTCCCTGATGGGTAGCCAGACCAAATGTCACCAAATCTGTCGGCCCACCACGGTGAGCTCTGCCTCAGCTTCCACTTGGTGTTCAAAGTACTAAAATTAACGCCCCCTCCTGCCATAAGGTGCTTATATATTAGCTTTGCAAAGAACTTATGCAGTGGGGTCTTACCAAGGGTCTATTGGTTGGTTTTCCAGTTGGGGATGAGACTGTATTGGTCGGACAAGAGTCAGAGATCCTGAGGATGGCTTAGATTAAATCTCTCTTACCTTTTGTCATACAGTACCGAGCCCACAGTGTTTCGACTGGGATCGAGCCAGCGACACATGCATCCTAGAGTTTGCCCAAGATTTCAGGCCCTTCCAGAACAAACTGTCAGCTCTTCTTTGATCGTGGAGGGCAAAGGGTTCACCTGACCAATTGGGAGCTTTACTCCACCAGATCGACTCCAACAAGCTCGCATCGCCTCTCAAGCCTTTCCTACCTTTCCAAGTTAACTGTTCCACACAGATTTTCAACGTGCCATCAAACCCAGCTATCAGCTTTGAACCCATAATCTTGATTGGGAAATGAGAACACAATCTGTCATACTAGGATAGCCCCATCCAGGCACCCGAGCACACCGTTGCCCTTCGAGTTAGCCATGAAAAAAATAATGACCGACGTCCAAGGGGTGTGATCTTCGAACACTGGGGAAGCCACTTCCTGATTAGGGAGATGTTCTTCATCCTACAATCTGAGAGGCCGACACCACCTTGGTACTTCAGAGCATTCATCGATTCCCATGGGATGTAGTGCATCCTCCGCTTGCCGCCTTCCTCCACCCAAAGGGAGATCCTGAAGAGTCTCTCCACTTCCATCCAATGAGATTTGGAGAAGTGCCATATAGAGGCCACGTAGGTAGTGGCCACAGCCAGAGTGTGGTTGATGATAAGGAGTCTAGAGTTCCACCCCAGGCAGAGGTCATACCACCGCCTGAGCTTGGCATTGATTTTGTCTCTGAACCATTTGAAGCGTTGTCCCAAGGTGACATCTAGACCCAAGGGGGCGCCAAGGTAGTAGATAATTTGACCTCTGGGAATACAATTGAGATTTAGGTTCGAAAGCCATAGGGGGGGGGTCCCTGTTTGTTCGGAGGAGGAAGGTTTTAGGCCAACTGCACTTGGAGCCAGAGGCAAAACAGAAGATATCAAAGATGTGGAAGAGGTGATCAATGGCTACAAGGTCTTCCTAGATTAAAGCTACAGTGTCATCAGCAAACATTTGGGTGCACAGTTGATCTCCTGAGGGTAGGAATATACATGAGATCCTTCTTACGGACTACTCTCTTTTGAGCATTGTCAAAAGGGGGACTGTAGCAAGGGTGAATAATGAAGGGGCTAGTGGGCAGCCCTATCGCACATATCGACAAAGATCAAAGCGACTGACCGCACCACCATTGAGGCATAAGACCACTCCCGCATTGTCGAAGAGGCAAGAGACTTTGGCAGTGAAGCTTTGGTTGAATCCTAGGTTGGGGAAGACTGCTTCAAGATAATCCCAATGGACCCTATCATAGGCCTTGTCCAAGTCGATCCCCAAGACCAGAAGGTGCTTCCTAGATGTTGAGGCATAGTTGATTGCAGTGGCAACATTGAGAATATTCTTGAATATGTCGCAGTCTCTAACGAAGCTGCTTTGTTTCGGGTTGACCACCGTTTTGTAGACATCGGCTATCCTGATTGCCAGGGCCTTAGCTATGATTTTGTATGAGCTATTGAGCATGGTGATCGGGTGCCAGTCACCCACTTTGAGCCTGTCTTGTTGCTTGGGGAAAAGCTTAACGAGACCTGAGTTAACGTCTTTAGAGAGGGAGCTGTTGGAAAGGTCACCTCCCCATCTGTAAGCCCCCAAATGAGGAGAGTGTGGGGGAGGGACACCTAGGGCAGGATGCGCCCAAAGAGAGATTACCTGGATATGTGGATCTGGGACAGATCTGGAGCATTCATGGTTGGTGGGGTATCCCAAGGATGAAAGGTCATGTGCAGGAAGATGGCGGGGACACAGTGTCTTGGATCAGGCCTGGCATGAGGCACTCAGTGGACTGCAGCAGGACCCTATGAAAGGCGTGCTGACATCAGCATGTGTATGAAGTAGGGTACAAAGCTGTATGGACCTATACGGGCTGCTGCAGGGCAGTGTACAGAAGAGGTACGGCCAGGACAAGGCACCGGCAAAGGGCTGTAGCAAGGCACAGTATAGTGGGGGTCTATGGGTAGGTATATAGCCTGCAGCAGGGTCTCCAGCAGCAGAAAAGGGGAGCATAGCAGCAGCCCAAAAGGGCCTGGCTAGGACCCTTATATAGGGCTGGTTGGGCTGAGCCAACCAGGTCAGTTGGGCCAGCCAACCTAGTCTGTCTAGTCGACCCAGTCAGGGCAAACTAGTCGGGTTTTTTGACAGGCCCTCAGGGCCTATAAAAGGAGAGGCCTCAGGCCTCATTTAACATCCAGCATAGCCAGCAGTTCCAGGGCAGAAAGGAGCAGCAGGGAGCCTACTCTCTGGGCCTATCTACAGGAGGTGAGAGAGTGCAACAAGTGCTGCAGACTTAGCCAGGAAGAGGCTGGATCTTGGCTGTCTTCTAGGGCAGCAAGGTGCTGAGATCATCATCTTCTGGAGCAGTCATTCACAAGCAGGTTGGAGCAGTGGAACAGGGACCTGTGTGCTGCAAACAAAGCTTGGCAGGGGCTGCCCACCTAGGCTGATTCACAGGAAGTAAGGTGGAGAAGAACACACTGGACGAAAAGTCCACAAACGCTCGAGGTGGAGCACGCGGGCTCAAGTCTAGAGATATCCAGCAGATAGGAGAAGGACCTTGTGGTAAGATCAGAGGACCACACCATTGGTGGGGCTCTGGATCTATCTCTTTTGTATTGTGTCCATAGTTTTGGATGGAAATATATATTTTGGTGGTTTCTCTATCTGGCTGGTTCATTGTCTATTGATGAGTCTGCACATCTATGTGACGCACATTAAGTAAAGAAGTTTGTGATTCCACACACCCCACACCCACACTGTGTGAGCTCCTGGGCATTACTATAAGTCTTCCGCTGCGTGTACCCTCTGTTGGGTGAATTCTAATAGGAGCCCACAGAGACAGCCATGTTAGCCATGTTAGTCAGGTCATCCCCCATGATGCCCCAAAAGGCTTTGAAGAACTCGAAAGTCATCCCGTCTGGGCCAGGGGCGCAATCATCAATCGTGGCATTTAGAGCCTCCTCTAATTCAAGCATGGAGAATGGGTGCAAAAGCCTACTTCTCTAGTACTAAGAGACCCATGGGTACATGCCTTCTAAAGCCATATCCAAATTTACCCCCGCCAATTGTCGTCTTGGGTGGCTTGTTCACCCATGACTGCACTAAGCTCACTACGAAAGACCTCTGCAATATGCCAAAACTCATTAAACAAGTTGCCGTGGGAATCCATTACCTGATCGATAGTATCCTGCTGTCTGTTGCAATTAATCGCTTCAAAGAACATCTTTGACGGGAAGTTCTCGATTGTTAGCCAAGTTAGGCAACTACAGATGCGGGTGTACTCGGCCTCCTGAAATTCCCGATTGTGCATTGAAGATTCAGTATCAGTTAGCAGGGAGACCATGTACTGGTCTCTTTTAGGGCCGCCAATAGAGCCGCCTTTACGTAGCTGAGGTCGTCCCAAGCTTGTTTTCTTCCTACTCTAAATTATATTTCTTATGCAATTTGTGTTCTAAATCAAGATATCTAGTAGTCGCCAAAATAATATTGAAGTACTGAAAAGATACTTGAGAATATGTTTTAAAACATGATAAACAAGTGGATCTAGATTTTTGGCTTGCCATGGGAAGGTCTTAGTGAAGGTTCAAAAAATGAGATGGAAAAAATACGCTTTTTTCAATTTTGTGTGTCTTGCTTTGTTGTAAATGTTTCATTGGTGCACGTTGTTTAGGTTTTTATGGTCAACCATCAAATTTTTAGGTTATAATGTTGTGCCATGTGGCATTCCGAACTGTGGGAAAACACCAAATGAGTGCCATTGGGCCGTCTCATTCTTCATGGGACTGCAGGCTGCTTTGATGGCCCTCCCACATTCTTATGCAGTGTTGGCGGTGTTGCAAACCTTTGTGTGGAGGCAAAGATGGTCTTCTGAAGATTTTGGATTTAATGCTAAAGATTGTAATGCTGACATTTCTTTATTTTGTTTCCACGTTTCATTTGGTATTTGCTTAGAAATGATGAAGCGTGTTACTGGCAAAGGGGTTGTGGCCACAAATGATGATGCGATGTGTTTGTCAAAGGTTGTTCTTCTCTTCTGATTTTACGCATTTGATTTTCTAAAGGGCTTGCATGCGGAGTACTAGTCTCCTTTCATTTGTTGAATGGCTTGTGTGCAAACTATTGGTCCCTCTCTTTGCATGTCTATAGCCAGAGCCATGTCTTGTTGTGCAGAGTCAAAAGAGGGGGACATCTCGGCCCAATCAAACAATCAACAAGAATTGGAGAGAATCTGCATCCAAATAAAACGAGATAAACCCCAGTGTCATAACAAAGACACCGTTTTTGGAATTGCATGTTGAAAGTGTCTTGAATGTGTGCTCCATGCTCCTTGGCATCAAGCGCAGTAGAAGCTTCACCATAAATAGCTCCGGGCACTTGGTGGCATTTGAGCCTCATTTGAGCCAAACATTTGAAAAACCTTTGTATCACTTAGCCAACATGCTTTCACGGTTGGTACTCAATAAATCTATTTCAATTTTCTTGTGTTGCTCCACTAGTGCAATACATAGATAACACACATGGACACAGAAGTAGACATCAATTGTATGATTCTAGTAAGCACACTACATTCAAAAGAGACCATCCAAAGAACTCTGACATGGTTCTATGTTTGCTTGATTACCCGTCCTACACATATGAAATGGTTGTCCAAATGTTGTACAATTCAATCTTCGTTGCTTCTCCTTCTAGTGAATCGCCTTGGAAAGAATTGTTTGCATAGGTGATGGAGATGCATTCAAACGTGACAGACCTTGAACGCATGTTTGTGATATTGAGGAACACCTCGAACTCGCGCTCTTTGATTCATGATTGCATTCTTCGTGCCAACGCAACTCTACAATGTTCTTTCAAAGTAGTTTGGCAAGACACTTTAGGTGCCCAAGTTGCCATTAAGGTTGGGCATGGCTACACAGCCATACATACTTTACTCATTGATGACATTGATGTACGGGCTGAGTTAGCTCCTTTGCACAAACAAAAAAACAAATGAGCTTACGTTCTGTGGGCTGCAAACCAAGAGGAGTGCCTACTATCTTTGTAGGAAATAATGCCACACGCATCTACAAAAGACATCATGAACAAGGCTTGTAAGTTTTTCCACGATGCATGCACTCAACGTAAGCCATTATCAAAAGAGTCTATAGTATGAGAAAAGACTTGGCTCTCAAAACGTTATTACGAGTCAACATTCCTTTGGATGCCCTTAGTCCTCACAACTTCCCTTCGAAATAGGACTAGCCTCAAAAGTGCTAAAGCTACCAGCAACCAAGCTCCATTGAAGAGGAAGTCCAGAGCAACACCATTAAAAGGTATTTGAGAAGCATTGATGACACACCTTCATTTCCTTTTGTGGAGGCTTGGACTTCAAGGGCAAGATGCTTCACACGTCTACTGCTGCAATAGAGTTCATGGCTCGCCATGAGCTCGTACCAAATGGGCAAAAGTCACTTGGTCTCCTTTGCATGTTATACCACACTGAAATTCAAAAAGATAAAATTCTAAAATATGCCTTAAAAAACATGCCATTGTACGTGAGCATGCTTAACAACTTAGGAGCATGATTGATTGCAATTAGGATACCCTTTGCCGAGATCCACGAATTGTCCTATGAAGGTCAATATGGCCTCTCACGATGCAATTGTCAACGTCTTTGTAGATGTCACTAGAGCACAAAATGTCTTGCCTCGTTTCTTGAATGATAGCTCAACGATCATCGCCCTGAAACAAAAGTTGGAGTTCGTCCATAGCTACATGAGCGGTCTTGTCTAGCCGATGCTCACTCTGAAGGCACTAAAAACAAGTGGTTGACTTTTAGGCAAAACAATCAATGTTGCTTTGTCTAAAGGCTTCACACCTTTGAGCATTTTGAAGGACATATACTGCGAGGAGCTTGCGTTCCCAATGCTTTTCTTAGGGCGCCCTGCTAGCACGCACTTCCTACCAAGACATTGCCCGTTGGGAGCTTACCAACAAGGATCGATGATTTGCAATGTCAATTGCGAATTTATTCTTCAAGACAATGAAAGTGCTAGTTTCGCACGTGCTCTCCTCCTGATGGGTCCGAATGCACAAGAGCAACTGCAAGGATGAAGAATACAAGCACAAAGAATACAAGCACAAGAGGCAGTTCAAGACACCAACATTGAGTGCATCCTGCAATCGCACATTGGCTTGTATGACTTTGAATGCCTCTGCACTTCAACTGGCTAAAAGCACAAACTCAAGATGAACCTTTTTGCAATGCTAAGGGAACTAGGACCCCCTACCTTTTTTCTGACCTTTTCAGTTGTAGAGAAGAATTGGGAGCCATTGATTCATTGCCTGTTAAAAACCAAAATAGCATTTGGAGGGGCCAACACCAACCGCTAATGAGTTGCGCAAACTTGTGCCTTCTGATCCAGTGACAACCTCAAAATACTATGTTGACGAATTCCAAGCAATGAAGCAGCTCCTTAAAAAAGAGGCCACAATTTCAGGCAAAATAATTGATTTCTTCTTTTAACTGAGTTCTAAAACAAAGGAAGCCAGCACAAGCATGGATTGCTATGGGTTGAAAATGCTCCTGTTTTTAGCAAGGCCTCTGATAATGAAATTGTGGCTTTCATTGACAAGCACATATGCACAAACATTTCAAGGCTCCTTGTGAAGAACAAAGAAATCCAAAAGCACAAGCACAAAAGAACGGGCACCAAAAGAGGAAGTCTGTGCCGCTTTCACTTTTCACGGCAGCCCATGAGAGCAACAAAATTTTTAAACACCGCTAGAAGAAGAAATGTGCTTAAGTGCAAAGAAAACAACCTACAAGAGAATGATCTCTTTCATGGAAGAAAATTGCATTGAAAACCTTGACTTGGACAAGTTTTTGGATGCACTTTCATTGACTGAAGAAGCTTCTTTGCGGTCTACAATAACACAACCAACCATTTTCCTACAAAGGCACCCTAAAGATATCTACACTAACAATTTTAATGTCACTATTTCCAAGTTGTGGAATGCAAATACTGATGTTCAATTTGTGATTAACCCCCACACAGCTACATTCTATTGCAGTTCATACATGACAAAGGTTGATCGTTCATACATGACAAAGGTTGGAGCGTATTCGCAATATTGAAAATGCCATATTGGACACTTAGCACATTAGCTCGCAGCAAGCAGCGTACTTAACTTTGTCCCTATCGTTAACAAGCATGATAAGAGAATTTTGCTACATAAACACAAGCCCCCCTGAGGAACGCACCATGCTCTTGAAGCGTCGACATCAGCTTGAGAAATTAGAACCACAAAGAACTGATGTTTTCTTCCTCTATATAATAGGCAAGTATAAAACTAGAGCAAATAACCTGAACCACCTTTGTTTAGCAAAGTATGCTAGTATGCACACCATGAACGCACGGACGACTAAGAAGCGAAGACGCTTGAAGATTGCTCACTTCAATAACTATAGCAAGAACAAGGACCCTGAAAATCACTATAGAGAGCCATGTCTCTTGTATTTGCCATTCGACACTGAGGAGCCTGTCACAAATAACGAGTTCCCTACATGGCATGACTTGTACTACAAACAACAAACAATTGACACAAGCAAAATGAAATTCCACCAAGATGTTTTGCCTCTTTACCATGCAGACGTTGTAACACCACCATCGCTCTCGCAAGAAACGCTTGATAACCAAGCCGCTCCACACAACGAGTTCAACCTTACTAAACAATCTATAGTGTTTTCTTCTAGAGGACGTCGTCCTCAAGAAGCGTCTACACACAGAACACTCCTTCTGCCTATTCTTGTTAGGCAATGCTAGAACTGGAAAAACATTCACTTTACTGCTTTTGGTGCAAGTGTTGCTACGTCACTACTAGAACTACCTAAGGTTTTGCTACTAGCATACACTGGTAAGGCTGCATACAACATAGGTGGAACAACTATACACTCTGCCCTTCATTTGCCTTTGCTCGCAAAAACCTACAAAGGCCTTGCCATTGACAAGCTGCAAATGCTTTCTCAATTGTACAAAGACGTACAGCTGATTGTGTTCAATGTAGTTTCTCCAATAGGGCAAAACATGTTCATAGCAATGGAGATGCATATGCGAGAAATTAAACAAAATCACTTACTGCCCTTAGGAGGGGTAGACATCCTCTTATGTGGGGACTTGTGGCAAGCAAGTCCTATGAAGAACAATTGGATATTTTCATGCAAACCATCTTCTTTGGCAATGTCACCTTTTATCTGGAAAGACAATGTCATGTACTATGAGCTAAAGATGCCCATGCACCAACAAAACACTATGTTTTTCAGCCAACTAAACTGCTTGCAAACAACTACACAAACATTACAAGACATTGAAGAAATTAACCGATCGTAATGTCTATAGCCACCACTCAAAGAAGAGGTGCCCCATCTCTTCTACACAAATGCAGCGAAGGACAACCATAACCATGTCATCTTCTAAACATTGCCAACACAAGCTCGTTGCATACACATGAAAGATGTTAGGCATAAGACGTGTAACAAAACAATAAGACAACCACTAGATACCAAATCCACAAGAGGGTTGCACAAAGAACTACAACTAAAGCCAAGCATGATTGTCGAAATTTGTGGAGGGAACCTCAACATTTCAGATGGCCTTGTCGACGGGGCTGACGCCGTCTTCACAAGCGCATCGATGGACACACACCCTCAAGTACTATGGGTCGAGTTCACAAACCCGAGCATAGGAAAACGTAAAATTCCATCAACATGGATGCCAATCTTGTGAATTTCAAGTCGACAAAAACCATGTTAACACAATTTGCAAACACCAATTCCCCATACAATCTGCCGCTACAAGAACGATCCATCGCGCCCAAGGCCTTTCAATGGACTCGCTTGCATTCGACCCCTCCATAATAAGGGCTCACAGCCTTGTGTACACAATGCTTTCATGCATTCGCGACCCATCAAACCAATACATCTTGCAACCTTTGCAACAATCACACATCAAGGTAGACCACTCGGTTCTCCCAAAGCTCAAGCATCTGCAAAGCACACGTGCATGGCATGCCCTACAATTGGATCTCACCACCCTAGCTAACAACAGGTTCTCACTGCAATCCTTGAACACAAGACCGTTCAACGCCCACAAGGATGACATCATGTCCGCTCTCAATAATCTCTCCACAAGTATTTTGTGCTTGCAAGAGCTCCACACAAAACAAACAAGTGTGACCTCCATTCCAAGGTATTCAATCGTCCTTAGCACGAAAGGCCTGGGCATAGCCACATACTACAAGGAAAACGTTGCTTTGGTGAGAAAAGAATTCTTCTACGAATGTGGCACTGAGTGCTGCTAACCACTTTCAAGAACGTTCATTTCAACACTGTCACAATCATCAACGTTTACAAGTCACCAAAGGCCAACACAACCGCGCTCTTGTGTGGCCTGCAACACCTACTATGAGGCGTGAAAGAGACTTCAACATTTACTACAACAACCTCAACACACTATGACAGTTCATGTCGAAACATAACATGCACCAACTCCTGACAACAATTTATGGCTCAACACTCAACCAAATATGTGCCAACACTAGCACAACCACACATCACATACACGGTATAAACTACATTTACTGCTCGGATCACTTATTTGTATACACAACCACCTCATAACCGATACACCGACCACCACATGGATCATTCAACAATACAAAGGCACGCCTCATGAATGAAATTCACCTTGTTTGACTATATTGACACTGATTGCACAAGAATTATACATGACATAAGGTATACAAGTGGTTGTATATCGACTCATAAACAACTCTGTATTGAGAGAGTAGGACGGATATTTTTTTTCAGGCTTGAGTTGTGTGTGGCTCAAACACGTCAAAAACTATCTTCCAAAGCTATGTAGCAAGATTGAGTTACATGGGGGTGCCAACATCAAATATAACTTATCCAAGTGATTACATAGCAACATGATCAATTGAGTAAAATCTCAATCATATTGCTTCATATTCATCTATTTTGCCCAAATGATAGGCTTTTCCCAAAGGAGTTATACTCATGAAAAAAAAGTATAGCAATAAGTTTTGCAAAGATATTAGAAAGTTTAAGGCTCAAGCCTATCTCCATATCTTTGTGTGTAACATTTTGCGCCAACTAGACAGCCACAAACTTTATTCCTTCATGGATAGATATACCAATTACAACTAGATATATTCAATTTGCTCTTTTCACTTGTCCTTTAACATCATAAGGTCCACCCACCTTGTGATCTGATCTAAAATGTGGAGGCGCTTTTTGGACCTTTGCAACCGTTACGTATAATACATGTGAACTTCGAAGATGCATATGAAAGCTCCATTTTACGTTGATTTCCATACCTTACTAATTGGCAATGATACATCACCACGATTTCAAACCTCTTTTAAATGATTTTGCTCAACCAGCCTAGTCATAATCATTTAGAATTGAGAGCACTCACTTTTAAATTAATCTGCATGACCTCCAAGTAATGAGCCCCTTGGGCAAGGAGGGGAAGGGAAGGGGAGGCACATGACTAAGCACCTTACAAGGCATTTGGGCAAGAGAAAGCCGGTCCTTTTGCCAGAGTTAGACGAGTAGGAGTCATGAACTCTCAAGAAGATGTTGTGCTTCTTGAGAGTGGTGAGTAAAAACGAAGGGCGGAAAAACCCTAGAGAAAGCCAGTAAGACGTATGGTAGAAAGCTTTATGTTTACAAGTGGAACATGGGTAACGAGCAGAGCTGCTTATTTGGGGTAGACCCAGGATATGTCTGAGCAGCAGTCTGTAGAGAGCAAGTAGTGCCTGTGGACTTGGGGCTGGGTGGGGAAATGCACCGCAGCAATTAGACATCAAGGTGAGTCCAAAATCATGTTTGAAGGTTTTGGGTTGTGGGTTGTCTGTTGTACCTATTTTCTTCCGGTCTCAGAAACTGAGAAGATTAGAAATTGAGCTCCACCTGGGTAGCCAGGTCTTTTCATTGCTTGGAGGTGTAAAACTCAGCTGAAACATTTCCTTCGATGCGGCCCCGTTTCTGTTCCAGAACCCAACAAGCCTCGCTACAAGCTCTGCACTCATCTTGATACGCTCCTCTTCTTCAGTATCTGTCCATATCATGTAGGCTAGCTTCATCTTGCGTTGCTTCGCGCCCAGAGGAATCCCCCACTGCCTGTAAACCTCCTCTCTTTCTGTTAGTGTCAACCGCGTTCTCATGTATTTCGCCAGCATTTCTCTTTCACGCTTCAGAGCTCGCATGCTGTGGAAACAGATCAGTCCATTCTATAAACTTTTCTTCTTACGGTGCAGATCGCTAAATGTGAGCGGATTGAAAATGAGAATGCATAAAATTCAGGACAACGTAGTGAAGCATACCTACTAGCAGGACTCGTTACTTGTTCCTCTCCGGGACCTCCAGTCTTCAGGTTTAACTCCACTTGTTGATTCCTTAGCCATGTTAACCTCCGCAGCTCCACTTCTACATAGATTGCATCTGCAGGATCTCCTTGGAACAGAATATAAAACTGTGATCTGTGAATGATCGATACATGGCACACATCCCAGAGCTCAAATATCTGTTTCTGTTTCATGTAAAAGTCAGACTTCCATCTTGCGGGTGACGCCGGAGTCTCCATATTTTCAAAGTCTTCTTCAGTGTTTCCGTTCCTCTCTAGCTCTTGGACCTTGATGAGAGAAATCCCAGCAAAGAAAAAACAAATATTCCCGTCAAAACGACCATTTCCCATTATAAAGCTGCAAATTGCACAGGTGATGAAATCTAAAAATGGTCCTAACTGCAGTTTGGGCTGCAACGATTCTCTTACCCGATTGACAAGAAGCTGTTTCTGATATTGAAGCTTGGCAATCCTTTCTTTTAGATCTGTCATGTAGGCGTGAATACTCCGGATATTTTCTTCTGCATAAAACTTGCAATATGTCACAAAAACTTTCAACACTTTTGGCTTTACTCATTTAATAGCTACTTCCTGTCCAGCCGTACCTGCTTCAGGTGGAGCATTCCCATCCATGGAAATATCAGTTTTACTGCGCACGTGGGGGTGATGAGGACTTGTTTTGGTAGAATCCGGACTACTGTTAATGCTATCTATGTCATTGTCAGCTTTTCCATAGCGAGCAGCCTCTGTAATACGAGGAGTTCCTGCTGACTCGACGCTCGATGTAGGCAGAATAAGTTCCTCCACTGTGATTTGCATATTTACAAGCATTTTTTCTAAATCTGTCAAATTGGCATCTGCAGCACTAAATTTGTCTTTATTTTTGGATACTATCCTCTGGATTTCATCCTTAAGGGATCTGTTTCGAGTGTTTTCTTCAACTATGAGATCTTTCATGACCGGATTTTCCTGCGTTGAAGATCCATTCACTCGAGACTCATAAATTTCATGTATCTCAGCCTGCAGTTTAGCAACACTTTCTGCTGCTTCCTGGTTCATGCCAGTCTGTGCCAAGCGAAGGCATTCAACCTCTTTCTGAACCGCCTCCAATGCTCGATTTGCATCCTGCGCAAGTTCACTTTGCAAATGTTCTAATTTGTCAATTTCCTGAAGCAGAATTGCTGAAGCTGATGTTGTTTGCCTTTCTGGACACTGTGTTCTATCTCTTTCCAAGGGTTGTTTCAAGTCCTCATTCATGCACTTTACCTCAACCACACAGTCCTGTTTCCAGGCCAGATCCTTAGCATCTTCAAACGCTTCATTACTTGTATTTCTGACAGAGAGTTGATCATCAGCTGTACTTGACAGTGGAGTAGTAGACCGTGTCTCAAGAGTATCCATTTGAGAGAGAGTCTGCCAAATTTGAAAAGGTTTATTAAAACAGTCTCCTATTTCTAAACTATTCAACAGGAAGCTTTGCAGCAAAACTCATGTGCCGTTTTAGGAGCTGTACAACAGAGAAAAAGCCTGAAGATAGTTTTGCAAGGCTAAGTTTTCATATTTGGAGAATATGAAATTATAGGACAAGATCTTACAAGTACTCTTGCTCGCTCAGCTGCTTCCATTTTTTTAAGAAAGTCATTTAGTTGAGAGTGAGCATTATCACGTTGCTGCAATGCTTTACGCATTTCACCTTGCAACTGATTGGCATGGCAATTTTTAGAAAGATGAGTAATAGAAACCATTGCTACAGACATTGAAGAAAGGGTCTGACAAGGATGTATATTGACTTTCCACTTTAAAAATAGCATTTATAGTCCATGTGAAGCACCTTCTCAATCTGTAGATCTTTCTCCACCAGCAATGCATCGGAAGAGCTCCGCAAGGAGAAGTACTCAGAAGAGAATCGTAATTTAGCTTGAAGAAGAGCCACCTCCTTTTTCAACTGCTTTATCAGATCTTTGTCTGAGACTACCTGAAGTACACAGAAAAATTACAGCTAATGTAACTTTAGTGTTCACACAAAGTCCAACTGACATGGAACATAGCTCTGTGTACATGAGGGATTGAAGACATCCAAAAGTTATGATATGCACGATACCACAAAACTCCAAAAGATTGCATGAATACACCTGTCACTCACCATGTTTACTTGGGCTATATTCGTGACCTCCTTTGCACACGTGGCAAAAAACAATGTGTTCCTTGATTGCTCAACATGTCTATTGGACGAACTCATTGTACATATAATTGCAGTACGGGCATTTCCTCCGAGTGAATTCTGCAGGATACGAGTGAGTTTGGAATCCCTGTAAGGAACATGTCCTCCTTTGGCCCTATTTGAATCACTGCATTTGAGTACAGCAGGAAAAAATGTCAGGGGGTGCTTTTTCACACACAAAGGTCAATAGGGCTCCCCGGTGAGGCACCGCATAACTCAACTTATATGTTTTGGTGTGAGGCACTGCCAATACATGTAATCATTTCATTCAAATACCTGAGCTTGCGAATAACAGTGCTGAGAGTCAAGAGACTGCGATTAATGTAGCAACCTTCCTTCAACCTCATTCCTTCTGATTGTGTCAGTGATGCACGTTCACTTCCTGCAAGGTCAACAAAGTTCTGTACAGGAGTTTTAACTCTTCTATCAACTGACATTATACATCAGGGGTCTTGAGGCAATGATACATTAATGTCTATGACAAGCACCTCCAAATCATGAGATATAAGCAATACATGTAATAAAAAAGTCACAAGTACTCACCAAAGTTGCAATTAAAGACTTCACAGGGCTTTCATCTGTTGTCACTCTTGGAGAGCTCTCGATTGTCTGCTCATGATCGAAGACAATATTAGAAGCGATCTAAATAATGTAAGATTAAGTCTAAATTGAAAGCCATCCTAATGTGACCATTGTCCAATGTATCTTTTTCATCCAAAGGTAGTCTAAAAACCATTCCATGCCAGACTACGAGTCTTGATGTGTATTAGGAAGCAAATTATTAAAATCAGTTAATATACAACATAAAACAGTCGAGCATTTCAAACTACCAGTCTGATGATCTGATGAGACCTTGAACTGATATCGTTCAAAGATGTATCTCCAACTTGTCTATGTGCTGCAGAAAGTAGAGTCAAGAAACAGTTTTCTCAATCAGCCCCGAATGGAGTTCGGCATGCCAGTACTAAGAAGGGGTCCAGTAATGTTTCCACATATTATATACCTTTGTAAGACTAGAATAAGTCCAATCATACAAATTTAGATTTTTTGTTGTTTCCACATATTACATCAAGTGACTAACTTTTCAAGCAATTCTATTCATATATTTATTCTGCTCACCTTCACAAATGGCCAAAAGATTTCGAAGATGGTCTTTATCCCGTACAATCTCTTCTATCAACCTCTCTATGACTGTTCCTCTCTGTTCAAGCAAAACAAGCACATCCTCATTTGACAATAGTTGCTGAGGGCATTTCAAATTGATTTCATTATGTTTATATCAGACCTGACTAAATTTTCTATGCTTGCACATGCTAGGGTTTGGAGGTACAAAAGAGTCAAAAAGCAGTCCAAATGGTACACTACAGGTGTGCTAGGTTGACCAAGCAGGTAGGCTGAGTAGGCCAACTCTCTTTGTACAGAGGGGACCAGGTTGACCAAGCAGGTAGGCTGAGTAGGCCAACTTTCTTTGTACAGAGGGGAGCACAAACACGAGACTATCCTAGTTGCTGTATAGCAAGAGACCACCAGTCCTAGGGAAGTTGCAAGCTTCAGGGCCCAACCTTAGTTGGCCGACCTGCTTTAAAAGGCATTTCAGCAAGTGGTCCACACACAACAAGGTGGGTTGGCCATATCCAGGACAGCCAAACATGAAAGGGCAAGACTGTTTGGTTCAACACACTTTATAAAAGGGGACCATATCTTACATAGTAGGAACCTGTCAAAGACATCTAACAGCCTGTAGCCATCTACTTGACCAAATGGGCAGATCTACTCATAGGAGACAATGTCAGCAGTTCAGCTGCAGCAGGAGGTCAGCCCTCCAGGAAGGCCATGCAGGCAGGCAAAGAGTGGCAGCGGATCACTGGATATGGAGAGGCCATGGAGGCTGTCGGGGGGACTGCTTGCTGCTAAGACTGGTGGCTGAATTGATGCGCTGGTTGATGCTGGAAGAATGAGGTTTTGGGATTCTTTTATGGCTGTGAAGGCTCCTGTAACTGGCCAATTGTAACCGCCACTTTCAGAAATTCTGTCATTTTTACAGACTGAATTAATCGTCCAATCTGGTCTGTGAGTTTGCAGACTGATTCTGGACAACTGACTGGAACTGATCCTATAAAAGGCTGCTAGCCATCAGCCATAGCCAAGTGAGCCATTTTCAGCCAACCTTAGCCTCTTCAATCAGTCGATCCAGCCTCTTCAGGCCAAGCACAGGTTGTATATCATCTATGGTATCCTCCATGTATCATGCTCCCAATCTGAGGAAATAAAAATAAAATGTGCTTTTGTACCACGTCTTAGGCCAAATCATCATTACCATGGATATTCTTGTAGCCCCAAAATCAGCTGGAAAGTATCTAATAAGGCACGGTCCCATAGACCAGGCAGCCATACTTGGGGGGTGCACAGAGACAGAGAAACACAGAGACAGAGGGGGGGGGGCGTCGAGAAGAAAAGGAGTGAGAAGAAGAAAGACAAAAGGCAAAGAAAGCAAGAAACAAAGCTAAGAGGGAAAAAAAGAATTACTAAGCAACAAAGCTAAACACACGTAAATACATATGTAGATACATACATAAACAACTACTTTAGCAAAATCTAAGCAAGAAACATAAGCTTTTGAGAAACTTGTAGGAGAGGATGCCATGTCTTCAATGTTCTCAACCAATTTACATTAATCACCTACTAACCTCAGGATCATCCATAAGCCGAAGAGGACCGCTTTCCGGATTGAGAAGGTCATTCGCCACTTCATTATAAATCTCAAGTGCAGAGAATTTGAGCATAAAAACACGATCATCATGCTGCACAAGAAGGCTAGATTGTTCAGATTAACAAGAGCAAAGGCTTAAATATTGATTTCACAAATATATGTCCAACATGCAGTCATATACTTTCCATCGAAGTTTTTGACAATATCAGCAGACTGAAGCATCTCCTGGACAAAAGCTTCATTTAGAAGAAGATTTAATCTTCTTATTCTGTCAAGGTGTAGTACCTGCTTGATGTGGCTAAAGATATCATCTGCAGCATTCTCAGTTATACCATGCATGGTATATGTCTTTCCACTACATGTCTGCCCATAGGCAAATATAGTTGCTGCAGTGCAAAGGCGTTAAATCATTCAATATGAAAAGCTGTACATTCACGCAGTTCTAATGTATCTGACTGTGCAAAAGCTCTTCATGAAAAATCAAAACAAAAAAGGGCATTAATTTAGGTTGGAAATCTATTTGATGCCTCTCACATGCTGATTGATTTATTGTGCAAATGCTCCCTTAAAGCAGAGTTGACAAGACCGAAAAATACTGGCCAACTGCTGATGCAATCAGTAGGCGATCTTATCGCACAATTTGTCACACCTTCAGTATTTAGCCTGCTTACCATTTTTCCCAGTTAAGGCAGAGAGGGCAACATGTTTAGCACCCTTTTCATAAACCTCCTTTGTTGTTGTTTCTGCTTCAAAAACCCGGTCTAGTAGAGGGAAGAAAGAAAGCAAGGTTAGTTAATAGAAATAATTAACTCAAAAATTAACTAACTCTCAATACCAGTCCCTTCTCTAGTGACATTATACAAGTGTATTGTCTCTCCCTAGTCAAAGCTCTCTCTCTCTCTCTCTCTCTCTCTCTCTCTCTCCAATGAGATTTCCAGTATGTGTTTCGTAGATACTTTTTGGAGGTTTGCTAGGCACCTCTAGTTGTACTATATTGGGCGTTTGAGCATGACCTATTTCAGACCACCTCTTGAAGACATTAATAAAACTCTCTCTCTCTCTCTCTCTCTCTCTCTCTCTCTCTCTCTATCTATCTATCTATCTATATATATATATGGGAAATCACAATTTAACACGCCCAGCCAGACCTTAGTTTCCACACACCAAAGACTAGCATATAAGACTGGATCTTGTTCCCCCATATCAGCCAAGGACCAAGACTAGCAATTGATGGCACCAAGGCCTTTGGTAACTTAGCAGCCGGTGGTTCATAGTGGACTGGCTCATCCCTGTCAAGCTTTCAACAAAAGTGGGTCGGGGTCACATATATCTACTCTAGGATGAGAGATAAGATTAGACCCTTAATATCAGCCTCTTCACATAACGTGAGCCATTAACTACAGCATTCCATCCCTTCAAGATTTCTCATGTCCAACCCATTAGTAGGCACCTAGTTGGTTGCCTACAAGATTGGCAACAAGCTAGGCACGGTCAGCCTGGAGGATTAACCCACCGTCTATCTATAAATTGCTATCTCATTAGACAACTTCACTCCGTCAGCATGTAACTTAGGAAGGAAGAAATTCCAACCACCAAAGAGGTCTCCTACAACTTGACACGAAGGACACCCTCCTACAAGCAGTTGCACAACAGTTTTTAATCATATATACAACAATACACCCTCTTAGAAGGACGCTAATTGGATCCAATACATCTCTCTAATTGGATCCAATACATCTCTCTCTCTCTCCGCGCTTTAAAGTCAACCAAAGACGTGTCCTACAGCTTCACATGAAGGGCATACTCCTACAACCAGTTGTATACACCCTACTAGAAGAACACGCTACTAGAAGGAAGCTGTTTGGAGCCAATGCCAAATCTCTCTCTCTCTCTCTCTCTCTCTCTCTCTCTCTCTCTCTCTTTCTTCACCCTTACATCCAAACGAGATACTTTCTCTCTCGCTATGTAACCTTTGACATTAATACAGAAAGATAGTTCACGTAAACATTATTTTAACGAAAGCTGCTAAAGATACGACTCCAAAACTGGAAGTTGTGTGGAAATGGCTTTGTCTTCTTTCTCCGATACTCTTAGGACCTTGACTGGTATCCAAGAGTTATCGAAGCACTGTAGCTGGCAGACTAGCGAATTGGTAGGGATTAAGCACCTCTGGTCAGCACGATATCGTGAGAAAGAATAGTACATAGGGGTACAAGGCTCTGGACTCCCTAGCGACTGGCGCTTCGCAATTATAGACAATGCAAACAACCAGAGAGTAAACTGTGAGAAGGCAAGTCCCACACGGCCTCTATGCTTGACAGCGAGGTGATTCATTGCAATGTCCTCACTACTCCCAAAAAGAGGCAGCCTCGACGCTCGCTTAGAAACACACGAATTACATGGTTAGATGCACGATTCAGGGCTACAGTTCGTAGTTGCTCGTGGAAATTAGGAGAGCAAGTTTTATGCTACATTTGACAGTGTCACCTTTATTTGTCACGTAAATGGACTCATTGTAGCTTATTCAACAAACAAACCAAAGCCAAGCTCGTGATGCTCACCAAATGTATACGATAGCGGAAATGGTGTTCTTTCTCCCGTAGCGTAAGTAAAGGTGATCGTCTTTTCATCCGAACGCTCCCAAACACAGAAATCGTTCTTGGCCAGCTCTTTCGCGTTCAGAGGCTTCAAACGCACGGTAACGAAAATTTTCTCTATGGTAGCCTTCGCTTTCTTGTGCAGCCATTCCCCGTTCATGTCAATTGGAGAACCGTCTTCAAATGCGCCAGACATTACGAGTTCTGACATTTTCTTTAAAGTATTCGTCAGATCCAGAGCATCAGAACTTTTTCTGTGGTCCTTGTTGTCGTGACGCAGTATCAGGAAGAGGCGTGTGCCTCACCGACAACATGTAGCTGAAACAAGGCAGCTAGGGGAGCTAGGGGGGGTTCTCTCACAAGACGATCGGGGAGGAGGATCGAAAAGCGGGAGGATGCACAGCATTGCAAGGGAAACGGAGAGGGCAAGAGAAATGCGGGAGTTTCAGTGGAGAGGGGAGCAAATGCGCGAAATTCAGTGCCATGAAGTAGCCGGGGCATTCACCGACAAAAGAGGGGGGAATGCGGGAAGCTACAGTGGGAGGTGGAGAGCAGGAAGGAGGAGGAGGAGGAGGAGGGG
Source organism: Dipteris shenzhenensis (assembly GCF_047967505.1). Lineage (NCBI taxonomy): Eukaryota > Viridiplantae > Streptophyta > Polypodiopsida > Gleicheniales > Dipteridaceae > Dipteris > Dipteris shenzhenensis. The sequence continues at coordinate 40,829,955 of NC_141622.1, read as the reverse complement.
AAGATGAAGGAGAAGAATGGGAGAAGCTCGGGAAAGGCAAGAGAAGGGCATGGCGAGCATGTGCAGAGAAGAAGACTGAAAGGCTGTGGCAATGCAGGTTTGGAGAGGGGAAAGCGAGAAGGAAGAAGAGTGTAAAAAGAGAGAGAGCACAGTGAAGAGAGAAAAGCCAGTGAGAGGAATTATAGAGGAGAAGGAGAAAACATGCAAATGGAATAAAGCACGAGTTCCGAGTAAAGGGGGGGCGGCTATAATGAAAGGGAAGATTTGGGTTGGGGGGGGGGGGGGGGCTAGAATAGACGGCGGGTGTCAAAAAAGGGGAAGCGACCGCTGAAATTGGCAGGAGTTATGGACAAAATGGTTGGTTGGTGGGTTGGAGAGGGGTCGAATCAAGCACACGGGCCACTTGTCTGGGCGGTTTGGGCGTCTGTGACTGTGTGAGTGCAATGTCGGAACTCCCTGTTTGTTTTAACAGAACAGCCCCCTCTGTTGCCTCTCTTCTCTGCAGTTTGTTTGTATGTTTTTATCCAGAGAGGAATCCAGTGACGAACGGGTTCCTTGTTCTGGTTTGACACAACCGCCCCCCGCCCTCTCTTATGCATCCCCTCCCCGCTTTTCCAATTTGCAAATGCCTCTCTCTCTCTCTCTCTCTCTCTCTCTCTCTCTCTCTCGTCTTCACTCGGTCGTGCACCCAATCCAACCCTCCCCACGCGCGTCCCTTTGTATCATCGTGCGTGCCCCCTTCATTATAACCCCCTCCTCGCCTTGGATTCTCTCTCTCTCGCTCTCTCTCTCCTCTCCATCTTCCAACTTCCAAGCATATTCTCTCTCTCTCTCTCTCTCTCTCTCTCTCTCTCTCATTGTTGGGTGTGTTGAATTTGATTTCCATTATCTACCCTCTACCTTTCGCTCAACTTCAATAAATTTTCACCTCGACTTTAAGAAATTTCTTCTAGGGAGACTTTTAATATTTATGTAGATGCAGAGGACACCGCGGTAGCCCCATGGTAGAGTTGCTTTGCCTACCACAGCGGCAGCCCTCGTTCGACCCCTAATAGCGTGATGCATAGCCGCAGGGCGGGGCTCCTCGATAGCGCCAAATGGGTGGGTGCATGGGTGTGTGTCTCACAAAAAAAAAACATTTATGTAAATGTTTATTCGAACATTCAATCAAACCCCAAACATCAATATTTTATTGTGATGATTGTCAAAGTCCAAAATTATTTTGACGTTTTACATTTTCTAAGCAAGAAGCACAAAAAAATTAGCATAGTATTTCGTAATAATGAAAAATGCAACATATGCTTAGGTGTCAAGGGCTTCACTCTTAAATTTGTAGCAACTTCCTCCTCCTCCTCTCTCTCTCTCTCTCTCTCCTCTCTCTCTCTCTCTCATCAAATAGGGAAACTCTATCTCACTCGTTGGATCTATAACATGCAAAATTGGAATATTAAGAACAGGTCCCATGAAGCTAAAGTCCAATCCACCGTTGAACATTTCAAAAATATGACCATACACGATGATACACTTGACGGCATCCAAAGTATTCATATGCACTCCTCTTGCTAAAAATAGGCAATTTAGTTGTGATGCATCCAAGGGGTGGGTTGGGGAGAGAAAATGAACCAAAAAGAAGAGGCTCCACTACCAAACATTGAAAGTCTAGCCACTAGCAAATTTCAGATGCATGGAGACCTACTCTAAACTGTGTCATTTGCAAGCTAGATTGTCAACATCCTTGGCTAGAAGCTAACATGGAGGGATGTAAGGCCAACTCCCCAACACTTTGACAACTCACGCTTTTGCACTCACATAATTCCTCATGCTCCACATCAATACATCACTCATATAAGAATGTGCTCCGACTTTCTTAAAACTGAAAGGGGGGGAGGGGGAGAGAAGAATGTGTTCAGCCTCATACGAGGTTACATTCAAGACTATTTCCCATAATTTAACATCCCCTAGACTTTCACACTACATCGAAGTTTTTTTTAAACTCACCTACACCACACTCCTTTACTCTAAAGTTTGTGTACCTTAGTGTGAGTATTATCTTTCAAGATATGGTGTACTAACCTATTTACATGTTGCCCTTGTTTGTGTAACAATAATAATAATCAATAAATAATGTTTATGTGTCTTAGTGTAAGTATTATTCTTTTAAGTGTTGACTCAACCTAGCCATGCTTTGAGCATACTATCGTTATCCTGAATCAACACCCTATAAGCATCAACGTCATGTAGGTCACAATATCTTTATATTATATGGAGTGGATAAAAATAAATATACGTTTGAAGCAATGAGGAATCAAAGGCAACAACCATATTATAATAGCTTATCTTGTGTTATGCCAAAAAAGTAAACCCCCCATAATGCTCATGCTTCCCTTCTACGCACAATGCAATGACTAGTCCTCAATCCTAAGCACAATCCTTGGTCCTAGCTAGTTTTCAATATGTCCTATAAAAACCACAAGGGCATATCACCTATAATCCAAGGTGTGGTTATAGAAGTAGGGCCTATTATGGGTTGTCCATCTTGTTTATCTTTTCTCTTTGAATGCATCTTATGTGGTTACCACACAATATCCCATCATCCCCCATATGTGTCCAAGGTTTACATCATATCAACTGTAGGGCTTATTATGGATTGCCCATCTTGTTTTCCTTTTCTCTTTCAAGGAGGGAAATGTGCTACCCCACAATAGCCTTTCATCGACCATGACTAACTCGTAACAGATAATATTGGAGTTTGATAATCAACAAGGTCCTAACAACACTCCTAATGGAGCATAACAACCATCACCACCACTAAGTTGGTGAGCCTTTATAGTCTAATAGCTACAAACAATTTCACCTGACACTTCCTGCACCCCCACACCTACCTTTCCCTTTCTTGAGGTTGAATTGTGTTCATCACATTGCCATTCAATGCCATGATGAAGTGCTTGCATATTGAACATGTTCTCCTCCAATTATCTATGCTTTTTTGTGACGCAATCTTAAAGGTAGGAATCTTGTATACTTCCTATGCACTCAAATGATGTAAATATTCCCCTAGTACAAGTATGATATTGTTGTGCATGTAAGCAATTTATGCCATATGCATGTAGCTTCTTGTGTGTTGAAGGAAGCATTATCTTTCGTAAGCTCAAATCTGACAAGCCTATGTAGGTTTATGGAGGAGATTTTTTTCTAAGTGATTTTCACACAACAAATAAAAAGATTTAAAAAAATATCAAGACATGAATAATGTATCCATTTTCTAGCGCATTAATTATTTGATCTACTTGCTAATCTCTCTAAATTATGGACGTTATCTCTCATTATACAAGCAAAATTTATTCTTTCCCAAGCCACAAAGAGCCCTATTTAACGCATGTGCATGGCTTTGGGGGCTCACTCCTACTATAGACCCCAGTTCGTGTATGCATAGACCCCTATACTAGGTGGCCCTCTAAAAATGATACCCTTTTAGTATAGAATACATATAGGCTTGTGCTTTGAAAATTGAAAGAACGTCCTCCTTTGTATACAACACACCCTAAGTTCTAAAACCTCATTCCTTAGATGCACATGGTGTAGTCCTTGAGGTCCATGGTGAGATGCATGTTCCTAGTAAATTACAATTGAAAAATCATAATTTATGGCTTTATCTCATGCTTTCCAACCACATCATTCCTTATTTAGATGGGCTATGCACCAATGTACATAGTTTTTCATGTGATGGGGGGGACGCCTAAATTGGTGGCCTAGCATAACCCTCCAACTCTTTCCCGCCATTTTCCACAGCCCATCTATTTCCCCCTTATGTCTACATGCTCACACCTAAAAAGTGCAAGCTTAGGTGATTAAACCCTTAGTTTGATCAATTTTGGGGGTTCAAAATTTTGCCTTCATTTTAAAAGTTCACTGAAAACAAAATTGTTGCCATTTATTTTACAAACTAAAATTGGCGCATATGTTAGCATAGTACTTAACAACTTTGGTGAGAGAGCAAATGAAACATTATTTATACGTTAGACAAGATATTAAACATATAATTTAGTCCATTTGCATACTTAATGATTCATACAAATGGAACGACAGTAAAGGCTACATTGAAACTACAACACCTTTTTTTTAATAATAATTCTCTCATATCATCTTTCTTGAACATCAAACCACATAGTTAATGTGTGGTTTTCATGTTTGATGAATACAACAGTCCATCCAATCCCTAGATAATGCACATGAAAAGTAAACTTTTTGAATAGATAGGTTAGGCTTGTCACAAAGCAATAGCACTTGTGAAGGCTTTCACTGTGTTTAAAAATTGTTGACATCATCGTATGACTAAAGCATGGCTATAGCTAAAGCATGTTGTGTAGGTGTGGCATAGCTAAAGTTACCAACTTCCTTTCTATTAAATCATTTATTTTCTAACCTCTATTTCAAGATCGAGCAATTAATACCATCAATAAGTGACAAATTTTAAATATTCAAAAGACATCATCACGTCACCTTCATCCATCAAAATCTTCAAAAGAAGCATGGGCTTCTATTCATCACTTTTGGTGGTACTATGATCATCAAAAGCAAGAATTGACTAATACCTAGCTTGGAAAGGTGTGCACCAATGCCTCATTTTGCTCTAAAGCTTAAAATCCAAAGTACGGCCTAGCATGGACACGAAGGACTCATGACTGTAGGAGGATATTGTAACAAGACAACTATGCAACCTTGTTCTTGAAGAAATCATTTATTACGTAGGCTTTATTAATAGAGCTCCTTAGAAGGTACCAATGCTTGGGATGTCTGGGATAATAACAAAAAAGCATGGAAATGTTCCCTTTGGCTCTTCTTAACGATTTCATGTTTACGAATTTCACAAAAGAATAATTGTGGTCATCACACTTTTGCTTCCTAATCTTTCAAGATTCTAAATTAAATATGTCACTTGTACATTCTATTTTATTCAATCAAATTGTATCAATTGCATATTCCTTTCTATTTTTGACTCACTTGATTAAATATATCAGTTGTACTTCTATTTTATTAAATTAGATATTTCACATGTACGTTTTATTTTATTCAATCGAGTTGTATCAATTGTATACGTTTTTAAAAAAATCACTTGTTTTTATATGGTGAGATTTCAAATTTTCAATGCAGTATAATGTATTTTGTTGCATGGATGGGGGTATTTTCTTTGAATAACAGCCAAAAGAAATTGGAATACTTTAAACATGTCCGTGAAAACATGTATCTTTACATGACATTCCCCACTAAGATAAAATAAATTCATTAATTCCTCTAAAATATGCTTCCATGTCTATAAGTATATAGATTTCTACCTAGTTGTTTGATTCATGGAATTTTTAGTTTTAAAAAAGTAAAATGTATGCCAAAAGGGGGGAAATGGGTTTCATATTAGACTTGTTGTTAGGCATCCATGTTGATTGAAGAAGTAATATATTTTGTCAAATAGTGAAGTTCATTTACATTGAGATTCATGAAGTCCTTAGTGGATTTAATGTAAATAATATTGCAAATATTATCATAATTAACTATTCTAAAGTTAGGAATTTAATATGATGGGGAATAAGGTATAAGAAGCACCAACAATAGAATTCAACAACACACCATAGCACTTTGCAACAAGCACTTCTAGCTTGGAAAATTGCAAACTATCCTCAGCTATAGAGGGGACAAGCGCTAGTCAATGAGCTCTAATATCATGATGAGAGAAATGGGAGGAGTGTGGGAGAGAGGAGAAGGAGTAGCCATCACAAGCCTAGGATCTCTATACAAAATATACACTTCTTTATACTCCTCTATTAAACATTATGAGGGTTACAATGTACGTCCTAGGCCTTTAGGGACATTTCCCATTTTACCACACCTCTGCACACTATTTGCAATTTATACTCATATGATTTGATGAGACCTTATGGTTAGAGGGTAGAATTTGTTGGAACCACAAATGTGAGGTTAATGGGCAATCCAAGCCTATAGGCTAGATGGGGATGAATATGGAACTACCATATGGCAAGGTCCCTTGTGGGATAATCCCACATACCATAGTGCACTAGGATATATCCACTAGATCCCCCTCTCTCATACCATCCCCTAGGTAGACCTTTTGAGAGAAGGGAACAAGGTGGTTACATGGCTTTGGCACACGGCTCTACATGTGGCACCACCCGATTGGTTGCCATGCAAGTCCTTATGATGGTATTAGATATATCAGAGGATCTAATTGTGGGCATGGCAAGGCGCACAATCCTCCGTGCAACAAATCAAGGCTAGATCCACAAAGTTTTAGATGTACATGTGGCAATATATTAGGGCACTAAATCTTGCATAGCAATTAGAGCTAGGCAGAGTAGACCAACCTTGTGTGCTTACTCGGCCGGTTGCATCGTCCTATACAAAGATAGATAGTTGGAGAAAAAAAAGAACAAAGTGAATGCACCCTTAGCACTTATGCAACTGACATGTGTCGCATGCACGGGAGGAAAAGCCCAACTCAAATGTGTTGGCACGGTGAGGGCACATTCATTCTCCTTGCATGGATGATCGACAAGTGGCAATGTCAAATCAAAGTCCCCTATGCTTGGATTGAAGAGGAGTGTTAGAACCTCAAATGTGCAGTCAATGCAAAATCCAAGCCCATAGTCTAAATGGAGATGAATATAGGATTGCATGTGGAAAGGTCCTAGTAGGATAATCTTGCATACCATAGTGCAATATGGATGCACTAGGAATATGCACTAGATCCCCCTCTCATAGCATCCTTGGCTATAACATTTGAGAGAAGGAAAGAGGGTGGCTAGTGGCTTTGGCACATGCCCCTACATATGGCATGACTTGATCAATGGGTCTTTAACAGAATTATCATCTACCATGTATAATCAACATAAACTTGTAGGTTGTGTCCAAGAATTATCAATCATAACTTGCTAGAATTAGGTAGATGGGAAGTACATTTTTAACTCATTTGAGCCAAGAAAAATGCCCTCCTTCCATTGTGCTAACAAGAAAATAATGGAGCATACTAATGTAATCGAAGGAGTTATCCCCTTGCTTAGCCTTTGTAAAGAATGCCTTACCTACAATATGATTGGATATTAGGTTTGCAAGACTTGGTCATATATTTGCAAAATCCTTTCTTCCAAGTAGAAAGAGGTTTATATACATATTTTTAGGGCACAATAGGCCTCTCATTCTTCTAAAATAACATAATCTATGGTTTAGACCATGTCTAACCATAGTCTAATGTTTGAACCATGTCTAATCAATGGCTTACATTTTTTCACTTTTGGGATTCTACCCGCTATGTACTTGTAGAGAAGAACTGTTGTGAGAACCTCTTCTAGTGAGAGCAGTTTTTGGACTATGATTTGTAGCATGACTGCAATTTCTATATCTCCATCATTGTCTATATTAGTAATGTGCTCCTATTCCTTTAGGGTGTCTAATGCCTCAAAATTGGCCTGCAGGTGGAGCTTTTGGAGTTCCCCCCTGTGAGGACTAATGCTTGACATTAGAGTGCATGCTCAAAGTCCTTTAGCACAATGATGTAGGCTTGAAGGCGCAACTCTTGCTATTTTGCTTTTTGTGCATCGTGGTGCAACACGTAGGGAGGAACCCAGGGTTTTTTGATGTAGCCAAGCATCTTAAGGAAAAAAGCCCCTTCCTGATTCAGATTGGTCTAGCCAATCTACATCTTGGTGTGGGTGAGGACGTGCAACTTGAAGTGGAACAAATGGTGAACCTTGATGAACTCATCCAGACTGTCTCTTGCCACACCTTTTTGGAAGAAATATCGATCCTAATAAGGGGGCATTTAATTCGGAGGAGAATGAGAATGAGAATGCACATATTTTGCTACAAATTGATCAGATTTCTCCATCATTTTGGTGAAGTCTCAATAGCAAAAAATCTATGATATTCATTAGAGATGTCACTTTCATAATGACACATTTTGATGCAACATGCCTTTTACTTTTCACATTATTTGTAAAAGGACTAGATACTACCCTTGACCTTTGCTAAGGCAAGTGGTAAGAAATTAAGGCTTTTTTCTGTAAAAGGACTAGATACTACCCTTGATCTTTGCTAGGTCAAAGTGATAAGACCCTCCTACTTAAATATACTTCCACCCACATTTGAGAGGAATGCCCTCATTGCCATTTGAAGGAAACATTGCTATTCTCTTTGATTAGTGAATGCGGTATTTTCAATGGAATGGGGAGCAAATGCGTGAAATTCAGTGCCATGAAGACGGACATTCATTGACAAAAGAGGAGGTGGGGGGGTGAAGTGCGGGAAGCTATAGTGCCAGAGGTGGAGTGCAGGAAGGAGGAGGAGGAGGGGAAGATGAAGGAGAAGAATGGGAGAAGCTCGGGAAAGGCAAGAGGAGAAGAGGAGGGAGAGGCATGGTGAGCATGTGCTGTGTAGGGAAGAAGACTGAAAGGATGTGGCAATGCAGGTTTGGAGAGGGGAAAGCGAGAAGGAAGAGTGTAAGAGAGAGAGCACAGTGAAGAGAGAGGCCAATGAGAGCAATTATAAAGGAGGAGGAGAAAACATGCAAATGGAATAAAGCACAAATTTCAAGTAAGGGGGTGGCTATAATGAAAGTGTTTCTGAAGCTACCCTAAGATTTCAGAATAGCAGCCATGAGAGAAGAAGGGGGAGATTTGAGATGGGCTGAAGTAAATATCCATCTGATGATGTCCATCCAATCTCCCCCATGAGATGGAGTACAACATTGAATGTTGTGTGAGAAAAAATCTTTCCAGGGCTCCTATCCAGGCATCAATCCATGTACTACGAACTTGCAGAGCAAGGCCATACACTACAAGTTAGGGTCAATAATATTGAGACCTTCTTCTCATGTGGGGAGAATGAGGGTCTCCCAAGCCACCCTGGCTACAACATCTGAGGTGCCATCTAAACCACTCCATAGGAAGTTCCTGATAGGTCTCATGAGTTGAGTTATACAACCTCTAAACCTGCACCAACAAGAGCAAACGAACCAAGCAGTGGCCAATAATACCTAGTTCACAGCCACAACTCTAGATGCAAGGTCAAGTCTAGTAGAACTCCAAAAGATGAGCTCCTCCTGATACTCTCCAACACGAGAGAAAATTGTTGTGCTAGAGAGATGCCCACCCAAACTTGGCATCCCAGATACCTGATGAAAACACCCCTTTGAATCCAAAGTGAACCCTATGTCATTCCCCTAATTTGGAGTGTCCTCATCACTGATCTAAAAGCCATTGGATTTGTTCCAATCAATGTGTACACCTGCCGCAATGCAAAACAAAATCCAACGCCATCCTAAATGAGGTAAGCGTCTGTGGAGTGGCATCCAAAAAAACAGCCGTATCATCTGCCAACTCACTGTCTAAGAGCTCATCCTCCTGCCTCAATGGAAGCTTGAGCCCTGCAGTATTAGCTTGAGCTCTAATGTAATAGCTCATAGCTTCAGCCACAGATAAGAATAGAAAGGGGGCTACAGGGCATCCCTGGCAGACTGATCTATTAATCTCAAACCTATCCCCCCTGACTCCACCAATAAGGACTTGTCTATAGGCTGATCTGTAGAGGGCTGACACCCCTCTGATCCATGCATCTGAGAAACCAAAGAGAATAAGTGTGCCCTCTGGAAAGCTTGAGTCTACCTTGTCATTAACTTTCTAAAAGTCCATGAGTAGAATGGCCAGTGGTGGCCACTATGCATGGCCCAGTCAGAAGCCTCCCAAAATGAGAAGATGTTGTCAAAGATGCTCCTGCCACAAAGCCCGTTTGCGTATCATGGATAAGATCTGGTAGAAAGGGCTGCAGACGAAGGCTGATAGCTTTTGCTAAGATTTCATACAAAGTACCTAGCAAAGTAATCGGTCTCCACTGAGACACTAAATTTTTGCAACCACCTTTCGGAATCAATTGAAAGAGGCCCTCCGTAAGCGAGCCTGGCATCTCACCCAAGTCCCAAACGCTCTGCAGGGTTGAAATAATGTCAATCTGATCCCAAAAAGTAATAAAGAATAAGGGGGTAAGTCCATTTGAACCAGGACACTTGTCCTTGTGAAGGGCAGAGAGACCAATCCTGAATTTTATGTTGGTGAAGGGTGCATCAAGTGAGACAATCAAATCCCAGTCACCAACATAGGTAAGTCCTGCCAAATAACCACTCTAGCATCATCTGTGGATTGAGTGCCAGGATTTGCTGGAAGAAGGGAGGCATAGAAATCGGTGGCAACCTATAAGATGGAATCCGGATGTGTTTGAAGAACTCTGCATGAGTCAACAAGCTATGAGACACTCTCCTTACTATGTCTGGGGCCAAGAGTAGACAAGAATTGCTTGTGGACCCCACCTCCCATCTAAGTCTAAAATGACTCCCTGGCATGAAAGGCATACTCTGCTCTTTGATCTAAAAGTGACTGATGCTGGGCCCTTGCTGTAGCAAGGTGCTCTTGAATCCAAGCATCTATAGGCCTCTTTTGCTCCTCCCTCTGGAGAGCAGCCATGGATACCTATCTCACGCCTGAGGATCTCACCCCTCTTGATACGAGCAACTGAAAGATAAAAGTCGCTAATACCAGAGAGGGCTGTAGCTAAGTCTGATGGAGAAAGCTGCCCATCATTCATATGAGATACCCAAGTCCTCAACACTATCTCTGTAAGACCCTCCTTTGTATAAAAAGGCATCCGAAATCCTAACAATGGCAGAGTGGCCCCACACGAGGATCTAAAACCATCAGAATCATTGGAAAATGATATGAAGTGGATACCCTAGCTATAATGCTAATTGTACCACCTTTGTCAAGAGCCCAATCATCCACATAAAATCTGCCAATCCGTGCATGGATAGGCATCTGCAATCTCCTATTCGACTAAGAAAATAGGAGAAAATGTGGCTAAATGTGAAAAGCATCATCGTGCTAAGCATCCTTACCACTGTACTGAAAAAGGAAGGCATCCCATGCTGCTCTCTCTAGGGAGTGGATACCACCTTCCTTACCATCCCTTTTGTTTGAGGGCATTTCAACCATGTTGAAGTCACCCCGTATAATCCAAGACTTTGCAATATGTGACTAAGAGAGCAGTTCCTTCCATAGAAGGACACGATCCCCTCTAGAATTTGGTGCATAAAGGTTTAAGAGACCAACCTTATGCCCACCAATCAAAAGTATAATCAACTGAGCTCTAGAGCAACTATGATCTCATGTCCAATCACCAAGAGGAGTATAGAAGAAGAAACAGAGATGCAAGTACCTCCCCATGAGCCCAATGTGAGTGACCAAAAAGTATGGCCTGAGAGAGGCTTACCCAACTTAGCACAATCCCTGACATCCAATTTGTGTTCCTGAATCATAAGAATATCAATGGGTCCCCCAATAACACCTAGATGAAGTTGGTTACGAATCAGCTGCCTGCAAGACGACAATGGCAGTGAGGTACATCCCCGAGGCCCTGAACGTTCCAACTGACAATCCTCATCTGGGAGAGGAAGAGGCCGGATTGAAGATCCTACCCGACCTGGAAGCGGAGAAAGCCCTCTCTTGAGAAAAGTTCCTCCTTATCAAGAGGAGGGAAGTAAACTAGGGATAGCACACCCACACCCGCTAAAGGGGAATCTTTGTCCACAGATGTCTGAAAATAAGCTCCCCGAGCGTAGAGGGTACAAACTCCTCCTCTACCTCAAACTCAGCCAAGTTTGCCAAAATTGAAAATGAATTCTCATGAGGTACCTCTGGTGTAAGATTGCGAAGGAGCCCTGCAAATGGAGGGGAACCAATAACCCCCTTACCTCTATCAAGAGGTGAAGATAGAAGTGGAAGAGAGGAAGGGGATGCATAACCTCTACCATGATTTGGGCATTACGCTCGAGTAAGGCACGGGTCTTTGTCAGAAGGAGCTCCATAGGTGAGTGGGGCACCATCAGTGGTAGCCTAAGTTGAATTGGCTCACCAACTCTAACAGGCACCCAACGGGGGATGACAAAAATAGGACGTGTTAACTGTCCTGGCCCCGTTGAAGAAGTACCAAGACAAGAGGTTGATGGTCCGAGCTGCAGTGAAGAAGTACTAGGATGAGAGGCTGATGGTCCTGGCTGTGAAGTCGAAGGTCCAGCAATGCGGGAAGAGGTAGGATAAGGAGCTGGATGGCAGGGTAGGAGGAGGAGGAGGAGGAGGTAGGGGAGGAGGAGGAGGAGGAGGTGGTAGCGGAGTAGAGAGGAGGAATGCACCTTTGAAGAGCAAAGGATGACACAACAGGTAGGAGGAGGGCAATGCACAGGGGATCCCAACATAGCTTGGCGGTGCACAAGCTGAGTAAAGGGGTGGCAGACGGGTGGCAAACTGAGAACTTGGTAGTGGTAAAGACACCATTGCACCGATGGCGGTGGAGGCTGAGAAGGTGTAGCACATTGACTACATGGCTATGGACACAAATAGAAACAACAAACTAATGTCATTGACTGCAATGATTATGGAGCTCCTTCTGGTACAGACCCATGCCTTACTTGAGCGTAATGCAAAAATCATGGCAGAGGTCATGTAGCCCCCTCCTTCTCTTGCACTTCTATCTTCACCTCTTGACAGAGGTAATGGGTATTGGTTCCACTCCTCCATCCACCGGGCTCATTCGCACTCCTATACTAGAGGTACCTCACAGGAATTCATTTTCAATTTTGGCAAACTTGGCTAAGTTTGAGGCAGAGGAAGAGTTTGTACCCTCTACACTCGAGGAGCACATCTTTTAGACATCTGCCATGGACAGAGATTCCCCTTCAGTGGGAGTGGGTGTGCTATCTCTAGTTGACTTCCATCCTCTTGATAGGGGAACTTTTCTCAGGAGAGGACTTTCTTCGCTACCAGGTCGGGTAGGATCTTCCATCTAGCCTCTTTCTCTCATAGATGAGGATTGTCACACAAATAAAAAGATTTTAAAAAAATATCAAGACATGAATAATGTATCCATTTTCTAGCACATTAATAATTTGATCTACTTGCTAATCTCTCTAAAGTATGGATGTTATCTCTCATGATGCAAGAAAAACTTGTTGAAATATGGTGCCATGTGCACATATTAGAGGTTAAGGTATGGTATAGGAATGTATTGAAGTAGCCACCCTAGGATGTGGACTACATGATGTGAGGATGTGGATTGAGGACATCCACAAGGAGAGATGTGGATTAAGGGATCCCACAAGTGTTGACTATTCAAAAGGCTCTCTCTATATAAGAAGCCTATCTTGTATTGTTGAATAGAGATATGCATTTGCTATCTCCCCCTCATGTCTTATTCAGTGTGCTTTGAGCCTCCTTGAACTCTAGCTTTGACATGGTATCAGAGCTCCCTTGTCAATTCTTGGGCGCACCTGTGTTGGTGGTGCCTTAGTCCACTGACTTCAGTGTGGACAATGTCCTCTTGCACAACTGCCTAGTTTGGGTGGAGTTCGGAAACATCCCTGCATGGCTCAAAGGTAAGATTGGAACCGTTGCTGCTTCCCTTGGCCGAGTCCTCTAGCTCCCTCCGACAACCCATACACCATCAAGGAGGAGAAAGGTTTGTATTCTTTGGGACAAGACGCAAGCTACCCTAGATTTTATGGACGTCCATTTCCCAGACTACCCCCCGATTTCCCTTCAGATCAAATTCAATACCTTCCCAGATGCCTGCTATGTTTGCAAAAGATTGGGTCATTTCGCAAGGAATTACTGCATAAACAAGCGAATACCACCCTGGCCTCAGGAGATCACCCCAAACACATGCAAAATACAACAAAGGACAGGTTGGTCGAAGCGACCATGATGCCAAGACGGGACACCACGTAGGTCCCTCACTCCCCGCCCCCAAGCGATGAGACTCCCAGGGGTAGTAACCCCATGCATGAGGTCCCTGCAATGCCTCAAAAGTCCCAGTCAATGTGACAAACAATTGGAAGTTGGTTGGACAAAAGGGCAAGCCTATTTCGATTCATCATGACCTGACATCACTGCATGCACAAGCTCTGCCTATGTCGCCCGCACCCCCGACTGATAAAGGCGAGGCCACAAGTGTTGCTCAAGGCCTCGTAGGTTCCACTCACTCAGGATGGTGGTGAGAGGGAGGAACCCATGCCAGACGCAAACCACAAGAAGAGGCTCCATCAAGGGAAGGACAAGGAGGCCGTCACTACCAAGAAAGTGCTGGCTAAAGACTCCGCATTGATTCAAAAAGTTTGCTAGGCGGAGCTAAGAAAATAGGTTCAAATTTTTCAAAGATGCTTATAGGGCCATCACGCACTAGCAGGTAGAGGGATCAGGGGGTGTCCAAGGCAAAGGTGGTGATACTATCGTGGTATGCGAGAGTTGCTGTAACAAGACCAAACAAAAAGGGTGCATGGTCGTCATCCATCGCCTTTGCCCTAAGATAGTTTTGCTTCAGGAGTTTAAGTGTGGTAGTAATGATAATTTTTGGTTTGCAATTAGGGTTTTAGGTTACAGCATAGTTGTTCATTGCCCGGTGAGGAAAAAGGAAGGCACTACAATCTTGGTGGTGCAAAAGTCCCTCACAATTAGGGAAGTCACCCGCGATCCCCATGGTTGGGTGCTTGGGGCTACGGTTTTAGTGGATGGGTTTGCTTTCAATGTCGCTAGTGTGTATGCTCCCAATTTCTAGCTATATCTAGAGCTAACAAAAACTGACTTCCTTTAGTCCCATATGGAGTTCCACATAGTAAGCCGTTTGTTGTGAATTCTTAATGAGACTTGCAGTTTGATCTATGCAGGAGTAATGCCATTATGATATGACCAACTATTAATCCAAACATTCAATCCCAATGATCTATCCCCACAAAAATGAGCCCTCATCTGCCACTCAACCTCTTTAACAACATTTCTCCTAATTGGCAAGAGTTGTCATAGAATGTCAAAGTGACGAATGTCAATCTTGAAAGGAGAGAGAATGACTTCTTGCCAATTTAGTTGCCCCCTGAAGAAGCCAAGAACTCCAGCCTATTGTAACCAAAATCTGCAAATAATCGCCCAAGGTTGCTTGGAGTGTAACCTGAAGACCCATCTAATGCACAAATTGTGGCATTTTGTCTTGAAAGTGTTGAGATCCCAGCTTCTTTTGGTGTCTACACATACTGCCAAGGGAATGTGTGGCACTGATCCTTCCATAGGAAGTCTGTAGAACACCTTTTGAATTGAGAGAAACCTTGCTGTGATGAGAAGGGGAGAACCATGGACAGAAAGCCCATACAAGGCGCAAGTATGTGCTTTAGAACCATCAACTACCCAAACAATGATGTTCTCTTGTCCTACCACTTGTGGAATTTATTTAAACCTTTGCTTTACTCCAATCAAGTTGCTGCTTCATGGACATCCCAACACCCACAGTCTCACTTGCTTTTATAATGTTGAACCCATATTGCTTATTCCATTGAGGCTAAGCCACTTAGTCTAGGAACAAAATTATTGTTTTCTTTGAATTAATCTTGGAATGAGACACATAAGCAAAATCATCTTAAAGTGTCAATAATTGATTGAGATTCTCTTGAGAGGCTAATAGAATATTGGAGTTATCATCCGTGAAAAAATGGGCAACGAACACAAAACCATCCTATAGAGGAAGCCTTGTGATCAAACCTCTATTAATATGGAGTCAATCTGACATATAAGGGGTTTGGTTACAATCGCGAATAGGAGTGGTGCTAGAGGGCACCCTTGTTTGAAGGATTTTCTTAGTGGAAAGCTATCGCAAAGATACCCATTAATGGAATCCATGGTAAAGGCATTCCTGAAAAGGGTATTAACCACCACGAAACAAAATCCGATCCAAATCCACATCTATTCATGACCTTCAAAACAAAATCCCATCGTACCCAATCATATTCTTTCTCAAGATCAAGATTAAGCATAATAAATCTACTATCCTAGGTGGCAATAGAATTGCTTGCAATGAGCATGTTGAGAATGGCATCATGGATAGTACAACCTTGTAGGAACCCATACTGGTGAAGATGAAGAAATTGGGAAAGAAGAAACTCCATGCTCATGGCAAGTGCCTTGGCCATAACCTTGTATGATGCATTAAGCATTGTTGAGGGCCTCCAGTTGCCAGGATGCAATCGATTAAGGAATTTCGGGATGAGATTGATCACTCCTTGATTCATAGTTGGTGAAATGTATCCTCTTCTAAAGCAAGTATTAAGCATGTTTGTAAGATCCACACCACACAACTTCCAGAAGTAATGCAAAAAATCCATTGGAATGCCATCTAGGCCTAGAGTTTTATTTTTAGCCATTGAATTCAATGAAGTGCACTTCATCTTTAGAGAACGGCCTTTTGCGGTGTTAGGGCCTCATGAGGAGCCACTATAGGATTTAAATGCTAAAGAAAAGCATTCACATGTTGCTCATAATATGGAGGAAGCATCGGCTCGTGACCAGCTATGGAAGAGAGGTGTTCACATAAAAGATTAGATATCTCCCACTCTTTAGAAACCTAACGGCCTTGACTGTCAATCATAATAGAAATATGCTCCTGCATTTTCTTTTCTGTGACAACCTTGAAGTAAAATTCCGATGGCTTATCCCCAAGCTCTAGCCAATTGAGATGGGATCGCGGACTCGGGCCTTAGCAAGTTGGAAATGATCATGGGAGTGAATTTCTAGCTCAATGAGTAGAGAAATGGTGGCAAATACAGATTGAGAGGCGACATCTGTAGAGTAAGTCAAAATAGCTTTACGAATGGATTGAAGTGCATTGCACTACTCATGTCGCACTCTGGCTGCCCAAACGCCTTACAAGTATGTGTGATATTGTGAAGGCACACTTGCCACCTAGCAATGGGACATGCGTATTTCAGCCTTGCTGAATGCCAAATCGCTTCATCAAACTCCTTTTTCCCAAAGAAGCTAATGTTCATTTTAAAAGGTAATAGCCCACGATTACTCATACCATAGCTGGAAGGAATGAATCAAATGATAATGGGCAAGTACTTCCATCTACCCTCGTCGCCTCGTGGCCATGCATAAGAGCCGCTCTATTCCTGGCAATTTGGGAGGTTTGTGACCGAATGGTATTCTAACTAGCCAAGGCTGAAAGTCACTGCCTTGTTGGGCATGGTAAAGATGTCAGTTATGGATTTCAACCGCCTACTGGCCAACCAAGACTCGGTGGTTAGCCAAGCTTTAGTCTATGTAGGGACCCACCTCTAAGATGGGAGTTTCGTGCTTTCTCAGTGCTGGCTTGGGCGGATGTCCCCTTTAAGAGAATTTTTGTACTCCAGTATTTTTCTTTTTAGCAGGACAAACCCCCCCTAATATATCCGACATGTTAAAAATTTAAAAAAAACATTATGAGGGTTACAACGAGGGTCCATCCACCATGCATTGTCAGAGATGTAAAATCCATCTAATCGGGCAGCCCACTAGGAAACATCAATTGTGCCATGTGAACCTAGCAAGCTATTTAAGTTAATGGAATTCACACCAATTGACAAGCGAGTATGGCAAAACCAACCTCTCCCAGGCATGCCTTTCTGCCGACAGGTTGTACAAATCATGAGACGATTGTTAGAACTCATAACCATGTTCCAATCCATGGCCAACATAACCTTTCTTCCACATACTTTTTGGTAGAGATTATCCCATACTTGAGCCCATAAAAGAGTGCAATTGGAAGTGTAAACAAAGGCAACCATGAACTGACTGGAATGTAAATTGACTTCTAAAATGAGAACTAAGCCATCAGCAAAGCGGCCTCGAATATCAGAGCTTGGATATTGGTTTTAACAAACATGCCAGTACCACCCCTACCTCAAATAGGATAGTTGCCAAAAAACTTATAGCCATTTAGCTGAATTCAAGTAAGATTATGCTAGTCCATCTCTCCTTCATCCATAAGGTCACAAAGGGGTGCATAAACATTAGCAAAGGGATTCCTTTGCTGTGCATTTTTTTAAATGGTATGCAATGGGAGATCCTTCACCTGTTTTCTTAGTTGAATGCCTTGATTATGTGGCAAAGCTCTGGATGAGGAAGGCCCGGCATTATTGTGAACTCCTTGACCGCGTTCACTATCCCATGGCACCCCGAGCTATCAAGGGTGACTACCATAACCCATACCAAGGAATCATCGTGCTTGCAGATTGGTTTGAGTAGGACCATGCAGAATATGTGGACCTTCTTGAGGAGTGAGCTCAATAGGCACAAAGACCGCTTTCCCTTTACTGATGATTTTTGTATCTCTCCATTTGGTTGCAACCCAGTCTTTTTCTCTGCTGAAACCAGCGAACCAACATCACCCAAAAGGGGTTGAATGACCTTATGAGAATCTAATTCGTTATGAGAGCTTTCCTGAGCAACCCGTTCATTATCTGTGAGCTCTTTCAATCGCAACATGAAACCATGGGCATAGTGACCAACCTGACGACAAAGTTAGCATGTGTCTGGCAGGAAGACCCCAAAACGCACCTGCACTACTAATTCCCAGCCATTGGGAGTAGTGAGTTCCAACTGAGGAGGAGGATCAATCCTCCTATCCCAGAGAATACAAGCATGCTTTGTCTGAGTGGCCGAGATATAGAGCAGCATAACCCAAGGTGGTAGCAACCGTTTCAACTTCATCAATAAAGATTTCAGAAATGTTAGGGAAATGAATCCACACTGGACACTCACTCAAGAGGACCTCCTCAATAGAGAACGAAGCAGACCATGGAAGAGACCATGGAAGGGAGTAAATCGGGCTACCTTTGTAACCCACTGAGCAAGACAATGTCCAATCTCTCTTTGCATTGGAAGCTACAATACCTTGGAAAAACCCATGATCCAGAAAGTGAAAGTCGTATAGGCTACAACGACCTTGAAAGGATGATGAGAACCAACATGCAAACTCGTCTTCACATGGAACCTTGCCCATAAAAAGCAAAATGAAACCGCATTATCTAGCAAACAACTGTACTGCCAGCATAAATGTTCTGCTCTTGAATACCTTGACCTTACTATCTCATCAGACTTTCTAGCCCACTGATGACCATTGATACCAGTGAAGGCACTCAAGTGTGGTGAAGTTGGCCTTGTTGTTACGTCAACTATAATATCATGTGACCACAGTATAAGGCGGGAAGCCAGAGGGCTTGGCAGCACTTGCATTAATAGGGCCTAAAGGGCTTGGGTCTAGGGTCATGCCTAGGTCTAGGCATTTTTGAGGTGGTGAATAAGGAGTCCTAGAGAGGGCTATAAAGAGAGGAGTCCCTTGTGGGACATGTGGCACCAAAGTTGGAGGCCAAGTGGCAAGTGCTGGGCTAGGAGGGAGGATTCTAGATGGAGCCAAAAAAGAAAGGAGGTTTTAAGAAAAACCAAGGACCTCATGACACAGAAAGGAGAGGCTCCAGGAGAGAGGATCCGTGGCTGGGTGGACTAGGAGAGAAGCCCTCGAGGTTTGGGGTCTTGTGATATTGGTATCAAAACCAAATCAAATGGATTTTGTAATCAAATGGATCTTGTCATCCATAGTAATTGGAATTTGGAGAGTTCTCACGGCTCAGTTCCATAGGATTCCATTGCTGTATTACAGTATCATCTTGCATCATTGCGCTGCTATTTCATCGACCTGCATAGCCCTATTCACCTATAGAGAAGGAGTTCAATAGCTCTATACGACAAACAATCCAGAGGCTTGCTCAAACAAGATCCATCGCTTCTGTGCATTAGAATTGGCGCTATTGTAGCCCATGAATCAACGAAGATATAACATCATAGTTGTTTTAAGGCCTTTCCAAATCTCGTCTTTGCACAACGCTTGAGGCCTAACAGCCTTATTGGTCGCACACCCTTGGTCCTTCACAAAGTTCAAGTAGTCGGAGAATCGGAACCTTCACAGGGTTACAGCCAATGAAGTTTACATGCGCAGCGGAAACATGGTGATGGCATGAAAAACGAACAAGGAGACAATAGCGCAATGATGCAATCTTTAACTGTAGAGTCCAGATAGTGAGCCGTGGTCATTTCAGAGCTATAAATTTTCGTCATCACGGACCTACACAGAAAAGCCATTGTAGAGTCACGGGTTTCTAGCCTTTGATGAAAAGCCACATCATCATAAAGTCATTGGAAATTTTTTTTAAGGCCACCTCATCATTTCCTTTTTCCCTCTCTTTAAAAAGGTTCTCTCCACCCTTTCTCCCTGTAAAGTTCATTATTCATAACTTTTAAAACTCCTTAGCCTTGCCAAACTGAAAAGAAGAAGATCAAAACGAGGAATTTGAGATCAAGGGAAGAGCAAAAGCAAAATCAAAAGTGAAGATTTCTTGCCAACTAAGGGACACATCAACTTAGAAGACAAATCCAACGCCTCGAACAAATATTAGGGAAGTGGGCATTACATGTTTCTCTTTGACATAAAGTGCTTTGCTTTATAATTTTTGGAAAATACACGTCTTTAAAATGACGACTCCAGAAAGGGATAATATGATTAGGGAGGCCGAGGAAAGGGTTAGAAAGGGAAAAACAATAGTTGGAGAGGTAACACATGAGGAGGTACAAACTGAAACACAAGAGGATAATGTGGAAATGGAGGATATTGATTACGGTGACTATGGAATTCCATATATGGAATTCACTAAACTTGAAACTCGAACACAAAATACAGAAACACAGCTAGGAGTTATCAGTGAAACACTAAAAAGCTTGGGACAATTGCACTCTGGGTAAAAACACTCTAGTCCGAACTATAGGGAGGCAGTCCTTAAGTTGAAGGGAATTGATGAATTCCAAAAGATAAGGGGTTTCATGAGAGGTCTCAAAGACACTTATAAGGTTGAGGTGAAAAGAAATTCTCCAAAAACCTTTGAGGAAGCCATTAAGTATGCCCAAATATACGATGATACGATGGGGAAATTCAGAGCTGGAAATTCGGAGCAAATTATCCTCTCTTGAAGAAAGAGGATTATGAAAGGGCCAGGCAAGAAAATCTTTGCTTCAAATGTCTAGGCAAAGACCATGCTACTTGGAACTGCCCTAAAAATAAACCAGTGGGAGCTAAAGCCCCAACTAGACCTCCACAAAGACAAGTGCATGCAGTGCAAGTGTTGCCGCTTAATAGTACTAAAAAGTACACTGAGGTAGAGGTCTATCATGAGGATAGTACCCACATGTGCTGTCTATCATCGACAATGTGGCAACCCACCTTTGGTCCTCATGATTTAATGAGGATGCATGGAAAAATTAAGGGGCAAAGAGTAAGGGTGATGGTCGATAATAGTGTAACACATAATTTCTTAAACTATTCGTTAGTTAAGAAATTAAAATTGCCTGAGAGTCCCAATACCCATAAATATGTGGTCTCTTTGGCAAACGACAGTGATAAAAAAGTTTGGGACACCATGATATATGGTGTAGAGGTGGATATTCAAGGCTATCAGGATACCTTGGATTTTCACATTATGCATCTCGACCAAACAGATGTAGTGCTTAGTCAAGAATGGCTGTATAGTCTTGGGCATAGCTTACAGAGAAATTATCTTAATAACTCCATTATGTTTGAAAAAGAGGCTAGTCTTTCAAATTCAAGGAGAACATGATGTGCCTAACTCTCCTCTTATTTGTTCGATGGAATTGGAATGACTACTACACCAAGAAGAATGCGAGGTATATTTTTGTGAGCTTGCTTTTATTGGTGATTTTATGTCTTCTGCATCGGAAAGAAGTAATGTTATTTTTAATAATGTTAAAAAGTATAAATCTTCTTTCAATGATTTAATGTTTGAATTTAAAGATGTTTTCCCGTCTAATTTACTTGATGGTTTACCTCCTGAGAGAGAAGTAGATCATAAAATAGATTTAATTCCTAGATCTATCCTTGTTTGTAAACCCCCATATAGGCTTAGTCAAACGAAGGAATGTGAGGTTGAAAGACAGTTAACAAAATATCTTAGGAAGGGCCAAATCCAATCAAGTAACTCACCTTGGTCTGCACCAGTTTTGTTGGTAAAGAAAAAGGATGGTACTATGCGTTTATGCATAGATTACCGAGCACTAAATAAAATCACCATAAAAAATAAGTATCCTATGCCTCGCATTGATGAGCTCTTTGATCAATTGCAAGGGGCAAAATACTTTAATAAAATTGATTTAAGACCAGGATATTACCAAGTACGAATTAGGGAAGAGGATGTCCCTAAGACATCATTTCGTACTAGGTATGGGCATTATCAATTTAAAGTAATGCCATTTGGGTTAACAAATGCTTCAGCAACTTTCAGAATTTGATGTAGTATTTTTAGATGATATCCTCATTTATAGTAAAACTAGGAAAAAGCATTTCGAACATTTGCGAAAAGTGTTCCAGCTGCTTAGAGATAATTCACTCTTTGCAAAAGAATCCAAATGTGAATTCTTTGCAAAAGAAGTGAAATACTTGAGACATATAATATCCCAAGAAGGGGTTCATATGGACCCTGACAAAGTAAGGGCCATATTGGAATGGCCACATCCTACAAATCTAGAAGAATTACAGATATTCTTAGGTTTGTCAGGATTCTATAGGAGATTCATCCAAGATTACGCTAAGATTGCTATTTCGATGACGGACCAACTTAAGGGGAAGGGAAGTACCTTCATATGGGATGAACCTCAAAAGAGAAGTTTTGAAAAATTAAAGGTAGCTATAGCGGCAGCTCTTGTCTTAAAAGTAGTGGATCCCAATGAACCATTTGTGGTTGAGACAGATGCCAATGATTTTGCTGTTGGGGCAGTACTTATACAAAATGGTCGACCAGTGGCTTTTGAAAGCAAAAAGTTAGATCGTGCCCAACGGAATTACTTGGCATATGAGAAGGAACTATATGCTATAGTTTATGCTTTAAAGAAGTGGAGGCACTATTTATATGGTGCAAAATTTGAGATTGTCTTTGATTAGGAGAGCATTAAGTAGATTTGTAATCAGCCAGAGTTTAAAGGTAAAAAAGCCAGATGGGCTGAATTAATGCAAGAGTTTGATATACAATTGACATATAGGAAAGGGAAGTTTAATGTGGTAGCAGACTCTCTTAGCCGAATGCCAATTGTTAATGAATTGAGTTTTACTCAATTTCAAAATGATTTCCTAGAGTTCCTTAAAGGGGAAATGTGAGTTTGATCCTCACTTCTCTGAAATATGGAAAGCAATTAAAAATAGGGATCCAACTTATCGAGAGGCTTTCACTGAGGAGTCGCATGGAAATGGCGACACACCACAGGTTGGTGATAAAGGACTCAACTGGAAAAAATATACTATTGAAGATGGCTATCTGCTCTACAAGGGTAGAGTATGTGTCCCGAATGATAATGACATTAGGCACCAAATTCTTTTTGAATGTCATCATAGTCTGAGTGCTGGACACCTGGGAATTCAGAAGACATATGTGCTTCTGAAAAGACAATTCCTTTGGCCTGGAATAGGTAAGGACGTCCAAGATTATGTATTGAAGTGTTAAAAATGCCAGGTCAATAAGGCTGAATGCTTTAAGGTAGGAGGTCTCCTACACCCATTGGAGATTCCATCTAGCAAATGGGAAAGCATCTCCATGGATTTCATTGTGGGGTTACCTAGGACACAGAGGGGGCACAACTCTGTGTGGGTAATTGTGGATCGGTTGACCAAGATGGCTCATTTTATTCCTGTCAGTGAAGATGTTAAAACTCCAAAATAAGCTAGGCTATTTGTGGAGCATATCTATAGACTGTATGGGCTACCATCCGGTATTGTTAGTGACCGGGATAGCAAATTTAACAGCCATTTTTGGCGGGCTGTGTTCAAAAGGTTAGAAACTTCATTGAATATGAGCACTGCGGATCATCCACAAAGTGATGGTCAAATTGAAAGGGTCAATCAGATCATTGAGGATATGCTTCGAGCATATGTAAGTAAAGGGCAAACTAATTGGGAACAGTATTTGCCCATATTAGCATTTGCATATAACAGTGCCAAACATTCAGCTACAGGTTTCAGTCCATTCATGATGATGTATGGATTTCAACCAAGAGCCCCAATGACAGTGGGACTCGAAAAAGAGAAGGTTCAAGTGGCCAAAGACTTTCTTGAAGATATGAATCAAACGCTTAAGTTAGCTAAAGATAGCATAAGAAGACTCAAGATAGAGCACGAAGTTATGCAAACCCCCACCGTAGAAAGTTGGAGTTTGAAGTAAATGAGAAAGTCTACCTTAAGGTACCTAAATCTTCATAATCTCTAAAAACAAGTAAATGTGCGAAGTTGTCTCCTAGGTATTGTCGACCGTTCACAATACTTAAGAGGATCGTAGAACTTGCTTACAAATTAGCCTTACCTGAGGAATGTAGAGTACATCCAGTTTTTCATGTTAGTAGACTAAAAAGAAAATTAGGAGATGATGATAATCTCATTGGAAATGAAGTCTTAGTTAAACTCATTGAACCTGCATCTTTACCACATGAACCAGAAAGAATTTTAGATACACAAGAAAAAAGAACACAACATACTATATGGAAAGAATGCCTGGTTAAGTGGAAAGATATATCTAAAGAGAGTTCAACATGGGAAAGGGTAAGCAGTCTCCAGAGGAGGTTTCCCAATTTTGTTTTCGAGGACATAAACATTTCTTCAGGTGAAGGGAATGTTACGTCAACTAATGTGACCACGGTATAAGGCAGAGGGCTTGGCGGCACTTGCATTAATAGGGCCTAAAGGGCTTGGGTCTAGGGTCATGCCTAGGTCTAGGCATTTATGAGGTGGTGCATAAGGAGTCCTAGAGAGGGCTATAAAGAGAGGAGTCCCTTGTGGGACATGTGGCATCAAAGTTGGAGGCCAAGTGGCAAGTGCTGGGCTAGGAGGGAGGATTCTAGATGGAGCCAAAAAAGAAAGGAGGTTTTGGGAAAAATCGAGGACCTCATGACGCAGAAAGGAGAGGCTCCAGGAGAGAGGATCCGTGGTTGGGTAGACTAGGAGAGAAGCCCTCGAGGTTTGGGGTCTCGTGACACTCGTTGTACTTCAGCTAGTGGACCTTCCATGTTGTCATCCGCTCGAGTGGAGGGAGAGAGGACCTATGACGAGGAGGCATGCACAGACCTTGAGGTGCTTTGGTGCTATCTGCATGACTGGAAAGATTTTAAAATTGGATGGGCAAAAACATAGAGACCTTCACCAAGTTCAAGGCAATGGCACGATCTCTATGGGTTTTGGAGCATGATTCAATGTTGTTGCAATTCAGTGTGTGTGGAAGCAAAGAAATGCCCTGGTTTTCAAGAGAGAAGCTTCCTCTAAACTTTCAAAGATAGTGAGGGAGCAGTTGAGGCACTCTTAAGGAATAATAGGGAAATGGAATCTCCAGAGCGGGGGCAAATTCCTGACCACACGCCACGTCTTTGACGGAGAGGCATATCTAGGAGCTTCTAAGAAGCTACGATTCTTGAGTGTAAAATTTTCCATAAATTGTAATATATATATTTTCGTATCCGACGGTCAGAGGCCGTTCCTTCGTGGAAAGCTCCGCTCGGGCTCATCCTCTGTTTTTCGAGGCATTCTTTCGGCATCTTTCTTTCGTGTTCATCTTCTCCAAAACACAAGCTTTTTTCTGCTCTTGTTCGATCCGCGTCTTTCTGCATCTTCGTCTTCATCTTCATCTTCATCAACATCCATGGCTACCCTCTTCGAACCCTTTGCCTCCGTTCGCTCCTCCTCTTCCCCCCTCAAGCACCTCAATCGTTTCTCCCCCTCCGTCCAACACCACCTTCTCAAGGTCTTCTCTCATCCTTTCTTCCTTCCCCTTCAAGCTATCTTTCCTTTTCCTCCTGCGAGAATTAATCTCCCCCCCCCTTGCTTCTTTGCAGGTTTACTCCACCCTCTCTGCGGCTCTTCTTGTTTCAGGCTTTGGTGTTTTCCTTCACCTGCTATGGGGATTCGGAGGCCTGCTCACTGCCCTCGGTTTCATCGGCGCGTCCGTTTGGTTGTTGGCAACCCCGCCTTCTCCTTCGGCAGAGGTACGCATTCCTCCTGTCTTACAGATTTACTTTGAAGACATTGAGTGGAAAAGTCTTATTCCTTGGTTCGCATACTTGGCAGGGCAAAAGATTGAAGTTATTAGCACTGGCGGCCTTCCTCCAGGGGGCCTCCCTCGGTCCCCTTATTGAACTTGTCCTCAACATCGACGCCAGGTCCTTGTCTTTAGATTTATTATTTTGGAGGATAATTACGCCCTGCTTAAACGGCTGGAATCCGCAGTGTTTTCACAGGCCGATCGTTGTAATCTGTGTGATTCTGTCTCTTTCAGGCTATTAGTGACGGCGTTTTTGGGAACTGCATGTATCTTTGCATGCTTTTCCGGTGCTGCGATCTTTGCAAAGCGTAGAGAGTTCTTATTTCTAGGTGGCATATTAGGTTCTGCAATCAGTGTGTTTTTCTGGCTGCAACTCGCATCCTCTTTGTTTGGCGGTGCAACAATGTACTACTCAATTGAGGTCAGCACTACAAGTTTAGAAATATAGGGTGTCAAGTTTTTCTGCCGTTCTGACGCTGCGTATTTGAAAGCTGACTTTCTCTTCACTGATTTTGCTTGCAGATGTATGGCGGTCTGTTGCTCTTTCTTGGATACGTTTTGTATGATACTCAAATGATTATTGAAAGAGCCGATCGTGGAGATTATGATTACGTCAAACATGCTTTGGATCTGTTCGTGGACTTTGTTTCAATTTTTGTGCGTCTGCTGGTTATCCTGGTCAGTATGGTACTATGCCCAAGTTATCTATCCTGTTTGAATTTCTTCCTTGCTGCCCTTCTTTTGTCTTTTTCCAACAATGGTAAATTTCTTTATGCTGTCCAGGCCAAAAATTCTGGTGAGAAATCTGAGAGAGATCGGAAGGAAAGAAGGGGAAATACTTCCCGCCGTTGACACCTAACATCCTCTTAGGAAAATCCAACATAAGCGGCATTGAGCTCAAGACGATATCCAGGAGCCGTGTTTTTACTGGTTGAGGAGTTGTGCAGTTAATTTCAGTATATGCCACTAGATGTTTGTTTGATACAAATCTTACATCAGAAGACCTTTGTATGTGGCTTGTTTTTAATGTGCCATTTCCTTAGTTTGAATTCTTGTAAATGCTGCTTCACTAGTTGATAATGAGGTATTGAATGAAGAGAATGGTTTCTGTCCAGTTTCCTTTTGTCATTGACTTGGCAGCCGTACTGATTGCTGAGCTCTCAACATGTATTTTATGTTTATTTTGGATCTTTGGATTTGTGGGGTTTCGCTTAACAGCAACCAGAAGCTGATGATGATTATATTGTAACAAGATGCATATTTTCAAATACTCCTCTTGACAATATCACCGGGCTAGTATTGATCTCTATCTGGATTTCGTGATCTGAGAGCTAGTAAGTGTCAACACTGCTACTTGAAAACTCCTGTATGCTGCAGAGTCCAGACTATTGAGTCTCAACAAAAATTCCAATACACTTCAGGCTTATTTAGCCATTCATGTGTTCCTCCTTTAGTCTTGTCATTGTAAGTTAAAGGATTCCAGTCTGCAGATCATCTTTCAGAGTGAATAGCAGAGGCAGATCTAGTGATCAAATTACACTGAAGGGAGTTTTTGCTGGGGCCAACAGTCCCAGCCATCTGCAGGACCCTGTAGGAGAGCATAGGAGGTGCGATGGAGGGAGCTTTCTCTGCAGTGACCCTAGAGCATAACTTTTGCAGGAGTTCTTTAACTTTGACACAGATGCATGTGGTAGAAGAGGAGTCCAATTCGAAATCTGTACATTTGTATAATATGTATATATCTTTTATTTGTTAGAATTTGACAAAGAGTGTCTTAAGTATCTTGTTTTTAAGACACTTAAGACCATGTCTGAAGCATGTATAACAACAATGTTGGAACCCACTCAAAGTTTTATTCTTGAGCCAACATTGATTATGTGATAATAGACTTGCCCACATGACCTCCGCTTTGATTATCCATAGCAAGAGACTATCACCCAATTTTTGAGTACAACGACTTAGACTTCTGGTAGGTGACCCCACCAAATTCAACTTCGCTATCCATAGAACCCCAGGGCTTCTTTTATAGGGGACACCCCCAACTGACTGACCAGGTCAGGGATGACAGGCCCACCTAACTGCCCCAGACAGGTTTGTGGCCTCTCTCCGGCCCTGACCTGCTGCTGCCTGGCTGCCGACTGCTGCAGACCTGAACTGTACCTGCGGCTCTCCATTGGCTGATCTGAACAGGCCAACCAGGCTACCTGTAAATGGTTGCCATTCCTGCCCATACCAGGGCCTGATTCCTTGTATGCCCTTCTCTAGGGCCTTTGCTAGCCATCGATGCTGGCAAGGGTGGCCCTTGAGGCTGTGCTCACCAACATGGCAGTCATAAGTTGAGAGCACTCAAAAGCGTGCAAACACCCAGTCTCTCAGGTCTGTTTCAACCTGTCTATGAAATGACATCATCCATAAATTGATCCAAATAACACCGTTTGATCTCCGATGGGTATACGCATGTTCGGATCACCAATCTTCAGGTTTCACTGGTTGACCACTTGGTTCTTCCAGCATAATGCAACTGGGTAACCATGGTGAATCCTCTCGGTTGCCTACACTGGTTAGTGTCCCAAATTTCTGAAAGTCTACACCACCCTCAGGCAATTGCAGAATCCCTTTGTCGATATGGAAGGCTTTCACTCTCCATTCTCCTAGCAACTTGAGCTCCTGTACAGGCAGTCATCCCAAAGCCAAATGCTGAATCCTCCAAATTGACAATATGTGCCTTGGAAACAAAGATTGTTGCTTGCCGTTGAATCAAGCTGGGAACCTTCGACAAGTACCATCCACATGGTGTGACTGTAGTTCGGAACTACCCATGGTGATCTTGAAGTGCCTGTCTTTATCTCGGTACTGGCCTTGACCTTTGAACCTAGCCTCAGTCTGTCAGCTGGCCAGTATCCAGTCCTATTCGTATATAATCTACCGGTCCTCTCTTGTTGCAACGTTCCCACCTTTAATAGGAGCCTTAGAGGGGCAGTAGCTGTGCTCCAATGTTGGCTCCACCTCTAGCAGCATGCCCCATGCGTGCAATAGCAATAGAAGGCCCTGTAGGCCTTAGTAGAACTACCTAGATCCACAATAGCAATAGACACAATCCATTCAACAGCTCCTAGTTTCACATGTATTCTAGAATTCCTCTTGGCAACTCCCATGCCTTACCTCTCCTTGTAGGTTCTATGACAGTAGGTAGTAAAAAGATATCAACAATGTCCTTTGCAAAAGTGCAATGTCCCTTGATTCTCTTTTTAAATGTTGATGGAGATTTTGTTGTCATCAATGTTGGTGAGAGGTATTGCAAATCTTCTCTAGAAATTGATTGCAATGGAGCTCTCTTAGCATGAATTGCCACATGTACCTCTTCAAATGCTTTCTCTAGCACCAAGGTTGGCTATAGGAAGCCCAACTCTTTCCTTTGCTTGATACCACAAACACCTTCTTATTGATTATGTCTATAAATTGTATTTGAGCCCCCTGGTAGAGTAATAATGAGAATGAGCTAAACTCCTCAATAGGAATTGGCCTCAATAACTCTCTAGTTGTGATGGTTATTGCCAACCCTTTGTAGCTCTTTGGAAGGTTACTAACCATGAACATGGCCATCTGGGCATTTTTTACTTTATGACTAATTGTTGCCATTTTTCCCAACCCTTTGTAGCTTTTTGGAAGCATATTGACCATGAACATGGTCGGCTAGTTGTTTGTCCACCTTATGACCAAGTGTTGCCAATTTGTTTAGGGTCATATCCTATCCTTGTGTGTGTTGACAAAAAAGAAAGTGTGTATATGTGTGTGGGCATAGGTTCATAATGTGAACCTTGGTTAGCCAGCCATGCTGTGCTTTGCCCAATTCTAAGGGGTTCATACATACATACATTTTTTAGTTCATGTTCAATACAACACAGTGTACAATGTACATCTACCTATCTTGTGCACTTTACCCTCCTCCCCCAATCCTTCAACATGGCCCCAAAGCCACTCTTGCTTACAGGTGCTCAATATTGTGTTCATGTGATTGATCTCCATTGCGTCCATGCTCCTTTACATTATCATGTTCTAGTATGTCCTTACTCTTGCACTTCCTACTCCTACTCTCTCCTCCTTCCTCCCCCCTCCTCCCTCCTCCTCCTCCTCCCTTGTTCCTCCTCCTCAACCCTTACCCCTTAAAGTCATGAAGAAGACTAGCTCTCCACTCCTCAACTTTGGACGACTCCTAGATTGTGCAACCCTCTTTGAACCTTGTAACTCATAGATAGCTCTCTCAACCCCATCCTCCTTCTGAACCCTCCAACCCCTGTTAATGGAATACAATACTCCGTTATTTGGAAAAAGAACAGGCTAAACTACCTATGCATTTGCTAAAGGGTGCAGAACGTTCGAGATACTCCTATTGTAGGGTAAACTACACACTTCTATCTCTCATTGCGTAGTGGAAAGGAAAAAGACACAAGACATTATATCAAAAAATAGAAATACACATAATAGATAATAGCAAGAGCTATATTGTCTTTCATTCATCATTAGAGAAGATATTACAAGAACTTACATCGTGTATTCTCTCTCACTCTGTCTCTCATGTTCTTGGTATGTTCGACTCAATAGTTGTCATTTTAGTTACAACTCCTAACTGTCAAGATGCTTAATTGTTCCAATACTAAAGTCAGGTTGATTATTTTACCCTTGAACACTTGGCACAGTGGATGGATAGGAATTTGGACTAAATTCTTGGACCTGACCCACCTCAAAACTTTGGATTTTTACTTTAGGATAGTCATGAACCATTGTATCCGGTGTAACACCCCATCAAAGATCAAGACCATGGGTTATCTGTTAGTATAGCCAATGTCTACAAAAGTTCTAGACATCTGTTTTCACATCATCTTGTTGGGTAGTCTTGTTACCTTGTTTTGCCTCATCACCTCATAAATCGAAGTCTACATAATCCACCAATTTGAAAATTGTTACTAGGGTTGTGTCAGTGGGATGTCCATCATCCACAACCCGGTTCTCATTGGTAAGTGGGGTTATTTTTTGAACTAAAATGTCTAGAGATTTGTCCATTTCAGTAAGGGTAAGATTTTTGTCCTCATCCTCAAGATCGTGTATTTCTGTAGCAATACCTTTCATTTTCTCTATTTTTGCCATGATTAAAGTGTGGGTTGCTTCATTGTCTGTCAAGCACTTTGCTACTGAAATCTATTTTGTTGAGGGTATTGGGTCTGTAAGATTACTTGTGCAAATGCAAGGAAAGATTTAATATGTGATAGAAATTGTTTTGAGGATGTTTCAGCCTCCTCCCTGATTGGGAGTTCTAATCCTTCATGAACTAGGAAACCCATTGGTCCCGATTCTTCTATCCCTAGCCAATCTTATCTTTAGTGTGTATATCTTCTTTTTCAGTTCCTGCACTTCTTTATTCAACAAAAATCTGGACAAATTTTGAATATCTTCATCCCAAGTAATGGATTGGTTGTATCTACAAATGTAACAGGCTGCTACTAACTTGTGACCACAATTGAACTATGTACTCTGTGAGTTTATCCTACATCTTAGATACTACCACTGGAGGCATAAAAGTTCCTAGGATTTCTAGTTCCTCCTGATCTGCATGGTCTTCAACTGGTCCTCAATTGGGGCAAGTGCTGCTAGTTTCCCTTTCAACAATAAATTTTTAGAGAATAACTTACTATGCTCTTTTTTAGATTGCCCATTTCTCTTAAGAGCCCTTGTTGAATTTGTACTAATTCTTTCTGAGTGCCTTAACTATTTGTTGATTCTCCACTAGTTTAATTTTTAACTAATCCACATCTTGTTGTAGCTCAAGTTTTTCTTTCTCATGTTGCTATGTTAGCAATTTATGTTCCTCCACTTTCTATTGTAAATCCTGCTTTAAACATTGATTTTGTTCAATCAAAACAACATTATCTTCTTTTAGTTGTTGCCATTCTAAGTATACCTTCTCCATCCCTCTTTACTACTCTCTTTGTTGCATTTGAAATTTTTGTAGAAGGGCAATTGCCTCATCTGCATTTTCGAATGTATATGATCCTCTTCAGCTTCCTCGGGGCTCTATTTTCAGCAATCTGAGTTTTCTAGTACAGGTTGTGATTGATGTGGTGGGCTCTTTTGTTGTGGTGAGTCCATGGGAATTTCTCCCATTAGAAGTGTTCTCTTTTGATTTTCTAGCATTTGTTCTTATGGGTTGTATGTCTTGGCATAGTCTCTTTGACTTCATGTTCTACTTGTATCTTGGCATCTTGTTCGTCCCTATTGCATGGTTTGCAATTTGTGGTTTTGCACCAAAGTTTGAGTTTGGGCTTCTTCACCCGAGTCGAGTTTAGCCTGTTGATTGGCAACCTCTAGTGGTGACTGTAAATCTTTCTGCGTTCCCACACTGCTGCATCAATCTTTGCTTGATCATACCCAGATTCCTTCAAGAGTCGTACTGTTTCCTATCGTGGAAGCTCTTTCCCAATGTGTTGGTCTTCTGGCTCGTTCTCTTCATCTAAAAATGGTAGGCATTGGCAAGAATGTGTGAAACCAGTCTCAACAACGTAAAGGGTGGCAGGGTCCACATAATTATAGCGTACACAGTAAATTGACAAGTAAATATGCACCACAGAACAAATCACAAGGGAGCTAGAGCATCCTACGCAGAAACAAGGACACCAATTGGCCCCAAATGTTAGCACCCCTTGCGGTATTTATTTAATATTCATTTAAAGCCAAGCGACTGATTACAAAGGTCTCAGGGAAGCTGCATCACACGCAAACTAACGCCTGCAAACTCCCCATGCAGCCCACCCTGTAATTCCTTGCTCAACTTCAAAAGGTGAATGGCATCCAATCACTAGACAATCATGTATCCTCAACCAACCAAAGCATGCAACAAAGACCCCAATAGCATCCACTGTATGTGCCACATTTGCAATTGCGTGCCCAACTAGCCAAACACGGTTGAACAACTGCAAGATAGAGCCCTCAACAGCCAAAGTCTGGCACAATCAATCGACAAAGCACTTCCAAACGGGTTGTCTCATTCTATAGCCTCCCTGGCCACTGCCCAAGAGCATAAAAAGAAAGAAACCCAAACACAATAACTAGCCAACAACCAATCAGGGAACGAAAAAAGAAGGCAAAAACAAGCCTTCTTCTACCCAGTATCCATAGAACAAAGGTCATCGAGGCTGGAAAACCCTAGATCCTGTAGAGAAAAGCTAATTTTTCTATGGCACAACCCCGAAAACAGCTTAGAAGAGAACAGCCACACCTACAAAGTTACCAAAATCAGCAGCAATACCCGAAAGATTCCAAAAATCAAATCGCAAGTTTCCTTGTAGAGCTTGGACAACCTAGAAGCAAAATCGCAATTTTCTGTAGCAACCTGGATAGCCTGGAAACACCTGGAACATCCCTGGAATTGGATGCAATCATTTGGCATAGCCCGAAAAACTTGTAAATGAAATCGTAATCTGAAAGAGACACCCTAGCTGAAATCGCAATGTGCAATAATAGGCTCCTGGAACAGGTGCGATCTCCTCTTGCAGGCCCTGGATGCACTGGAGCTGGACCTCGCTGATGGCGATTTTCTCTGGCAACCTCCGAAAGCTCCTGGCAGATGACGATTTTGCTCTACCAGCGGTTGGTAGGCTCTGGCAGCTCACAACTGATGATCTGGCTCCTTTTGGAACTGATTTGGCCTTCTGAGTCCAAAAGAAGAGCTCTCTCCCTCTTTTTAGAGCCTTGTGCTAAAAATAGCAATTTTTAATTGCACCACTCTTTTGGCCCTTGTGTTGCACACTTTGCCACTAGGAATTAATTGCCTAGTAACTAGGCGCACATTCACTATTTCCAAGGCCCCACTAGGGAATTTTAATTCCCTAAGTCCCACCCCTTGGCCGGGCCCTTGTGCCCCAGAGGCTCAAGGAAGTCACGTGCAAATTACGGGAGTCGCAAATCAAAAGTCCCATAATTTCACATCCTCATGACAATGTGTCCCTTCCAGAATTTGAATAAACAAAGCATAAACAATTGATCGGAGTTTAATGTGGGTCATGCTCCTCCTCGTATCTTTGCCAATTATTTCTCCCATGATCCTCTCGTGCATAAATGCAACCCAATTGACTGGATTACCCAGCTTGGCAAAGTGCATCAGATAATAGTTATCTTTTGAAATACAACCATATTTAGTCAAGACCAGCACCCTTTCGAGGAACCACTTGTATTGGTCTCTCGTCTCTAGCCTTTAAGGGTTTTGTTCATGTAAAAATATCCTTTTGAATGTATCTCCTCGCCGAAGTCTTGCACCATGACCTTGTCTAGGTATCTACTTGGAGCCTTCATCGGTGCTAGAATAAGTGGTAATTTGAACACCCAAGCCACTAACTCAACTATAACATCCAATTCCTATGTAAGCATGCCTTTGACCGCAAGTGGTCAAATTGTTTCTACCCTTCCATGTTCATTGCCCACTCCCACCAGGGAAGGTGATAATAATCATGAGCTTCTTTAGTAGAGTAGAGTATCCTTCATCCCCCACTTTTATGTAGCCCTTGCACACTTTGTCCACATTGACTATGCAATCTTTTATGACTTTGAATTATATGATAGAGATAACTCCATTACATCATACTTCAAACACTGTTGTTAGTCCTTTTGGCTTGGTGATACCCTTGTATGTCACAACCTTTCGGATCATGTACTCTTAGCTGCACCGATTAGCTCCACATTTAAATCCTTCTTCTATAAGCAGCTTCATAGTCCTTAGAGACATATAACATGTTCAGTTTTGACATGTTCGACACGTTGTCATGCATAGAATCATCTTTGATCAACGGGTCATTTATCCAAGTGGACTTCTTATTCTTTCGCAGTGTTCCTCTTTCCTTCAGCCTATTTTATATGGTTTTGTTCCTAAAGGAGAAGGATGATCTATAACTTAAGATGGAAAAATACACATTTATACGAAATCAACTAGATATTGTGCTCACACATTCACATGCTACTTTGCTTTTTTAAGCCTTTATTTTTTAATTTTGGTTGCTATTATATGCATCAAACAAAATCCAAAGAAATATCTTGTACATCCATCCTCTACTTACCTAGTGCAATTAGGAGGAACGATGGTGTAATATGCACCATACCATATAAGGCATAGGGTCAAACCCCTACCCTAACCTTAAGGGTTCAATATATATTCATGTTAATGTTCAAATACAATGTAGTGTGCACTCCATCCCACCCCTTGCCCCTTGCCCCCTTCCCACCCTTCAAACACAATTGATTCATAAAAATCTTCATTTCAATGAAATATTCATGCATTTGGTGACTACATCTTCTCGATCATCATGGTGGATGATTGATGTGGAGAACAATGATTGACCTTGTGTTATTGGCCTCATATATATCCTTCAAATATCCCATGCATCATGCACCATTTCTACTAGGGAATCATTGAATCCACAAGCATTCCTATAATCTGATAATGTAGCATTCCGAATGAATCCACGACATTTGTAGGCCCAAGCTTCAACCATTCTACTTTCCAAATTTTGCTTGCCATGAGATGGATTTTGATTATCATTAAAGTTGACTACAAAATGTACTTATCACATTCGCTATGCAATTTTGGATCCCAAATACCATGAAAATAACATGAGAATGCAAATGATTAAAAAACTATACTAGTAAATTGGTTAACACTAATGATGGTAGTGATTATACCATCACTTGCAAAATGTGCATCGCCAAAAGTAGGCCTGCTACCACCTTTAAAAGTACTATAATTGTTGGTATTCTTTATCTTCTTTCCACCAATTCTTTTGATCTTAAAAGTTGGTGTATTAAGCACAAAAGGACCATTATCATTGGCGTGTAGTCTGGCAGTGAGTCCCGTGTTGTGGGAATCTTGCAAGAACAATGATGGAGTACTCCCAACTATTCTGGGTTGACAGCAATGCATGCAAATGCCATCCACTAAAGAAGGAAGAGAAGAAGAAGAAGAAGCTAGGAGGAGAAGAGAACATGGCATTCACGAGAGGCACTATGAGGGAACAAGAGACAACTCCAAAGAGGAGGAGAAGAGCTTGTATTCCAATGTGTGCAACCAACAAGTGATGATGGAGTCAACTGTTTGGCCTTTTATACATGCCACATTTTGAAGGGAGGGCCAATCTTATTTCTTTTATAACACTCTCTTTCCTCCTCCATCTCCTCCTCCTCCTCCTCCTCCTCCTCCTCCCATCTCATTCTCCTTCCTCCTCCTTCCTCCCTCCTCCTCCTCCTCCTCCTCCTTCCCTCCTTCTCTTCCCTCCTCCTCCTCTGGTGGGAGGGGCTATCTCCTTGACTTTACTTGAAATAATGGGCTTCGAGGTTTGGGATACTTCTAAGGAGGTGGATGTGGTATTTCCTCCTTGGGCCTTTTCTTTCATGTTGTCATCGAAGCACACAACAGTCTTGATATACAAATCAAATGACGTGGGATCCATGCTAAAAAGATGGTCATGAAGCTTACAGTCCCACAAACCTATGAGGAAGCATGGCAATAGTTTTGCATCACTCATTCTCTCATGAGGTTCACATCGTCTATTTAAGAGTTTAATTCTGGTGATATAGTCTCTAAGATACTTTATTTCCTTGTACTTGGCCTAAAGTTGGTTCATAAGACTCCATTTTGGTCCACTTGGGGCAAACCCTACTATGAATTCCTTGTGCAAGGTGTCCCAATTGATCTTCCCCTCTGGATTCAAAGCCCTGAGCCATTGTGTAGTCCTACCATCCGGGCTCAACCCAAAGGCATTGACTTTATCTAGGTCTCCAATATCCCTAAATGTTTCAAAAATCTGTTCAAATGTCTCAACATGGGATCCTAGATCTCCGTCACCTAAGAATTTTGTGATTAGCTTGGAGATCGTGACCGGTTTACTTGTGGAAGGGTTTTAGTCTCTGCTTGTAGATGTTGGAGGTGTGTCCCCCCTTCCTAATGCTTACACTAGAATCCCCATTGCCTCATCAATAAGTACCATTTGTAGAGTAGGAAAAACTTGAGGATATGGTGACCCTGGTCTGTATATTGGTGGTCCCAATGGAGGGTTCTATGTATTTGGTGGCTGTACAGATATAGGATTTGAGGATCCTAACCCACAGGGCATTTGCATTGTGACGGGGTCAGTTGGGCCTAACAAGCTGGGTTGGGGGTCTTCAAGGTGGTGACATGCTCACCCTAAGCATAAGCCTATAAGGGCAAGTTGTTGGGTATGGCATACCTCCCATGTTCGGTGGCCAAGTAGGAATGATGAAACTTCGGATGTAGGGGACTTAGTTGTGGACTTTCTAGATTACTCCTTTGTCCACTATGTTTCAGCATTTGAAACTCTTGAGGGATTCCTTTGGGATTTTGGGGAAAATTTCATCCCTATATCACTAGCTTTCATCAAAGGATGGATATGGTGGCAAATCATTGCCAATAGATACAATGGGACTTGCTTCTTTCCCTAAATATTACTTTTGACACCAATGGTTGGGCTGACACTTGAGGTGATACCAACACTCTATTTTGCCTAGCAAATGGGTTCAGCATGTCTGTTGGTTCAATTAATCCAAGCCTCCCCATCATGTTCGAGAAGGTTTCTCTTAATCTAGCTATTGTAGAAGGGGTAGGACACTGGGGATCATTAAAGATGGTTCTTGGAGCCACTGAGGCTCTAACGTTGGAGGGCTCTCTATTGTCTTTGTCCAGGATCATGGACTCTTCTGAGCTGGACAGATCACCTGATGGTGGTCCGTGTAAGTGTAAGAATTGACTTTTGCGCTTGTTGATCCTAAGGATGTAGAGCTAGGTGTGTAGGTCGACAAGAGGTATTTGAGGCACTATCCTTAGGCTCACGATTAGCACCTAGGACTCTTCCTGATCTCAATGTGAGCCAGTGTTAGAATTTAATG
This sequence comes from Dipteris shenzhenensis, assembly GCF_047967505.1. NCBI lineage: Eukaryota > Viridiplantae > Streptophyta > Polypodiopsida > Gleicheniales > Dipteridaceae > Dipteris > Dipteris shenzhenensis. The sequence continues at coordinate 40,791,977 of NC_141622.1, read as the reverse complement.
CAATGGATCGCTACCTTATTAATGCAGTTATTACTGCTACGATATTATAGCAGCGACTTGAGGACTTATTGCATTAGGCTTAACGCAACAACACACATGCACATAGTTTTGTTGACTATTTTTTGGGCATTTACTTGATTTCTAGAGTTTCTATTCAGTATTTTTCGTGTGTGGGGGGTGCTATACTACCTAATCTACCTACTCCATGTAAAAAACAAGACAAAAAAACGTTCGAAGGACAAATGGGGTGTTTTATAAAAACTAATAGTTTTCTCCTTCCAAACCACTTCAAAGACCACTCCTAGCATCACTTTCATAGTGTTTTTGTAGGGATTTTCTATCACACACATACCTTAGCAATCACCTAAAATACCTTTCTAGAAATTTTGAAGACTAACACCAAAATCACTTCAAAATCACTCCACATGACTTTTTGTACCTCTCTTACTCACACCTTCCTATACATTAAAAACGAACATCTTTTCTTTACGATACTCAACATTGGGCAATGGGTGGGTAATGAGAGAAGCAAATGCAATGCAAAAGCACACCTGAAACTCCCAAGCAATGGTGCAAAAAATGTGTACTCTAGCAGTGATTGACATGTGGAGATCTTGCAGGAACGCCAATCAAGTACTCCTCCAAGCTACTCTGCATTGAGAACAATGCATGCAAATGCCATCCACTAGTGTCACTCTAGTGACTCGCGGCTTGTTGCGATCATGAATCCATAAGGAGAAGAAGATGGAGAGGAGAGGGAAGTGAAGCAGAGGATGATAACAAAGGGATAAGAAGAAGGGAAGAGGAGAAAGAACATGGCATTCACGAAAGGCACTATGAGGGAATAAGAGACAACTCGAAAGAGGAAGAGGAAAGCTTGTATTCCAATCTATGTAACCAACAAGTGAAGGCCGAAGTTAACCATTTGGCCTTTTGTACATGCCATCTTTTGAAAGGAGAGCCAACCCTATTCAACTTCTTATACCACTCTCTTTCCTCATTTTTTACAATTAACTTGGGCCTATTTGGCTCTCCAAGGCACAATCCTAGCTCTACAGAGTTGCCACTATCCATCAAATGGCATTGCCAACTAATGTCGTTAACATTTGTTTGCTTTCCTGCCAGTTCTTTTGGGGTAAGGATTGCCTGCAATTGCAAGTCAGTGAATGCAATTGTATGAGAGAAAGAGAGTGCAAATAAGGTCAATTGCTCCAATATTAAACACATTAAATAAGCATTGACCACAACTACAAGTTAATGAATGTGATTTGCATCGGGTGATAATCTCTCATCTCACATATCGAAAAATGAAGACACAATAGTACAGATAATTGAAGCAACAATATAATATTCACAAAATTTCTCTATGATGGAAAGATCACTCCATTAAGAATACAAATGCGTACATCTTCTTTCCTTTAGCCTGAAAGATGATTTGTTTGTCCACAAAGTATGGATCTTTACTCAAAGTAGGGGATATGTGCCCTGTTCCCTTCTTTACTCGTCCTTTTTCACTTTTGTCTATGGATCACATACCTTTTCCTCTCTTAGATATTAGCCATATTTGCTCGGTATATCCTCCAAGCTACTTTCATTTTAAGTTTCTTGTCTCCTCTTTTCACTAAAATCTTTCACTTTTTCATTTTAACACTTTGTACATATTTGTCTCACAACATTGTCACTAATTTATTTATGCTCTCAACAAAGACTTTATGATAGAACATGACAATTAAATGAAAGAAATTTGGATGGTGCAGGTAGATTCAACTAGGTTCGAGATGACAATTAGGAGTCCAAAGATCTTACAAAGTTATTTATCATTCAAATTTTACCTTTACTTTTGGTAGTTCAATCTTATTACATTAGGACCATCAATGTATTAGAATGCATAACACATTCTTAACAACATTACTCATTATCAATTCCAACCCCTCAATACCAATTCCATCCCATTGATAGTCACATTGTTCATTTACACATATGAGCATCATTGCATTAAAATGTATATCAAATTGGGAACTATTTAATAAAAACTAATGATTCGTGTGGTTGTTATGGCATGTGTTGCAACAACTCATTAGATAGTCTTTGGACACATAAGATAGTAAAATATAAGAGTCATTAGAAACGAAATATAGTCAAGGAATATATAAAAGTACATTAAACAAGGCTCTGCCCCTATAAGCCATCAAGGCCCTTTGCTCTCCTCACATGGGGCCACGTAACAGCCAAATTGCTATCCACACGACAACCCACAAACCAATCAAATGTGTAATTGTGGGATCTTTAGAATATGCCCACATTGGCACCTATTTTAATCCATGCCTATGGAAAGTGTCAACCCTTTGTCCTCCTGATATGGGGGCTCATAGTTGGATCATTGACTCTACTATTCCAACTCCCCATGTTGAAGATAATTCCATCTCCTATGTAAAGCTCTTAGGTACAAGTCGAAGATGCGATTGTCACTTGGTCTCAGGGACAAGTCGAAGATGTTCACAAACCCACACCTCTGATACCTCTAGGTCTCTTTAGTCATTGTACATGAACAACCAGATCAATTATGGACAATGGGATAATCCTAATACTACAAGGAGACATGGATGTCAAGCCTATGGCATGTCAGATGTGCAAGGAAAGTATAATGGACACACTTACATAACTTACACGCACATAAAAAATCTATAGAGCTTGCATGGAGGGCAAGCAACACTTGGAACGATTCCCAATAGAAGGGCACAAATAAGGGCACCAAGCCACTAGACTTGATTCATTCAAACATCCATGGGCCCATGCCTACGAGATTACTTTCTAGGTTGTTTCAATAGAGTGACTTGTTTGCTATTTATCTAAGAAGTCTCAAGCTTTTGAGAAGTTCAAAGAAGGAAGAGTAGAAAATCAAACAAGAAAGAGCCTGGAACTCCCGCGAACGTTAATACATCTTTCTTTCTTTCTCTTTCCTTCCAAGCCGAATCTTCGCGCAGGGCCACTATGTAGGCCCAACTAAGCGTTGGTGCTTCTAATCCCATTTGGGATGATGGCAACTCCTTTTGGGCCCTCGATCTGCTTGGTCTCATCTCAAGAGACTACAAGAAGCCATTGGTACCATGCCATACTTTGCTAGCAAAGTTTGGAACTACCCTCTATGGCTTGATGCATCCCCCCACAAGGCCACATACCTTCATAGAGTCGGGGACTTGACACTATGACATCAAGATGGCACAAACTAACCTAGCTAGCCCTGAACTCATCTATGACATCAAGATGGCACAAACTATCCTAGCAAGCCCTGAACTCATCTATGGCACAAGTGGTGGAGAGGAATGGCCCCTCCCTCCACACATCAAACTGATGTAACCGAAACTTTACGAGTTCATGTAATGGAAACTTTGTAAGCTACTACTACTAGCCCATGACAATATCTTTGTCATGGGCTAGTAGTGGAAACTTTGTAAGCTACTACTACTAGCGTTGGTGCTTCTAGTCCCATTTGGGATGTATGGCAACTCCTTTTGGGCCCTAGATCTGCTTGGTCTCATCTCAAGAGACTACAAGAAGCCATTGGTACCATGCCATACCTTGCTAGCAAAGTCTGGAACTACCCTCTATGGCTTGATGCATCCCCCCTACAAGGCTACATACCTTCATAGAGTTGAGGACTTGACACCATGACATCAAGATGGCACAAACTATCCTAGCTAGCCCTGAACTCATCTATGACATCAAGATGGCACAAACTATCCTAGCAAGCCCCGAACTCATCTATGGCACAAGTGGTGGAGAGGAATGGCCCCTCCCTCCACACAGCAGATTGATGTAACCGAAACTTTATGAGTTCATGTAATGGAAACTTTGTAAGCTACTACTACTAGCCCATGACAATATCTTTCATTTCCCTCCTTATGTTCAACCACATCTAGAAAACAATCTAGTAGACTAGTGAGGTAAATCAACTAGCTTTTGGTTTGGATGGTGTTTCAACCATTGGGTTACTTGTAACCAAACCAACTTGATGGTGACTAGACTAGTGGAATAGCCGGGATGCTTATGAACTAGCCCACTAACATACAAGCTAGCCTATCAATTCTCCTAGCTAATGGCTTGGTTAATTTTGTGGATGTTTTTTAAACCACTAGATCGATCAAGTTTTTATAATTAGACCACATTAGGTGGCTTGAAGCCAATTGGGATCTGGGATCTACAAGCTACTTACTTGAGAGTAGAACTGCTACATACTCAAAAGTAGCAATCATTCGCATGTTCGTTTTCTCTACCAATCTATGTTTTACTTGTTGGGCCATCTAATTCCTATGTAGGATCACTTCTTCGAGTATTGTACCTATGAGCATAACCAAAAACCTACGCTCCAAGGAATAGGAGTACGTAACATGCCCACGTGATGTTAACTAGACTAGTGGAATAATTGGGATGCTTGAGAACTAGGCCAGTAATGTACAAGCTAGCTTGTCAATTCTCTTAGCCAATTAGTTGGTTGATTTTGTGGATGTTATTTCTCACAAGATTGGTTGAGCTATTATAATTAGACCATTAGGCGGTTTGAAGGCAATTGGGATCATCAGGCTACTTATTTGAGAGTAAGAACTGTTACATACTTGAAAGTAGTAGTCGTTTGCATGTTCATCGTCTCTACCAATCTATATTTCACTTGTTGTTGGGCCATCTGATTCCTATATAGGATCGCTTCTTCGAGCATTGTACCTAAGAGCATAACCAAAAACCTACCCTCCAAAGCATAGGAGTATGTAACATGCCTATGCAAGGTGTTACTGCATCAGTGTAGGATTAAGCATAGATTTCCATAGGAGTTAGTTCAGACTCACCTAAAGCAAACCACATTTCATACAACATTAGGCTTTCACTCGCTTGGAAATCTCTGAAGGCTAGTTCGACTGCTCATATATAGTCCAAGCCAAAGCATAGCTTGCTTAGCATCCTACTCAACATTAGACTGTATCCCCAAAAGGAAGCTTGTCAAACACTTCTTGCGCTTTGCAAGCAGGCCATATTTACCATACTTGTCAACCCACGCATTGCCAACAATACCCCCTTCCTATTGAAATCTCAACATGTAGACATGCCACCGCCAAGCTCTCAAGATGCAAAACTAGGTGCCTGCATTCAGAGAGAGGCAGTCACGAAGCATGCATCTGTTTAACACTTTAGTGCTTATTCACCATACCCATGTTGGGGATATCCTATTATTAGCGCAGTCCACAAACTGTAAGCTTGTCAAAGATTTCTTGTGCTTCTGCATCAGGTACATTTGTCCACCAGTGCCACCACTACCATCTTTTCCCAGCACCTCTCAATCTCAGCATGTATTCTCCTGGCCCATGCCTGCAGCTCCTATCCTGCCACAGGATTTTAGGAGGCAAGTAAAGGTGAGTGCTTTTTATCCTGGACAGAAAATAAATTGACAATTTACCTTGCATCAGTCCACCGACAACATCCTGACTCTTCTGTACCTGCTTTTTCACTACATCCTGCCAGCAGCAGTAAAGATTTTGTTCATACAGACATAAGATACAGCGTCCTGTTCATCTGCATGCACTACTTGTTCAAAGGCCAGCCTTCCACACTGCATACTTTCCATTTTGGACAAGTGCCAAACACAGTAAGCCAAAGCCTCAGATCAGTAGAAAATGATGTCCCATTGATGACTCCTAATACACACGTCTTGCTATTTTGCAGCGGCAAAGAGATCAACCACGCAACTGTGATATTGAAGTGGGAAGATGCCACAGCTCATGCTCACGGTCTCAAAGTATATCTTGTTGCTATCCAGTAGACTGTCTCACTGCATAATTAAGCACAATCCTGAACCTGATTAAATCTGGCTTTATACCTTCTACCAACTCGTCAAGTGAGTAGAAGACATGGTCAGCCTTTCCAAGCAGGGCATATATGCATTCCATAGGACCGGATCCAAAAATGGAAGCTTCTTTGCTTTTGCAAGCAGGCCACGTTTGGCGTATGATGTACATATGTACAAAAGGCATTGCCAGCAATGGTACCTTTTTTCCCGCAGCCCCACTCTAACATGCAAGTATAGGTGACTGGATTCAGAGAGAGGCCCTTGAGACACATCTATCAAAACACTTAATGCTAGCTCACCATGCCCATGTTTGGCATAGCCTATTATTAGTGCATTCCACAAAACCACATCCCAAAATGGAAGTTTGTCAAACATTTCTTGTGCTTTTGCAGCCAGGCCACATTGTAAGTGAAAAGAACATTTATTTATCTAATGCAGTAACTTAACACAGATGGTGCAGACAGGTCAAAAGCCTCACCAATATAGAAATTCTGAAAGGGCATCTATAAAGAACCAAACAACACAAAAAATAAATGTCCAAAGAGTATGCTGCCCAAACAATAAGGACGAGAAATCAAACCACTACAAAGTACCTAGAAGCATCTACTGTCGACATACACATCCTACTGCACTTGTAGACTCCCTCTGTTCACCACTCTCTACAACGATTGGAACAAAATGCAAGCTGAGTCAAGCCAATTCTAGTCGATCCGTACACTTTGAGACAATGCCATCTTCTTTGAGAGGAATGCCCCTGGTCAAATCACAATGTCTTAATATGCTTGCTTTTCTAGCCCCCACATGTTGCTTCTTACAAACTCATGATTGTCGTACTGAAAACTTGCCACCATTATCTAGGTCCTTGTCTCCATAAAGAACTTCAAACTCGACACAAGGAAAACGAGCACAGCCACAAAATCAGGCCTCCTTGACAGATGGTTATGTAATGGGTGCTCATAAGGGTGAACAAATGCATTTGTAAGGTAGAAGGCATCGCAATGGCAGAACTAGTTCCATGTGTTGGGGTAAAGGCACATTGCCACCCTTTAAAAGTTATGACCCCTATGACTGTCTTAAGACAGTCATAGGGTGAATCCCTAATCTTACTAAAACCTTTGAATTTGTGGTGTGGCTCAACACATTTTGACACACCCACACTTCTTGTGTCTCCCTCTCTCTGTCTCCATCGTTCCACTCCCTCACTCTTTCCCTCACAAGTGGTATCAGAGCCACTCTCTCCCTCTCATTCCGGTCTACCCCTCCCTCTACCCCTTCCTCTCCCCTCGGGCCTCATGCCCTCAGCAGCGAGCAGGGCAGGGCAGTAGCGTGCGAGCAGCGCGCAGCAGGGCAGCAGCGCGCAGGAGCAGCCGCGCGCAGCATTTGCGCGATTTTCTTGTTGTGTACCCTCCCTGAGAGTTGGGACACTTTCAAGACCACCCTGTCAAATTCAAATGTCACTCTTATGTATGCTGATGTGGAGAGCTCTCTCCTTATGGAGGAGATGAGCAGGAAGAATAATGCGGGCAGCAAGTCTTCCAATGCTTTGCAGGTACAGGAAAGAGGTAGGACTCAGCAGAAGGGGAGATCTGCTAGCAAGTCCAAATCCCGCAGTCAGTCCCGTGGCAAAAAGGATATTGAATGCTTTTACTGTGGCAAGAAGGGACATGTGAAGTCTAAGTGTTTCAAGTTTATACGGGATCAAAAAGCCAAGAAGGCTGAGGCAAAGGATGCAGGCAGTGGAAGCAAAGGCAAAGGCAAGGCCAAGGCAGATGACTTGGATGTAGTGAATGTTGCAACAGAGGACAGTGACAGTGATAGTCATGATGTATTATGTTCTTCTGCTGTAATTGCACATACATTGGTTGTTGATGGCCATGACATGCACACCTGGCTCTTGGATTCAGGTGCTTCTTTTCATGTTACGCCTCATAGGGAGTGGTTTACTTCCTACATAGGTACTCATGGAGTTGTTCACCTTGGGAACAACTATGCATGTCAGATTGCAAGGATTGGCAGTTTACAGATAGTATTCCCTGATGGACGCATATTTATGCTTGATGTGTTCGCCATGTGCCACAAATCAAGAAAAATCTGATTAGCACTGGCTTGTTGGATGACAGTGGTTACCACACCACATTTGGGGATTCCAAATGGGTGATTACTGATGGCCAGGTTGTAGTGGCTGAGGGTTATAAGAGTGATACCTTGTACCCTCTTTATGTTTCCAGTGTAGGTAATCATGTTGTTGCCATAACCGAGCTGCCGAAGGTTTCATTGTGGCATAGCCGGTTGGGATACATGTCCGTTAAAGGAATGCAAGAACTGTCACGTTTGGGTTATCTGCCGTCTCTTTCATTTTCAGATTTGCCTACTTGTGATCATTGCATTTTTGGAAAGCATTCTATGACTCCTCATAAGAGGAGAACTTCCCAGAATAGAGCACCGCTTGATCTAGTGCACACTGATTTGTGTGAGATGCCACAGCTATCACTAGGGGGTGCAAAGTATTTCATTACTTTTATTGATGATGCCACACGCAAAGTGTGGGTCTATTTCTTGAAGCATAAGAGCGATGCCTTAGATGCTTTCAAGAAGTTTATCGCTCAGGTTGAGAATCGGACAGGACGCAGGCTGAAATGCCTCAGATCCGATAATGGGGGTGAGTATGTGTCACATGCTTTTGTACAGTTATGCGAAGCTAAGGGCATTAAACAGAAACTCACAGCCCCTCATAATGCATCTCAAAATGGTGTGAGTGAGCGGATGAATCGAACTATTCAGGAGAAAGTTCGATGTATGTTGTCTTATGCTGCATTGTCCCATGGCTTTTGGGCAGAAGCCGTGCAAACAGCAGTTCACCTAATTAACAGGTCGCCGAACAAGGCTTTGGAGTTGAAAGTGCCAGAGGAGGTGTGGTCTGGCAAGCCACCTTCATATAAGCACTTACGTGTGTTTGGCTGCGAGTGCTTTGCTCATGTACGCAAAGAACTGCGCACCAAACTGGAGCCAAAGTCTTTCAGATGCATCTTCATGGGTTACGGTGACGAAGGTGAAATGGGGTACAGGTTATGGGATCCTGTCAAACGGAAGATTATACGCAGCAATGACGTCATCTTTAAAGAGGATAGTGTACACAAAGAACCCGTGCAACCTGTGGAATACAGGAGGGTTGTTTATGATGATGTCGGACAGCAAAGAATGCCCATTAATATGCAGCAGCAGGCTGCTGTAAATAACCCTGTTCAAGAGGGTATACAGGCTGAAAATCAGCCAGACAATTTTGCCAATGATGCACCACTGGATATGCCAGCAAATGGCGTTGTAGAACAGCCAAATATGGTGGTACAGCCACCCGTCATGCATGACGAACAGGCTAGACAGCAGCCTAATATGGAACATTTTGCTAGGAGGAGCACCCGTGTACAACGGCCTCCTGACAGGTTTGTTCCAGGAGCCAATAATGTGGCTGATTTTATCATGCTGACAGATTGTGGTGAGCCTTCCAGCTTCAAGGAAGCTATGGGAAGAACAGAGAAAAGGAAGTGGGAGAAAGCCATGCAGTCAGAAATGGACTCCCTACTTCAAAATGATACATGGGACTTGGTGCAGCTACCTGCAGGCAGAAAGGTTTTGCCGTGCAAGTGGGTTTACAAAGTCAAAGTGGATTCAAATGCTTTACCGAGGTATAAGGCCAGATTGGTTGCCAAGGGATTTAAGCAGGAGAAGGGCATTGACTTTGATGAGATTTTTTCCCCTGTAGTCAAGATGACTACTTTGAGAGCAGTGTTAGCTCTTGTTGCTCATGAGGACATGGAATTTATGTCAGATGGATGTGAAGACTGCTTTTCTTCACGGAGATCTCCATGATGAGATCTACATGAGTCAGCCAGAGGGATATGCTGTTAAAGGGAAAGAGCAGCTTGTGTGTAAGCTCAAGAGGAGCTTGTATGGACTCAAGCAGGCACCAAGAGAATGGTACAAGAAGTTTGATGCCTTCATGCAGTCCCAAGGGTATCATAGGTGTGAGACCGATCACTGCTTGTACACCAAACGGGCAAAGGATGGCAGTTTGATGCTACTCATTCTATATGTGGATGACATGCTGATTGCCAGCAAATCTCAGCAGGAGATTAGTGCTTTGAAGAAGCAACTGCATAAGTCTTTTGACATGAAAGACTTGGGTGATGCAAACCATATTCTTGATATGCGGATTATTCGTGGCAGGTCCAAGGGACTTTTGTTTCTGTCACAGAAGGAGTACATTGACAAAGTACTGCAGAGGTTTAAAATGGAGGGGGGGAAGTCTATTAGTACCCCGTTGCCTCCTCATTTAAAACTCAGCAGTAAGGACAGCCCCAGATCAGATGATGATAAGGCTGAGATGGCCAAGGTTCCGTATGCATCTGCAGTTGGTTCTTTGATGTATGCCATGGTTGCCACTCGTCCGGATATTGCTTTTGCGGTGGGAGTCATCAGCAGGTATATGGCAAATCCAGGCAAGCGGCACTGGGAAGCAGTGAAAGGTGTCTTGAGGTATCTCAAGGGTACCAAAGACTTGTGCATATGCTATGGTAGGCAGGATGCATTGGTGCATGGTTTTACAGATTCAGACTATGCAGGAAATGCAGATAACCGGAAGTCTACTACCGGTTATATTTTCACATTTGCAGGAGGTGCTATATCATGGGTGTCTCGGTTGCAAAAATGCATTGCATTGTCAACCACTGAAGCTGAATATGTTGCAGCCACTGAGGCTTGCAAGGAAGCAATATGGCTTACTCGGCTGGTGGGAGATTTGGGCATTACAGGAGATATGCCAGTTTTGCATTGTGATAGTCAGAGTGCTATCATGTTGGCAAAGAATCCGGTCTTTCATCAGAAGACCAAGCACATAGATGTGAAATACCATTTCATCAGGGAGGTACTGGAAGACAAGCGACTTGAGCTTGTGAAGGTGCATACTGATGATAATCCTGCAGATTTGCTCACTAAGAGCTTGCCTACAGAGCGGTTTGCACATTGTCGCCACATCATGGGATTAGGATGAGACCATTCTCATTTTATGGTCTTGTTTACAGTAACTGTATATTGCTGTAATTTTTATTCTTTTCTCTCCTTTAGGCACATTGGCCTTTAGGTGGGAGGTTGTTGGGGTAAAGGCACATTGCCACCCTTTAAAAGTTATGACCCCTATGACTGTCTTAAGGCAGTCATAGGGTGAATCCCTAATCCTAATAAAACCTTTGAGTTTGTGGTGTGGCTCAACACATTTTGACACACCCACACTTCTTGTGTCTCCCTCTCTCTGTCTCCATCGTTCCACTCCCTCACTCTTTCCCTCACACCATGGTGATCTGGAAATATCCCATTTCTCTGGAATGAGAAAAGAGAATTAGTTTCTTGTGTCATGGTGAAGATTGATCATCTCGTTGAACGATATCGTTCGTGGGATCATTTAGCATGGCTTCCCTCACACTGTTAGAATTGAATAGAAAGTGGATTTGGTACCCCAAACAGAATACAAAGGTTCCAACACTCCGATGGAAATTCACCAATGGTGCATTGATGAGGATTTTGCTCCCTTTTTTGGCTTCATGTGATGCTAAGGCTGTGTACCCTTCCACAGAGACAACACAGTGTGTCTCTATTTCGCTATTCTTGTCTTAAACATCAATCTTGGGTGTGGATGCCCACTTAGTGGCTCCACCGCTTAGCTTTTATTGTATCTGGTGTTCTTCGGTCTCATACACCCTTCAGCCTTTTGAAGACTCTCTCGCCATACAGGAGCAGACTCGCGCCATTCGGGAGCAGGCTGATCTCATTCAGGGACTCAGACAGGATAGTTCGCAGCTCTAGCAGGAGGTCTCAGCCATACGTGCAGTCCTAGGGAGCCCTCCAATTGTTGGGGCACAAATTGCGAGCATGCAATCTGTAATTTAGGAGACTTCTAGATGGGTTGACGTGGCCAAACAGGAACCTGCAAGGGCAACCGTTTCAGCTACCCTCATGGTGCAGCAGCAGAGAGCCAGTAAGGGTCTCAACATCAGAGTCCATGGGATCCCGCGCACTAAGGCTACACCAATGATTGATGCTACAGCTTTCGTAGCCACTACTCTGGATGTAGCTGAGCACACGATCAAGAGGGTGTGGCAGGTGGGGAGGGGAGAGACCCCAACCGAGAGCAGCCCCTGATCATACGGTTTCATGACGCTCATGCACGACTTTCGGCTTTACGATGCATGTCAATCCTACCAGATCAGCCAACGATCTCCATGGATGAGGACCTCACCCCCTACAGGTTGAGGAGAGGCGCTCTTTGTTGCAACAATGGGATCAGGTCCGCAATGATGGAAAGTGGGCGGTGGTGTGAGATGGACGACTTCTTACAGGCCCCTGTCGAGCATCAGCCCCCCCCTCCCACATAGAGAGGCAGGGCCTATGAGACTCAGATCTCCAAGACCCTATCCTACACCATTTGGAACTATAATTTTACCTTATGGTCAGAACTAGGGAACTTCTTGGAATCTTATACAGGTCGCGACATAGTCCTTTACACAGAGACACATCAAAGTCCAGAGCACCCACTACTGGTAGTCAACGGGTACACATGGAAGTCTTCTTATAGAGATGAGACAAGGGACACAGGTGGAAGTATAAGGGTCAAGAGAAGTAGCAGTTATTATTTACAGATCCACCCTTTTTGGGACCATCTCAGTAGAGCAGAGAGATGCACATTGCAGGTTTCTTTTGATCCGGATCTGACAAATGGACAGCCGAGATCTGTTTGTTGCAGTATGCTACTTCCCTCCCGAGACCTTCCACTTTGCTAGAGATATTCGAGATGAGGCTGAGCTGAGATATCTCCATTTGCAGCTCTTTATCAGTCCATTGTTGACTTCTCAAGCCGCGGATAAGTCCTCCTAGTTGGGAACTTCAACGCGAGGACAAGCACCCATCAGGTACCACTCCTCGACTTCAAGGATGATTCCATTCTACTGCCAAACATTAACCTTGAGGGAGAGGTATGCTACGGGTTTTGGCTGACAGAGGCGAGGCCCGGTCACATCTTATGGGCAAGCCCTATTGAATCTAGGCAGGATGCATGATCTCATTATTTATTATGGTCTTGATAGATGGCCCGCCTCAGGTGGTCTCACATGCTTTCCACATGGGAGGGGGGGGGCTCTAGCATTGTTGATTACATCATGGGATCCCCTGCCTTCTTCACATCTCGCATCACTGATTTTATTGTAGCACCTCTTCCTCCAGGGGCTGATCATTCCTGCCTATTCTTAAGTATTTCCACTCCCCGTCACATAGCACTTTCTACCCCACAGATTCCTTACTCCACCTATCATGACATAGGCTTCGACCACGATCTCTCACCCATTTTCTCAGGCCGTCTATAGATACTTCTCACTTACATTGACTTCATACTCCTATTAGAGGACCATGCTGCCCTGATCACCCGCTCAATACACGAGGCTGCCCTTCACGCTTTCCCTCACACCACTCGCTCCACCCGCCCACCACCACCTGGGACCGTACCTTGTAATAGTTGGTATGATGATGAGTGTAAGGCTCTACGCCGTCAGCTCAGATTCAAAACCAAAAACAATCTACAATCTTTCTAATGAACTAGAGACGCTACACGAGTATTGTCGACTGGTACATAGAAAGAGACTAGATTTTGTTCGCTAGAACGAGGAACTACTGAACATTTTTTTTAGTAACAACTTTAAGGATTTTTTGCGGAGATTTCTAGAGGGAGAATCGCCTCATCACTCACTGACACTCAAGTTTGGTATAACTATGCACGTGCGCTATATGATATCCCGAATCAACCAGTTCTTGACCTCTCACATATGCCACGCCCCACATCCTGCACACTCTTCATTAGGGGAGGAGTGAAAGATGCCGTAACGAAACTTCATAGTGGCCGAGCGAAGGATCATGAAGGGCTATGCGCTGAGTTCATTGCATATGGGATCAACCTCCTAGCCTCGATCTTAACGAAGATCTTTAATGAAGCTGTTTGTTTGGGATTTCCACGCACCTACACCATTAACACTATTTCACCCATCCACAAGGCAAGGGATCCCATGAGCCCAGAGAATTACAGGACCATTATGATTGGACATGTCATGCATGTCCAAGATTTATGCATCAGTGCTTGATTCTGACGTCAGTCAATTTGCAAAGTATTGAGGACTTACAGCAGTAGGACAGGCTGGTTTCCAACGTGACCATGGAACCATGGATTACATTCTCACGCTCAGGTGTATCATCGAGGAAACGAGGGCACAGAAGCAGAGGCTTTACTGTTGCTTTGTGGATTCCCACAAAGCATTTGATATGGTTCCGAAAGCCCGCCTCTTTCGGCGCCTACAAGTTTTGGCTAATGACTAGGAGATCATTTGGGCTGTCATGGCGCTTTACGAGAGAGTCTCAAGCAGAGTCCAAGCAGAGTCAAGCTGGATAGATGAGATCATGAGCACTATTGGGGTCAAACAAGGGTGTACTTTATCACCTACCATGTTTGGCCTCTACATTGACGAGCTCGAGACAATGATGCAGACACGGGGGGGATGGATACTCTCTTAGTGGCACGCTGATTCGGATATTGCTGTATGCAGATGACGTGGCAATTTTGTCTTCCTTAGCAAAGGGGGGCTCCATAGAGACCTTGACGCACTACAGTTTTTTTGTGCCAGATCATTTTCTTTTTTTGAATGTTATTCTCAACACCAAGATATTATAATGAAACTATTACAAGGAAAAACATTGCTACCAATTCTTACATTTTTGTATCACCATAAGATAATCCTATGTGAGGTGGCAACTATTAAATAATTCATGTAATTCATGGCATAACATTGTTTCAAGATGTTTCCATTGGTATTTTAGAATGGTTAGTATAGATACCACTGAGCACTCCTAAATCTCATATCAATGAACTACTCCTAGTGCACGACGGCTCGAGATGTATTAAAGATCATAGCCTTGGTTTTACCAAGGATGATGGGTCACCTATTGCTATAGTTTTGTCATACACGCATAGTTGCATGAAACGGCCGTTTCGTGGCCGGAAACGGAAACGGCGAAACGAAAACGGCGTTTCGTCAAGAAACGCCGTTTTGTAAAACCTGATTTGCCCTAAACCCTAAAAGACGTGATTTCGCCGCCTGGCTTCATCTTTCGCCGCCTCTCGCCCATTCCACTCCTCCTGTGCATCCTTGCTGCTCTCTCCACCTTCTCTAAGCTCTCTCCATCCCTCCATCCTTTGCTCTTGGACTATGTACCTCCATCCTTCTCTCTCCATCCTCTTCATCCTTTGCTCCATCTTCTCCATCCTGCAAGCTGCAACTTGGCAGCCTGCTCTCCAGACTCCATCCCTCCATCCTTCTTCTCTCCATCCTCTCTTTAATCTTACCTGTAACCTCTCCATCCTCCTCCTCTCCATCCTGCTTCACTTCTACCTCTGATCCTCCAGGCTCCTTCCACCTCTCCATCCTCTTTTACCTCTGAGCTCTCCATCCTCCTTCTACCTCTCCATCCTTTCTCACTTGTGACCTCTCCATCCTCCTTCTCACCTCTCCATCCTCCTCAATGCCGAGAGATGCTTATTGGGTCCATGTCTCCCTCCTGGATAGTTATAAAGGAGGCGGTGGCTCCAAGAAGTGGAGATGCAACTATTGCGGCATAAGCAAAACGGAGTCTGTCACACGGGTGAAAGACCATCTAGCAAGTGTTCCCAACGAGGATGTAGGACCTTGTGAGTTCGTGCCTACTCCAGTGAAAGGTGGCCTAACAGAATGGAAGCATGTGCGTATGGCAGCCTTGGCTGCAAAAAGTGGAGGACAAGGGCTGCAAGATGAAGAAGAGGCTATTGACACTGAGCCATTGGATGATGCCAACACATTGGGTTCTGCAAAGAGAAGTAGAGGGGCATCAACTACATCGAGCGCGGGTCCTAGTGCTACAAGAACACCCTTGCCACATGGATCAATTAGTGTGGATGCTAGTGCGGGGAAAAGAGGATCACTGCAAAGGTCTAGCATTCAAGCACGCTTGCAAAAGCAAGCAGTTTTTGCAAGCAGTGAAGGAGGCCACTAGTGAGCTCACAAAGCTCTTCATACAATATGCACTACCCTTTCATGTGGCGAAGACTACACGATGGAGGAAGGCCATGAGAGCCGTAAGCCGCATTGGGTATGAATGGGAAGGGCCTACATATGAGGCCTTGCGGACAAGAGAGCTAAGAAGAGAGAGGGAATGTGTGGAAGACCAAATGAAGCCCTTGAAAGAGACTTGGGAAAAATATGGATGCACACTCTTATGCGATGGATGGTCAAATGCACGCAAGAGGAATGTGTACAATATTTTAGTCTCTTCTTGCAAGGGAACCATGTTCTTGAGAGCCATAGACGCTTCCACTGCAGGTACAGTGATTACAAGGTTGTATATTTGGGAGCATTTACGGGCAGCCATTATGGAGATAGGTGTTGAGCATGTGGTGCAGGTGGTGACAGATAATGGCAGCAATTGTGTGTCAATGGGTGCCATGTTAGAAGATGAGTTCCCTACCGCATGGATTGGGCGGTGAAACCAATTTCACCGCTTATTCCATATAGCACGGATGGACTCAACCCTAAATCATGCCACAAGAAATTAGAATGCATTATGCATGCAAAATTCATAGACTATAGATAATAGTACATACATAATATATATCTGAAAATTCCAGGCTTCATGATAACAAATTGCAATGTAGTAACTGCAATAATTATACGCACATGTATTGCATCCGCTCTGGCACACTCAAGAGTAATATGAGAATGACGAGTTGGAGGAGGGGATGCAAACGTATCTACAAAATTGGACGGGTGGTGACTTGGAGATGCAACGAAGAATGGAGGATGAACTTCTATTGTTCCGCAATCACAGCCTCTCCTTTGGTCAACCTACGGCTAGGCTCCGAGAGACACAGTTGCAACCTGTCTCCTGGTGGGAGAAATATGGCAACTGTACTCCTACTTTGGTAATAGTCTAAGAGACAAGTTCCAACGCCACTAGTTAGAGCTTAGTCGTTAAGTAATTTGAAGTTTTATCTACTACAAATATGTTTAAAGTTATCAAGTTCCTGATACTTATCTCTGCTTAATTGGCTTATGGCAGAAATGCTTGCTATACGTGTTCTCTCACAGGACTGCAGTTCCGGTCCTTGTGAGAGGAACTGGAGCACTTGGGCCCTCTTTCACACAAAGAAGAGGAACAGATTAAGCACGGCTCAATTGGAGCGGTTGGTGTTTTATCATTGTAACCTCCGTCTCCTTGAGTTCGCCGCCAGCTGAATGTAGACAAGGTGAACGTGGAGAAGATGAAGGCCATACCAGATATCCCATGGGAGGAGCTGGACATATACACCATGTTGTATGAGGAGCTGTCAGCACCACCACACCACACACGATCATACACTCAACCATCTCGAGATGGTGCTAGTACTTCAGTTGCACCCGATGGTCCTGATCCTGATGTTGATGATTCTTCTTCAGACAGTGACACAGATGCCTCAAGCTTATCTGAGGACGCAGAGGATGACGATGACGAGGAGTCCATGGATGATGCAGAAGATCAGTAGTCCTGCTGCTTTTTTTAATATCATCCATGGGTGCTTTTATTTTGAGTCTTGCATGACTCATGAGTCATGATCATAAAATTTGTGGATCATGAATCATGATCATCTATGGAGTCTGGACATTGGATACTGTCAAGTTTCAAGTTTCAAGTTTCAACTTGTGTGCTAAGTTTAAACTTTAAAGTACTTCAAACTTCTAAATTTCAGATTCTTGTAAGTTGTAATGCCAAACTTGTTAGTCATGACTCATGATACATGTTGATTTCAGATTATTGAAGCATCATTCAAGAATTTAGAATCATAGAGGCATGAATGATGCATTGATGCTTGAAGGCTGAAGCTTCAAGTATAGATAATTGTAATTTGTATTATGTATGATTTGCACTCTATTGATAATTATATTATGTATAAAAAATAATTTTTTATACATAAATTGTATCATATTGCCGTTTCTTCCGTTTCCGTTTCGACGGTGCCCGAAAACTCCATTTCTTCCGTTTCCATTTCTTCCGTTTCCGTTTCGGCTGGTAACTATGCATACACGTATCTTGGGGTCGTCTTCTTCGGAACCATCTTCACTATGAGACCCGCGATGCAAGCACGCCTGGGCAAGGGATACGCTTCATTGGCCAAACTAGAGAGGCAAGGCTTTCGCTCGCACTTTCAAGATCCACGGACCAAGGGGCTGCTTTTTGACTCCTTGGTCCACCCAACGGGGATGTATGGCAGCCCTTGCTGGGGGCCAAATTTGTCAAACCTAGAGTGGGCTCGTGTGGAGCGGCTACAGGTTCTCATGCTATTGCAATTGATTCGCAATAAGCCATCCGTTCCTCACTAGATCGTTCAGGCTGAGTTTGGGTCATCCCTCTTACAGCTAGATGTGGCATTTCAGGTCATCATCGAGTCAGGGAGTACGAGGATTACACTTCTGAGCAGAGCAGACTACCATGGCTAGCACTGTCCTACTATCAACAGGAGGTGATCGGAGATGCTAGTATGCACGCACAAAGAGATGGTTTGAGCCACTCGGGCTCCACATGGATAGACTCCCTCCCTTACAGTACAGTATGTGTTAGAAATCAAAAGGGAATGAATCACTCAAACCTCCACCCAAGATCTCTCCAACTCTTACACTCACTCAACTCAGATAGATGATCATAGATGCAATAAACACTCTCTCAGAAATAAATATGGACGGAGAGAGAAAGAGAGTATATTCATCCACCAAATGGTGGGCAGAAAAATAGCTCCAAGGGAGCAGTACAAAACACAGCAAAGTGCTGGAGAATATTGATGGACTCTCTCTCTCAGCAACTGCTCCAGATCTGAGTGCTTAACACAGCCTTGGAGAGGTGCATTCAGTCTTGCACTGGATGCTGGAATGAAGAGAGGAGTAGGCCTTTTATAGGCACTGCCCAGGCCCCTTGAGTTGACCGACCAGCAGGGTCGGTACCCTGTCTGGTGGCCGACCACATGGGCCCTAGAAAACCGACCAGGGTTGGCCCTGGTCGTGGCCCTGGTTGGGCCGACTTGGCCTGCCACAGGCCCCTATATAAGGGTGCCCTGTGCAGCCAGTCTGCGCTGCTGCAAGAGCCTCCATGTGAGGCCTAAAGCCCCGTTTTACCTGCTGTTGCAGGCTGCAACCAGCCCCTATGATGCCGGCCTGAGTCTCTCTCTCTCCCCAGCCCTCCTACCTCTCACTGTGCCTTGTCCCCTCAAATCGGGGGCTCACAGGTGGGCACAGTGAGTTAGGGCACAGTGAGTTTCTAACAGTATGGACGCTCCGTTTTCTCCCCTCCTGTCACACGAGGTCAACCAGGTCATCTGTGAGGATCTCTTACAGCTACACACATTCCGGACCTGGCTGGGACCGAGCGAGCTTCGAGTGAAGCTCAGCTTCTATAGGGATCAATGATTGCATATCATAGAGGAGGGTTTCCTTGACCCACCAGGATACACGCAGATCCACCTACCCCACTCACTGAGGATCGAGAGCGGCAGAGCAGAGGACCTACCCAGGAAGAGGCGCATATGCACATTATGTGACATACAAGAGGTTGAGACGGAGGAGCACTTCATCTTCAGGTGTCCTATTTACTATGAGATCTGCCTCTTCAAATATAGCTTTGGGGTTTTGTCCCGATTCCTCTCCTATCTAGACCAAAGATGCTTGGTGACTTTCATTCATGAGGCAATCTGGCACCGCGAGAGGCTAGTTTGATCACAAAGACAAGAGCAAACTTCTTATTTGGCAAATCCCTCTCAGAGCTCTATCACAGAGTTCTTCCAGCCAGATCACACAGACCCCCACGATACGAGGCCTCAACATGAACGTGGCCCAGAGCCAATGACTCGACAGTTCAAACAAAGGGTTGACACGCAAATTACACTTGGGGATATCCCCTCTCTGTTCAGAGTCGGAGCCTGGCTAACAGGGGTTACTGTAGCCCTTGTTAGGAGCAAAGCTATTACCAGGAGACGTCACAAGGCCACACCAGTGAGCAGCCGACAGCACTCTATTGCTGATTTCATGCCTCCATTCCCTCATCCACTCTAATGTCCTCATGATGATGATGATACGAATGATATGTAGTTGTTTATTGACATTGACTATGTTATACTTAGTACTATCATTTTGCATTTTTTGCATTCTGCATTGGTGTGGATAGTGGTTTAGTAGCTCCACCCTCACCGCTTGTTTGTACTAGGATTTTCAGTCTCATAGACCCATCAATCTTCCAAAGACTTTAACTCTCTCTCTCTCTCTCTCCCCCCCCCTTGGAGAAGTCCTACTTCAGAGATGATTCCACTCTATTGCCAAATATTAACCTTGAGGAGGTAGGTATGCTACGGGTTTCGGATGACAAGCAAGGTCCATTCTCATCTTATGGGCAAGCCCTGTTAGACCTCCGCACGATACATGATCTCATTATCTATAATGGTCTTGACAGATGGCCTGCTTCAAGCGGTTTCACATGCTTTTCACATGGGGGGACTCCAGTGTTGTTGATTACATCATGGGATCCCCTGTCTTCACATCTCGCATTACTGACTTCACTGTAGCACCTCTTCCGCCAGGGGCTGATCATACATACCTTTTCTTTAGCATCTCCACCTCCCTTCGCACAACACCTTCCACCCCACTAAGTGCTTACTCCACCTACCACGATATACGCTTTGATCGGGATCACTCACCTTCTTACTCTGGCCGTTTGTACATACTTCTTGCTTATATTGACTTCATACCCCTTTTAGAGGATCGTGCTGCCCTTGTCACCCGCTCACTACACGAGGCTGCCATTCACACTTTCCTCCACACCACCCGCCCACCACCCCCTGGAACCGTACCCTGTAATAGTTGGTACGATGATGAGTGTAAGGCTTTATGCCGTCAACTCAAATTCGAAACTAAGAACAGTCTTCTAAGCGCACCAAATACGCTACGCGAATACCGTAGACTAGTACAAAGGAAGAAACTAGACTTCATTCGTCGGAACGAGGAGGAACTACTGAACATTTTGTTTAGTAGAACCTCTAAGGACTTTTGGCAGAGATTTCTAGAAGGATGGTCCCCTCCGCCACTCACTGACACTCAGATCTGGTTTGATTATGCACGCACACTTTATGACATCCCAAATCAGCCAGTCCCTAACCTATCACACATGCCTTGTCCCACATCCTGCACCCTCTTCACTAGAGGAGGGGTAAAGGATATCGTAATGAAACTTCATAATGGCCGAGCGAAGGATCATGAGGGGCTATGCACTGAGTTCATTGCATATGGGATTAACCTCCTAGCCCCAATCTTAGCAAAGCTTTCTAATGAAGCTATTTGTTTGGGATTTCCACACACTTGGACCATTAACGCTATCTCACCCATCCACAAGGCAAGGGATCCCATGAGCTCGGAGAATAACAGGACCATTATGATTGGACATGTCACGTCCAAGATTTATGCATCAGTCCTCAGCAGAGGGGTTTTAGAGACACCTAAACACACTACAGTCCTTTTGTG
This sequence comes from Dipteris shenzhenensis, assembly GCF_047967505.1. Lineage (NCBI taxonomy): Eukaryota > Viridiplantae > Streptophyta > Polypodiopsida > Gleicheniales > Dipteridaceae > Dipteris > Dipteris shenzhenensis. The sequence goes on along the minus strand of NC_141622.1, from coordinate 40,770,488 downwards.
AGTCTCATGATTTCGAGGTCAACCTGGGTAAAACCAAGGTCATGATCTTCAATACATCTCGAGCCATCATGCGTCAGGAGCAGTTCACATTTGCGGGGTCATCTGTTGAGATAGTTTCATCATACACTTATCTTGGGATTATCTTCTCCGGACCCAGCTTCACTATGAGACCCGCGATGCAGGCACGCTTGAGTAGAGGGTATGCTTCATTGGCCAAACTAGAGAGGCAGTGCTTCCACTTACACTTTCAAGATCCACGCACCAAGGGGTTGCTTTTTGACTCCTTGGTTCGCCCAATGGGGATGTACGGCAACCCTTGTTGAGGGCCAGACTTGTCGGATACAGAGTGAGCCCGTGTGGAGCGGCTACAGGTTCTCATGTTATCACAGATGATTCGTGGTAAGTCATCCGTTCCTCACCAGATCATTCAAGCTGAGTTTGGGTCACTCCCTTTGCAACTAGATGCTGCATTTCAGGTCATCATGTATCTGTACTGAATTAGGTAATATGGGGATTATACCTCGGGGCGTAGCAAGCTACCATGGATAGCTCTATCCTCTTCTAAGGCACTTGCAACAGGAGGAGACCAGAGGTGCTGGTATATGGTTTGAGCGATTGGGGCTCCACATGGATAGACTACCTCCCTTCTAGTACAGCATGGATGCTCCGTTTTCTCCCCTCTTATCACACGAGGTCAAACAGGTTATCCGTGAGGATCTACTACAACTACACACATTTCGGACCTAGTTGGGACCGAGTGAACTCCCAGTGAAGCTTAGCTTCTACAGAGATCACTTCTTACACATCACACCAGAGGGTTTCATTGACCCACCGGGATACACGCAGATTCACCTACCCCACTCGCTGAGGATCTCTCTTGAGCAATTCCGAGTCTCTTCACATAGACATCGCATCGAGAGCGGCAGAGCAGAGCAACTACCTAGGGAGAGGTGCATATGCACACTGTGTGACATGCAAGACGTTGAGACAGAGGAGCATTTCATCTTCAGGTGTCTTGTGTACTATGAGATCCGAGGGCGTTTCCACTGCCTCTTCACGGATAGTTATGGGATTTTGGCATGTTTCCTCTCCTACCCACACCAGCGGTGTTTGGCACGTTTCATTCATGAGACACTTAGACACCATGAGAGGATACTCCGAGCACAGAGACAGGAGCAGACTTCTTCCTCGACTGATCCCTCTCAGAGCTCTATCACGGAGTTCTTTTGGCTAGATCACATGGACCCCCACGAGATGAGGCCTCGACATGACCGTGACCCGGAGCCTATGACCCAACAACTCAGACAGAGGGTCCACACACAGATCACACTTGGGGACATCCCCTCCTTGTTTAGACTCGGAGCCCGACCAACGGGGGTCACAGTAGCCCTAGTCAGACACAGAGCTACGACCAAGAGACGCGCCAGGACCACACCTTTGAGTGGCAGACAGCACTCTATTGCCGACTTCATGCCTCCACTACCTCATCCATCCTGATATCTTGCTGATGCCGAAGATGATGATGATGATATTCATGACGATGCTGAGATTGACATATAGTCGACCATCGACATGACTATGTTGTACTTAGGACTTAGTACTGCCATTCTGCATTTTTGCATTTTGCATTGGTATGGATGCTCGTTTAGTAGCTCCACTACCACAGCTTGTTGTATTAGGATTTTCACAGTCTCATAGACCCATCGGTCTTTCGAAGACTTTAATAAACTCTCTCTCTCTCTCTCTCTCTCTCTCTCTCTCTCAGTTAGCGAACAGATACTACATATGGGCACCTGTAGTGAGAGAGTATGTAAGCCTATGCCAGTTACATTGATGATTGGTATTAAAACATCCAAATTTTCCTTCCCATGGTCTGAGAGGAAGGCTGAGATTACTGCGGCCAAAAGAGGACTGAAAAAACTGCTGTTATAGGGCTGCTTCCTCACTCTTCTATTGTGGGCGTGGATGCCTTCAGTAAAATAAAGTAAGGCCTGTCTGGAAAATCTGAGGCCAAGAAGCCTGATGGCATGGCCAACCACCAGCCAACTTGTCTGTCCCCATTTTGCCAACCAACCCCCCCCCAAACAGCATACAGAGGTACCAACACTGGACAGTTGACCAATGACACACTGATGGGAATTCCGCCCTCTTTTTTTAGTCTCATTTGGATGGTCATGCTAAGGCTATGTGTATTCTTTCACAGAGACATCACCGTGTATCTCTATTTTGCTATTCTTGTCCTAGACATCAACCTTGGGTATGGATGCCCACTTTTTCTTCAGTCTCGTAGACCGTCCTCTCTCTCTCTCTCTCTCTCTCTCTCTCTCTCTCTCTCTCTCTTTGAGTTAGCATTCACCCTTCCACACCAAATAGATACTACATATGGGCACATGTGAGAGAGGATGTAAGCTTCATGCCTGTCACATTGGTATTAAAACATCCAAAACTTCCTTCCCACAGATTGTGACGAAGGCTGAGATTACTACAGCCAAAACAGGGCTGAAAAAACTGCTGTTATAAAGTTGCTTCCTCACTCTTCTATTGTGGGCTTGGATGTCTTCAGTGGAATAAAGTAAGGCCTGCCTTTGAAAATCTGTGGCCAACCAGCCTGATGGCATGGCCAACCACTCAGCGGACCCGTCTGTGCCCATTTAGGCCCAACCCACCCCAAAACAGTATACAGAGGTTCCGACACTCCGATGGACAATTGACCAATGGCTCACTGATGGGGATTCTGCCCCCTTTTCTGGCTTCATGTGGACAGTGATCCTAAGGCTATGTGTACCCTTCCATGGAGGCATCACAGTGTCTTTCTATTTTGCTATTCTCATCTTAGACATCAACCTTGGGTGTGGATGCCCACTTTAGTGGCTCCAACTCTTAATTTATTGTATGTGGGTTTCTTCAATCTCATAGACCCTTCGGTCCTTTGAAGACTTCAACAAACTCTCTCTCTCTCTCTCTCTCTCTCTCTCTCTCTCTTAACACACACAACCTTTTTTTTTGTGGAATCTCTAACACACACACACACACAAAGTCAGCATTCACCCTTCTGCACCAAATAGATACTACATATGGGCACATGTAGTGAGAGAGCATGCAAACTTCATGCCTGTTACATTGGTATCAAGACATCCAAAAATTTCTTCCCACAGATTGTGAAAGAATGCTGAGATTCAAAAGAGGGCTGAAAAAACTGCTGTTATAGGGCTGCTTCGTCACTCCTCTATTGTGGCCTTGGATGCCTTCAGTGGAATAAAGTAAAGCCTGCCTGGAAATGCGACCAACCAGCCTGATGGCATGTCCAACCACCCAGCTGACTCCTCTGCCTCCCCCCCCCCCGGTGAGCCCACTATAAGCATCATTTTGCTGAACCCTCCACCACATTAGCTTGTGGAGCACATAATAACACAGCTGGCAGGAACGTACCATTACCAGTTAAGTCCAGCTAAAAGGAACTATAACTAGAGAGAGTTTAGAGGCCATATGAATCTTTTTGGAGATTAAAAATGACTTGATTTGGGAGAATTTTCCATGTTGCGCTAAGTTACTTACAGGAGTATGCATACACTCTGGGAACACTTCAGGGTAAACACCTGTCCGAATAGGTAGGGTTGGGATTCGACATTCGGGCCGTAACATTGGTTAAGCAAAACAAAATAATTACTAGTGGTGTGATTGCTTCTGATGGGATCTGTATCACCCAATTGGAAATCTCTCATTGGGAAATTGATTCGGAACAACTAAGAATCTATCCCGGGGATGGAGTCACTTTCCCTACCTCAATTCCGGGAACCAGTCCCATTTCTTAATAAGTGATGAAACTTCCACAATGCAGACTGATAGTCCCAGGACATTACAGGCTATCCAATCCTCAAGACTTAATCAGCCAGTATCAGCAACGGGCAGCCTATAAAAGGCAGCTCATGGCCATAAGCATTTGCAGCAGTTCAGACCTCAGTCCTCACAACACCCTCAAAGCCCTCTCATACCCACCATATCCAGTGCTCAAATGCTGTATGTTCCCAGACAGCAATAGCCTAGTAGATCCAGCTCCCTTCATTAGGGAACCAGAAGATGCAGACAGTCCCCCTTCAGTAAGAGAAGCCTACCGTCATATTCAGCGTTCCTTGGGTGATTGCCAAGGCCAACAGTTATATAGATCTAGATGAACCCAGGAGCATGCCCAAACTCATCATCTAGTAACACAACACATAGTGCTGTTTCAAACTCGCAAGGTTGAAAAACATAAACTCCATCATGTATAGCAGGGACTAGCTATTATGATGACGTCATTAGCTCCCACCAGTGGGTGTAAACCATAGTATAAACATTCCACATATGAATCCACACACCCACATGTACTTGAGCATCCACTTAAGGTTTTCGTACTGAGTTTTCTGTCAGCAGTCCAGGAGTTGAAGGGCAGACTCAGCGGTGACAAAGGCTAGCACTAAAGGAGAAGGCCAATATAAAAGTAGTCCACATTCTCTTCATTCAAGCTACAAAACTGCTTGCACCAACAGTAAGTAAAACAGTAATTTGCATAACTCTCAGTCTTCCACTGTGAATGCAACATTTGCGAGTATGAGGTGGTGAATCTTATGCATGCTCACATTCTGTGTGTGTAAGTGTGCGTGCGTGTTTCTATCCCATAGATGATATTTGGCCTCCATACACGTTAAAATCATCATCATCATCATCATCATCTCTCTCTCTCTCTCTCTCTCTCTCTCTCTCTCTCACACACACACACAGCATTCATACTTCTTATCTATAATAAAAGTCCAACCTTGAGAAAGTTGCAAGCCTTCTTTTATATAACTGAGTAATTATACAGGCAAGAAGCACTTAAGCAAGGCAAATTAGCCAATCAAACATGGAATCCTTACAATGACAAATTTGGTGCAGACTGCCGCAAAAGTATCTCGAGACTCGTTTCAAATGTAGCTTTCTTGCTGATTACAAGTCCATGTTCAAATCGTCCAAACCTGATTCTCATGGAGAACATAATTTTGCAGGAGCTCGCCATTATACAAGCTCTATGAATGCCATCGGAGCATTATCTCCTCTTCTTGGCATCGTCCTTATGATTCGAGTATACCCGCCATTTCTCTCACCGTAACGATCTGGAACTTCTGCAAACAGAGCATGCACCAAGGTTTTGTCGTACAGGAAGCCTAAAGCCTGGCGCCGTTGATGTAGAGAGCCTCCCTTCGCAAGAGTTATCATATGATCAACATATTTCCTCATAGCCCTGGCACGGGCTCTGGTGGTTTTGATTCTTCCATGCCGCAACACTTCGGTAGTGAGACCACGGAGGAGAGCGCGGCGCTGGTCGGGGGGCCTATTGAGCTTAGGCACTTTTCTCCCATGCCGCATGGCGAAGACCCGGGAGCCGTTGGAGACGCCGAAGCTGGAGCAACCAAACCCAGACTCTTCAAGGAAAGGTGAAATGAAAGAAGGTTAGAGAAGGAAATGGAGACGGAAGAAGAGCCAAATGAGGTGAGAAAAAGAATGCTGAGGCGAGAAAGCAATGGATTGAATGCGTACCTGGGAATGTGAGGCGATTAAGAAGGAGGGAGGAGGAGGAGGGAAGGGCGGAGAGGCGAGAGATGGAGAGGCGACGAACAGGCATGGGGAGGGAGGCACGCAGGGAAGCCATACTCCAGCAGGTGGTGCTGCTGCAGGAAGCCATGGAAATCGCCATAGCTCAAAGCTCACAATACACACTTTACCGGCTTATCCTCTCTCTCTCTTTATCATGGCCTTTATTTCTCACTCTAGCTGCATATAGAGTTTTCTCTAATATTCACCTTTTTATCACGATCCATTGAGTTTTTCTCTATATTCACACCCACCATCACTTTCACTTGTAACATCATTAATCATTCAGAAGGCCTCCCTAGAAAATAGCGAACCAGATGAGGAATTAGACTTGCAGCGTGGAACAAAGGGAGGAAGCTAAGGGAGAGAGAGAGAGAGAGAGTAGAGAAAAAGATACACGATTTCAAGGGAAAAAAATAGCAAATGGAACTTTGACCAATCATAAAATTTCTAAAATTGAACAAGTTGAATACAATCAAGAGGCCTGCCCGAGGGGGTGCTCAAAAGGGGGGCAATTGAAAGGAGAGAGAGAGAGAGAGAGAGATGAATTATATTCAATAGGCCTACCTGGGGTAAGTAGAATTGAGGAAAAAACGACCTCAACGATGAGGGGTTGAAAAAACTTGCATCGAAGAAATTCGGTGTTGCTTGATCTTCCACTATCCAACAATAGCTACTTCGGCCTTTCATGTATGGCATCGATGAGGTCTTCTTTTCAAGTAATAGAGCGAGAGGAGGGCATGCACAACGGGGGAGGCTTGACCTATCACTCAACCACACACCAAAGGAAGCAGGCAACACAACTCACCTCATGAAATCTACAGTGGACTACTCATTGGTGCTTCACAATAAATAATTAAACTTGGCAGGCCTACCCTGACCATGTCAGGCCTACTTGTTTTCCTCCCATGGCAAACTATATTCTAACTAGAACTATGCTCACATTTTCCATTTGGCCCAAACTTTGACTTCCTAACCAACTCTCTCACTATCCTCTCTCTTCCAAAACATTCATTCCCGCCACTTTCTAACAGCTGCTTTCAAAATATCTTCATTCCACTCTTGATTAGTCATTCTCTCTCCTTTTTGCTCACATATTTCTTCCACATTCGAAAATCTCTAAGAGAAAATTCTACCCAATCTATGTTCATCCCTCTTCTCTTCCATTCCTTCTCTACTTATTTCACTCTCTCTTAGAAACCAAAGTTGCGACCTAAATGTGCTTGGAAGGAGTGAAAAACGGGTGTTCTTTCATTCTCAATTCTTTCCCTACCTTTTTGGAGTATAGAGAGTCAAGTTCAGAAGTTGTGACCTAAATCTACTTGGAAGGAGTGAAAAAAATGGGTATTTTATCATTTTCGGCTCTTTCTCTACCTTATTGGAGTATAGAGTGTCAACTCCAAAAGAAGGAACACATATTTTTCAGGTAATGAAGTGATTTCGCCTTTAAAATTTTATATGTATTAAGTAGATATGTTTTTGTATAACACTTTGTCTATATGTTTGTTACAAAAGGCAAGGAAGAGGGAGAGATTGAGGTAGATGATATTTAAAACTACAAAAGACTATTTTTGACATTTTTTCTTCATTGGTATAGGAGGGATAGATAAATGAAGGGAAAGAGAGAGAGAGAGAGAGAGAGAGAGAGAGAATATTTCGAACTGCTATGCTTTTTTCTATTTAGAGGGAGAGAGACAGAAAATAGTCGTTTGTTTCTTCATTAGTATAGGAGGGATACATAGAGGAAGGGTGAGAGAGAGAGAGAGAGAGAGAGAGAGAGAGAGAGAGAGATTATTTTTTAAACTACTATGGTTTTTTATCCATTTGAGGGGATGAGTGAGGAACAAAGACAGAAAATAGTCATTTGTTTCTTCACTAATATAGGAGGGATAAAGAGAGAGAGAGAGAGAGAGAGAGAGAGAGATTATATTTTGAACTACTATGTTTTAATTTGTTTGAGGGGATGATTGAGGGAGAGAGACAGAGATTGTATTTCAAACTACTAGGTTTTAGAAGTATTAGAGAAAGAAGGAAGAAAAAGAGATACTAATCAAAGAGTTTTGGGAGGGAGAGAGAGAGTTATATGTTTTCTTTGTTTGTTGAGAAACGGAGCAAGAAGAGAGCATATCTTCAACTAAGTATTTCAAAATAATTTGCTGTTTGTTGGTGTGAGGGGTGCCTTGAAAGAGAGACTGAGAGAGAGAGAGAGAGAAGTATTCTATGTTTTTTGAAATAATTTTTTGTTTGTTTCTATGAGAGGTTTAATTAAAGGAGAGAGGGAAGGAGGGCGGGGAGGGGGGGGAGAGATATGCAAAGAAAGAGAAAGAGAGGGACAGAGAAAGAGAGAAGAGAAGACATAAATTTTGAGGGTCTAGGAAAGTAGAAAGAGGTAGAAAGAGCTAATTTTAATCATATGGTACATGGGCAGAAACTATGGAAGTAGAAAATGAAAGATATAGAAGAAGTTTACAGTTTGTTGTATTGAATAATGTTAAGGATGAGCATGGGGAATCGATTCCTCAGCTCTACAGGAAATATTCTTGGATCACAATGCAACCCGCTAATTATGGGTGCTGCAAAGTGGGTCAGAAAAATGCAATGGACATGTCCAAACATTGGAAGGGAAGGATCTTAGATTTTGAAATTTTTGTTGATAGTAACATAGTGACATATATACATATTCAGCATGTCTTTACCCATGCAAACATATACATGCATCCGAATATAGGACTTCCATATCGTAGGCCCAATTGTAAGTTTTACAAAGTGTACTAGTGCTTCATTTGCACCTTTTGGGATATTTGCATTTATTTGGGGACTTTGACACAACTACCTTATGCCTTGTATTTATTTTATAGATTTATATCCATCTACTTACAAAGAGTGGGAGCCTACAGCATGCGTAACTGGGGTGTAGCATGTCCTCCATGTTGAGATTGGGAGTCTTCAATATGAAGTCGCACACCATCAGAATTAAAAAGGAGAGGATCTTCTTCTATAACTCAATGTTCATTGTGCCAGATGAAGAAGGACACTACAGTAGATTAGAATCTCTTCCCTTGCCCCTCCCTTGCCTTCTTTTGATAGTCCGGAATGGCTGCTTCCAAGCATGGAGATAAGTAAAACATATAGAAATAGAATGTTTAATGATGTGAGAAATACTATGAAGCCAACTACTGGTAGAAGAAATGCTAGAGGTTGAGCTGGTTTCTTCCATTTCCATGCTTTGTTGATTTCTTTGCAAGTTGTAGGCAATTAAGGAAAATAAAGATTACTTACACTTACAAGAGCTTAGAATTGGATTGGCTATCTAAGCTATTTGACAATGGATGGACAACAAGAACATGTCATGCGGAAGATTTGGTACAATGTCGATTGAACACTTCAGATGTGACATTTTGGTGAGAACATCTTACAATTCTTGTTTGTATAAAAAATGATAAGGATAGTATGTATTAACAGATCCCAAATTTTGCACAGGTTCGAGATAACACTTCTATCGAACGAAGAGGCTTTTCAAAAATCAGCACAAATACAACGGAAGTTCCACGCCCTAGCAAGAATGCCTTCAAAGAGCAATCTAGGGCAGCTTAGTAATAGCTCTGCACAACATCATAGCAAGCAATCACGTGAAAAGTGGCTACAATTACATTCCACGTAGATTCTGCCAACAACACAGCAATGACGTTGCTGCAATTCCTATCCGGTTCAGGTATTCTCAACTTACTCTACAATAAAGAAAAGTGATTATGCAAGTGAGAGGAGGCAACAACAAGATGATGCCGCAATGAGCTCCGCTCCAACAATGGTCCGACGTATTTTTGACAGAAGTCCGAACAGTCCGACAAAACCGACTGAGAACTCCGCCAAGATTCCAACGGAGACCAAACTAAACAAATCAGACTACGGTTTGCCTCACAAGCGTCGCACGTGTCTTTTTTGACTTTTCGAATTTCGACTGAGGTCTGATGCCTTGTTGTTCGCGTATTCAATCCCGCGTCCAATCTACCCACTCCAGTCCGACTTTTGTCCGACTCTAGTGTCCGCCCATGGTCTGACCATTCAGTCCCACTCCGTCGATCCTCCAAATAAATCGTACAACAAAGTCCAACTATGCTTTGCCTATCCGACCTCATTCCACCAACTCACAGAAAACTGGGCAAAGGACACAGAGGACACTAGATTTGCCGTACCGACTCAAAGAGTGCGGTCCAGAAGTTACTACAAAATTTACTATCCGGTCTGACACAATTACTTTTGGAAGACCATGGTGTATAAAGATGTGCTTGATGAACAAATGAGTAGCTTGAACTATGGTCAAGGTCTTCTTACAAGGAATAAAGTAAGCCTGCTTGCTAAATCTGTCACTGATAGTCCAAATCATATCAAAACTTGAGCTAGTCGTAGGAAATCTAGTAATAAAGTCCATAGAAATCTGCTCCCATGGGCCATCAGGAATTGGTAAAGGCATAAGCAAACCTTGATATTTGCCCTTGTAGCTCTTGACTTTTTGACAAATAAGACATTGTGCAACAAAAGTTGCAACATCAACTTTAAGCTTAGGCCAGAAAAAATCTTGAATTACAATCTGATACGTAGTAGCAATGCCTCTATGTCCCATGTAGGGTGGCTAATATACCTCTTCTAGTACCAAGCGTCGAAATGGTGCAATGACACACAAGCGCTTTTCGTAGAATAGATAGTCATTATGAATGGAATACGAGGCCATAGGGGTGCTATTAGCTTGCTTAATCTTATGCCAAATTTTTGAAAAGTCTCGATCAGTAGGATAGTCCACCTTCATAGGCTTGAAATGTGGTCTCCCTCGATGACTGAGATATTATTTATGCCAGGTCGACGGCTCAGCACATCAGCAACTACATTGTCTTTGACTAGTTGATATGGGACCATCAGTTTAAAGCTATCAATAAAGGCAACCTATTTAATGTGCCGATCCGAGATCACCAACTGAGTAAGGAGATGTCTAAGACTCTAGTGATCAGTCTTAATGAGTAACTCGGAACCCATAAGAGAGTGTTTCCAGAGTTTAAGGGCATGCACCATAGCGGCTAATTCTGTATCGTACATGGAATAGTTTAGCTCTGCTTGTTTTAATTTACGTGACTCAAATGCAATTGGATGGTTATCTTGCATGAGCACAACCCCAAAACCCTGTCCACTAGCATCAATGACCATGACAAAGAAGGGTCTTGTAAAGTCCGGCATGGTCAAAACTGGTGTGTGCGTCATTGTACCCTTAAGTCATTGAAAAGCTAAAGTGTGCTGTTCACCCCAAGAGAAAGCACGAGTCTTACGTAGTAGTTTGGTCAATGGATATGCCTTGTGTGCAAAATTTCTAACAAATCTGCGAAACTACATAGACCTAGAAAAGATCGTAACTCATGGATATATTTAGGCTGTGGCCAGTTTACTATCACTTCTACCTTCTTGGGATCTACTCGAATGCCTTCAGCTTAAACAATGTGTCCAAGATATTCAATTTCAAGTTGGAAAAAAGAACTTTTCTCCGGGTTGGCATACAGTTGGTTCTCACGTAAGAGAGAGAAAACAAGATCCAAGTGTTTCTCATGTTCCGCTCAACTCTTGCTATAAATCATATCATCAAAGAAAACTACCACAAAGTCTTGATAGGGTAGGAAGATACAATTCATCATCCAACTAAATGTGGCAGGTGCATTGGTCAATCCAAAAGGCATAACAAGAAATTCATAGTGACCAGTTTGGGTTCTAAAAGCAGTCTTGAAAATATTGGGCTCAATCACTCTCACTTGATGATATCCTAACTTAAGATTGATCTTACTAAAGATTGTGGATCCTTTCAACTTGTCAAGTAGATCATCAAAACTCAGAATGGGGTATCGATTTTTCACTATGATTTTATTTAAGGCACGATAATCGATGCACATTCGGAAAGTTCCATTTTTCTTCTTGACAAGAAGAACGGGTGCCCAAAATGGTGAGCTACTAGGTCGAATTAGGCCTTTAGCCAAAAGGTCTTCTATTTGGAATTGAATCTCTTGCTGCTCAGTAGGATTGTGTCTATATGGTGATTTACACAGTGGTGCGCTACCTGGAATAAGGTCATCTTATGATCCTCAGGTCTAGATTGAGGTAGTAGGCCAGGGGGTAAGTCTTCCATAAAGTAGTCATCATAGGTAGCTAGAAAAGGATCCAAAGGCTCTTGCTTAGTTTTCTTAGTCTCAGGACTAGCCTCAATCTTATTGACCATAACCAGATATGTCTTCTCACATTTGTGCAAAGCTCTTTTAGCTTGGGTATGTGACAATATAGGCCAAGAGGGAAGATTCTTGTCGCATTCTAGAGTCATAGTCTCAGTGCCTTGAGTCACAGTAATGGTGTGTTCAAGATAATCAGGTTTGGCATTATGATCGACATGCTAGGGCATCCTTAGAATGAGATCTTGCTCACGCAAAGGAGCAACTAAGAAATCACGGCTCTCAACTAATGGCCCTAAAGTCACCTCAAGATCCTTAACCATTTGCAAACAATTATAATTCGATCCTTGAAAAGCTGATTTGACTTTATATTTTTTTTTGATGGTTGCAAGCCCTAACTTTTCAACTAAATGTTGCAAAATGAAAGCATGGGTGCTTCCATCATCAAATAAGACACTATGTTCTTTTTTGTGCAATAGTGCAGTCATATGTAACAAAGAAGTACAAAAATAAGATGCACTTTTACTTGAGTAACACTTACCTGAAGGGGTGTAGTCGGCATCTTCAGTGTCGTTGTCCTCATCCTCGCCCTCTTGCTTGAAAGATTTATCATGGGATCCATCATCAGTTGATCCGTTCGGAGTTGTTGTGCTGACTATTACCATTGGTACGTCCATTGATTCTCCCTCCATTGCCTCCATTATTGTTGGTAGCATTCTTTGCTTGGGTACCTATCTTGTGTGTAGAAGTGGATTCTTTGGACATTCATAAAAGTAGTGTCCCTTCTCTTTGCATTCGTAACATGTGACAAGTTCTTTGGTTCTTCGATGAATACATGACTCAGCAGGTTTCCAATTAGACTTACCATCATATCTACCAACTTTTCCACTTACACTATCCTACTTGAAGTATGAAGTATGCTTCTTTGCTCGAGGGGTGCGAGTGGCAAAGCTTCTTCCCTACTTTCTTTCTGACTCTAATGCCAAATCCATCGCATCAGAAGCTGTAGATGGTCGAAGCATACGTACATCAGCACAAATAGTAGGGCGTAAACCCTCAACATAGGTACGACATTGCTCCTTTTGGGACACTTTCTCAATGGTTCGCAATTGAAATAGAGAGGAAAGATATTTCTCGGTGTATGCATTCACACTCTCATTATCCAACTACCTCAATCTTCGCCATTGCCTGCGAGTATCCTCTTCAAACTGTGTAGGTAGGAAGCACTTCTTGATTTTATCTTTAAAATGCTTCCCATGTCTTTGGAACATGAGTGCTTTCGGCAACCACACTCCACCATAATTGTGCACTTCTTGTCATGTGACTCGTAGCAAGTTTTACCTTCTCGATCTCTTCGTACCGTTCTCCCAAAAAGTATTGATTGAAAGAACTAATCCACACAAGTAAAGCTTGTCCATCTCTTTTACCATCATATTTTGGAAAAGAAAAAGTTTTGCGATTAACTTATCGGACTTCTTCTTATCTCATGAAGCTTGAGTGCTTTCAAGATGGCCTTTCCCACATTGTCTTCATGGATGGACTCACGTGAAGGAGTAGTGTCATGATGTCGTCGTAGTGAAGTCTTCACATGTCGCTTCTTCTTCCTTTGATGTCTCATCTTGCTTCTTCCATGCTCACTATCACTGGTGTCTCATGATTTGCTACTTTCACTTTTTTCATCATCTTTGTCCTTGATACGCTTCTTTGTGACTTCAGTCATCTCTTTTAACACTCGATTTCTGCGTTCTTCGTTGGCTTTATGCGTGTCAACATGTTCCGCAAGTACTCAAGGTCCCATGCATGACGTTTCCATGCATCCAGTGAATCTGATGCATGCATAGGTTCCTCATCCTCAATCGATATAGGTGGCTTCCAAGTTATCATCACTTGGCATAGAGCATCTTCAATCTCTTGACATTGTTGCTTCTCATGCTGATATCGTTCTCGCCATTCTTCCTCAGTAAGTGTCATCGGTGTTGAACTTCTTCTTGACTGATGGTGATCGTTTTCCACATCCTCATCATGATGTAGATCTTCAGGATAACCTATCTCTGATGGAATATGCCTTCTAGACATAGTTAAGTATGTGCACAGTGCAAAGAAGAAATCACTATGAAAGGAAATACACACAAACACAAGACTTATCTCAATTCAGTTTCCAAGCTTTGACAACAGATATTTGTCAAATAGTATCTCTGAGGGCTCACGAACTCACATGATTCCAACAAGTGAATCCACATTGCAAGGTACAAAGCAAAGCTCGTGTCCAATAGCACTTGTAGATTGTCTCCTACTCTTGTGAACACTTGCTTTTGTTTTTTGTTTTTTTGAGATTCTCCTCTTCCAAAATCCATTGGGTTGCTCCCTTGTTTACACTATTGCCTTGAAGGATATCTTTATGACTAGGAACTTCAAAGAATAGAGTAAGAAAGTGACTTGATCTAGTGGATACCAATTGTTCAGGGGACTTGAGCTAGAACTGTACCGGGATGGGGGACCTCCCAAGAAGTTTTAAGAGCAATCTCCCAAGGCTTCCTCGCATGCAACCAACGGTTCCTTCAGTGCTAGGTATGCCAAGGACTATGCCTTGTTGCTGCCTTTGTCGTACACTTGGAGGAGCTAAGGCATGGGTGTGCATTCACAGTCTTTGACCTATTTACGTACGAATGACTTCTTTTACTACAATTTTTTTTTTGCCACACGTAATCCTACTTGTGAGCCGTTCTGCACTGTTTGATTTTGTTGCTTCGTTGTGCTCTTGTGTGCGGTGTCTGCAATCTGATGCATGTTGCGGTGCGTTCATAGTGTTCGACCTATCTACGTATGAATGACTTCTTTTGCTGCGATTTTTTTTTTCGTCGCCCATTTTCCTGTCTGCAAGCCATTCTGAGCTTTTCATTTTTGCTACTTTGAGCTTCATTGTGCTCTTGTGCATGGTGTTCGCAATCTGATGCATGTTGCGGTTTCTTGTTTAAGGACACAGAATGCGTGTGCTTCCCATGCTATGGACAATGAATCCTAGCTATGATACCACTGTGACAGGAAATGCTCACGAAACTTGCAAATCCTTGAAAAACATAGCAACACTCTTCGAATATATGCACAAACTCACAAATGGAAGAGATAGAACAAGCGTGCTGGTTGGGTACAATCACCTCCCATAGGTGTGGTGCTCTCCTTCCACCTCTTATGTATTTATGTATATTTCCCAAAAAGCTTCTGAGCAAGAATCATACAAAAACCTTTGTGCTCCTCTATACCCGATTTTACAAAAAGCCCATCCATCTTCTAGAATAGCTGGCTTTTTTTAAAAATGAATCTTTTTCTAACTTTAGTTTATACACTTAGCCAAGCCACTAATAATCCAAAATTAAAATATGTACATAAGCTTTTGTAATATCAAAAATTAGGCAGAAGCCTTATTCATCCCTGCATCACTGGAGTTGCACCTACGTGCCCAAAATATGGTGAAGCATGCTTGCCAGATGCCATCGCCTGATCAATTACTCTTCCCCTAAATTCACACGATCAATAGTAATGAAATATTTCAAACATAAGATAACCTTGGAATTAATCACCACAATATATCATCCTTTTAGTATTAGCAACGCAAAATCAATAAATCACAGATGAATGGTGCACACATGCGACACATACCATCTCATGGTACACCTGATGCTACACATGAATAAAATCGTATCGATGGTGCACACATGCTACACATACTGTCATTGTGTAAGTGGTGCACACAATGCTACACACTCATACAATAGCAGTCGTATTTCCAGCCATGTAGGAGCACACATGCATCACTACGGAACAACGAGCACACTTGCATTAGCTGTGCGACAAAAATGCTGGATCTCACTAAACTAAATACTAAAGGATTAAATTAATGGGATAATTCCAATTCTCGTAACAGATTGTTATTGCAGAGAGTGAAGAGATAGTCGGATGAAGAACCCCCCCAACCACCGCTCAAGAAACAGATTGTGATAGCCATTTTTGCCAACTTCAAGGTCTCTTTGGACCTTTGAAAAAACAAAAAATGTTTGAAGAAGATTGGCTTGCTTCAGTACACAAGTCTTCTGTGGACATCCTGGAAGGCTCCACAAGATCCTCTCGCACAGTATGAAGCTTTCCAGAAATCAGGAGGCATATTAAGCAACAATCTCATGGTGACACCCGAGATTATCTCGGCCTCTGAGATTATCTTGGAGGTTTTTCAATTGCCTTTGATTAAGGAGGAAGTAAAAGGATGTCGATAGTGAGATGCACAAGGAATTCAAACCGCCTAAAATTTTGAAAAATTATTTCTTTATTAGTAATGTGCAAGATACAGGCCACCGCCAATAACTAGTGTGGTATCTCAAAAGGATGCAGCTTTTGGTAAAGCCAAACATAATGAGCCGGGATTCCTATGTAGTATTATGTGTAGCTAAGAAGGGCACACACATAAGTTGGGCTCACCTATTGCATTCACATCTAATGGGCGAGATTGCAAAGAAGGATTTGACTACCTCTAATGCACATTCCAAGATTGCACCCTTCATTGTAGCATTGTTCAAATTTATAGCAGCGCATAGCAAAGAAGAGATGCCAAATGTGATTATACAATATTGAGAGGATAGAAGAAAACAAATGCATGACATAATGGAGCTACAGGAGAGAGCAAAGAATCTGACCAATTGAAGGATGCAATAGTGCAAGACTTGCAACTTTGTTAGAAGTACCTCTTGTGCACGAGGTATTCTTGATTTGATACATACAGATGTATAGGGTTATGCCCAAGAGGCATAGTATTCTCAAGATGAAGCATTCCAAGCGGTATATGGTAAGTCCTTAGTAGACACACTTTGGGACATGCCACTAGCCAAGGAGGAGATGCCTCCTTAGCAAGTAGAATAGAAATCATTCAAAAAGATCAAGCTCAACCAACGAGCTAAAGTGATGATGCCAAAGGAAACATGGTCAAATCCCGAGAACGACATGGCTCGGTTATTCCTCAACTCACCCCCCAAGACCCCATTTGAAAATTTGTCTCCAATCCATAAGCTAGACTTGTAAGAAACTCTTGTCAAGGAAACGCAAGCATTCGCAGCACCGACAGACGTGTCAAGCGTGCAGGCTGACCATGCCAATAGTACTTTGAATAGCAAAAGAACAAAGAAGCAAAGCTGCAACAAAACAGGTATAATAGTTGCAGAAAGACAAAGAGGCAGCACATGAATTCATGCTCAAATAGTGTGAAATGCAGCAACAGCTTGCCACCATTGCACAGGCCAAACTTGTAGCACTTGAGAATATGCAAAGTCTAAGGAGTAGTAGAGCAAACATATTACAAAGCTAATAGCCCAGGTTAAGGTACAACAAGATTGTATGCCTGCTCTGTAATAGGTTGGCTCCAAGAAATGAAGGACTAATTCTTTGTCTAGCTCGACTGTATGGGAGTGGATCCCAGTGACCTTCAAATCGAGAATACTTTGTTAAAGCGACATATTCATGCACGACAAAATGTAGAATAGCAACTCAGGGAAATGGCCGATGAAGTAGATATCATATTCCTTAGTAAATATGAATTTATTGAGTTGAAGAATTAACTAGTCAAGACATCCCAAGAGATGTGGAATAACTTGAAAGGAAGACTCTTTACTATTGCCAAGCAACCATACGATGCTCTTGCATCAGTTGCATATGCCTATGAGGCCATGGCCTATGAGCTAGAGACTTTGAGGGCAAGAACAAAGGATGCCTAGAAGAAGCAGATGGCATTGGATGACACTCTCACACTCTTTGAAACATGAAAAGCAGAGACTCCTACAAATTTCAATATGCCTGCAAAATTCATGACACAGATTGCTCAGCGTATAGCAGTACTGCCTGAAGAAGATGCCAGCACACTTAGTGGCCTGATCCACCACATAATGTTTTGCACTATGATTGTTACATTTTGAAACTTACTGTTGCCTTACAATAGTCGGACTGATCTAGGATGGCTACATAAACCTTGTATCAGCTCCTGATGGAGAGAGTTGTTGAGTTGATGTATTCTTTGCTAAAACATAATATACAAGAAATATACTACCTTTGCAAGGTTTCCTCTCTATTCTTTTTATATATCTTGTGATAGCTTTGTAGTCCGATTACTTTTCGATTATACTTTGACTACTATCACCTTATTGTCAGCAGTGGAGATGTGTTTGTGTTTTTCACTTGTTTGAAGACACTCTGAACACTCATATTTAAGAGCTTAAAAACAACATGTCTTTTTGTGGAAGAAAAAGTTAAAGCCTAGCTTCCTAAACCAACTGATGTCGATAAGTCTAGGCATGCACTCAATTTGGGTGTACTTGATTTAGTTGGTGAGCCCCATCATGTATCTAGTACACTAACTTTGAACAAAGGGTTGAGAGTCTAAAGAATTGGAATTGAAATCAACAACAACTCTGTGATGGATATTCAAAGAGTTTTGCAAGTCATGGTGATGTTTTGTGATATGCCTATGGAGGAATGCAATGGTGCTCTGAAGATTGTACTAAAGCTTGATAAAATTGAGTTGGTCAAAGGTCAAAAATTAGAAAGAGTGAGTTTGACAATGATTAATAGAATAATGGACCTTGAAGTTGAGCTTGATGATGTAACACATCAATCAAAATAGGAGATTTGGTGGTTGGCTGCCTTTGAGGTATGATGGAAATTTGAATTTTAATGCCATAATGTAAAAAGACTTAGAATATTTTGAAATAACATGTGATTTTTTTTTGCAGGTGCCAAAAGAGTCACATTCAATTTTGAAGTGGTTTTTTTACCAAAGTGGTATCCCAAGTGTGATCAAAGGTCATAACAATGGTGAGCTGCTTGAAATTGAGGGCTATGGATCCTACTATGTAGAATGGCATCTAGCTGTTGCTGACCTCAAGACTATTAAATGTATATTTGATGTGGCACATGGAGCAAATACAAGCCATTCTTGTCCACTGTGCATGCAAATGAGAGTACCTACAAAGGGTGATAAACGAAATAAAAAGAAATGGGCTTCTGAACTTGTAGAGATAGATGAAACTAAGGCACCAGATAGGGATGTTCCAGGGAAAGGACCATCAGGGATGTTCCAGGGAAAGAGCCATCATGAAGTCCAATTCTTGAAATTCCTCTTGAGCGAGTACACATTTGTGTGCTTCATGCTATTATGAGAATAATTGAAAAGTTGGTGCCTCTGTAAAGCATTGATGCACATAACTTGAAGTCCCAACACGAGAGTGAGAGGATGATTGCAAGAATTGAAAAGGTTCTTTCAAATATGGAACTACACTCTGGTAAAGATCACAAAATATGAGAAAAGATTTGGAAAAATAGGCAATGTTCCTTGTAAGCCAAGCTTTGGTGGTGTCAAGGCTTTAAAATTCCTTTATGTAGAGAAGAAGAATGACAAACTCAAACGTACAAATGAGTTTGATGTATGGAGAAAGTTACACAATGCTTGTTGTGAACAAGGGGGGAAGGGACAAAAAAGATTGGAAAAGGCTCAAGTGTGGTTAGCTCTTGATAGCTTGGTACCTTTACTACAAAAGAAAAGTTTCAAAGATGATGATGCACTGTGTTTCATCAATGCTATGAATGACTTTAGCCAGAATATGGAGATAACTTAGGGAAAGAATCATTTCACATAGTACATGGTAATCTCTAACTTGGACATTGAGATGTGCACATTGAATGGTCCTATAATTACTAATTTGTTTTTCTATTTGGCAGCACATTTTATATGCTCATGCACCATACATGCATGGAGTCATGGAAGCATCGGAGTGTGGTCCACTTAAGGCATGGAAAGATCGCATTGGCAAAGCAAGTTGTGCATATAACAGAGCGACTTAACACGAGGGTGGTAGAACTAAGTCAAGCCCAATGGTTCAATTTGTTCAATGGTGGTACAGGTGTATCGAAATAAGAGCAGCTACAACACTAGCATTCAAAGAGTCCTTAGTGTCCCATATAGTGCAAGATGTTAATGGGAACGTCGAAGAAGAATATATAACTCATCAAATGCAAGAGAGAATCATGCAAGGTGGCATGCAACCCGTCATAGACAAGGGCGCATATGGGTGGAGATAGATGAAAATGATGGTGTAGACTCTAGCAATGTGGATGCCCATGCATAAGTTTTAGAATTTCTTTGTAATTTTAGTTATGTGATTTAACAACGTATAATGGCCATGAATTGCAGTACAAATTAGAAATTTTGAGTTATTGGATGTTAATTATAAGTATTTAGCTCAAGGTTGCACTAATTTAATTTTTTTAAGAGTTTTTTTAAAAAACAAGTACTTTAAAAATTAGGGTTTTGGGCCCTATGTAAAAGAATGGGCCCTCATTTTCATTTCATTGTTTGAAGAGCTCTCCACTCCTACACCACCTCCCACTTGCCCCTGACATTTCCACCCTTTCTCTTGCACACTCTCTCCATCCATGGCCAGTAGGCCCAAGATCAAGGCACCAAGGAGATTGGCACAACAAGACCCACCTCTAGACTCGGAGACAGAGAGTGATAGCCCCCCCTCCTCTCCCCCCGATGATCCCTGTCAAAGGGAGAATCTGCCATTTTAAAGGCTAGAGAGGGAGCAAGGGGCAGGCCTGCAGATAGAGGGATAGAGGAAAGCACAAGAGGATCACGATACAGAGGCTAATGACTCAAAGAGCATAGAAGAGGAGCACGAGGAAGAGTAACATCAAAGGACAGAGCAAAGGACCAAGACAAGAGCAGAGAATCAGCCCACAGGGGAGAGGACACCCACCTCCAGGTCCAAAGAGGCCCTCCACATCCAAGAAGAGGCCCTCCACATCAAGGGCAAAGAGGCCCTCCTCCAATGAGGCAATACAGGTTCACAAGCCAGGGACTGTGGCACTTCGACAAATCAGAAAGTTCTAAAAATCTATCGATCTGCTCATCCCGATGGCAAGCTTCGCAAGGGTGGTAGACGAGGTCATGCAAGACCTCAACAATAGCTCCATGTCCCAGTATTACAGGCATGGAGTTGTGGAGGCTCCATGGCATATTTCTAGAGATGTCTTGCTTGCCTTGTAGCATGCAACTGAGGCCTACCTAGTAGACCTCATGGTGGATGATACCCAGCTGGCTGCAATCCATAGGAAAGGGGTCATTGTGACTGCCAAATATATGCACTTTATTGTCCATCTTAGGAAGCCTAGGGCACTTAGGGATTTTGTATATACACCTTGGGCGATAGTAGTTAGAGTTCATGTACTCTGCCTTTGGGCATCAGTCTTGTATCATCCTTTTTTTAATATAATAAAGTGTCTTTTTTTGCATTATCTTTGTATGTGCAATCTCAAATTTATTTTTATTGTATTTGCAATCTACAATTTACTTACATGCAATCTCAATTTACTTACATGGAAAATGAAATAATAAACATCAAATCTCAATGCAAAAGGAAATAATACTCAATTACTTAACATGCAAAAGGAAACAATGTTCTATGTAACAAACAAGAAAATAATTTAAAATTTGTATTCTTTATTGACATAGAGTGGTATTACAAAGAGCATCCACTTTCAGGCACAAGTTACTCTAGCTTATGCTTCTTGTTACTTGGTTCAGATCTCTTTTTTTCTTGCTGAAGAAGAGAGGGTTGCACAATTTCATTCTCTATAGCTAGGGGATTTGTAACACTATAGCTAGCCTTGCAATAGCTATGATGCTATTGAGAGGACTAGATCATGTGTCTGAGAACAAAGATAAAGCTACAATATGCCTAACCAAAACAACACAGTCCATAGTAGGACGGATGGCCCTCATCTTCACCATTCGACCAAGAACCTTGAACTTCATAATATTCAACTTTACATCTGACGATAATTGTCAATGGAAGACCAAAATGTGTTGAGCTCTGTTGATGTAGTGGCCACTAATCGAAGCCATCAGAAGACCCTCTGGTTCCACCCTTGCATCCAGCATATTCATCAACCCATAAGATATCATGCAACTAATATATCACATTAAAACCCTAAACCATGATTCATGATTATATAAATTAAAAAAATAACATTTTTTAGGAATTAATAAGAATTAGGGTTTTCTCACAGAGGAAAACTAATCTATTAAAACAATCAGATCTGGGAGGCCATTGAGACATGTTGCATGATGTTGGATTTAGGTTTTGGAAGGGGTTTGCATAAAAATCATGCACATGGTAACTTATGTCTCAATGGCCTCCTAGATATGATTGTTTTAATACATTATTTTTCCTTTGTGAGAAAACCCCAAACCTAATTGTATCCCTTATGGGCTAAATAAAAACCATAAACCTATTTTTTTTCCTATGTGAGAAAACCATAACCCTAATTTTTTCCACACGTGGAGTGTCAAGGGCAAGTGGGAGGTGGTTGTGGGAGTGCAGAGTCAAATTTATTCAATTTCAAGTGGTAGGAATAAAAAATATAACTTAGGGTACAAACCTCGACCAAATTTTCTTATTTTAAACTGAGGCTATCCTGCATGCATATCCTGCATGCATACTAGGAATGTGTATGGATTTTCAGCCCAAAATATACCCTGGAAGCATGATATCTAACATCATGTGACCAAGGCATATTTTGGACTAAAAATCCATATACATGCTTGGTATGCATGCAAGATAGCCTAGGTTAAAATTAAAAAATTTTGGTTGGGGTTTGAACACTAAACCCTAAGCCCTATTTTTTATTCCCTACCAGTTGAAGACAAAGCATGGATTTTTGTTGCTAAAATGGAACCTAGAATTATAATAATGATATTGAATCACATGCTGAAGCTGGCAAAGCTACATACCTGTTTTGCCTCATCGTGGACTGTGTAGCTCTACAGTGTCCAACTAGACTCAACTAGACTCCCTTTTGTGGCTGGTCTTAAACTTCATCCTGGCTTGAGGTGCCAGCTTCTTCATCTCTCTCCCCGAACAATTCCCTCTACAAATTCATGAACTCC
This sequence comes from Dipteris shenzhenensis, assembly GCF_047967505.1. Classification (NCBI taxonomy): domain Eukaryota; kingdom Viridiplantae; phylum Streptophyta; class Polypodiopsida; order Gleicheniales; family Dipteridaceae; genus Dipteris; species Dipteris shenzhenensis. The sequence goes on along the minus strand of NC_141622.1, from coordinate 40,747,700 downwards.
TCATCAAACATGTCATACTCTGGTGCAGCATCCTCGATACCTTCTTGTTCATTGGATTGCATCTAGATCGATGAGGCTCAACTCATCAAAGCGTGTAATCGCATCGATTGCTAGATTGACTGGAGCATCAAATTCAATGACATCATCAAAGGTTTGAGAGATGACATAGCACCTCATCCTCTCGAAGACCAGTTTCTTCCATCACTTCCAATAGGGTAAGGTATTCCTCTTGATTGGATCAACCGAAGCGAGGTGTGGCTTGGTTGCTACCTCATCTGGATTATAGGTGGAGGATGGATATGCATGCATCAAATATGATGATAAGATGGCCTTGCTCTCAACTTGCTCCTCAGCTAGGTTAATAGTATGCTCCTCAAGTTCTATGTCTAGGTTTATGTCATCTCCTCCACCACTTGTTGATGGATCTGCTGTGTGGGTCTCAGCGATGACTCAATGTCATGGGGATGTTGAAGAGATGTTGATGAAGCCTCCACTCCAAGCTACACCTTGTGAGAGCAATGCAAGGCATGAGCCATCCACAATTGTCACTCAAGTGACCTCCGGATTGTTGTGATGTGTTTTCACAAGAGAAAGAGGGAAGGGGGAGAGGGGAGAAGAAAGGGGAGAGGTGAGGGAGAAGGAGAAGGAGAAGAGAGGGGAGAGGTGAGGGAGAAGGAGAAGGGAAGAGGAGAGTGAAGGAGGATGGAGTGGCAAACACAAGGGCACTACAATGGAAACAAGAGAACACCCAAAACACTCTCTTGGAAGAGAAGAGGGAGCTTGTATTCAAACTTGTGCAAACAACAATGAAGACCAAAGTCAACCACAAGTCACCTTTTGAAGGGAGGGCCAACCCTAATCTCTTTATACCACTCTCCCTTCTTATTCTTTTACCATCCTCTTGGGCCCATCTAGCTCCAGGACACAATCTTGGCTCTACGAACTTGCCATTGTCCATCAAATCACATCAATTAACCAGCGGTGGCATATTGTTAACCAATCCGTTAACATGCCCCCCTTCCTGATCTTGATTTAGTCCTCAGGATCGTGCAACGTTTTTGTTTGTTGGAGTGTTTTCAATGAAGATAATGAAAAGTAGACTTTCGTGTGCACTGAGCTGAATCTTCTTTTGGTCGACAGAGGGATGTAGTGATTCGTATGAAATGCTTTCTGGAAGTATGGATGAGTGATTCGTATGGAGCTAGAACTTCATGGTTTGAGTGGGCCGAGTTGAGTAATTGTGACCATTCAAAGAAAAGAAAAAGAAAAATCTAAGGGGTAAGTTATTAGGAAGAAGGTGTTAGTAGGGATTGATGTAAGATCCTAGTGGTGTTAGTGTTAGTAGAGTAAGTAAAGTGCATTCTCATGCTCCTCTTAGGTCCCATATTTTATTTGAGTAGGACTTCTAATGGATTCTCATCAGACTTTGTCTTTGTCATGCCATGTTTGAATGTCTGGAGTTGTGCACGACATTTTGTCTTGCTTCTCTACATTGGAGTTCCTTTAAAATCCATTTCATTGAGGGCTTTGCTTAGAAGTATTTGAGCCTAATAAGGTTATGGGGCAACATCTAGAGCTTCATTTCCCGAGTCATCAAATCGAGAGGAGTCTGATAATACACCATACAAACCCCTAAAACTCCCCTAAAATGAGGACTATGGCTAAAGAGGTTTATAGAAGGGGGTTTCTAGGAAAGGATTCTAAGCTAGAATTGAAAGAAAAGAAAAATAAAGAAAAGAGGATAAGTAGACATTAGATAGTTAATGGTGATGTCAGTAAAGGAATTTGAAAAAAGCTTTGAGGGTTATAAAAAACTCATCCAAACCCATATTGGTGTAATCACCTTCACCTTGGAGTTGAATGCATCCTCAAGAGCTGCTTGTGTAGAACCACTTGTCATTCCATGTTTGAACTCAAACTCAAGACCCCGATGACTTATGTATAAGTCAAAGCCCTATTTTATTTTGGCTCTGCTGAAGGAATGTGTTGTTAATGCTGATTGGTGTATGGACTTTCCATAGTGTTTGTAGCTTATCATCCCAACCAAGGAGAGATGATGTACTTGTGATTTGCCAAGTGTGCCATGCTGAAACCGAAAGAGGACTAATTGCCTATTTTCACCTGGGACTTCCACATGTGAGTAGAGAGGTAGGACTTCCACATGTTATAAATTTATTGCTCTTGTGGACACACCTAGACCTAGCACTTGGAATTGGGTTCCTATTCACCTAGACCCATACCTAGCAAGAACATCATTTTGTAGACCACCAAAGGAATAGGGATTGTATAGCTATTGGGGACCTCATGTAAGTCTAATAATCGCTTCGAAGGAGAGTCATTAAGACATCACTGGAGATCTTTGTTGGCAAGCAGTTGCCATCTCGTTGGCAGCAATGTTGCTTGACATTCTTTGAGATCCTTGATTGTAGTAGTAGGTTCTTGTGGAGTTACTCCATTTTTAGGAGCAGGTTCTTGTGGATCTACTGTTGGCATGTTTCTTATTGTCGGTGTTGCACCATTGAACATTGCGATCTCCCACATGTACCACTTCTATGATACTCATCGTAATAAAGTGATGTATGTTCTATGTATCAAATGTGAGTAGGATCGCAATGTCTTAGAGATCTTTTGCTTTTGTTGAGCCCAAGTTTCATAGCTGAGAAATTTGTCAAGGATGAAGATAATTCATTGTTCACATAGAAGGTTCTTGTGTGGCTTTCATTGTGTTTGGAATTACTTGTGTGGCCGACTCTTGTGTAGCTTCCAAATAGTAGTTGATAGCATTAGAAGTTTGAATATTGAGTCGTGTTGTGTCAAACATGTGTATGATGTTCTTGTATTGCATGCATCCCCTCCATAGCCTTCAAATGTCCTTCAATCTCTCCTCTATGTAAAAAATTTGGCCAGCAATAATGCGAATAAAATAGCATATTGTCTCTCTAGGATTATGAGCTCTTATGCTAATTATGCATTGGGTCTAGAGAGGATATAGTATAGAGGGTGTGCACTATGTAGAGTTGCAAGCATGCCCTCTTTATTTGGGTTGTGATCTCCTATGCCATTGCATTGGTCTTGGCCAACTCTAAGAAAGAGAACATAGTATTGAGGGTATGTACAGACTCCTTTTTTTCTCGAGATTGTGAGATCTTTAACTTCATTAGTATTGGGACCTATGCAATTTTTGAATAAGAACAAAGTTTAGGCGTGTTCTATACATCTAGATTTCTTGGTATTTTGAGGTCTTTTACATATTTAGTATTAGGGATTGGCCAAGTCTTCGAAGAAAAGGGCATTTTTTCATCGAGCTTTGTGATTTTTATCTAGATTCCTATGATTGAAGTGTCAGCATGTAGTGTCTTATGTGATTGGACTCTTGAGTGTAGGTTAGGCTTGGTTGCATAAAGGCTTGGATAAACTTAAAGAAAAATTTTAAGATATTATCTCTTTTATAGGAGTACTATTTTACTTAGTCTCTATATGCAAAAGGAGGAATTCTTTTGTTGTGGTAGTTATAGCAATCATGGCTACATCAACCTCTAAGCCATCCTTAGTAGAGCTAAAAGTACACCAGAGAAGCCAACTACACCACTTGGTCTTGAGTATGATTTCATGGAGCTGGCAGAAAAAGATTACATCCATTTGAGATGTTTCATTTGTAAAAAAGATGCAAGTGGAGTTACTCCATGCATAAGAGGTTGATAGTAAACTTCAAATCAATAATTGTATAGGACTGGCTGCAAAATTTTTTGTAGCTCATTTGTGGTGACAATATGCAATGGTGGGTGAAGGAATCCATCATTAATGATTTGGATTTAGCAGGTTGTCTGATTGTTTTACATGGACAAATGAATGTTTATTGTTGCCCTCTCATCAGTGATGGTTTGTCTCTCCCAAAGGAAAAGCATTCTATAATAGTCTTACAATACAAGCGCCAGATCAAATCTCATGAATACATAGTATATTTATTGAGAGAAACAATTGATAAGGTGGGATCTAAAAATGCTATACAAGGCATCATGGGCAATGCAAAGAATTGTAGGTGTGCCAGCACCATTTTGAAAACAAAGTATAAGCACCTCTACTTTGATGGACATAATGCACATGGATTAGACCATGTCTTTGTAGATTGGCATAAAAAGCCATATGAAAATTGGTACAAGAAATTGTGGATGATGCAAAATCAATAGCCATATTCATAATGACACATGAAAGAATTCTTGGCATATATAAACCAAAATCCAACAAAGTTTTTAAAAGGTCTGCTACCATAAATTTTGTACTCATTTCTATACAATGGAACTTGAGATGCTATCACAGAGACAGTTGACTCCCAATATTATCTAGCTTGGAAACTACCTTTCAATTCAGAGGACGAGAGAAATAAATTAAGGGAGGTGTTAAAATCTTACATGATATGGTGCAATAGTGAACAATCTCTACTTGGCATGAAAAACCAAAATGTACCCTTGAGTATAGCTAGACATATGTTGTTGCACTCTTATTTAAGAAAACCTTGGTAGAAGGTGCATACTCCTCTATGTAGCACATGCTTATTATTAGATCTTGAGTGGTGGAACTTCCAAAATCAGTCAATGATGGAGGGAATAGAAAACATGCATATTACTTAGACCCCCACAATTTCAGTAATACGTGCATGTAGAGCTTTGGTAAGTATTGCATTAAAGACTCTAGGATTCCACTTCGCAATTATGGCTTTAAGAGGCATTTTGCCCACTAAAATTCTCCACAGTAGGATATTTAACCTAAAGGATGGAGTTGCTTGCCTTAACTTTAATAGCCTGAAGCTCTAGGTTAAAATTCTGTCCATGGGCACAAAGAACTTCTAGTGGTTTTTGGCTATCAGTGCTCCACATCTGCTTGACTCACCATTGAAGTCTCTGAGTGTCAACTTGGCAAAGGCCTTGCCATTATGCCAAACGAATCCTTTGAGGTCTAGAGTGTCCCTGAATAAGTGGCTGGTCGGCCATTCCTCCTTAATTCTATTGATAATGTCTCTAATCAACCATGTATCTATCGTACTAAGATCGAATATTTTTGCCACTTGTGGCACCATCCAATTGCAACCGCCCGAGTCCCATATTTGACTAAATATTTTAAAACCTTTCTTGAACAGTCTTGCTGCCATCCCCAAGTGGGATTTGATTACTTCTAGTCCTTTCTCAAAGGCCCAATCTGTGAGCCACAAAGACCTTCCTAGAGAGGTTCCCCCATACAAATCCCTAAGTCCTCCCCATTTGCTACCTTTTGACTTAGCCTTCCACACTTGAAACAACTTAGAGAGGACTTCTAATTGAGGTATTTTAATTTTACTTCCTGAGAGCAGAACGTCTTGCCAAGGATTGGATATGCCTTTTGGTGCATTTAGACATATTAGCCCATAGCTAGTTGCTCCTGAGATGGAGGATACTCTTGAAACAGAGTGCTTCCCATGCCATTTGTCTTTGCTTTTGAGAGAAGTGGCTACCCCCACATGGCAACATAGATAGTGGATTAGTTGTCTAGTAGGTATCCAATTTATCAGCATGCTCTCTGCCCACTTTGGCTTCACCTCCCACGCTAGCCATAAAGCCTTAGTCTTGCTGTTATTGACTTTTGAGTCTATCAATATAGCAAATTTGTCAAAAGTCTCCAAGAACTTGCAGTTGTTTCCTTGCATGCCTTCTAGAAAGCTAGTGTTGTCATCAACAAAGAATTGTGTACAAAATGCTGACTTTTCTAGCATTTTTAAACCCTTTATGTATCTTCTGTTCAACTGGTAGTTGATTTGGCATAGAAGTGGCTCCATCACTACTGTGAAGGGGAGGGGGGCTAGTGGACAGCCCTGCCTCACCGACCTTTGAAGGGCAAAGCTCTGATAATGGTTTCCATTTACTAAGATAACCTTTGCAAACGTCTTCATCATGAGCTACAAAAATGACTACTGAAACCCCCAAGGCATCCATCGTATGAAGGATGAAGTCCAAGCTTATCCTATCGTATGCTTTCTCAAGATCCATATTCAGCACGACCTAGTTTTCCTTTTGTGTTAGGACTTAATCGATGGCAAGCAAGGCATTTAGGACAGCATCCTTTATATTTCTACCTATTATGAATCTGTACTACTTGGGGGGGACCACTCTGCCTAGTATGAACGTGGAACACTTTGCCTAGTATGAACTTTATTCGATTGGCTAGTAGCTTGGCTACTATCTTATAGATCATATTTAACATGGCCATTGGCCTCCATTGATTTAGACTGATCCTATTATGGCTCTTTAAAATTAGTTTTATGATTCCAGTGTTAAGTTCTCTTGACATCTCTTCCCTGTTATGGCTCTTTGAAATTAGTTTTATGATTTCGGTGTTGAGTTCTCTTGGTCGCCTCTTCCTTGTCACAAATCCAATGGATTAGGCAAAGGAGTTCTCTCTAGCATAGGCCCCAATAATACTTGAAAAAATTACATCGGTATGCCTCTGGACTAGGTGACTTGTCCTTAGGCATTTGCATCACTATAACTTGACCTCTTCCTCTGAAAATGGCCTTTGTAGCATTTGATCTTCATGTGTCATACCTCATCTAGGCATTTCACTCAAGTAAGCATTCATTCTCTCCTCAAAGCATGCATTCTATCAAAACTAGTCCAATCCACTAACTCACTTGTTTCGAGGTGCCTCTAGGATACTCTCTCTTGATATGACATATCTACTCCCTCATGGGATCTGTCATGCACATTGCAAGTGTTTCCAATCCCCCATCAAAACTATGTTCTTGTCCTCAATGGCATACCTTAGTCTTTCCCAAAGTTCTATTCTCTGTGCTGAGATGTTCGAAGCATAAATGGATGCAACAGAGAACGTGATTCCCTGAAAAGAAACATCTTCAAAGATATGCTCACCTATCGAATCTCGAGCTATGAGAGGATGTTGCTCACTAAGAGGGCTATTCCCCCTTTACCATTCGTAGGGCAGTTGCAAAAAAAGGAATAGCAAGTGGGTTGGAGGGTTTCAATGCTATGTGAGCCTGTTTTAAGTTCTTGTAATGCAAAACTTGATGGTCTATGAACCCTCATAAGCTTCCTAATAGAAGCTTGCTTCCATTAAGCATATAACCCTCTTATGTTCCAGGAAAAGAAGGCACATTGGGCCCTTTGAACAGCTTTCTCATATGCTTTCATTTTTGGAGTCTTGTTCCATGTCAACCGCAAGAGGCGCATTAACATTAGCAAATGAAAGCCCTTTGCGAGCCTTACCTTTGACTGTTATGAGAGAATCTGGTTTCCTCGCAGAAGACGAAGAATCAGTGTTTGCATGCATCAAAGAAGGAGAGTCAGGGCTTGCATGTAGTAGAGGCTTACCCTTCTTGGCTTTTTGCAATATGTAGTTAATTTTATTGAGAGCCATTTTAGCTCCCTCTTCCTTAGGAACTTATGCTTGCCCAATTTGCGAGGTCTTTAGGCTCAAAACTGATTGTCCTACAAGAGGGGTACCTCTTTTACCAATTGGGGAGTCTCTCACCATGGGAGGGGTAAGATAGCTTTGCTAGTCATCTTTTCACCTTCATGCATGATAGTCTGATGAGTAGAAGCACGTTCAACCTCAACCATTGGTGTTGCCATTATCCTTGCACCTTCCTTTTCGTTTCCAGGGCACTCTCTTGTGAAGTGTCCACTGCATTTGCAAAAATAGCATGCATGGGGGAAAATCCCAAATCAGACTTCGACAAATAGCATCCATCCATTCAGTAGCACCAAAGCAAGGGCTTCTAGAGCATCCTTTCGTTTATCACAAAGGATGTAAATCTTTGGAGAGGCTCGCTTCGATTTGCCAGAGGCAAATATTTACCAAGAACTAAGGCAATAGTGCTAAGATCGGGTAGCAATATCTCGTTAAGCCCTAGGAAATGAATCCACACAAGGCACTCATGAAGTAGAACCTCCTCTAGAGTGAAGGATGCACTCCATGGAATAGCATAAACAAGGTCACCTTTGTAACAAAAAATGCTCGAGACTAGCCACTCCCTGTCCCCTACATTAAGCACTGTGGCTTAGAAAAACCCTCTCCCCATGAATCAGAAGTCAACAAGGGTGGCTTTGCGCTGATAAGCTACTTGAAACCATTTTGGGATCTCGTCTTCCATTGGGACTCTTCCCAAGAAGAGCATGAAAATCCCACAATCAAGTAGGCGGTTGTGTTCTCAGTAGAGGCTTCCTAGTTGGATATCAACTTGGAGTCGGTGGAGGACCTTTGCATAGTCCCTTCATTGCCCTAGAATAGCTCCTTCTTCTTGAAATTGATCCTTTGAGGATCATGCTTGAGGCAGGAAAACTCCACTGCTTGCATGTTCTTTCTTGAGTGCATCTGTGAATGACCCTAGGTTTTCTCTCAATTACTCGTTGTCCTCATTAATTCTCAGCACATTATGGGTCAAAATATCCGTCGGTGACTATGAATGCTTCACATCCTACTGGCGGCGCTTGTCTGCGAGCATCTCGAGGTGAGGCAATAGAGCTTCAGAGAGCTCCAAACCCTAGCAACTCCAAAAAACTAGAATCTCAACCTAGATTAAAGTGCGTTGCAATTTTGTCCTCATGCAACTCTTGCAATTCCTTGAAATCCTCCATCTTACCATTTGTATCCCTTGAAATCCTCCATCTTTTTCTCCCCCTTTCTCTCTCTCTCTCTCTCTCTCTCTCTCTCTCTCTCTCTCTCTCTCTCTCTCTCTCTTCTTCTTCTTCTTCTTTTTGGTTTGCCCCCAATGGGGAAGGCCTTAGTGAATGTTTGGAGCTGAAAGAGAAAAATAGACAATTTTTGTTATTGTTAAATTGTAGCAGTGCACTTTTCATACCCAAGTGGGTATTTATTCCCAGAAAACATGTGTTTTGCATAATACATGCATCTACCCAGCAAAAGGCATGCATGGTGTGCTGGTGTGGATCCCTCGGCTTCGTTTCTATCATGACATTACAAAAATTTTGGACTAAAAAAGGGCCTTGTAAGGGAACCCTTGGGCTGCTGACATGGAAGAATAAGGTGAATAAAACCCCAAATATAATATTGGTAGGTGGAGGGAAATAGGATATTAGAAGTGGCTTGACTTCTCTATTTCTTTATTCAATGGCCCAAACAATGATGTGGAGCACCCACTTGGTTGTTTAATTGTAACCAAACTGAGAAACCTAGTTTCTCAACCAAACTTGTACCATTTGACTTGAAATCAAATCCTCATATCCAACTACCAACTCCTTTCTTTCTCTCTCATTCCTCTTCCTTCCCCCTCATTTCTAAGCACCATTTTGAAATTTTCTTTGCTCCATCCCTCTTTTCAAATTTCTTGCTTACTTTTGTGCGAGAAGGTTCTTTCTTGATTCTCCCTCTCATGGGATGGACTCTCATGCCAAAATCTCACCACTTCTCTTCTCTACCTGCATTTCCCTCCCATTTCACTCTCATGCTTTCAAAACTTTTAAGATTTTTGAATGAGATTCAACCTACCTTCTTGTTTCTCTATTTTGGGCACTTCTCCTTCAAACCTTGCCACTCCCTCTCTCATCTGCAAGGTGTCTGGAGCTTCGAAGGAGCTATTGGATAGCATTCTTTGAGAAAGGTTCAAAGAAGATTGACTTTTAGGCATTGCAGTTTTGTTGATGCATGAATATCAATCTTTCTTTTGCCCATCTCTCAATATTAGTTACTTCCCCTACTGCAATCTCTAAGGGTGCATGATTTTAAACCATTTGTGAAGGTTTGGGGTCTATCTAGAGATCTAGTATGGAGGTTCAGGTGAGATAATCTTTAGAACAAGGCAACACCGATTATGATGAGATTTGTTTGTTAATTATGTAACTTTGAAGAAACAGTTAGTTCGTAGTTCATTTTGTGTAGTTGTGTCGTTTTTTTTTATTACATGGTTTGAAAATGTTGAAAGATTGTTTGTTTTGTAAGAAATTTTATGAGAAATGAGTCTTTTCCTCTCTTACTATATCAATATTTTTCTACAAAATATTGCTTGAAATAGATTTTGAGATGTTTGGGAGCATATAATTTGTTTTGACAACTTCGGCATTCTTGGAACACAAGAGGGACCACTAGGAGGGACAAGTTTGATCTTTTTTTTCTTTCAAAGGACCTTGCTCCAAGAATCAGGTATTGTTCATTCATGTAGTTTTAGAATGTTTTTAGTTATCAACTCAAATTGAGGTCTATCAGAGGAACTTGCATGGAGATTCAGGTGAGAAAACCTTAAGAACAATGCAAGATGATGAAAATAATGAGATTTTATGATGCAACTTTGAAGAAGCAATTAATTTATAGTTTGTTTTGGTAGTTGTATTGTTTTCTTTTAATACATGACTTGGCGAGAAGAAAGATTTGTTTGTTTTAAAAGATACACTCTTACTATTGAGGTTTTTTTACAAAAGATGGTTTGAAATAGATTTGCAGTTGTTTGGAAGCATATAATTAGTTTTGGAGAAAAATCCATCAACTTCAACATCCTGGATTACAAGAGGGGTCATTGAGGAGAACAAGTTTGATCGCATTTTTACTTCAAAGATCCCTATGAGGTATTGTTCATTCACACAGTTTAACAGTGTTTGATGATACGTAAATGTTTTTTTGAATTTGTAGATTTCAATTGTTAGATTTTGCATGTTATTGGGGTTTTCATTTTTGCTTGGTTTGATACTTTTCTGAAACATGTCATGTTTGTATATTGTTTGTTGATGTCAATGTTATATTATATTAGGTGGGAAGTGTATGAAATCATGCAAGCCCCTGGGAATAAAAAAAGGTGGATATCCATTTTCAATTGATGCAAAGAATGCATCATTTTTAAAGAGGAATGAATACTCCTTAGCAAGTGAAAGTGATTTAGTAGCTCTTCAAAATCAAGGAAAAATACATGTGGATTTGTGGTTAGAAGGGAAAATATATCCAGTAGATCCACGAACTTGTCAAACCCCTCAATTCCATGGATTGACCAACTTAATAAAGTTTCTATGTAAGGGTGAGAATGGTTTGTTAGGATATTGTTGAAGGTTGATTGCTCATGGAGCAAGTAGACTTCACAGCTAATGTTAATCTTTGCTTAATGGAAGAGACAAAAGGATTGCAATGTTGGAGGCTTGGAATCAACATTTGGTATCATCTATGCAAGCTACAAGTGTTCAAATGTCTGCATATGATGGCATAGAGAAGAGAAATCATGAATTATAGGTAAAGGTTCGAACATTAGATGCTCAATTAGGAGAGAGCACTATAAATGCAATTCACTTATTACAAATGCAAAACACAGCTCTGAAGGATGAGACCAAAAAGTTAAATTCATGAAGGATACTCCAATGGATCCAAGACTACTTAAGAGGAAATTTCTTCCAATGGATGAAATATCCAAGAAAAGTGTTCATTGGAAGCATCGAATGAGAGCTTGTAGGAGTGTTTCAAAACTCATGTCTATCCATGATGAACACTCTGGTGCTATGGGACACTAAAAGATATTGTTCCAGCGGGAGATGACATTGAGGCTGAAAGATTTGACCTCACTGTGCTCATTCTTCCTTATTTCAACATTGAGGGCAAAGAGTATGTCCTATTGTATGACATACATTGTCTCTTCAATTTGAGAGAGGATTATGCAATTGCCCTTATTGCTCAATCTTGCAGGGTCAAGGAAGTCAAGATTGATAACGATCCTTTGCTAGAGCCAGAGGACAAGTTCAATCCTTCAGAAGAATTGTCCATATGTTTTGAGCAAGCCAAAATGTATGAAGATATGGATGAGACAATCTTCCAGGAAATGCAAGCATGAAGAAACCTCACAGCAAGCTTGGATATAAGTCAGAGCTACAAGGGGAAGGAGGAGATGGGTATCTTCTTGTTTAAGGATGATGTGCTCCAGAAAGATGAGAATATTGAGGTAAAGCACCTACCTTTCTTGAAGTTGGAGTTTAAATATGCAATTTAATGGTTTGTTTTTTAATCTGAGTGTGTTTTGCGTTCGTTGAAGATGACACATTCCTCTTAAGGGCAATTGGAAGTAGAATTCCTGGGCTTGGTAAACTATCAAGCCTTTCGCATTATATTAAAGACCTGTCTGTGCTACAAAGTTATTGATTTTTTCTAAATTTCTTAGTAACAATGGAGCTGCTATTACATATTTTTTCAAGTGTTTGTCGAAAGTTTTGGGTGGTCATCCTATATCATGGCAAACAGATTAGATCATTTTGACAGAGAAGTAGTCTGCTTTAGTTATTTTTGGATGTTATGCTGGAAAGCAAGGCTCAAGAGCTGGTTACGTTTTGGCATATAGTGTCTTGGCACTATCTTGTGGTGTAAAGAATCCCCTAGCCTTGGAGGGTTATGGAAAGCATAAGCTCATACAAAATCGAAAGCCTCCTTTGGTGGCCCTTCTCGACAAAACAAATGAAGAACAAGACAACAACTCTTGCACAAGATGAGAAGAGTTCGATTGCTCCTCAGCTAAAGAAAAAAGGTCTCCAATCAAAGTTACAAGAAGGATTCCAAACAAAGTTGACAAACCATCAGAGAAATATCCTCTATGGCATTGTATATTTTACAAGATGGAATTGTGGGAACAGATCATTTAAGAATATCTTAGTTATGTTTATGTATATTTGTGACAAAAGAATGTACATTTTGAAATAGAAATATATGTATTACATTTCAAATATTTCAATGGTCATATACAATGACATAATAAGTGCTATCTTCTTATGAATGCAAAAAGAAAATTGTTGTGTTAAATGACAACTATTGAGGAAAAAGATTTATCACTTAGCTTCTATCTACCCATTTGTGATTTACAAATATCTTTAAGTGCCTCAAAGATGTCTTTGAGCATGTCTTTGTGCTGCATTTGAGTTCTCTAAAATCTGCCTCCTTCTTTCCTTTTGAGCTAATCTAAAAGCTAGCTTAACTTGTGATGTATTGACTTTCTTCTTGGCTTGAAGCCTTTGTAATATTCCTCGATAAAACCACTGAAAGACTTCTTTTAAACTATTGGCTTTCTGTTTTCCTCCAAAATGTTGTGTATGTCTAAAGAACGCATTCCGTGCCATGTAGTGTGATTTCTCCATTTCCTGTGTGGATCAAGTTACAGGGCATCCGTATTTTTTTACAAAGAAAGAAAGGTGATTGTAGATTATATGTTGTTTTGATACATAGGCAAGTGGGCATTAGAAATACATAAAAATAATATTGTTTGCTTTAAAAAAAAACATGCACAAAAACAAGATATTGTTCTTACCATGTTGTCCAAGCCTCTTTCATTGCTTTCCAAAACTCTTTACCGCTTCTTCAAATGCTTGTTGATCATTCTTGCTCCAGGTAGCTTGGTCACAAAAAACAAAAAGCTTATCTAAGCATTTCTACACTTTTGCCTTGACATTTTTGCTAATCTGTCTGCCTAATGATCTTTGACAGCATTGTGTATTTCTCTCCCCAAGTTATACTTTATCCTTGATGCATATGCTGTTTTACTACCATTTATTTTTCTTTTCTCTAGATGAGACAAAAATCTTCTAACCTTTACTCCACCAATAGATGGCTTGATAGGGACATCTTTTCCATTTGTAAATTTTTAAGATCCTTTGTAATACATACATCTCCTCCATGGAGACCAATTTTTGATAGCACTGATTCTAATGATTGTAGTGCCTCTTTTCTTATGCTCTCGGGGCGAAGTTTCCATGTAAATCCAATATATAGAAAAACTAGTTTCTCAATGATCCTACATAATGCATGCAATGTACAAATATGAACATTGCATAATGGGATCTCAAGAACTGTTTTTAAATTTTTATCTACTTTATCTCCGTTGGATGCTTTTTTCCACCATTTAAAATCTAAGACATGTGCTGGTTCGTTGCAATACAAGCAAGGAGACTTTGAGCTACCCCATTTGCTTATATTGAACATACGCTTTGTGTCTCAGGTCACCTGCCATATGCCATTCAATTTGAAAATCATGCTTCCCTGGAACATAAAAATAACGTCCTTGGACTTGACTCTTTATAATTGATGGTATATCTGTTTGATGAAATACCCAGTAAAGTATTGCATAGTCCTCAGTCTTCACCTACCATTTAAAACCACAGGTCTGCAAGACATATATAAAATTTATAACATCTTGAGCAAAGACTAATTTGGAAGTTGATAGTTTACATACCTCAAATGAGCCCAACCACCATACGTGCTTTTCCGATTTGACACTGAAGTACTTTGAGCTAGACTTTGTGATCGATTGATCAAGTGCTCGATTCATCAAAGTAATAGAAACTCTATCTTTTTTTCCTTGACAATTTCACTCATCTAGCTTCATAACAAACTTCAAAACTCCTTACATTCTTCAAATGTGATACTGTAGAACTCAACCATTAGTCTCTGCAGTTGTTCAAGATCTATAAAAATATTATTCCAAGCATTATATATAGTGCTTCCCTTTTCACTTTCATATACACTTTCGATACGAAAGTATTGTCCAATGAACTTATCAATTTCTTGATTGAGAAGACCTCATTCCTTCCACACTTGTGTTGGTGTTGGGTAACAACACACATTTTATCCGTTGATCTTTTAATGTTGATGATACAACTTTAAAAATTGAAGCATATCCTTTTCTACTCACTCCGCTCACATCAAGAGCCTCTTGAATTTTAGTGACATCAGCTCTACTTTCCGATACAAAGTCTTCAAGAACTTCACGTTTTACCTTCTTAAAAAAGACACACATATACAAATACAATGACTAAACAAGATGTGCTTTTACCTTACTTTCTGTACTCTACGCTTACATCCTCCAGTGCCAGCTTTCAACTCTGCAATGCTTCGAATTCTCTTGCTTCGTTTTCTGTCTCCAAGAATCGTTTTCTTCATTCTTGCTCTTCATAGCTCATTCTTTGTCTTCAAATGCTCTTTGATTTTTCTCTGCAACTACTCTTTCAAGTTTGAATTTATTAACATTTCTTGCGTCTTCTCCATTCTTTCTTAAACATACAATGTCTTATACATTTTTGCAGTTGAATGTTGAGTCGAAATGTATCTATACAATCCATTGTTTCCGTCACCCACAAACCTCAATAGTGTTGTCAGATTAGAAAATGGAGGGATCGAATTTCTCAATGGCCATTTTGGGTAAATCTATCCATCGCACCATAAGTTGATATGCTAGGAGCCTGCTCTTCTCATGTTTTCCTATCGCTCAGCATTTACAAGTGGATCCTTTCCTCTTTTGTATAGTAGTGCATATTGTTCTTCCAAATCAATGTGCAAATGGTGTGGTCTCTTCTTTTGAGGTTATTCTTCAACAGTATGATTGCACTTAACCATTCCGTGAGGTTTGGTTATTCATCTTGTCTGCTTTTTATAAAACTCATCGTTAATATTTTGCAATAACCATTTAAATATTAAAAAAAACATATTAGTTATGGACTATTTATGAGAGGCTGCCGACACGCTGTCGAAAGAGATGCAAAATCTATATGGAGAGTTTAATGCAATGTCTTATCAGTGATTTAAAAGTACTTCCTTATTCCTCCCTGGAGTGACACACTTGGTAGTCTTAAATTGACATATATCGATATTTTATTGCTTTCTCCATATTTTAGAGGAGAGAGAAAAGAGAAAATAGCAAATTTCTTACAAGGTCCCAAAATGAGGTCCCTTTTTTCCTAATGTTAGGACTGTGTCACTTTTCAACAAACCAGTGAATTAATTCAATCCACAGGGTAGAACCTCAAAGAATCCGAGGTATCCATTTACTTGTTCTTGAGGGCCACGTCCGAGATGCCCAACCTGTCGACCTGTTTTGGGGCTTTTAAGACTCCATGCATTCTTCTCTTACCATTTTCCTCAGCCTAGAGGAAAGAGCAAAAGAGGTTTTCTATCTCTTGCCACTATGAGGGCTTGAGGTGCCATACCAAGGCTAGATAAGACGTAGTGGCTGTCAGAATGTGACGAATAATGAGGCATCTCGCGTTCCACCCAAGGAGAAAATTGTACCATCTTCTAAGCTTTGCATAGATCTTCTCTTTAAGCCATTCAAAGCGGCTTTTAGTCAGGACTCTCAACCCTAAGGAAGTGTCCAAGTATCGTACCACTCGACCTTGAGGAATCCATTGAATGGGCAGATCCTTCATCCAGTCCGACAGCATCTCATCGGTAGTCCTTATTGCATACAATTTTTGCCAACTACAAACACAACCTGAGGCTAGGCAGAAGCATGAGATAATGTGCTTCAGAGCTTCCACACTACTCAAGTCTTCCTAAGCATCTCACCAGCAAACATTTGGGAGTTAAAAGTGACTTCCGGATGGAAGATAAGATACATTTTTGTTTGGACATTGCAACAAAATCCAGTACCGAGCAAACATTCAAGATGTGCTCAAAGATATATCTGCCCTTAACAAACCTCGTTTGCTCCCTGTCAACAACTTGCATACACACCTCGTGGATTTATAGAGACATAGCCTTGGATATTATCTTATACGAAGTGTTCAGCATTGTAATGGGGCGCCAGTCCCCTACCTGCAATCTGATTGGCCTCTTGGGGAATAGCTTGATCCGCCCCATATTCACATCAACTGAAAGATCCCCTCTCTTGGCTGTTGCGTTAGCCATATCTGTTCAGTCTTTTCCTAAAATGCCCCAAAAGCTTATAAACAATTCAAATGTAAGTCCATCCAATCCCGATGCTTTCTCCTTTTTCATTCTAGCTACTGCGTGCGACCAATCCTCATCCTAAGTCAATCTAGGGCCCGCTAACTCCTTCAAATGTTAAAAAAAAACATCAGCAATATGCCAGAATTTAGTCTCAATCCCTCCATTATGATCCATTATTCTGTCAATTGTTTCTGCTTGGTATTTTCTTCTCACCGTCTGGAAGGAGAGCTTCTAAGGACTGTCATCTAGTTTAAGCCAGTTTATACATATACCTAGATGAATCCAGGAACATTCCCAAACTCATCCTCTAAAAACACAACATAGTGCAGTTTCAATCTCATGAGGGTCACTCACAAGGTTGAAAACCATAAACTCCATCATGCATAGCAGGGACTAGCTACTATGACATCCCCACTGACGTCATCAGCGCCCAACAGTGGGTGTAGACCATAGTATAAAAATATGCTCTCACACATACAAAGGCAGTTTAATCTACTTTGCCTTCTCGCATTATCAACCAAGGCTACTTCCCTTTTCTGAAGCTCCTCTTCCAATTCTGCAAGAACTGTGACACCACTGAGGTCGGACGGCATATCTTTTACCCATAATCTGAGACCGGCTCTAAGGTGAACCAGATCTTTCCACCTCCAAAGATTCTGCTGGGCTTTTTGATCCCACTGTTTAGCAACTGCCACAATTGCTCTAATTGACTGATCCCAACGGATGCATGGTCCTCATACTGACTCCTTACCGGCTGCAATTGCGCCCTAATGCCTTTACAAAAATCAAATGACGACAGGAAAGAGTTGTTGAACCTAAAGGGCCTATCGTAGGATCAATCGACCTTGTGAAGTGTTTGGAACCACCTCACCCATCATTGGTGATTGCATCCTTCACCTGCTACATAAAATCAGTCAAGCCTTCCATCTCTAAAGCCGTCTCCTTTTCTCTTGTTACACCAAGTGAATCCATACAACCCTTCCAGGTTAATCTGCATGCAATGAACTAGACCATGTTGGAGGCATAGCTCCTCCCAAGCTTCCAATTCAGACCAAGAGGTTGACCTGCCTAGGTGAGATCGATCTACACTCTCAAGTGTACAATTCCAATCACCCCCAAGGAGCCAGGAGTCGCCCTCCAGACAATTAGACAAATCATTCTAGCAAGCTGATGTTTCACTAGAGGTGTGAGGGGCATACACACAATCATCGTTGACCTGCAAAACATCTAACTGAACGAAAACTGCTAAATACCATCCTTCTTCATTTCTAAGGAGCTCCTGGATATTGACCCTATCTCTAGCTAAAATTGTGGTGCCCCCCTTTCCGCACGAGGGACAATTGCACAAAACAGAGAAACCCCACTTTACGAATAGAGACCCAAAACGGTTCATTGGGACCACATTTGCATTCTTGTAGCATAACCAAATCCACCTTCAGCTTCCTGAGAACTGAGACAATACCTATTTGTTTGATGGGGTTGCAACATCCCCGAACGTTCCAAGTCACAACCGAAACCGTCTTCACAAAGTCGTTGTTAGACAACATAGCTGGGTCATTGAGTCGCAAGCTCTGGGTACACATCCCGAAAGAAATTAAACCTATTTTCTTTCCCTTGCTCATTAAACCTATTTTCTTTCCCTTGCTCATACTTCTTGCCGAGCATTCAGAATACTGGCATTAGCTTGACGCAAAGCCTTAGCGTTTGGGAGACGATCCTCCAGGACTCTTTTATGGTGGTAGGCGTCAGGCATGTCCTCAGGTGCATCTTGACACACGATGGCCCCAGTGGACTGATTCTTATTCGAATCTTCGAGTTGTCTGCTATGTTTCTTCTACTGACTATCCTTGACCGAATCGGCACCCAAACCCCTAACAGATTCGTAAGAGTGCTTTGCTGCCACCACTGACTTGCTTAACGCTGGAGATTGATCCGAATTCCTACTAGTGGTTGACTAATGAGAAGAGATGGTGGGAATATCTTTTGTCTTACTGGTGACAGGAATTTGAACCTCCTTTGATTGTGCGTGAGCATTAGGGGAACCCTCCGACATGGGAGGTCCGTCCTCAAGTTGATTAGTTGTAAGTTTGACCTCTGGTGGAGCTTGGTCTTCATCGGCTCTATCTCTGACTGCCGGGCGAGTGTTTTTGGCTTTCCTAGCAAAATGAGACGTCGACTTACAAATGTAGCAGGAGTCTGGGAAGGGTCCGAACTTGACTTGTGATTAGACTCCCACATCGACGAGGTAGACTCCACCTTTGACGAAACTCCCGCATCGACGAAACTCTCCTTGTAAAGAAGAGGTAGACTCCCGCATCGATGCGGGAGAGGTGGACTCCCGCATGGACGAAACTCTCCCTGTAAAAAAGAGGTAGACTCCACCCTCGACCAGTCTGGTGAGTTCGGGCTTGATGTCTGCAAGGTCGATCTTGCATGCAACCGCATGTCTCTTCCCGGTCTTCTCAAACCAGGGTTTCTTCGCAACATCCTTAGCTCTGCACTCTACCTGTTCACTTACCAGCTTCACCGCGAGCTCATCATTTATCTCTGAAAAACCACCCGCCAACTTTCTTCCAAGCGAGACAGCATAGAAACGAAGGCAGGAATCATCCCGAGGTTCAATGTTGGCTTGTTCCTCTGTTGCTTGCCTTTCTTGTCCAAAGCTTCCCTTGTCTCATCCACCATCTCTTCGCAAGACTCAACCGCTTCCTAATCAAGGCATCTCGGGCTCTTCGTCGGGTGAATTTGACAGGTCACACGAGACGAGGGCTCAACACTCATACACCTGCGTGCTCTGCACGAAACCCTAGCTCTTACTCCAAAACCATCTACGTCTAATTAAAACATGTCTGTCAAAAATCTAAAATCAACCTTCAAATGCAACAAGGCTATGCTAATCCACAATGTCCTTTATTACAGAGGACAATTTACAGAAGATATTAGAAAA
Source organism: Dipteris shenzhenensis (assembly GCF_047967505.1). Lineage (NCBI taxonomy): Eukaryota > Viridiplantae > Streptophyta > Polypodiopsida > Gleicheniales > Dipteridaceae > Dipteris > Dipteris shenzhenensis. The sequence goes on along the minus strand of NC_141622.1, from coordinate 40,728,076 downwards.
ATATCTCAGGACGGGCTTCAATGCAAACAAATGAATAATCGTCCCTATGCCACATGTGATATACAACAGCTCGAATCTCTTTCATGTTCTAATGCCCCACGAGGTCTTTAGGAGAGACAACTTCCATATTCGAGTCTCTCAACACAAACTTAGAGGTCTCTCTCAAGTTTTCTAGTCATAAGAACAGGTGACTTAACACGAAATATCCGGAGGACGAATCCTCTCACATAATCGTAATGCTCTTAAGGAAACCTGCAATCTATATTTTTCTACTAGAAAGGGTGTTATATTTCTCAATGCTCTAAGAACTTCGTAGGCTACTGGAAGACTCCAAAGGCAATCTTGGCCAGGGTGCGTATATGTAGAGTGTAGTGGTAATTTAGTAGCGAAAATGTGCCCATGTCCTATGAGATAAGCTCCCAATAGGAGCACTACGTAACTGATCATCATGAAGACTATGTAGTTTAGTTAGGAGTTGATAGTTTCCCATATCCAAAGGCTATCGTGGCGGAAAGAACTACTAGCCTCTGTGCTCATCACTGGTATATTGTTCGAAAGGATCCAAAGTGAAAGCAAGTCACTCAACAGTGACCAACCTAAGGATCTAAAATCAAGAAGTTGTAGAAAACCTTCACCAACACGCCTAAGACCTAGAATCACAAGGTGGACATCTAGTAGTGCAACAACCATCGTAAAATGTATTTCTAGACGCTTGTATCAAAGAAACCACAAAGGGTGGAATGCCTGGGAATGCTATGAACAAGTCAAGAGGCAGTCAATAGAGCGAGCAAGAAAAAGCGAGCGAGCCCAAAAAAGCAAGCGACAATTAGTTGAAGTGGTTGAAAAATCAATTACGCAAATAAAGAATCTAAGTTTTATAAAATAATTGCTTGAAGTATAAAGTATTCAAAAGGGTGGTTATGTGTCACATTTCTTGAAATTGAGTAGTCTAAAGTTAAGGACTATTGTAACATGACCCTTAGCAATTACCCCCGGGGGTCACTCATAAACATGTAACATAGCTCTTAAGTGCATTGAGGGGAATTTTTTAGTAGGAGGACTTACATGTTGTTTATGTGAATGAGAGGATTTGGTTTTAGTTGCTCTCCTTGGTTTATTTCATTGTATTATTTATTTATTTATTTATTTTATTTTATTTTTTAGATGATTGGTAACTTTCCTTTTCTCTTTCTCTTTCTTTGGTGCTTCTAGGTTGATTAAGCTCTTACACTGGCCTTGGGGCCCTAGCTAACCCTAACTATAATCGCCAGTTTGGGGGTATATTGGCTTAGCGATACATGCTATGATGAATTTGCCTTTTGGAAACCAATAGGGCGATCTCCTGGGATGTCATCTGGCTCCTGTGACATTCCCTTGTAGTAGTAAGGGAGGAGTTACCTTGGGATGAGTAACAACTGTGCAAGCAAGCCTCCCCCTAAATACTAGTCTCGCTCTTGCTACAATTAGGGGGTATAGCAAGGGAGAAGCTACGTTGGGATGGGCAAGGAGAGTGCAAGCAAGTTCCCCAATGTTGGATCGTTTGACCTCACTGAACAACATTGGAAATACTAGTGATGGTCTTGTCTCTTTGGTAGGTGATTTAGTTGGGTCTAGCTCAGAAAATCAAAACAAAAAAGGTAGAAGAAACATATATAGAGAAAGGTATAACTTTTTAGCTAGGTCAAACATGAATAATCTTCATGATTTTGGGGAAGATAACATTAATTGGTCTAACTTTAAGGCTTTATTAGTTAGCACTTATTATACTAATAATAACATAAGAATTCTTAATAAACTAGAAACAAGCATCTCAAGACTTCTGTTTCTATTAGTCCTATTCATGCCACACAAGTAATTTATGTTGTCTATAACATACATAGTAGCAATATGCTTTATGTAGGACAAACCTATAGGACAGCTTTTATTCGTTTTCAAGAACATGTTAGGGAAGCTAGAAAAGTTCATAGGAAGAATTCCTTAATTGAGAATAAAACCCTTATATGCGGCAATGGCTAAGTCTGGTTTCGAATCTTTTGGTTGCTTTCCCATTGAGCATATAGAGGGCCAATTTAATAATGCCAAGGATTTTTACAAGGCTGCTCATCCTCGTGAATTGTTTAGGATGAGAACTTTACACACTTTCTTCCCAATAGGTTTTAATTTGGAAGGAAAATCAACTTTTCGTAAAAATAAAAGAGCCTCTAAAAAGAACCCTTTGATGTGGAGAACTCATATCAAGCCCTTTAACATTCCTCATTACCAACATAGTCATACACCTAACATCGTATGGAAACCTAAAGTTATGTTACGAGGTTGTCCTAGCTCTCCTGCAATCTCACACGTTGTTCGTGAGTTGCCTCCCTCACTTCCTCTTCCTCCACTTCCCCCTCCTTTAGTTCCTTTAACTTCCTCAGTTCCAAGAGTTTTTGCTTCTCGAGACTATAAAAGAAGACTACTCTATCCAAGGGGTCACCAACCAACCCCCACTTGTTTCCACGGAGAGACGTCTGGTGTGGGGTATGCAATGAAAACCATCCCTCCAATGAGTGTCCTCACACCTGAGGGCAAGGCCGGCACTCTACAGTGCACACTGTCATAGATGGGAAACCACAATACCTCCCAATGCCAAATTCTAAGGTCCCTATCCCAACCCATGTATCAAACGAGACCCCCATTAGCCTTGACGGTGCCGTCTAATCCTCTGAATGCACAAGGTGGCCCTTTGGCTAGTTCAAGCTAGTACAAGGCCCAACAGGCTCCGTTATTGCCACCCATACTGGGCCCTCAACCTCCAGTACCTTGTATAGCTCCGGTCAATCAAGTATTGGTAGAGGAAGCGCCCAATGACTAGGAGGAGATGGGGATCCGGACTACGGACCCCTCGACTACTACCCCTACGAGGAAGGAAGTGGCACCCTAAGTCACTACCTCTTGCAAGAGGATCAGCAAGTACCCATGTTCCAAACTGCTCCCGTGAACTCAAGGGCTAGAGACCTAAATTATGTTGCCCGAAGGCCCCCAATCCAATGCTATACCTGCAAGGGCCCACACAGGGCAAGTGAATGCCCCTATAGAGGCACTTCAAACCCTCCGGTATCATGCTTCAAGTGTCAGGGGCCGCATTTTTTGAAGGACTATCCCTAGAGGGATCTTACCCCGCGCTCCTCGCTCGGCCAGACCTACACCCTTGTGTGTGGGGTGTAGAATCAAGCATTTGTTCAAGGACTGCCCCTTGAGAAGAACGACAACCCCAGTCACCCCGCCTAAGAGCACCATCCTTAACTTGCTTAGTATGGTGGTCGCAGTACCCTTAAAAGTCATCACAAGGATGCAAGCCAAAGCAATATGTAGGGCAATCCACCCTCACCACCTCCTCTACCTCCGAACGTGCTTCCACCCAGGGTGACCAAGAGGTACCTCCGAGATTAGATGGAAACAAGCGAGTGCAGGCCCAAGGCCTAGCACCCCTGCCCTCCTATAAGGAAACCTATCCTGACCCAATCCTAGAGAAGCAATACGTAATAGAGGCTCAAAACTTGGCACGAGACTGCCAGGAAAAGTTTGAGCATAGACTCAAGGCGAGCAAAGGGTTGGATACCATCCATCCATCACCTAACTGGCCACCAAGGAGCAAAGGCGCTCAAGGTGCTAAAAAAGGTGGAAGACGAGGAATGTTTCAGCCTCAATAAGTTCGAGGCTCCAGATCTGATGCAGGAAATGTTCCAAGAGGACCCAGTATTGCAAAACCTATAGGAAGAAGAAGACCTTTACCATTTTGAGGATCCCAAGTACATGCTCATAGTGAGGGAGGAAATCCAGAAACTCATAGATGGGGGATTCATCTATGAGATCGAGCATACGGACTGGGTGTCACCCGATAGTCCTGAAGAAGAATGAAAAAATTAAAGTATGTGTGGACTTGAAAAAAGTTAATGCCGCCACCAAGCACGACCACTACCCCTTGCCATTCATGAAACATGTCCTGGAAAGGGTAGCCGAAAAGGAAGCCTATAGCTTCCTAGACGGATTCTCGAGATACAACCAAGTGTTTGTTGCCCCACAGGATCAACATAAAACAACCTTCGCAACCAAGTGGGGTGTGTATGTGGCTAGAGTAATGATATTCGGTTGACTAATGCGCCTGCCACCTTCTAATGGATGATGATCACGGTCTTCAAGGAGTACCTGAGAGACTTTGTGGAAGTCTTCTTGGATGGCATATGCGTGAACTCAACATGGGATGATCACATGAAATACTTGAGACTTGTCATGGAAAAGTGTCGATTGTACCGCGTATCCCTGAATCCTCTTAAGTGCCAATTTTGGGTGAAACATGGTGTAATTCTTGGCCACAAAGTGTCCCAGAATGGAATCTCCATGGACAACAACAAAATCAAACTCATCTTGGAATTACCACCCCCCACCAATGCCAAGGGAGTCCAACGATTTACTGGCCACAAGGGCTACTACAGAAGGTTCATCTTGTTCTACGCAAACATAGTACACCCATTATACAAGATGCTAGTATCCTTTGAGTGGATCGAGGAATGCTAGCAATCCTTCAAAACCCTCAAACTAGCCCTAGTCACCGCACCGATGTCGAGAGAACCTGACTAGGATCTCACATTCCACGTCCATATCGATGCTTCCAACTTCACTATCGGGGACCACCAAGCATTGGTATACTTGGTCAACAAGCCATGCATGACAGGACGCATTACCAGGTGGATGCTAATCCTATTGGAGCTCGACTTCACTATCGTTGTACGTAAAGGGAAGACCCATGTCCTAGCCAACCACCTACCGAGAATCCCAAACGCCCCGATGGGAGTCGAAGATGACCTTCCTGATGCGTCCCTCTTTCTCATCAACATCATACCTGAATGGGCCGCTGAGATCGATCACTACCTGGCCAACGGCCTACCCCTGGGCCAAGCTCTCAAGAAAGATAGAGCTCGCAAACTCATTAAGGACACGGTGCCGTATCAGCTAATTGTCGTAGGACAACTATACTGCATGGGCAGCAAGGATGGCATCATGCGAAGATGTGTGTACGAGGTGCTTGAGGAAGCCCACTCTGGAATTGTAGGAGGGTATTTTGCCACTGATGTTACAGCACATAAGGTGCTCCAAGCTGGCCTTTGGTGGCCGACTCTCTTCGGAGATGCAGTCGAATACATCAAGCGATGCGACACCTACCAGGGTGTGCAAATCCCACATAAGGTAGACATGATGCCCTTAACCGAAATTTTAACCGATCAGCCCTTTTGGGGCATTGATTCTATTGGGCCCATAAGTCCAACAGTTAAAGGAATCGGGGCCGAATACATCATCTTGGCCACAAATCACTTCACCAAGTGGTTAGAAGGGAGAGCCACCATGAAGGCAGATGCAAGATCCACCGCCAAATTCTTATATGAACAAGTTATCATGCGGTTCAGATGTCCCTCAGAGCTAGTCAAGGACCGAGGAACTCATTTCCTCAACGAAACGATAGCAATCCTGACCGATGAATTCATGATGATACATAGGAAGTCAATGCCATACTATCCTAGAGCGAATGGCTTGGCTGAGAGCTCCAATTAAACTTGCTGTAAGATCATAACTTGCACAGTAGAGGCTAGTCTTACCGACAGGGAGCATAAGCTCATTGTAGCCTTATGGGCCTACAGAGTGGCCATGCACTGCACCCCCTTCAGCCTAGCCTTTGGGGTGGAGGCAGTGATGTTGATGGAGTATGTGGTGCCTAGCCTCCGCCTTACCATCAAGAAAAGGCTCATGGATAATGCCTTCGAAGAACGATTAGTTGACCTTGAAAAGCTAGAAGAGACAAGGTTGCATGTGGCCTACTGCCTCTAGGTGGAGAAGGCTTGATGCAAAAAGTGGTTCGACTGCAACCTCAAGAGCAAAGACCTTATAGAGGGTGATTTGGCACTCCTCTACATCATCCGCAATACCAAGTGCAAGCTCAAGTACTGAGGTATGGGTCCCTACCGCGTGGTTAAGATCACTCCACAAGGGGCGTGCCGAATAGCCACCCTTGATGGAATAGAAATGGCTAGCTACCTTAATGCGAGCAAATTAAAGAGATACTATGGACCACTCACACTGCCTACCCTTCAAGCCATCCACAGAGAAAAATAACTCAAAGCCAAGGTAGCCTGGATGAAAAGCCAGGCCATCGAAGAAGCCAGAGCACGTAACGCTAAGCTCAAACTGCGTAAGCAAAAGGCACTACTTAAGGCAACGCTTGAATAGCCAGGACTAGTGGATGAACTAATGATAGAGCCAGCTAGGTTGCATGTTCAACTACAGGGACTGGGCATGCGCATTAGAGCACTCGTGGATCCAGGAGTGAGCCACAGCTTCATCTCCCGTGAGGTATGGGAAAAGCTACAAGTACTCGTAAATCTCACCGTCACTTCAGTAAGGGCTATCAATGACCAACTTATAAGCACCTTCGGTTTTGTGAACTTATAAGCCCATTACGCTACCATCGCCGCCCCCCACTCAGGAAAGCCATGAACAACAAGGACAAGAGGCTATTTTTTGTGCTCAATGCTACTTCAACTGGAACTGACAACTAGAAAGAATCCAAGTAGCACAAGAGTCCCTAATCTCTCCAAAGATGTCCTTGTTGAAGGCATCCGTGCCAAGAAGAAGGACAAGATGCCACCCCATGCTTCGGTCGCCAGGATCCAATCCACCTCCTCAACCGCAGCAACCCCCCAAGTGCTGGGTCACCACCTCTTGGAAGACCGATATAGTTACAATGGCAAGCAGGTTGTCTGGGTGTTGAAGTTTAAGTCACAAACCACAGGGGTTCCGAAGGTAGCACCACAAGAACCTATGTCAACCTTGGATACAGAACCATAAGAACCTACCGATGAACCAACCACAATAAACATGCCCTAAACTCTCGAACATGCCCTATTACCATGAATTGTACAACTCAACATGAAAATCGCCAAGGCAGTGAAGGAGCAACACAAGAACTGACCCCTACAATGCCATGTGTTACACAAGAACCTCCCTCCAAACCCAAAGGCAAACCCTCAAGGGTAGTTGCGATCATACCATCTCCAACAGTGCCGCCCGACCCATAAGAGCAAGTATCACCACCGAAAGCGGTCACACAAGAACCCACTTCTCCCATGACAAAGGACCATCCCACAAGGACTCGCCATAACGCCAGTATACGTCTGGCATCCAAGGTAAGACACAAGTTGGACACATGCTCTACATGGCTTTTAACACTCTATGCTATAGCTCAACGTCCGTCTACACTGCATTCCTCATTGTAAGAGTGTCTTTAAAACATTTTCAGCAATATTTTTCTCCACATGCATCACATCAAGAGTGTTATGAACAAGAAGGTGCTGTATGAAAAAGAATACAATATTTAATTTTTCATGGAAGATAAAACAAGGTATTTTAAGTTTTGCTTACCTCCCAATATGGCAATGTATAAAATATTGACCATCTTTTCCACCCAGTCAATAACCCAGGATCTTCTTTAGGCCTCCTATTACTTTCCAATAGCCACTCCTCCCTTTGTTTGCAAAATTCCTTTATTTCTTTGATACTAGGATATATAGGATGCTCTCTATATTCAGTGGAACCATTGAATGCAATTCTTAAACTTCCGAACCTATGGTCCATTGGAAGAAAGCACCTATGGCCTATATATTCCATCTTCTTAAGGCATGATGAGTATCTTCCTCGAAATGTAGGACCACATATAGGACAAGCATTGTATCCCTTTGTGTAGCAACCAGAAGTGAGCCCATAAGCTAGAAAGTCATGGATGGTCCATAGCAAGATTTCCTTCAAAGTGAATGTTGTTTTTCTTATATCAGATTCACTTGCATCATATGTATTTAGTCCAGCTCATTAATGAGAACCTAGAACATAAAACCTGAAATATTATTTTTCATGCAATTTCACAACTAAAGCAAAATACTACATACATCTACACCACTTGTGGAATTTTTTGATGCTGACATGCATAAAGATCACATTACCTACTGCAAGTACACATCAATCTTTTCTGAAGGAACTTGTTTTGGACCTGGTATTAAAAGTAAGAGCTTCAAAAAGAACTTCTTGGTTGCCAACCATGGTGGTAGATTGTAGTTCACAATCAACACAGGCCATGTGCTCCACACACTACGTAGATCTGAAAATGAATTCACACCATCACTTGCAAGAGCTAATTGTACATTTCTTATCTCTCTTCCAAATTATGGTCATGTACTATCTACATGCTACCATGCTAATGAATCCATGGGGTACTACATAAACCATCTTGACTTCTTCCACCAACATGCCATTTCATGTTTTTGGCAATAAGAGGACATCAGCTAAAAATTTTTGATATTAGAGCATAGAAATGCATGTCAACATCTAATAGCATAAGGTCAAATATAAGATCCACAATTTACATACCTGTATTGTCTAAGAAGTTGTGGAATCAAAGGAAAGTGCTGTAATATTTTTTAAGGAACCTTTGACTTGCCACTTAACTTCCATCGACTTTCATTGCACTTGGGACACACTTCCAAATGTGCATACTCCCCACGATATAAAATGCAATGTTTGACACAAGCATGGATATTGTCATATTGTAAGCCCAACTCATGAATTTTGCTTTTGGCCTCATATGATGATGAAGGAAGATAATTATTCCGTGGAAGATAAAGGAGCTCACTAAAGCTAGTTTGTAACGATCCATGCACCACCTTTAAATTTTAGAGTAAAAGAGTAGATGACAATGAGCTCACTTCTCATCCATCAAAAAGTGGTTTTTTTGCCTCGCTCATTAAATCTTTAAATTTGGATATGTTATCAACCTATTTCTCCAAATCATCATCACCATAGCATGTATCCATTCTTTCTGAGTGCATGGATGCTTCCTCACAAACTTCAAATGTATCTCGAAGCATGTCCTCGATTGCTATACCCTTATCTAGTCTATTTTTAACATTTGCATGCTGCATATATGTAAAATAAGTCCTTAGCCTTCAAAATGTAAAGAAAAAACTAATTTGAATAGACAGACATGTGTATAAGCCAAAGAAACCTAACATACCTTCTCATTTCCATCAATTAAATTATTTTTCCATGCCCCTCTCCTTAGTAAATGCTCTTCAATTCTGGCATAACTTAAAGTCGAGCATCCACGGCATGCCTTGCTAGGACAAGGATATACTGTAACACCTATTTGGTGCATGTATTTTCTACATTATGCTAAAAGCACAAACAGTTTAGTGACCACTTTTCAAAGCGGTACCTACTTTCCACCAACAATTAGGTGCATGTATTTTCTACATTATGCTAAAAGCACAAACAGTTTAGTGACCACTTTTCAAAGCGGTACCTACTTTCCACCAACAATTAGGCGTTCCAATACAAAATATATGCGCAGTGGTGGACAGCCGTCAATTGGCTGCATCGTCACAAAGGGATGTGAGCAGCCCATCACTCTTCAATGACTAGTCGATCCATGCCGTATACTCCTAGGATGTCTGGTGGCACCAGTGTAAAGATCTGATCCAGTATTGCTCTCCTCGGTCTCCTCCCTCGTTTTCAATCCCGTGCACCTTAAGTAACGTTTCCAGAGCTCTCTGAAAGTTGGTTATCACAGTAGAGTTAATCCCCCATTCTCTCCAAGCTTCATACCGTTTTTCACATTATTTTTTATCTCATTAACATTGAGCTGGTCGAACAAAAGTAATAGTTTGACTCCTGCTTTCACGCAGGTAGCGAGCTCCAGCATAGGATTTTTGTTCCTGGTCAGGAAATCGTGGGACACGTAGAATATAGCAAGTTTACAAGCTGCTGCCTCATCCACAATATTCCTCATAGACATTGGAACCCCCCTCGGCAAGCTTTCCTTATCAAAGAAGGGATCGTAACCATTCTCAAGCAGGTCGTCATATAGCTCCGATACGAAACCTCGATCCGGGCCACTGTAACTGATAAAAATGCTGTGTTGAAGTCCTATCATCATATTTTACTACTCTGCTATGCAAAGGTTGTTGCCCGTGTTTACGGATTGCTTATCGTAACAATTGTGAGAGCATCAAATTGGACGAACCAAAAAAACGGAAAGCTCTCAAAATCTTACCCGAAAATTGAAGCGCAGCTTTGTTTAGCACCGTTGAATCGTTTAGCCACCTCCCTGGCGCCAATTCACTAGCTCTTCCTCTATCTCTAGGCAGAGAATGAGATTCACGTTGTAGCAATATATGGAAAGCTAGGTGGAGCAAAAATGATCAACAGATCAAACGACTCAGCTGAAAGGCAACAAAACGTAAATTTTGCCACCGGCCTGCAGGCCCGAAACCAGCGTGATTGTAAAGCAAGTCTCTCTCTCTCTCTCTTGATTATTACGCTGCCTTTGTCAAACAAGACTACAAGCCATAGCTACGGTACGAATTCGTGACCAGCTCAGTGAGGAAGCCACGAGTACAGAGGTCTGCGAGAGGCAATGAAGGGTGTGGAAGGGGAAGAATCTCAAATGGCCAAGCTGGCTCAATGGCGGTGTGTGCAGCAAGGGGCAGATTCGTGTGGCAGTGCAATCCAAGGAGGGGGAAAGGAGGTGGTTGATCCCAACAACCTTTTATTTTTCATTTTTTCCAAACCTCATTTTTTTCATTTTTTTCCCATGCTTAGGGACTATAATCTAAGAACTTTTATTTGTGAAAGAGCCTCATACTTACCATGGAGAAAGGAGTTGGATAGACACATGGTTATTGACATGTGCAAGACAAGGTTTGGTGAAGAGTTCATGAATTTAATTTCCTTCTTTTTCAATATTTCTTGGCCTCGATGTCACATAGCTAGGAGCATTTCCCATACATGAAACACCTAATTCATGATTTGTTCTATGCAAGTTTCAACATGGTTGATTGACAATGTTGATGATGCAATGTTTGGATTTAATGTTCCATTTGCTAATATAGATGCAAGATTAGAAGGTAAAGAAAAGGATGTAATGTGATTGTATGAAGTCAAAGTGCAACTGCAAACAATGGAGGCAATGAGTGCAATTAGTCTCGCAATCACAATCAGTGAAGCTTTCTGAGAAGATAAATGAGAAGACGACATAATGTCACCCTCATAAATAATACCAAAAGAGGTTTCTTTGCTGAGCTGGTTAACAAAACCTTTTGGAAGTGGATTTTAGGTAAATTTACTATCGAATTTTGAGCTATCTGGACCTGAAAATGTCCAAAGAGACTAAGTTATGCCATCATTTAAATCCCCACAATTCAAGGACCTACACAATTGGGATTCAATCACCAACACAAATAAGTAAATCCGTTCATGAGGCCAAGCATCCAAATCAAGGAGAAGCGATATCAAATCATGTCTAGTTATCACATTGAACCAACAAAATGTCGGAAGGTGATCAAAGAATCGTGGGTGTTCAAATATAGCATCGCATTAGCCAGAGCTTTTTGTAGTACATGATGCATCCACACGACCTCGTCCAAGACAAGGAAAAGGAATACAATTAAACCCTAGCAAGGGCAGCATAAGCTACTCTAAAATCCACTACTAGTTTACTGCAGTAATATAGAACTAAAAGCAATTCATCAAACACATGACGACAGAAATGCTCAAGAAAGGCAATCTGTCTAAAAACCATAGAATTACGAGTGAGCCAGATCCTATGAATAACCATTGCGCGAAGAACATTCCAGATAAAGCTTTGAGAATCCATCATCTTCCTTTAATCACTTGATAGTGCATTCTTCCATCTATTTTCCGTAGATAGATGCCCACAACCCTAAACATGTGACAACTATGTGCCATGCAAGTCTTATGACAGCACAACCCCAAAACCAATGCAAGCGGGTTTTTAAAGAAAACCGTTAAAGAGTGCAAATAGGAGAGATATATTCCATATGAGCCTCCTAGGTATTATCGACCATTTATAATACTGAATAGAATTCAAGAACTTGCTTACAAGTCCCCCTCCCCCTCCTCGTCCTCCTCGTCCTCCTCCCTTCTTCTCCTCCTCCCTCCTCCCTCCTCCTCCTCCTCCTCCTCCTCCTCCTTCCTCCTCCTCCCTCCCTCCTCCTCCCTCCTCCTTCTCCTCCCTCCTCCTCCCCCTCCTCCCTCTCTCTCTCCCTCTCCCTCTCCCTCCCTCCTCCTCCACTCTCCTCCCTCTTCCTCCTCCTTCCTTGTCCCTCCTCCTCAACCCTTATCCCTCGAATCCGCGAAGGAGACTAGCTCTCCACTCCTCAATCTTGGACTCCTCCTAAACCCTGCAACCCCCTCTAAACCCTGGAACTCCCAGTTAGCTCTCTCAACCCTATTTATGGTTAGAAGCACACCAATGCATGTTTTTCAATGCTCAAGCATGATGCATGGTGAAAAACTAGGAAATATCCATTCCAAGCCATGAAAATGACATTAGATGATCATGATACTTTGCACAGGCCATGAAATCACCTATTTTAAGGCTTTATAAAGTTTCATGTCCATAAAATACCATTTTCATGGTTGCTAGAAGCACATCAATGCATGTTTTTCAACACTCATGCATGATGCATGGTGAAAAACTAGAAAATATCCATTCCAAGCCATGCAAATGACATTAGATGGCTATGATACTTTGCGCAGACATTAAAATTACTGAGTTTAAGGCTTGATCAAAGTATTTTGTCCATCAAATACCATTTTCAGGGCTACAAGCACATGGATGCATGCTTTTGAATACTGATGCATGATGCATGGTGAAAAACTAGGAAATATCCATTCCATGCCATGAAAATGACACCAAATGGCCATGATACTTTGCACAAGCCTTGAACTCACCCATTTTACTGCTTGCACAGAGTATGATGCTTATCAAATGTCATTTGCATGGCTAGAAGTTGATAGATGCATGTTTTTCAATGACCATGCATGATGCATGGTGCGAAACTACGAAATATCCAATGAAAATGACATCGAATGGCCATGATTCTTTGCATAGGACTTGAAATCACCTGGTTTGAGGCTTTTGAAAAATATCATGCACATCTAATACCATATGCATGGCTAGAAGTACAACGATGTATGTTTTAAAGGGTGCAAGGTGTGGTAAAAAAGGAGATATGATAAAAAAAGTCACAACACACCCTAAAACATGGCCTCCTAGGCTACAACATTTTGTAATCCAATACAAGTCATCATTTATTAAACCTAGTAAGAAACTAGAAGTGAGAGAAGTACTATAAGTTTTAGGAAATGCAAAAACAAAGGAAAACTTTGTTTTCATCGATATAGGTGCCCGTATGTACCGACGCCTATAGCGACTCAGATAAACTTTCAAAAAGCAAACCCAAATGCCTCTTTTTTTGCCACCCCTCTCTTTTTTTGAGATCTTGCCAACTTTTTGCCTCCTCCTCATGACCTTTCCACCATCTTGCTACCCTCCCTTGCCATCCCTACACCACCCACTCCCCTCCACTCCAAGCTTGAAGAAGAAGATTTCTATTTTGGGAACTAAAGAAGTGGATGAGATTTTGAGTGGTTTGTCTTCAAATTTCTTCTTCTAGGTAAGCTTCCCAACCCTTTCATCTGCATTAGAATAATCTTTGGAATCTACATTATGTGTTTACACGTTTCTTATGTCTTTGTGGTTGCACAAAAGGCAATAATGAGATTTTTCTCTGGCCCAGGGAAGATGCTGCCAAAATTTTCCAATTACTTGCTTGCTTGATATGATTGCATCTTGTTGCTTGCTTGCTTGACTTCGTTGCTTTCTTGTTATCTTGCTATCTTGTTTGTGCTCTTTCATTTGTCTTGTTTGTTTGTTTTGATTACTTTGTTGCTTTTTACTCATTGCTTGATTTGTAGCATAATTTTTAGCACTCATGCACAATGCATGATAAGAAATTTGAAAATACACATGCCTAACCATGAAATTGATGCTTGATCCCCATCAAACTTTGAAAGCACAAGGATTTTTATCTTGTTGAAGCTATGTAAAGTATCATGCCTATCAAACACACATAGATATGCTAGAAGCACTCATGCATGATGCATTTTTAAGAATTGTGAAAATACGCCTGCCCAACCATGCAAATGATATCCTATCAACTCAAAAATTTGCAAGGATAAGGGTATTATTGGTATTAAGACTTGTATAAAGTATCATATCCATCAAACCCACACGCATATGCTAGAAGCACACCGATGCACATTTTTAACACTCATCCATGTTGCATGATAAGAATTGTGGAAATACACATTCCCGACCATGAAAAAGATACCTGATCCACATAAAACTTTTGCAAGAGTAATTCTATTACTTTCATTAAGGCCTATACAAAGTATCATACCCATTAGGAGTGTTGATGATGCAATCATTAAGGATGCTTGTATATTTAAAGAAAATTATCCAATGTCTAACCATAGGCTTGAATGTTTCTTGGAAAACTCTTCATATAATGCCTTTATAATTTTATATTTTACTTTGCTATGTAAAAATTGTATTATTTATTTCTCAATCAACTATTGAATAATATTTGTTATCAAAGTAAAATGCGTGTGTTATAAAAGGTAAAAGTTATTCCTTAGAATTTTAGATACTTCTTCACACTGTGTACTATGAGTATTGATGAACTTAAGACTTTTGATTAATCTTTCACACTTAGACAATACAAAAATAGTGACAATAATATCAATGTTGTGAATGCTAGTACTGAATCTTTGGCAACAATAAGATACTTTGTAGAGCAATTGAATGGTCGACCATTGTGTAATTTTACTCCACATATGCATTTTGTGCTGCCATTTCTTGGTAAGAATGGCAGTTAAAAAATGGTTGCCATTTCTTCGTAAGAAATGGCAATCAAGAGATAGTTGCCATTTTGTGATGCCATTTCTTCTTAGAAAACGGCAGTCAAGAAGTGCTTGCCATTTCTTTGAAGGAAGTGGCAGTCAAGAAATGGTTGCCATTTCTTACCAAGAAATGGCAATCAAGTATTTGTTGCCATTTCCTATGAAGAAATGGAAGTCAAGAAATTGTTGCCATTTCCTCATAAGAAGTGGCAATCAAGAATTTGCTGCCATTTCTTCATAAGAAAGGGCAGTCAAGTATTGGCTATCATTTGGTGTTGCCAATTATTGCTAAGAAATTGTAGACAATAAAAGGTTGCCATTTTTTGTTGGCATTTCTTCCAAAGAAATGGCAGTTCAAGAACTAGTTGCCATTTCTAACTGCCATTTTTGCAAAAAATATGGCAATTTGAGAAGCTGTTGCCATTTCATACATAAGAAATGGCAAAATTGGAAATTGTGTGCCATTTGCTATTGCCATTTCTACCTAGTTTTGTAGTAGTGTCGAGGGAGGAGAAGGGAGGAGGAGAGGGAGAGGAGTTGCAAGGTTGGAGGAGAAGGGAGTTGGAGGTAAGGTTAGGACATGCGTTTAGATGTGGAGTGCAAGGGAGCATGGAAACTTGGAGACAATCGCTTGGAATTCCAAAGTAGAACTCAACACATTGCCCCAAAGAGTGTGTGCTTCATTCCATTCTCATGGTATTTATACAAGTTGGAGATCTTCTCTCTCTACATGTAGGAATTGTAAGACATTCTCTCTCTACATGTAGAGCTTGCATCTAGGATTTGCATATAGAAGGTGCATGTAGGTACATGCATGTAGGAGTTGCATGTAGAACATGCATGTAGGAGTTGCATGTAGAACATGCATGCAAGAATCGTATGTAGAACTTGGATGAAGAACACACATGTAGGATTCCCAAGAGAGATTATTACTAGCCTTATGCAAGTACAAGCGGAGCTTTTTTGCTTCTCTACACACACATTTCATGCTACCTAAGTCCATGTTCATACAGGGTCAACATACTCCCAAATCCATTTTATTACCCATTCTTGGGTTATGGCTTTTTGTGATCACGGAGTTGGGATGCCACATGCGTAACCCAATGGCTATGGAACTTGTGGTGTGCCAATTGATCATGTTGTAATGCCTTTGCACCATATTATTTTTGGTCCGGTTCCAAGAAGCTAGTGTCCACTTGAGGAGAGGTAGACAGCTATGAATTTTGGAGGGGATCTCATTTGTTGAAGCCGCAGACTCTGTCGTTAAATCTTCCTATGAAGGGGTTTAGCGGGGGTCTCATTGTTTCTATAAGGTCCTTGACCTAGATATTTCATTTTGCCCTTGTGGACTTTGGCGTTATAGATAAGAACTAGGTCACCTTCCTTTATCTCTTTATCTTTAAGGTTTCTATCAAACCTGCCTTCCTTCTTCGTTTTTTTCTGTCATGGAATGGTAGGACACTAACCTTGTCTCTGTGTGCTTTTCCAATTGTGATAGAGTCTTTCCTTGAGGCACTCATGGTCGCCCATGCATTCTTGCACTGCTATGCATAAGCTTGGTATGACAAACTCTAATGGGACCACTACTTCAAGGACATACACCAATTATTGAAAGGGTGTAAATCTTGTACTTACCTTTAATGTGGTTCAATATGCCCAAAAGTTGGCAATCAATTTTTTTGCCCTCTCTTGGGCTCCACTATATTGCTGACGACAATGCATATTATCTTTTTTGTGGACTTAGCTTTTCCATTGCCTTAAAGATAGTAAGGTGTACTTTATTTGTGGATCACCATAAAGCCAGACAAAAGTTCTTGGATTACCTCATTGATGAAATTCCTCTATCTGATAAAATTTCAATGGGGCATCCAAAGCATGTAATGACATTTTTGTACAAGAAGTCTTCTATGCTTCTGGCATTGGCTTTTCTTACTACTTTAGCTTCAGCCCACTTTGTGAAGTAGTCGATGGCCATGATGATGTAGCGTGCTTGTGACCTTTGCCACTGGATCTATGGGTCCCATGACCACCATCAAGCAGGAACTATTGTTAGGGGTTGAAATCCTTGTGTTGGGGTTTGATGGCTCTTTGAGCTACATCACAGCTTTTGGCATAGGCATAAGCATCTGCCTAAAGGGTTGCCCACCAATATCCTACTAAGAGGATTTTTCTTGATGTTGTTTGGCCTGCAAAGTGTCCTCCTATAATGCCTTCATGTACTTCATGGGATGATGAGTGGGATTTCATATGGCATGATGTATCTGCACAGGATGTGATCTTTTCCCATTTTGTAGAGTTGGTCGGCTATGAGTTGATAGGGTGCATATTTGATTATGATTTCTCTGATTGCAATTGGTCACAATTTTGCCAGGGAACATCATCTATTTGAAATAGTTTAGCATCTGGCAAGTTATCTTTCACTCTAGTGGCTTCTTCTCTTAACTTAACACGAGACATGTGAGTGGCAATGTAATGTTGGGCACCTTTGTAGACCACTATTTTGAAATTGAATTCTTAAACCAAGAGGAACCACCTAGTTATTCTACTTGTTGTACGCAGATGGTTCACAACATAAAGGTGTAGAAGACAAAATCATTTGCTAATAAATAGTGTCAAAATTTTTTAACACTATACACCATTGCCAAGGATTCTCTTTCTGTGGTGGTATAGTTGATCTTTGCATCATTGAGTTGTCGACGATGACTGGCAAAGCAAAATGGGTAGTCTTTCTTATGTGCACCAAGTTGGCAAAGCACACTCCCAATTGCATACTTGAAGCCATCAGTATGAACATGAAAATTGATATCCCAATTGGGAGATATAAGGATGGGTGTTGTGATGAGGTGCCACTTTAAAAGATCAAAGGATTGGTCGCAATCTTTAGTCCATAAGAATTCCACCAACAATCTATAAAGTGATCTAGCTATCATGGCATACCGCAAGATAAATCTTCTATAGTAGCTTGCATGTCCCATAAAGGCCTGTACACCTTTGGAATTTGTAGGAGGAGGAAATTCCATGATAATTTTGATTTTGTCCATGTCAGTTGTTGCAATCCCATGGCATGTCCCTAAATCCAAAAAAACGCTAGTTCATGGTCACCCATGGAGTTGTTTTGGGACACATCTTTACATGTTCCCTGCATTTGATTAGAACGCTTCAAGAATTTTAAGTGGTCTTTCTTGTCGGAGTGGATGCATAAATCATCCAAGGATACTTGTAGGAATGTATCAGAAATGACTTGAAGGTGGTGAACATGACTCTCTAGAATGTGGCTGGGGCATTACATAGGCCAAAGGGCATGAGTCTATAGTCAAATATGCCCCATTCAATAGCAAACTCTATTTTGGATTGGTCATTAGGAGCAATTTGCACTTGGCTATAGCCACTAAAGCCATCCAAGAAGCTGTATATCTCTGATCCATCCACCTTTTCCAACATTGTTTTTGTTAGGGGTAGGGGATAGTGATCCCTAATTGTGGTGGCATTTACATTTTTTAAGTTAACATAGCTTCTTGTTGCATTAAGGTATGATGACGATGGGTGAAACCCAATCACTATGCTCTATCTCATAGATGAATCCTGCATCTAAGAGTTTTTCTAGTTTGTCATAGCCCATGGTTCCATATTTTGGATTTGTTCTATATGGTCCACATCTTAGGGTGGGCACCTTCCCTAATAGGTATCATGTGTACTACCACTTCTGGTGAAATTCCCTTCATTTCCTTGTATGACGATGCTAGGCAGTCTCAACATTCCATTAGGAGACCTTTTAGCTTTGTTTCCTCTTCTTGTGTGAGCTGTTTCCCAATGAATACCAATTTCTCTTCCTCCCCTTCAAGGGCGAGGTTTATTGTTCTAGTTTTGGTCAGTCCCTCATAGATTGGAGTCTCTCCAATGTTATCAATTTCTTGCACTTGAATTCTTGTAATGGTCTTGGCATTGCTATGGGGACACTACTAATGGTGTAGTTCTTGAAGTACTCTCATACTTCATGAAGATCAGCCTTTGATGGTGTTGAATTAGCCATACATGGGCTATGGACGGCCACAATAGTTAAATCAAATGCCTATCCTGCTATGCAATAGGGTCCGAAATGGGGCTGAAATGCATGGTCTGCCATACCCCCATCATAGATTAATGCTATATCCAATGGCCTACGTGCTACCATCCCATGCTACCACCCTGTGCACATTTTTTGATTTGGAGTGTTTGTGCATTATCTAGCTATAGAGAATGCCATTTTCCATTGCCCAGGTCATGGACAACAGATCAAATGTGCCTGCCTGCTACATCTATCTACGACAAGAAAGTAGATGCTGCAGATCAATTTACCATTTGGGCAAAAGATCTTAAAGACAAGGAGCTCAAATTGAAGAAGGCTAAGATTGAGCCTGACTACAGGAAAAGAAGCTTGAAGGGTGGAACTAGCCCCCTTCAGAAAAGGAGAAAGAAGGGCTAAGCCTACAACCAGGAAACTCAAATCAAGGAAAGAGGAAGCGACATGAAGGGAAGGGCACGGCCCCTGTAGGAAGGAGCCAACCCTATTTTGGAAAGGAGCAAGGAGGGCCGAGCCTGCAATCAGAGAGCTCAACAAGGAGTCCTTGTTGAGATGTAATCTGATATAAATTAGTCTTTGAGATTGTAATCTATGTAATTTGTGTGTAATCTATTGAATTGTTAATCTACTCCAGAGTTTACTTGGGCAATGTTTTCTCAGCTATGTGACTAGATAGTGTCCTTTGATCCATGCCAGCACAGTGATAAAAAATGAGACAAAAAATTTTGATTTGACAACTAATGTGAGACGAAAGATTCCGATTAGATCACTAATGTGAGACTGAAATATTTCGATTAGTGAACTAATGTGAGATGAAATATTTCAATTAGACAACTAATGTGATGAAAGATTTTGATTAGACAGCTAACATGAGACTGAAGAATGAGGTCGTCGGGCCAATGAACTCAAAGATTTCGATTACCAAACTAACATGAGATTGAAGATTGAGAAGGTCGGGCTCAATGAACTCTCTCACTATTTAAGTGCAGTTGTGTAGACACAACTAAGAGCCCATTACAAAATCTATCCCCAAAACTCTGTACATCAATCCAAACTCTGTACTCCAATCCACCTACAACAAATATATGATATACTCGAATAACTTTGGAATGTTGTTGTTCTATCTAGAAACGATGTTGGATGGCATCCTTGCAAAAATAGACCTGAAGAAGGAGGAAAATAGCTGCAAGGAGGACATGCTTTGGTGGTGGGTGTATTACTTGGAGTTGGTAGAGACAATGAATATTAATTTCCCTGGCTATTGTTTTCTTGCTCCTTTACGGTACTTGTCAAGCTCATGATGTAGGTTTCTTTTGGCAGGACATGATAGAGGTGGTACAGTATAGAGTGCAAAGACAAGGATAAAGAGGGCCCCAAGCAAAAGGAGGAGTCACTATGGGCATATAAGTCAGCAGAGTCAAGCAAGCAATGTGTGAAGAGGTTTGCCATTGTGCAGCAGACTGGCCTCAAGAGCTGGGAGATGCTTGCCATAGAGAGGCTGATAAGATAGTTGGGAGTCTGGAATTTCCTTGAAAAATCAAAATGTCATGTTTTGAAACAATAAAAATCTTACAGACATTTCTTAGACTTGTGGATATTCTCATGGTGCTCATAATACCTGATTTTGTATCGACCTACTTCCATGTTAGTACTTAAATGTTTTAAGTAGCCCGGTGGTTGAAATATGACGGTTAACAATAACCATTATAAAGGGCACTAGCACTGTGCAACAAATTTTAGGATAGCATGGCAGTAGTGTAGGGATAGCACGATAGTAGTGCAAGATTAGTGTAGGATAAGTTATCCCCAGTGCAATGGTTGCTTGCACTAGGATATGAACAGCCACCAACACAGTGGTTTGCTTCTATTATTACAAGAATAATGGATTTGTAGAATGTGTGGATTCGTTATGGGAAACCAACGCGGTGGTTGTTGGGATATACTAAAAGCAAGCATGGGATGAAATCTGACGGCAATTAACGAAACGATAAATAGTCTAAAGGGAACTATTTTAGTATAGCAATGTGTAACAAAGTTGCACTAGGATACTAATAGGCACTAGTCCTAGGCACTACTCCGGTCGTATGCTTCTATTATAACAAGATGAATGGATTTGTAGGATGTGTGGATTTGTTATGGGAAACTAGCGTGGTGGTTGTCGGGGTATACTAAAAACAAGCATAGGATTTACTGTGTGGGATTTACAAAAATAATTTAATAAAACCAGCTCGGTGGTTGTTTGGGATATACTAAAAAGAAGCTGTCTCAAATACAAATTCCATTTTGTAGGACAAGTGGACATATTGTTTCCTTGCAATGAGACTACATACATTTTCTTAGTACTATCTCAGTCGTCCCCGTCCACCACTCCAAGACACCCCAAGATGTGCTCATACATGTCTAAATCCAATTTGAAGACACTCTTGCCCTTCTTTCATTGTGGCACAAGTTGCATTTGGAACTTAATAGCTCTTACTAGATGAGAGTGCACACATGTTTGTGGACTCTTATGTATCGTAATTGTAGCCTCTCTTGGATGTTTTTTGGTACCAAAAAGACCCGACTACTACGTCCCATTTCTCATAGGTTGTTCCCCAATTATCCTTAAATGTTTCCTCAACCTTGTACTTAGGTTTTGTGCACTACAATAGAAAGTATGGGTCATCTTCCTCGTTCTCCCTAAAATCTGTGACAACTACAAAGTTATCCCCCTCTTCTAGACAATCATTAAGGTCATCGAAACTCTCCCCAAACTATTGGCAAGTCGTTTGTCTCTCCATTGTTTGTCACTCGATCTGAATGTATAGGGAAAACTTGAACTCACTCCCATGTCTTCACAGTTGCAATGTTCTCACAATCGTCATGATCCCCTATGATGCACGCACTGTAGAACCAAGAAAGTTTTCTCGTCTTAATCAATTGGTTGTTCGAAAAGCCTAGACCACGAACTCCTTTAATTTCGCAATCGTGCCAGCTTCTTCTTTGCACTTTATCCAGTTTCACTTCATGGAACACTCTGCGTACTACATTATTCTTAAGGCTTTGTTTACTATATGTTGAATGCATGCCTGTGGTGAGGTTGGCTGTAAGCCATGTTACAACATCATGGGCATCATTGAGATCTTTTTAGGGCATGCTAATTGGTGTTTAAGCAGATCTTTCTCAATAAGAGCACTGCATCCATCATGTTCACCCTTGCCATGGCTAGACCCAAAGAAATTCCACATCATGTCTAGACCCCAGTCGGGGATTTGAACTTTGAGATGAAGTAGAATCTGTGTGCTAATTTAAATTGAGAGGCAGCACCATCTGACCACACCCAATGTTGTTTGTTATTTTTTGCAGGGGGATTTTCCTTTTTCAGCCATTCCCAATGTAGTAGAAAATCATGCTGCACAAATAGGGTGTCATGTTCCCTATCATTTGAAATGTAGAAATGGTACGTGCATTGCATTGACCTAGACTCCTGTGATTTAGCAAAAGTAGATTGGCATCAGGCATGGAAGAATCAAGCAAATGACTGTACATGATATGCATAAGAAATTCTATGATAGATACAATAGTGTCACACGGAAATTTGGCAAGGCACATCCTAAACTGCTTATCCTGCTAGCAGCAGCTGGCCGTGAAATTGTGAAGCATATATTTTGGGATGGATTGAACCACATGACCTACAAGCTCTCTTGGCTAGGTGCTCTTATGTGACAATACCCATCTCTTTTTATTGGATCCTTCAACATTGATATTTTCAAATCTCCTCCATTTTAGAGCAACATGGTTGTCTTCCCTCATTTCATTTGGACAAACATTGAATGTTTTCTTCTTTAGCTTCAAATTGCAATGCTTGCATGTGCCGCAAATGCATTCAATCCTATGCCACTCATGGTGTCCCTTTGGACAAGCCACTAGCTCCCACACAAACCTTAGGCTACAAAACCTGCCCTCCCTTGCAACACATGATGAGGATCTAGGTGGCCTACAAACTGTGCATTCATTAGGGAGACATGGGCATTGATCCCCATGGAGCAATGCTCCAACACAACTAGATCTCAAGTCATTCATCGCTTGCTAGGCCAGGTCAAAGTCTATGTGTGTTTTGCAACAATAAACATTCCTATCTTTGAGTTTCCTGACGTACCAGGGCTTACAATGCTCAAATTTCCTCTGCCCAATTGAAATGTCTAGATTTTGATCCATAAACTTAACATGTGGGAAAATAGAACGATAAGCCTCCTTTTTGTTACTATTAAAAGACTACAAAACACAATCTAATTAAAGTATATAATGAAGCAAAACAATTTTCAACCACCGTGCTGGTTTAGGACAATCACAATTTTGATCACCGGGTTGGTTTAGGACACTGTCACAGTTTCAACCACTAGGATGGTTTAGTTTGATAGTCTCAACTTCACATATTAGACAATAACAAGTATATTGCTTTTCATTTCTGAATTTCAGCATTAGAAAATAACAATATATTGCTTTTCATTTCTAAATTTCACAATTTAACAGTGGTATATGACCCGAATAGCAAGAAATTAAATTTAACGAAATTAAGTTAAGAAACAAAATAATTTTAACCACCAGGCTAGTCAATAACTAATGTCTATTCGACCGGTTCAAGACAATCACATAATGGGTGATTAAGCTAAAGCAGCCACGGTTGCATGATGTTCCAACCACCAGGCTAGTTTAGTAAAATAACAATATATTGCAAAATATATTACTGTTAATTTTTGCTCAACCATGCCACCGGGCTAGACAACAACTTATGTTTGTTCAACCATGCTGGTGTAGGACAATCACATAACTGGTAATCGAGCTGAATGAACCTACGGTTGCATGATGTTCCAACCATCGGACCGGTTTAGGACAATCAGATTTAGTCCCCAACCCTGGTTTAAGAAATGAAACAAGTAAACTATCCCAAAGCTCAATCACAAACAACCACCGGATTGGTTTAGGCACCACTGACCTGTGTTGTATCTAGCATGTGCATGATGTTCTCCTCAAACACCCTGTGTCCCGTTCACTTCCTACACATGTCCTTTCTATTTGGATAAACTCTCATATTTTCATGCCAAAACATCGTCATCAGTGTAGCAATGACTTTAACACTTAGGCTGTCTCTCCTTTTCTTGCATTATGTTGAAGCCCATAGACTTCTCGGATCAGGATGATCATGCATTGCCTCTGCTCTATGTTCAACTGCTAAAGCAACATTGGTCCTTCTGATTGACAACATCTTTGACATTGTGCGCCCAAGCCATTTCTCCTTTGCTTTAGGGGACACCAACATAGTTAATATTGCCCTCTTTGTAGCTAGTTGATCTAAGTTGTGCACCCCTTTCACTTTTTGTAGGCCATTTCTCAGGTTAGAAGCATCGCCTCTTGGACGTGCATCTCCAGAGGTGTTGGTAGGGTTGTTACTCTATGTAGTATGGTCTCAGCGATGATTCATGTGTCATGGGGTAGTTGAAGATATGCCGATAGAGCTTCCACTCCCGGCTATGAGCAATGCATAGCACGAGCCGTTTGCAAGTGTCACTCAAGCGACCTTCGGATTGTTGTAATGTGGTTTCACATGAGAAAGAGGGAAGGGGAAGAGGGGAGGGGAGAGGGAGAAGGGAGGAGAAGGGAGGAGGAGGAAGGGAAGAAAGAGAAGGGAGTGAAGGGGGATAGAGTGACAACCACAAAGGCACTACAATGGAAACAAGAGAACACCCAAAACACTCTCTTGGAAGAGAAGAGGGAGCTTGTATTCAAACTTGTGCAAACAACAATGAAGACCAAAGTCAAACTTTTGGCCTTTTATACAAGTCACCTTTTGAAGGGATGGCCAACCCTTTTCCTTTTTAGCACTCTCCCTCACTATGGGCTCTTGGGCTCATAGGGTGCCAAGGCATATTGCTCTTCTTCCCGACTCTCCCTCTACTACTAGTGGAAATAGTGCTTGTACCATATCAAAGTGCTTGGGACAAACCTGGAATTAGGAGGTGGTCCTAAACGGTTCCCAAATAGTGCTTGTGTTAACCTTGCCACTCCTAGGCTCGAGTGATTTGGGGCTCAAACTCCTTGAGTGCCCTCACACCTTCACTTGTTTGGTGTTCGAACCTCATGAATGCAGCTCAAAACCTGGAGTGACAAGGCTAGGCTTTTGTGAGACACCCCACGACAACCTTGAATGTTACTGGGAAGCCTTTTCTTCGGAATATTTAGGGATCAAACTCCCTGAGTTTGAGCTGTACTCCTTTCATGGTGGCTATTTTCATTGGCGTTGCTATTTCCTGTGTAGTGGAGCTGAAAAGTGCAGGCACATGCACTCTGAAGTGTGCATCTCCTTGTTCCAACACCTCCTTGTTCTGGGCAAGGGCACCTAGAATGTACAACCTGTGCTCGTTGCTTGGGATCTTAGGACTTTTGGACAGGCTTGGGGTATTTGGGGATCAAACCTCCTGAGTTTGAGCTATACTCCTTCCATGTGCACATTGCTTGTATTCATTGGCCTTGGTGTATTTGGGTATCAAACTCCCTTAAGCTTGTCTTGTTGAAGTAGATCATTTGGCTTGGTCACCTTTACTCATTAATTACCCTGCATTTGACAGTTGCACTCTGTGGATCTTAACATGCCCCCTTTCCTCTTTTTGAACCATCCAGCCACGTTGGAGGAGGGTGGTGGAGAGGACCGCTGATTACAAGATGGTGTAGTGGTCCAGCTGCCTAGACGTGAGGCGAGCAAGGTACAAGCAGTACTTCCAAAAATGGATGGCATGCGTATCATCGTAAGTGCGAAGGTGATGCATTATGGACGCGGAGGTAGAGGCAGATTTCTTGGAAGTGAGATGGACCAACATCGGGGTTGAAGACAATCTAGTTGGCTAGATTGTGAATGCGGTCGCCGATGGGGCAGCTATGGGTGGGAAGATCTTGGAGTAAGAGGATGAGGAGATTGAAGTGGACGGCGGTGACGACGGTTGGATCTAGTGGATCCGTAGGTGTTGTTGAATGATTGGAGGCAAAAGCAACAACCTTCCTACATCATTTCCTTTGGGAAGTCATACTTTGGAAAATTGTACAACACATTGGCATCCTGTTGTTGGAGATGTCGAAAGGTGGCCCAAGTCCAATGTCATTCCATGGGCATGTAGAGTGTGTGGACTTGACAATCAATGGGTGCGCTACAGTAGTAGCACTAAAATTTCTCCAACTTCAAAAAGGGGAGCCGCCACTTGGGCTGTAGACTGATATCTGCATCGGTCACAAAGAAGGGGGCATCGGGGGCAAGGTATCCTCTTCTTGTGCACTTGGGATGCGCTTGTCGCCAGTTTCCGAATGACTGCATTATGAGTTGTGTGACAGGGAGCACCTCCAAAATTTCATAGAGATGGAGGTTGGAGCCCTCAATCTGGCACTTCTAGTGGTGCATGAGCACACTATCAGTTAACTCTTGGAAGGGCTGCAAGTCTGGACGCCAATAGAGATCTTTAGGAGGAGACCTTGGTAGGGATGGCAAAGCTTCGTCGTCAACCAACGGCATTGGCTCTGTCTGTGGGAGGCCTGTAGGAGTCGTAGCATTGGTGCTTTGTACAAAATGTGCTGCTTTGAGTAGCATGTTGAATGCCTTGTCAGGGAGGTTGACTGGAGCATTGGAGGTGATGGACGGGGAGGGTTCGTGTTGTGTGGTGGTGGTGTTGGAGGCATTGGATGAGTACTTGGGTAGTGTTGTCCAAGGGAGAGGATGTTGGGTAGCTTGTTGGGTGGGTTGGGTGGGATCTAGTGGAGGTAGTAATGGAATATCTGTAGGGGGGGCAGTGGTATGAAAGAGGTGATTGCATTTTGTTCATCGTCCTTGGTTATTTCTTCAAGGTATGCTACATGAATTGTTTCAAAATTGCTCACTAAGGACTCAAGTGAGCCTTGGAGAGCTTGTAGCACCCAATTAAAGAGTACTATTATTCCAAGGGGATAGTAGGTGGTGGTTTGGTAGGTTGCAAGGTGTACTGCCAGAGACTCGATCGTAGGTCTGCATCCATGTAATGTCTGTGAAGAATGTGGGAGAGAGGGAAGGAGTCTCACTTGAGGCTTTCTCACAATCACAATGGGGGAATACACACAAAAGTGGAGGCTGAAAACAGTTTTTTCTCTTCTTAGTTGTGTAAGCCAAAAGAACTCTAGTACAAAGAAATAGAAGAACCCTATATGTGGGTCTCAAACCAAACTCAACTAACTAAGGTGGCATACTAACTGAGCCACAAACTATAGTAGATAAGGATAGCTGTCATCCCGCTATTATTCGTGGGCGGTGTACCAACCGCATCTCCAGCTAACAAGTCGGTGACATAAGTACACAACGGTCACCCTGGCATATCTCGAGTGGAGCTCGATATCTCAACACTCCCCCTCGAGCTCAATCCCAAATCCTGCACACCAAGCAGGTCTCTGAACTTGCGCAGCTTCTCTGCGCCCAACGCTTTCGTGAATATGTTAGCTACCTGATCCTCTGTGCTGACATAAACTAGATCAATAAGACCTAGTAAAACCTTCTCCCGCACATAGTGATAATGCACCTCAATGTGCTTTGTTCTGGCATGAAAGACTGGGTTCTTTGCCAAGTGTATACTACTCATGTTGTCACAATAAATGACAACCGGCCCATCTGTAGACTGATGCATATCATAGAGCAGCTTATGCAACCAAGCTACCTCACATGCAGCCATTGCTGCACCCCTGTACTCAGCCTCTGTGCTCGACAAGGCAACTGTAGGTTGTTTCTTACTGCTCCAAGTGACTGCAGCACTCCCAAAAGAGAACACATATCCACTAGTAGATCGTCTATCAGAAATGCTACCAGCCCAATCAGCATCAGTGTATCCATGCAACTGTATCTGAACCCCAGCCTCATAAAATAGTCCATACTGCAATGTGGACTTCACATACCTGAGTATGCGTCTAGCCGCATCCAAATGCGGTTTCCTTGGAGCCTACATAAACTGACTTACCAACCCAACAGCATAGCTCAAACTTCCTACTATGCATCTGGCCTGGTAATAGTCATGTAAATCAAACTTCCTACTATGCGTCTGTACATAGTAGGGTCTTCCAGAAGCTCACCTGCATCTGTGCTCAGCTTCACATTCTGCTCCAAAGGAACTGAAATAGGCTTACAGCCTGTCATCCCATATTTGGACACCATGTCCAATCCATACTGCCTCTGCAAGAGCT
Source organism: Dipteris shenzhenensis (assembly GCF_047967505.1). NCBI lineage: Eukaryota > Viridiplantae > Streptophyta > Polypodiopsida > Gleicheniales > Dipteridaceae > Dipteris > Dipteris shenzhenensis. The sequence goes on along the minus strand of NC_141622.1, from coordinate 40,699,950 downwards.
GTATCCCACTTGGTGATCTAATCACCTCAATGCCCAAGAAATAACGCAGCTCTCCCAAATCCTTCATCTCAAACTTCTGCCTCAATAGCATTTTCACATGAAGGATATCTTCATCACTATCACCTGTGATGATCAAATCATCAACATAAATGACCAGCAGCATAATCCCTTTCTCTGTTTTTCTCACATAGAGTGAGAAATCTGCCTTGGAAATCTGAAAGCCAATAGTGACAAGATACTGTCCTATCTTGTCAGACCATGCTCTAGGTGCTTGCTTCAAGCCATACAAGGCTTTCTTCAACCTGCAAACAAACTCAGGATGAATAGCATGAACATAACCTGCTGGCTGCTCCATAAAGACCTCTTCTTGCAAATCACCATGCAAGAAGGCATTCTTTACATCCATCTGATGTAAAGACCATCCCTTTGATGCAGCCATAGCAATGGCTGCTCTTATGGTTGCCATCCTTGCAACCGGGCTGAAAGTTTCTTTATAATCAATGCCATATGTCTGTGCATACCCCTTGACAACTAATCTTGCCTTGTATCTATTCACAGAACCATCTGCATTGTGCTTGATCTTATAAACCCACTTACAGCCAATTACATTCTTGCCTTTAGGCAAAGGCACCAATTCCCATGTAGCATTAGCATCCAAGGCATCCATTTCTTCATCCATGGCTTTCTCCCATTTTTCATTTCCCATGGCTTGCTCAAAAGAAGTGGGTTCTGGTTCCTGTATCACTTTGACCATATAGGCATAGTGAATGGCTGTAAATCCATCATATTTCAGCCTATCCACAGGATACCTAACCCTGGTAGACCTGCGCAAAATAGGCTCACTTCCAGGTGCTCTCAAAACATCCCTGGTCTTCCTTACTCCAGGTGTAACAACAGAAGCAATACCCAACTCATCATCAATGCTCTGTTTTGAGCCACTGGATTCACCATCCACATAAGAGTGACCTGCATTCACATCAAACATGGGCTGATCTACCTTCTCTTTTCCTTTTCGTGATACCTGCGTACCACTATCTACATTGCTTTGAGGAGATTCTCCTGATCTCAATCTGCCTGTCCATGGCGAAGTATGTGAACCATTGCTAGACGACACTGCAGGTCCACTGATATTTTGTGATTGCTGCTGTGAATTCTGTGCAGCATTGCCATTTTGTGCATCTACATCAATCATCACATTTACTGGTTTATACCAGCTGCTCATCTCATCAAACACAACATCTTTGCTCACTGTAAACTTACGAGTAGAAGGGTTATAGCATCTATACCCTTTCTGCTGTAGAGAAGAACCAATAAAGATGCACTTCTCAGCTTTTGGATCCAACTTGGACCTCCACTCATCTGGCACATGGACATAGGCAATGCACCCAAAAATCTTCAAATGAGAAATATCTGGTTTCCTACCAGTATACATCTCCTCTGGCGTCATGCCATGTATTGCTGCAGTGGGAGTCCTGTTCATTATATAGACTGCTGTAGCAACTGCTTCAGCCCAATAATAATCTGGTAGATCTTTTTCATTTAGCATAGCCCGAGGCACCTCTCCAATATGCCTGTTTTTTCTTTCTGCAATTCCATTTTGCTATGGGGTATGACTGCATGAATATTGCTGCTTTATACCATGCTCCTGCAAGAACCTTGCAAACTCATTTGAGAGGTACTCTCCCCATCCATCTGACCTTAGGCATTTTATTTGCAGGCCTGTTTCTTTTTCAACCATAGCTTTGAAAGCTTTGAAGTGCCCAAACACTTCACTTTTCTTTTTCATAAAATACACCCACAGTTTTCTGCTGAAGTCATCAATAAATGTGACAAAATAGTGACAGCCTCCAATAGATGCAGCTTTTGTAGTCCACACATCAGAGTGGATTAATTCCAATGGTTTTTTACTCTCTTGAACATGTCTAGGAAAAGGTTTCCTTGCCTGTTTCCCAAATTGACAGGCTTCACAAATCTTGTGCATTTCTGCAACCTTGAATTTTGGCAATCCTGCAACAATATTTTGGGCTTGCATTGATTTTAGTCGCTGTATATTAACATGACCAATGCGTTTGTGCCAGATATCAATATCTGCAACTACACCGGTCCCATGTGCAAACATTGCTGCACTCAATTCAGGCATGTCTGCATCCAATGTAAACATCCTGCCCTTCTTCTTTCCTTTTGCTATCAAGCGACCGTTATTTTTCATATCCTCAACAAAGCATCCATGAGGATTAAATCTAACCTGCAAGCCCTGCTCAACCATTTGACCAACAGAAACCAGGTTCTTGGTGATGTTCGGGACATGAAATACATCAGACAAGTATTTCTTTTTCCCATCCTGCATAGACAAAGGAATTTTGCCAATCTGCACAATAGGATGTGCAGTATCATCACCAGTCTCCACAAATCCTGGTTTTTCCATTTTTCTTGCATCCTGCATCCATTCAGCGTGACCTGTCATGTGGTTTGATGCACTTGAGTCAACATACCACACATCGTTGCTTTCTTTTGCACTTGTTACAGAATTTGTCATATGCTGCACCATAAACAAATGCTCATTTCTGTCATCGCCCTGTTTACTAGAGGATGCAAAATTGCCTTGCTGCAATTTTTCACTCATAATGTCATTCTGCTTTTTGTAGCAGTCTTTAGCCATATGACCCATTTTGCCACAATAGTAGCATTCAACATTGCTGTTTGCATTTTGGCTTCTCTGCCATCCACCACGGCCTCTTTGGCTCCCCCTGCCTCTAGAGTTACCACGTCCTCCTGCATAGGACTGGTTTTCTTGCATTTGCTGCATATTCTGATTTCTACCACGGCCTGCAGATCGGCCTCCTCTACCTCTGCCTCTACCTCTGCCAGCATTTGAGTAGAAGACAGTTTCTTTTGAAGTTCCTGCTGAAGAAGATGCACCCCCATTTCTCTGCTCTTCAGAAATTAGAAGAGCAATCAACTCCTCAAAATCAGGAAAGTTTTCACGGACGGCAATGGATGTCCGGAACTGTGCATAATCCTTTCCTAGACCATTCAAGGTCACAGAAACCAAATCATCATCATCCACTGGCGACCCAATGGAAGCAAGTGCATCTGCAATTTTCTTCACTTTCATGTGGTAGTCATTTATGCTCAAATTTTCTCTCTGCACATTGTGCAACTCCTGTTTGAGTTGCATTTTCCTAGCTTGCGTATTTGTGCTATACATTTTTGCCAAAGTATCCCATGCCTCCTTTGGCGTATTTGCATCCTGAATATGCACAATCATGGAGTCCGAAATACTGATAGACAGCCAGTACATAACTTTCCTGGCTCTCTCATGCCATCCTTTGAATGCCTGCATTTCCTGTTGACTGGGAACATTAGGAAGAACAGGTTCTTCTTCATTTCCTGTAATGAATTCCCAATAGCCTTTTCCCATCAAGAAATTCGTCATTCTAAACTTCCATGCCTGGAAGTTGTTCTTGTCAAGCTTTTTAGTGACAATCTGTGAAAGAGAATCAGATGCCATTACAAAACACTGCAAAATATTCTGTCACTGCAAAAACACAGCTTTTGCCTCACACGGGCAGATCTGCAAAATTGACGAAAGTGGTATTTTACCACACAGTCACTTCCTAGTGACGATTTTGCATGAACAGGCAACAAGCATGAATCTGCAACTCCCAAAATCTCTGCACACAGGCATATGATGCAATTTCTGCGGCAACTTTTCACCGACTAGCCGAGTAGTGGTCGCATAGCAAAAACAGGGCCTTTTTCTGAGTGCCTGCGGAGAACTTCTGCCTCCGAAACGGGCCCCGAAACGGCCTCAAATCAGAAAAATAAAGTCACACCGCGAAAGGCGAGAGCGTAGCATATACGCTCTCGCCACACCGCGAAGGGCGTCTCAATCTGAAACAGTGCACTCCTGCACTTCTGGCTGTGCTACCTGCAGAGATTTGCTCCCAAACTCGAAATAGGAAAGCAACACTGGTCCTCTTACCAGGACACCACGAACTTGGCTTGCTTTCTTGAGCTCCTTACCACGAACAAGGCTCTGATACCATGTGAAGAATGTGGGAGAGAGGGAAGGAGTCTCACTTGAGGCTTTCTTACAATCACAATGGGGGAATACACACAAAAGTGGAGGCTGAAAACAGTTTTTTCTCTTCTTAGTTGTGTAAGCCAAAAGAACTCTAGTACAAAGAAATAGAAGAACCCTATATGTGGGTCTCAAACCAAACTCAACTAACTAAGGTGGCATACTAACTGAGCCACAAACTATAGTAGATAAGGATAGCTGTCATCCAGCTATTATTCGTGGGCGGTGTACCAACCGCATCTCCAGCTAACAAGTCGGTGACATAAGTACACAACGGTCACCCTGGCATATCTCGAGTGGAGCTCGATATCTCAACAATGTCCACGTGTAGACTTTCTGGAGTACAGATCCATGGCATGAGTTCCTCGGGGTTTGCGAGTTGCATCACTTCATCGTCTGCGATAATTAAGGGACTCAGTGATGATGCAGCACCAGCCTTGAAAATTGAGAAGAATGGGATGGGAGGATAGGGTTTGGAGATCAGAGGGGCGAAGAAGAGATAGGGAGGTGGGCTAAAGGTCAAGAGAAAAGTACGACATGGCTAAGATGGGGTGGCAGTGGTCGAGATCAAATGGAGGATGGTTTGAAGGGCGTTGGGCAGTAGTGGAGTAGTGAGGTCTAGGTGGAAGGTGAGGTTTTGTGTGCAGAGTGCATCAAAGTGCATTTGGAGGGTTTGGGTGATGGTGCATGGTGCAAGTGTATATGTGGCTAACTATGCAGACACCTCCCCAGTACATCGTGAACTCCTGCTGCTCGCGATCTTCCAACCTTGACTCCTTCGAGTGGCCAGTGGCACACTGTCTTTTGATCTCTTCTTAGAGGGAGACTGTGAGGCTCCTCTCTTGTGCCAGGAAATCCTGTAGGGAGAGGATTTGTTCATCGTGGGTCTCCTGGGTGTGGGCATATCACTGCTTTGCCTGTGCTTGCTGCTCCAGCGTTGTGTGCAGGGCTGATTCTGACTTTTTTGCTTGTTCCATAAACATCTAGACGAAGGATTCATTGGTGGCAAGGTCATCTTTGACTTTTGTCAAAGTGAGCTCGAGCTCTTCCACCTTAGCTCAGTATTCTTTGGCTCGATGTAGTGCGGCCTGGCGTATTGCTTGTGCTGTGACCATGGTCGATTGGCTTTCTTGTGCCGAGAGCTGGGCTTGGATGAGGTTGAAGGAGAGTTTTGAGGCTTGCTCCTACATCCTTTGTAGGATCATGCGGGCGGCTTCCGGCAGTTGTGCCATGGCTTCAAAGAGGTTCATCTCCATGACATCGGCACGTGACAACTGTTCTGCCGTCATATGGCTATAGCCTCCTGTTGCCCTATACTAGGGCGTGTTGCAAAATTGTATGGCCTCTGCTAGGCCTACCCATGGCATTGAAGAGGTGCCTATGGCGAAGGATGCAGTCTCCTAAGGGGTGGTGGAGATTGAGACGAAGGCTGCAGTGGGGGTTGTTAGCATAGTTTCGACTCTTGTATGGAGGCCGATTTTGATGGTGTCATCACCCTAGAGGTCTCCAATGAGGATAGATCCTCCTTGCACCTGTTTGCCCTCATCCTGAGGACCTAGCTACTATATGTGTATGTGCAACTGGCTTTCCTCATATTGGTTGAGTGGCTGACTTGGTTTCAGTTGCACCTAGGGGACCGAAGTGGCACTTGGCATTGTCCTCGCTCTCTTGGGCCTGATCTCTGTCTCTTCTTGCTCAGTCTATATTGGACCGATGGCAGATTTTTATGTGAGTCCAAAGCCGATGGGTGGATGCTGACTTTTAAGGTAATGGAGGACTAGCATGTACAACATGGGGTTGCCGATGATGTCCCCATGGGTGCTGAGATCATCCCTCATCTGGGTGCAGTAGTAGTCAACCCAGTTCATCTTTTCAAAGGTCACCATCCTCAGAAATATATTGGGAACAATGGATTGGTGATGACCCGAGTGCTTTACTTGAGTGAGCCATTGCAAGGCTCTTGCTGGGCGCTCTACCTCAGGCTTATAGATGGTGGCAAACTGGATGTGGCCTCTGCACTTGTGGTGGCAGTCATAGGGGCAGATCGCTTTTAGGGAGTTGAGGTTCTTTTTCTTGGAGTATTTTTCTGCCACCACTAGCAGGTTGAATACTGCCCGCACCATGTCTTGATTGATTTGGTAGTGGTGGGGATTACCTGTTGCATCTCTAAAGACACCGATGTTGGTGTTGTTGTCATATGTCTTAAGGAATTCCACTAGCAGCTTTATATCCAGGTGGAATGGGAAACGATCTGCTACTCTTTGCAAGCTTGAAAAGTTAAGGGATTCCACGACTACCGGGTCCTGGAGAGGGGTCCTGGAGAGCAGCAAATGCTACTATGGTGTGGTAGTGGAGGGTGTAGTCCCGGACCCTCGAATGCGAAGTGCGAGTGGACCACGCAAGCATGTAGCTCTTGGAGCCATGCTTCTCCTAATGGCGAGTGTGCTTGTGAACACACAATTTTGTACTCGGCAGCGGTTGGCATTGGGGTGCACTTCCGTGTTTTTGTGGGGGTTGTGCCTGATGCGGCTGGCTCTTCCTGAGTCGCCTGTCTGGTGGAGGTGTCTTCATCTTGTAAGTCCTCCACGGGTATTTCGTTAGGTATATGAATTGTGGTCGAAGGAGTGCTTTGAGAATTTGAGGGGCTAGTGGCCTCTGGGATAGAGCGTCGGTTGAGATTTAGGTGGGTCTCGAATTCAAAAAAGCCATGTTCGAACTCCATGGCAAACATAAATGGGAGTTGCGTGATGAGGGAATCGGTGGATGAGGAAGATCAAGAGGACATCAATTTGCTGGTGGGGATGGAGGGGAAGTGGGTAGGAAATTATCAAAATTTTGGGTAAATTTTGACAGAGTTTGGCTGCAATAGCTATGGTGACAACCCGGCGGGTTAGGCTGGCTTTTATAGATTTTTATCCCCTCGACTGATGGGATATTGGTATGGCAACAATCGGTGCGAAATTTATGGCGATGGTCAGTGACAAATTTTGATGGCAACGATCGGTGCAAAGTAACGTAGGCCATGGTCGGCATGGTACCCAAATGGCAATGGGGCAGTGTGGTGTTGGATGGCGATGACCCGATGGGGATCATGATGGCATCGATCGGCATCGAACCTTTCAATGACAATTAGTGGCGAACCTTTTAGCGATAGTCGATGGTGTAGTGACATAGGCCGCGGCCGGTGTGGTACCCAAATGGCGACGGGGCAGTGCAGTGTTGGATGGCAATGATGTGGCAGGGAAGATGATGGCATTAGTCAACGTCAAACCTTTCAGTGATAGTCGGTGGCAAACCTTTCAATGATGGTCAGTGGTGAACTCTTCAGTGATGTTGGTGGCGAACCTTTCAGCGATGGTCGGTGGTGTAGTGACTATGGAAAAATAAGAAAAAAGGGAAGGAAGGTGGAGTGGGGTGGGTGAAATGTGGGTGGAGTGGAGTGCACTTGTGTTGGGCGATGTAACAAGGAAGAATAGGTGAACCCTATATGTGGGTCTCAAACCAAACTCAGCTAACTAAGGTGACATACTAATTGAGCCACTAACTAGAGTACATAAAGATAGCTGACATCCAACTATTATTCATGGGTGGTGTACCAACCGCATCTGCAGCTAACGAGTCAATGACATAAATGCACAACAATCACCCTAGCATATTACGAGTGGAGCTCGATATCTCAACACTCCCCCTCGAGCTCAATTCCAATTTCTGCAAACCAAGCAGGTCTCTGAACTTGCATAGCTTCTTTGCACCCAATGCCTTCGTGAATATGTTAGCTACTTGATCCTCTGTGTTGACATAAACTAGATCAATAAAACCTACTAGAACTTCTCTCGCACATAGTGATAATGCACCTCAATGTGCTTTGTTCTAACATGATAGACTGGGTTATTTGCCAAGTGTATACTACTCATGTTGTCACAATAAATGACAACTGGTTCATCTGTAGACTCATGCATATCATAAAGTAGCTTATGCAACCAGGTTGCCTCACATGCAGCCATTGCGGCACCCCTGTACTCAGCCTCTATGCTCGACAAGGCAACTGTAGGCTGTTTCTTGCTGCTCCAAGCGATTGCAGCACTCCTAAAAGAGAACACATATCCACTGGTAGATCGTCTATGAGAAATACTACCAGCCCAATCAGCATTGGTGTATCCATGCAACTGTATCTGAACCCCAGTCTCATAAAATAGTCCATACTGCAAGGTGGACTTCACATACCTCAGTATGCATCTAGCCGCATCCAAATGCGGTTTCCTTGGAGCATTGGTGTATCCATGCAATTGTATCTGAACCCCAGTCTCATAAAATAGTCCATACTGCAAGGTGGACTTCACATACCTCAGTATGCATCTAGCCGCATCCAAATGTAGTTTCCTTGGAGCTTACATAAACTGACTTACCAACCCAACATCATAGCTCAAATCTGGCTTGGTAATAGTCATATAAATCAAACTTCCTACTATGCGTCCGTATATAGTAGGGTCTTCCGGAAGCTCACCTGCATCTGCGCTCAATTTCACATTCTGCTCCAAAGGAACTAAAATAGGCTTACAGCCTATCATCCCATATTTGGACAGCATGTCCAATCCATACTGCCTCTGCAAGAGACATATCCCACTTGTGGATCTAATCACCTCAGTGCCCAAGAAGTAACGCAGCTCTCCCAAATCCTTCATCTCAAACTTCTGCTTCAATAGCATTTTCACATGAAGGATATCTTCATCACTATCACCTGTGATGATCAAATCATCAAGATAAATGACAAGCAGCATAATACCTTTCTCTGTTTTTCTCACATAAAGTGAGAAATCTTCCTTGGAAATATGAAAGCCAATAGTGACAAGATATTGTCCTATCTTGTCAGACCATGCTCTGGGTACTTGCTTCAAGCCATATAAGGCTTTCTTCAACTTGCAAACAAACTCAGGATGAACAGCATGAACATAACCTGGTGGCTACTCCATATAGACCTCTTCTTGCAAATCACCATGCAAGAAGGCGTTCTTTACATCCATCTGATGTAAAGACCATCCCTTGCAACCGGATTGAATGTTTCTTCATAATCAATGCCATATGTCTGTGCATACCCCTTGACAACTAATCTTGCCTTGTATCTGTTCACAGAACCATCTACATTATGCTTCACCTTATAAACCCACTTGCAACCAATTGCATTCTTGTCTTTAGGCAAAGGCACCAATTCCCATGTAGCATTTGCTTCCAAGGCATCCACTTCTTCATCCATGGCTTTCTTCCATTTTTCTTTTCCCATGGCTTGTTGCTCAAAAGAAGTAGGTTCTGGTTCACGTATTACTTTGACCATATAGGCATAGTGAATGGCTATAAATCCATCATATTTCAGCCTATCCACAAGATACCTAGCTCTAGTAGACCTAGACAAAATAGGCTCACTACTAGGTGCTCTCAAAACATCCCTTGTCTTCCTTACTCTAGGTCTAACAACAGAAGGAATATCCAACTCATCATCAAGGCTCTGTTTTGAGCCATTGGATTCACCATCCACATAAGAGTGACCTACATTCACATCAACCATGGGCTGATCTACTTTCTCTTTTCCTTTTCGTGATACTTGCATACCACTATCTGCATTGCTTTAAGGAGATCCTCCTTATCTCAATTTGCCTATCCATGGCAAAGTATGTGAACCATTGCTAGAGGACACTACAAGTCCACTAATATTTTGTGATTGCTGCTGTGAATTCTGTGCAGCATTACCATTTTGTGCATCTACATCATCAATCAAATCTACTAGTTTATACCAGCTGCTCATCTCATCAAAAACATCTTTGCTCACTCTAAACTTATGAGTAGAAGGGTTATAGCATCTCTTCCCTTTCTGCTATAGAGAATAACCAATAAAGATGCACTTCTCAACTTTTGGATCCAACTTGGATCTCAACTCATCTGGCACATGAACATAGGCAATGCAACCAAAAACTTTCAAATGAGAAATATCTGCTTTCCTACCAGTATACCTCTCCTCTGGCATCATGCCATGTATTGCTGCAGTGGGAAGCCTATTCATTATGTAGACTGTTATAGCACCTGCTTCAGCCCAATAATAATCTGGCAGGTCTTTTTCGTTAAGCATGGCACGAGATACCTCTCCAATATGCCTGTTTTTCCTTTCTACAAGTCCATTTTGCTATGGGGTATGACTGCATGAATATTGCTGCTTTATGTCATGCTCTTGCAGGAAACTTGCAAACTCATTTGAGAGGTACTCTTCCCCCTCCATCTGACCTTAGGTATTTTATTTATAGGCCTGCTTCTTTTTCAACCATAGCTTTAAAAGCTTTGAAATGCCCAAGCACTTCACTCTTCTTTTTCATAAAATATACCCAATCTTTTCTGTTGTAGTCATAAAGAAAAGTGACAAAATAATGATAGCCTCCAATAGATGCAGCTTTAGTAGTCCACACATCAGAGTGGATTAATTCCAATGGCCTCTTACTCTCTTGAACATGTCTCGGAAATTGACAGGCTTCACATATCTTATGCATTTCTGCAACCTTGAACTTAGGCAATCTTGCAACAATATTTTGGGCCTGCATTAATTTAAGTCGCTGTACATTAACATGACCAATGCATTTATGCCAAATTTCAATATCTGCAACTACACCGGTCCCATGTGCAAACATTGCTGCACTCAATTCAGGCATGTCCGCATCTAACGTAAACATCCTGCTCTTCTTCTTCCCTTTTGCTATCAAGCAACCTTTATTTTTCATATCCTCAACAAAGCATCCATGAGGATTAAATCTGACTTGCAAGCCCTGCTCAACCATTTGACCAATAGAAACCAGGTTCTTGGTGATATTCGGGACATGAAATATGTTAAACAGGTATTTCTTTTTCCCATCCTGCATAGACAAAGGAATTTTACCAATTTGCACAATAGGATGTGCAGTATCATCACCAACACAAATCCTAGCCTTTCCATTTTCCCTGCATCCTGCATCCATTCTGCATGACCTGTCATGTGCCTGAGTTAACATACCACACATCATTGCTTTCTTCTACACTTGTCACAGAATTGGTCATGTGCTGCACCATAAACAGATGCTCATTTCTGTCATCACCTTGTCTACTAGAGGATGCATAATTGCCTTGCTGCAATTTTCGAGTCATGATGTCATTCTGCTTTTTATAGCAGTCTTTAACCATATGACCCATTTTACCATAGTAGTAGCATTCAACATTGTTGTTTGCATTTTGGCCTCTCTACCATCCACCACGACCTCTTTGGCTTCCCCTGCCTCTAAAGTTACCACGTCCTCCTCCATAGGACTGGTTTTCTTGAATTTGCTGCATATTCTGATTTCTACCATGGCCTCCAAATCGGCCTGCTCTACGTCTACCTCTACCTCTTCTAACATTTGAGTAGAAGACAGCTTCTTTTGAAGTTTCTCCTGAAGAAGATGCACCACCATTTCTCTACTCTTCAGAAATTAGAAGAGCAATCAACTCCTCACAATCAAGAAAATTTTCACAGACAGCAATGGATGTCCAGAATTGTGCATAATCCTTTCCTAGACCAGTCAAGGTCACAGAAACTAAATCATCTTCCACTGGCAACCCAATAGAAGCAAGTGCATCTGCAATCTTCTTCACCTTCATGTGGTAGTCATTAATGCTCATATTTTCTCTCTGCACATTATGCAACTCCTGGTTGAGCTGCATTTTCCTGGCTTGCGTATTTGTGCTATACATTTTTGTCAAAGTATCCCACGCCTCCTTTGACGTGCTTGCATCCTGAATATGCACAATCATAGAAGCTGAAATACTGATAGACAGCCAGTACATAACTTTTCTGGCTCTCTCATGCTAGCCTTTAAATGCGTGCAACTCCTGTTGATTGGGAACATTAGGAATAATTGGTTCTTGTTCACAGCTCTAATAATGAACTCCCAATAGCCTTTTCCCTTAAGGAAATTCGTCATTCTAAACTTCCATGCTTGGAAGTTGTTCTTGTCAAGCTTTTCAGTGACAATCTATGAAAGAGCATCAGATGCCATTACAGAACACTGCAAAATATTCTATCACTGCAAAAAAACACAACTTCTACCTCACAAGGGCAAATCTGCAAAATTGTTGAAAGTGGTATTTGACCACACAGTCACTTCCTAGTGATGATTATGCATCAACAGGCAATAAGAATGATTTTTTCACTCCCAATATCTCTACGCACAGGCATATGATGTAATTTCTGTGATAACTTTTCACTGACTTGCAGAACAGTGGTCGCACACAGCAAAAACAGGGTACTTTCCTAAGTGTCTGTGGAAAACTTTTGCCACCAAAATAGGCCTCGAAATGGCCTTGAATCAAAAAAATAATTTCACCAAGGGCTTCGCCATGTCTCATAGCATATACTGCCCTCTCGCCACACCGCGAAGGTGTGGGAGAGGAGAGCACACACAAAGGGATAGGAGACACCAAAAGTGGTGGAGCAAAAGCTACTCTAGCTTATTCCTCTATCATATATATATGAGTATACATGGGCACTATACAAGTGGGTGGGCACACTGCCCTTTACCCCAGCAACCTCCCACTTAAAGGCAGTGTGCCTTTAAGGGAGTATAGTACACATATAATACAATCAGCCATAAGCTGAAAAACAAGATGACCAAACTGTCATCCTATGCCCATCGGCACTTTACAATGTGCAAACTGCATAGAGGATAAGCTACTAGCAGACATAAAGTTTGCAGGATAGAAAATGACAAGCTGTAGATGCCTGTCAACCAAGATCTCATGCCAGATCTCACTGGGAGAGTGAACTCTCACCACCACGTGCTCCTATGCTAAGTCCATAGCACCTAAACTGTCATTGTGTAAAGAAAATGTCTCTGTACCACCTGTGACCATAAGCACATACCCTACAATAGACCTCTACTGATCTACCCAACTTGCATCACCTGCATGCTGCTCCTGGAAGCATAAGGACCTCATGTCCACAACCGCTTCCCTACTGCCAAAATCTTCCATAATCATGCTACCAACTCCCACTGCAACGGAAGCAAGAACCGGAAGTGTAGCCCCAATGGCAAACATGTGAGAACCAAGTCTCAACACAGTCATGGATGCATGAAGTACTATGGTTGCCATATCAACCATAACTTGCTGCTCAACTAATCTGTGATCGTCAAGCCTATAATGTTTCAAGTATGGAGCCAATACAGGTAATGGAGTACTCAGTAACTTCCCTCTCTCCATACTGAAACAACCAAGTATCTGACAAACATCATCAAGACCATGCAGCTCCCACTGCAAAGCATCCCTGTCCATAAGGAACCATATGGCAAGTAACCTCAAAAGGATAGCAACCTCTTGAATACTGAGACCATAACCTGTCTCACTGCGCATCACATCCTGAGCTCTCATAATGGTATCAAACCTATGAAGCCAAGCTCGAGGGGATTGCTTCTGGCCATGGAGGCACTTACGAAGCAAACATATCAATGATTCCTGCCCATGCGTAATATGACCCGAGTCAATAACTGCAAAAACCACATCTGTCCTGGTATAACCAACCAATGGATCATACCGAGCATCATTAGCCAAGGTATCCTCCTCACCATGCATAGCCTCATCCTCATCTGCAAGAGGCACTCCGCATCCTGGGAGTAAATTGTAACTGTCCATAGAAGATGCATCAACAATCTCCATAGGAGTATAAACCTGTGGAATACTAGAGACATCTGACCATCTCTGACCAAAATCAAGAAGTAATTGTGGCTGTCCCAACTTTATAACCTACTCACCATGGGAAAAACCTCCCACTCCAAGGGATATGGGCTGTCCCTGCATAGAATTCGGAGGTATCAGTGCACTTACACCCTCCTGGAACACCCCCAAAATGCTGACAAACCAGCCCTGAAATAGCTCCAAACAATGCTAATCTGACAGGATCTCAATACATCACTGTACCACCGTATGTATCCAACATAGGCAAATAACCATGCATCCAACGGACTGTCAATGCATCAACCAGGCATGTACCACTGTCAAAGCATGTGTCACTGCCACTGCCAAAGTGATGTACCTGCAAGAAAGATATGCAACCCACTGACTAGACAAAGAGAGCTGAGCTCTATGACGGGGGAATGAAAGAGGCCTGGGAGATGATTGTATGGTATGAATGCAGGGTGCTTGAAAAGAAGAGTGTCGATGAAGACCACTTGCTAGCCAAAAACCACTCAATTCCGTAGTATAACTAGTGCCAAAAGCATCTGAAAACAAATGCATTAGCCTTGCAATCCACTACACTGCATGATCAATGCATACAGCATCCAAAACCGGCCCAAAACGACATCAAATTGCATCCAAAAAATGCATCAAACGGGGGCTCAAAATGCAACACTTTTGCACTCCGAAAATCAGCAAAAAATTGCTCAAAACAATGCCTGAGATGCCCTTCCTCTTCGCCGAATGTAACAAGTACAACAGCCCCAACGATTACTGTAAATTCTTTAGTATTCTGAGAGGTGAGAGGGAGAGGTGTTAGGCTCCTTCTAGTGCTTCTAAAACAAGCTCAGAAAGGCCATCCTCAACGAATAGCTAGTTCCTTGACTTAGTAACTCATGGCTTCACTTCTTCAAAGGCTTCAAGAATAAGCCTCTTTAGCAACACAAGGAGTCTCAAGACAATCTTCAATGTCAAGCCTCCAAACAGCAGCTTAGACTTAGTGGCTCCAGGTGCCTCAAATAAACAGTGATGTACCCAACTACACACAAGGTTCTCCAAACAAAGCGAGCTGCTGTAAATGGCACATGGGTTGTCGTAGAAGGGCTGACTATGCACGTGACTCTGCCCATGAAGGCTTCTCCAAATGGCTTTATCTTCAATGATCTTCATGCCTCTGCTTGCCTTCTCCAACATGAAGGCTGTCACACAGCAATGCAGTCTCTGCTAAGCAACCTCTGATGCCTTCAACAAACGGTGCCCCAACAATGGACTGGCCAATAAACAACCGGGCACACCTCCTTCAACGGACCTTCTCCAACCAAGCCAATAACTGGTCTCCTACAACGTCATAGCAATCGGCCCAATTGCCTCATGACACAGCCTCGCTACGCCAGCAACATATAACGGCAGCGCCTCTACAACAACAACCAATGAGCCAAGTGCATCACCTCAAAGCTCCAAAGTAGTGCTGCCAGAGACCCCGTTGACGAAGGCTCCAACAAGTTCTTGAGTAAGGAAATCGTTCAGTACTTCTTGCTCCTTTATGAAGATCACAATGGCAATAGCAGCCTTGCCTTCCTTTAGCTTCACCTTTATCTACCAAGCTCTCCTTCAGGCTCTGGGCTTCCTCCACGCTCTGATACCAGTTGTGGGAGAGGAGAGCACACACAAAGGGATAGGAGACACCAAAAGTGGTGGAGCAAAAGCTACTCCAGCTTATTCCTCTATCATATATATATGAGTATACATGGGCACTGTACAAGTGGGTGGGCACACTGCCCTTTACCCCAACAGAAGGGCATCCCAATCTGAGACAATGCACTCTTGCACTTTCCGGCTGTGCGACCTGCAGAGATTTGCTCCCAAACTCGAAAAAAAAGGGAAGCAACACTGATCCTCTTACTAGGACACTGTGAACTAGCTCAAGAAAGCAAACCAAGTTCACAGTGTCCTAGTAAGAGGATCAGTGTTGCTTCCCTTTTTTTTCGAGTTTGGGAATGATCATAAACTCGCTTGTCATCAGGATTGCTATGGTTTCATTGAGGAAGTGGGTCCCTAACAAACTCCAACGGGCATCCAAACCATGTGATGACTTGTTCATATAAGAACTTGGCGATGGATCTTGCATCAGCCTTCACTGTGGCCCTTCCTTCTACCCACTTGGTGAACTACTCAGTAGTGTCCACACAAACACACCATTTCTTTCCTTTCTTGGGAGTAACCACCACTGGAGAAACCCACTCTGAATTCTCAACTGGAAAAATAAACCCAACTTGGAGCAAGTTAGTCACCTCCTTCCTGAGCACTTCTACTTGTTCCGTCTAAGCCATTGCACCATTGGCTTGCTTTGAGGCTTCAAATCAATTTTGTGCTCCACTAAGGTAACTTGGTGCACCTGTGAGTAACTATTTGCAAACAGATTAGGAAACCCATCAAGCATTTCTAGGTATTCATCTCTTTCAGTACCTATTAAAGTCTCATCAAGAAGAATCTCATTTTGTTGGCGAAGACTAGTGCGATCCACCACTTCCTCATACATGGTTGAAGATGATTCTCCTTCTGAAGCTCCATTTCCTTGATTGTCCCCCCAATCAACACCAAGGCAAAGACCAAACACCACTCCTTCCACCTCTCCTTCTGAGATGGACTCCTCAGAGGTGCCACTTGTCTCATGATCAGATGACTCAGACTCCTGAGCTCTCGGAAGTTGAAGTTTCCTCCTTTACCACCTTCTTGTGGCGACTCTTGATGTTGTAGCGGACCTTCCTATTCCCTCCTTGGAGAATAAGATCACCTGTCTCCCACTTCTATACTGCCTTCACTCAGTGGAGCCAAGGCCTTCCCAAGATCAATGGGTAAAGCCCTAGCATTTAGTTTTGTAGGAATAACCTGAAATGTTATAGGTACAGAAATTCCACACACATCCACTGCCAAATTCTTCACAACTCCTAGAGTTTTCACTCTAGTATTATCAGCCAACTTAATGCGATAACGAGAGTTAAGAGAAGATAACTTCAAATTAGCATCTTTCATTATCTCTTCACTCATGACATTTATTGATGCACCCCCATCAATGTATGCATTAGAAATAGTCTGGCCATCTATGATGACATCAACAATAGGTACATCATCTCCCACATCTATGTCTACCTTTTGTGCCATGGGTGTCCCATTATCCTTTTTCTTCTTTTTCTTAGACTCCCTAGTGCTGGCCAATTTACTCCATTCCTTCCTAAGTTTTGGAGAGAGTGCCAAAAGCTGCCCAAATGTGATTTGTGCAGTCTTCTCTCTAAGGTCTGTCAATAGATCATAACTAAGAGTCCCTTGTCCAAGAGGAAAATCAGATTGTCCAATCTTTCTTCGGGATGATTTTTTCTTCTTATGTTTCTGTTCTTTCTCCTCCTCTTCCTCATCACTCCTAGTTTTATGACTTCTTGTCATCAATGGCATCAAAGTTTCTTCCTCATCTTCCTCCTCTGAACATGTTCTTTCTAAGAGTACTACACTCTTGTCTTCTCTTTTTTTCAATTTTGGACATTCGGGACGATAGTGTCCCTTCTCTTTTACATTCATAACATGTAACATTGCTTTTATCCCTAGGCTTATCCTCAGTTCGTGGAGCCCTAGGTGGCTTGGCATTCACTAAGTGCAACTTTAAATCAGCAAATTCTGCCATCAATTGTGCAATATTATGATCCAGTGAGGGAGCAAATACCTAGGATGTTGAGGCTACATCTACCCGATGTGCCGGAGTCATGCTACTTGTAGATGTCTAAAATGCGGACTCAATTTGATGGGCTGCCTCCTTCTTCAAAGCAATGCGAAGAGCCTCTTTGAAATTAATGGGATTTTTGCTTAGAACCTTTCCACGCAAGGTAGAATCCAAACCATAAACAAATTTGCCCATCTTGAGATGTTCCATTGCCAATGAACCTTTAGAATCTCCCATAGAAGATGAAGAAGACTCAACCACATGCAAAGCAACTTGTTGGTACTTGATGAATAAATCCTCATACCTCATATAGTGAAGGTCGAAACTGACTCTCCTTCCTTTTGGAAAATCTTCTCCAGCTACAATAACAAGGAATTTGGTGACTCCAATGTCCCAAATCTCTCCTTCATTGCCTCGACCAAGCTTTCCCAATCATCCTTGGTATCTTTTGGCAAGGCCTTGTACCAAGTTAAGGCCACACCCTCCAAGAAATTTGGAAGTATCTCAACACGTTCCTTCATAGACCAACAAGTCAAGTGACATGCTCGATTGAATTCCCGAAGGTAATTCCTCGGGTCTTCTCCTTTCGATCCACGGAAGACTGGAATGTTGTACATCTTGCACAGAAAATGAGCACAAAGAGGAAAATCTTTTCTTGTAAACAAAATGAGATCGTGAGGTTATGATAGGAAAATCCTAGTCAAAACCTATTCGGCATCTCCACCAAAATATGTGACACAAAACTGGGGTTTTGGTTTTGGTTACGTCTCAATCCACAAATTGAAGAAGAGAGAAGAGATTTGGGCATTAGATGAAGCTTAAAGAGACACTCACTCTCTATCTTCTCAGATCAAAACAAAGATATAGACATCAAAGGCGAGGTTGTACTCTAGCATTGGAAATAAGAAAGGCTGAGGGGAAGCATTGATTTGAGCTAATCGGTCAGCCCCAAAAGTAAGGGCGAGCCGTTGTTGGAAGAACATCTTTTGACTCAACACAATGTGAACTGATGTGAAAGGCGTGAATTGATAGGGCTGATTTATCTGAATGGGATGGTTGGGACAAAACATAGATCTCAAAAAGATGAAGATTCTGATATTAGTTTCATTCAAAACAGAGCTTGGAATAGAAAGTTATGATGGTCTTACGAAACGTTCTCAAAACTCCTCCAAACAATAGACCCGACCACTCAGACAACAATAACTTTTATTCTACTAAATGGAACAAATATTTGAATACATCAATAGATACGTCTTGAAAAGAGAAAGATTCTAATATAAGTTTCATTCAAAACGGAGCTTGGAACAAAAAGTTATGATGGTTTTACGAAAGGTTCTCAAAATTGCTCCAAACAACAGACCTGACCACTCAGACAACATTAGCTTTTGTTCTACTAAATGGAACAAATATTTGAATGCATTAGTCAATAGATCTTGAAAAGACAGATTCTAATATAAGTTTCATTCAAAACAGAGCTTGGAGTAGAAAGTTATGACCATTTTACGGAAGAATGTCAAAACTATTCATACCCAACTGCACTTATGGAAAGGGCAACGATCTCCTTCAGCAGAGAAGTAGGTTCCAAGATACATAGCAAATTGAGGTCTCCTAGGGGAGTAGAGAATACCCTTAAAATAGATCTACAAATGACTCACTCATGTGGGTACACTAAGGTTTAGAGCAAGGAGAGAGGAGATGGAAGAAGGATGAGGAAAAAGAAGCATGAACTTTATTCAAAACATCAGAAGCAAGAAGAGGGATACAAAGTGAGAGCCTAATGCTCTAGGGAGAAGGGAAGAGATAGGCAAAGCTAGATACAAGTGATGGCATAACTACAATGAGAAGAACCAGATGATGGAGAGGGAGGAGAGAGTTCTCTTTTATAGAGCAATTCTCACCCTCCTTCACCTTGTTACATTTTCAGCCAGTAAATTTCTTCAACCCCTGGTGACATAAGGACATGGGTCACCATCAAATGTTCTTTTGGGCACATTTTGACAAGTGTCCCATCACAAGATCCTCATGACTCTTTAAAAATTGAGAAAGTCAAGAGTCTTTCACCTTGGAGCCCATAGGGACCCTCTCTTTTCCATATGTCAACATCCTCCATATACCACCTGAATTCTAGAAGGATTCCTCTTGACTTTACACTCTCCCATACTCCTCCACATGCCCTCCATGTGCTTGGCATGTGCTCTCCATATTATTTTAGTTATAGAGGCCATGCAATCATCTGGCTCACTCAAAATACATGACTCATTTCTATTTTCCCAATTACAAAGCAAATAATATATCTCTCAATCCATTCTATCCCTATACCAAGGTATTTATAATTCATACCTGTGGTATTTACAATGATGCACTCCACTCATAATCACATTTGCAATCATTTTCACTAATTATTCTAATTAGTGTCAAACCCACATTAATGATTACATAAGTGTTATTTTTTAACTTTTTCTTCACCCTGAAGGGACGTTAGCAGCGCTGAAGGAGTTTCTTATCTAGCTGCTTCTCCACACAACCATCAAACTTCATGACCAAGCTTCCTTCTTTGAGTTTTGGCTTCTTCTTCTTGGTAAGAGCATCATACCTTGCTTTGCGATGTTGTTGTGCTGCCTCCAAATGCTAAAGTGGTTGAAGCCGCTTCTCATCCAAGGTCTCCAGCTATACTAGACGTTGGGCATGTGTTTCTTCTTCATTGCACAATCGAGAAAAAGACATGCGAAGGCTTGAGATTTCCAATTCTATTGGCAAGATGGCCTCCACTCCATAAACTAGCTGAAAAGGTGTGAAACTAAGGAAGAGCTTATGAGTGGTTCTATAAGCCCACAAAACCTTTGGTATATGCACATCCCACTTCCTTTTCATGGTGTCTTCTAACTTAGACAAGGACCCACAAAGCAAACCATGAGTTTTTCCCACAAGACCATTGCATTGGGGATAATATGGAGTTGATATGACATGATTTATTTTCATTTTGTGCACCAAAGATTCAACCAAGTCATTCCTAAAAGACCTCCCTCCATTTGTAATGATTTCCAAAGGGCAACCAAAATGGGCACATATATAAACTCCTTGAGAAATGATGCCATCATTGTTGCTTTGTTGTTGACAGTAGCTTTTGCTTCTACCCATCTAGTTGCATAATCACTTGCAACTAATATATAATACTTCCCTTGTGAAGAACGAGGAAGGGGGCCAACAAAATCCAAACCCCACCTCTCAAATGTACCATATGCTGGAATGGGATTCAAGGGCCCAGGAACCAATTGCTTGCATCCATATGCTTGGCATACCTCACAACTTTAGCACTGCTAATGAACATCTTTGTTGAGTCGGGGCCAATAATACCCTGTGTTAAGGATCTTTCGAGTAGTGCTAGCTGAAGCAAAGTGACCTGAACATTCATGACATAGCTCCATAATCCTTTTAGATTCTTCCAAGCTCACTACCCTCCTAAGAACCTTATCTTTACCTTGCTTGTATAGAACATTCCCAAGGACTGTATAAGGGTGAGCCTTCCTTGTGAGCCTCTGCTTTTGTTGAGGGGTCAATCCATGAGGAAAATGTCTTCATCCAAGTAATATTGAACATCTTAGAGCTCTGGCCAACCTGTATCTATCAATGCAAGAGTAGTTTCAATGAAAGAAGCCATAGCTTTAATGGCCATCTCATCAGCTTGATGATTATCTTTTCTTTGAATATGCACAAACTTGCAAAACTCAAAAGCATCCTTCAACTCCATCGTTCTTTTATAAAGATCTTATAGATTAAGACTCCGTGCCTTATAAACACCTTTCATTTGCCTAATGACCAATTGAGAGTCTCCTTTAACCTCTACCTCTTTCACTCCTTCCTTTAGGAAATCTTCTAATCCATAGATCAATGCATTGTACTCAGCCACATTATTTGATATTGCTTCAGGAAATTGCCTACCCTTGGCCCATACCTCTTTTCATGGATAAAATAGAATTATCCCCCCAGCCCCACATTTCCTAGAAGGGCTAAAGGCTCCATCAAAATGCAGCTTGAAAGCTGTTGGCGAGGTCTCCAACTCTTCATCTAAGTCTTCCTTTGCCTTTGCTACTTCTTTTTCCTCCTTACTTGTAAGCAAATCTGCCAGAGAAGCTCTAGTGTTGCTTCCTGTAATAAAAGTGAAAGAGAACTCTTGAAGCTCATAAATCCACTTAGCAAACTTTCCAACAAGATTGGGTTTGTGAACCAAAAATTGTAAAGTAGGTTGAGACGTTAGGAAGAAAAAAGGGCGAGGCAGCAAGTATGACCTAAACTTCTTCACTGCAAAGACCAAATATAAACCTTCTTTCTCCATTTCACTGTAGCTCTCCTCAGCCTCAGTGAGTTGCCGACTTGCATAATACACTAGTTGCATGCATCCTTGCTCACCCTTTTGAAGTAGTATAGCTCCCACTGAATGAGTTGACACACTTGGATTCACATAGAAATCATCCTCCCACCTAGGAGGCTGCTAATTGGCCTTTGGCTCATGCATTCCTTAAGCAAACAAAATGCCTCATCTTGCTCTAGTTCCCATTGAAAAGATACATTTTTCTCTGTCAATAAATTTATAGGATACATCTTTTCAGAAAACATATCAACAAAGTGTTGGTAATACTTTGTTTTACCCAAAATGCCCCTCACCTCTTGGACATTACAAGCAAGGAAATTTTGAGTTACCCCCTTTGCCTATATTAAACATACACTTCGGTGTCTTCATGTCACCTGCCATATGCCATTCAATTTTTCTGAAGCTCCATTTCCTTGATTGTCCCCCCAACCAACACCAAGGCAAAGACCAAACACCACTCCTTCCACCTCTCCTTCTGAGATGGACTCCTCAGAGGTGCCACTTGTCTCGTGATCAGATGACTCAGACTTGAGCTCGGAAGTTGAAGTTTCCTCCTTTACCACCTTCTTGTGGTGACTCTTAATATTGTAGTGGACCTTCCTATTCCCTCCTTGGAGAATAAGATCACCTGTCTCCCACTTCTGTACTGCCTTCACTTAACGAAGCCAAGGCCTTCCTAAGATTAATGGGTAAGCCCTAGCATCTGGTTTTGTAGGAATAACCTGAAATGTTGTAGGTATAAAAATTCCACACACATCCACTACCAAATTCTTCACAACTCCTAGAGTTTTCAATCTAGTATTATTAGCCAACTTAATGCGATAAGGAGAGTTAAGAGAAGATAACTTCAAATCAGCATCTTTCATTGTCTCTTCACTCATGACATTTATTGATGCACCCCCATCAATGTATGCATTAGAAATAGTCTGGCCATTTCTGATGACATCAATAGCAGGTACATCATCTCCCACATCTATGCCTACCTTGTGTGCCATAGGTGTCCCATTATCCTTTTTCTTCTTTTTCTTAGACTCCCTAGTGCTGGCCAATTTACTCCATTCCTTCCTAAGTTTTTGAGAGAGTGCCAAAATCTGCCCAAATGTGATTTGTGCAGTCTTCTCTATAAGGTCTGTCAATAGATCATAACTAAGAGTCCCATGTCCAAGAGGAAAATCAGATTGTCCAATCTTTCTTCGGGATGATTTTTTCTTCTTATGTTTCCTTTCTTTCTCCTCCTCCTCTTCCTCGTCGCTCCTAGTTTTATGACTTCTTGTCATCAATGGCATCAAAGTTTCTTCCTTCTCTTCCTCCTCTGAACATGTTCTTTCTAAGAGTACTACACTCTTGTCTTCTCTTTTTTTCAATTTTGGACATTCAGGACGATAATGTCCCTTCTCTTGACATTCATAACAGGTAACATTGCTTTTATCCCTAGGCTTATCCTCAGTTCGTGGAGCCCTAGGTGGCTTGGCATTCACTAAGTGCAACTTCAAATCAGCAAATTTTGCCATCAATTGTGCAATATCATGATCCAATGAGGGAGCAGATACCTAGGAGCTGAGGCTACCTCTACCCAATGTGTCGGAGTCATGACAGTTGTAGATGGCTAAAATGTAGACTCAATTTGATGGGCTGCCTCCTTCTTCAAAGCAATGCAAAGAGCCACTTTGAAATTACTAGGATTTTTGCTTAGAACCTTCCCACGCAAGGTAGAAGCCAAACCATAAACAAATTTACTCATCTTGAGATGTTCATTGCCAATGAACCTTTAGAATCTCCCATAGAAGATGAAGAAGACTCAACCACATGCAAAGTAGCTTGTTGGTACTTGATGAATAAATCCTCATACCTCATAGCGAAGGTCAAAACTGACTCTCCTTCCTGTTGGGAAATCTTCTCCAGCTGCAATAACAAGGAATTTGGTGACTCCAATGTCCCAAATCTCTCCTTCATTGCCTCGACCAAGCTTTCCCAATCATCCTTGGTATCTTTTGGCAAGGCCTCATACCAAGTTAAGGCCACACCCTCCAAGAAAACTAGAAGTATCTCAACACGTTCCTTCATAGACCAACAAGTCAAGCGACATGCTCGATTGAATTCTCGAAGGTAACTCCTCGGGTCTTCTCCTTCTCATCCATGGAACACTCAAATGTTGTACATCTTGCACAGAAAATGAGCACAAAGAGGAAAATCTTTGCTTGTAAACAAGATGAGATTGTGAGGATATGATAGGAAAATCCTAGGCAAAACCTACCTGGCGTCTCCACCAAAAGATGTGACACAAAACTGGGGTTTTGGTTTTGGTCACGTCTCAACCCACAAATTGAAGAAGAGAGAAGAGATTTGGGCATTAGATGAAGCTTAAAGAGACACTTAGTCTCTATCTTCTCAGATCAAAACAAAGATATAGACGTCAAAGGTGAGATTGTACTCTAGCATTGGAAATATGAAAGGCTGAGGGGAAGCATTGATTTGAGCTTATTGGTCAACCCCAAAAGTAAGGGCGAGCCGTTGTTGGAAGAACATCTTTTGACTCAACACAATGTGAACTGATGTGAAAGGCGTGAATTGATAGAGCTGATTTGGCTGAATGGCATGATTGGGACGAAACATAGATCTCAAAAACACGAAGATTTTGATATCAGTTTCATTCAAAACGGAGCTTGGATTATAAAGTTATGATGGTTTTACGAAAGGTTCTCAAAACTGCTCCAAACAATAGACC
The DNA here is from genome assembly GCF_047967505.1 of Dipteris shenzhenensis. Taxonomy (NCBI): domain Eukaryota; kingdom Viridiplantae; phylum Streptophyta; class Polypodiopsida; order Gleicheniales; family Dipteridaceae; genus Dipteris; species Dipteris shenzhenensis. The sequence continues at coordinate 40,675,343 of NC_141622.1, read as the reverse complement.
CGACCACTCACATAAAAATAACTTTTATTCTACTAAATGGAACAAATATCTACATACATCAATAGATAGATCTTGAAAAGACAAAGATTCTGATATAAGTTTCATTCAAAACGGAGCTTGGAATAGAAAGTTATGATGGTTTTACGAAAAGTTCTCAAAACTGCTCCAAACAATAGACCCGACCACTCAAATAACAATAACTTTTGTTCTACTAAATGGAACAAATATTTGAATACATCAGTAGATAAATCATGAAAAGACAAAGATTTTATATAAGTTTCATTCAAAACGGAGCTTGGAGTAGAAAGTTATGACCATTTTACAGAAGACTGTCAAAACTGTCCATACTCGACTGCAGTTATGGAGAGGGCAATGATCTCCTTCAGCAGAGAAGTAGGTTCCAAGATGCATAGCAAATTGAGGTCGTCCAAGGGAATAGAGAATACCCTTAAAACAGATCTAGAAATGACTCACTCATGTGGGTACACTAAGCTTTCGAGCAAGGAGAGAGGAAATGTCCATTTGGGCACATTTTGACAAGTGTCCCATCACAAGATCCTCATGACTCTTTAAAAATTGAGAAAGTCAAGAGTCTCTCCCCTTGGAGTCCATAGGGACCCTCTCTTTTCCATATGTCAACATCCTCCATATATCACCTTGGAATTCTAGAAGGATTCCTCTTGACTTTACACTCTTCCACACTCCTCCACATGCCATCCATGTGCTTGGCATGTACTCTCCATATTATTTTAGTACATTATAGAGGCCATGCAATCATCTGGCCCACTCAAAATACATGACTCATTTCAATTTTCCCAATTACAAAGCAAATAATATATCTCTCAAACCATTCTATCCCTATATCAAGGTATCTATAATTCCTACTCGTGGTATTTACACTGATGCACTCCACTCATAATCACATTTGCAATCATTTTCACTAATTATTCTAATTAGTGTCAAACCCACATTAATGATTACATGAAATAAAGTAGTCGACATCAAAATATTGACAAGTCGCAATGAGAGTAGCCGCAAAGAGCCATCTCCAGCCACCAACTTCTCCGTCACGCTTCTTGGTTCTTTGTTTCCATGGCTAGCTTTTGTCACCTTGTGGGCCCCACAAATCCTCCCATAGGTTTCAAAACAAAATAGCATTTTTGTTGTCACATCTTTCCCCCCTCGGCAGATCCCCATGCTTGGTATGGGGGTCTACTGGCCATGGTATCCTTGGATAAAACACTTTTAACTGGTACTCATTGGTACGTCCAGGGACCTCTTGACCATTTGCATCTTCCGAAAGATAAGTGTTATTTTTTAACTTTTTCTTCACCCTAAAGGGACCTTCCCAGTGCCAAAGGAGTTTCTTGTCTAGACGCTTCTCCACACGACCATCAAACTTCATGATCAAGCTTCCTTCTTTGAGTTCTGGCTTCTTCTTCTTCTTGTAAGAGCATCATACCTTGCATGCATGTGTGTGCATGCATGTGCATGGGTATGTATCTATCTTGTATCACACTATCATTAGTATGCATATCAAGGAGGGAGCATCCATGCTCCTTTGTGTGTTTTCTATCCCTCTCCTTGATATGTATGAAAATCTAAGTGCACGTGTGTAAGGCTCAAGCACACATGCATGAGTGAGTGTGTGTTTGTGTTTAAATTTTAGTTTGCATGTAGGAAGTGATTTTTTAGGTGGGTTTCTGTGGAAGTGTGGGTGGAAGGGAAGCAATGCTATCCTTAAATTGGTGGCAAAGTGAGGAGTCAATAGTTCATGGGAATCTGCATTTCCAAAATAATTTTTGTAAATTTTTTGATGTTGATGTTGCCTTTGTATAGTAGGAAAACAATACTAAGAGGACTTGTTAAACAAGAAAATTGTTGCGACGTTGTTGTGTTGCCTCCAAATGTTGAAGTGCTTGAAGTTGCTTCTCATCCAAGGTCTCCAACTGTACTAGACGTTGGGCATGTGTTTCTTCTTCGTTGCACACTCGAGAAAAAGACATGCAAAGGCTTGAGATTTCCAATTCTATTGGCAAGATGGCCTCCACTTCATAAACTAGCTGAAAAGGTGTGAAACGAAGGAAGAAGAGCTTATGAGTGGTTGTATAAGCCCACAAAACCTTTGGTATATGCACATCCCACTTCCTTTTCATGGTGTCTACTAACTTAGACAAGGACCCACAAAGCAAACCATGAGTGTTTTCCACAAGACCATTGCATTGGGGATAATATGCCCTGTGTGGGATTTGGATGCACTAGTAGGGGTCACATCATTTGACGAATTTAGCCACATCTCTGAAGAGCGTTGGCCACCATAGACCAGCTTGCAACACTTTACGTGCTGTAACCTCAGTGCCAAAATGGCCTCCTGTGATTCCTGAGTAGTGGGCTTCTTCAAGCACCTCGATGTACTCACATTTGCTCACGCATCTTCCCAATACCCCATCCTTATCCATGCAGTAGAGTTGGCCTGCTATCAGTTGATATGGCGCTGCATCTTTAATGAGTTTACGGGCTCTATCCTTCTTAAGGTCTTGGATTAGGCATAGTCTGTTGGCCAAGTAGTGGTCGATTTTGGTGGCCCAATATGGATTGACGTTGAGGAAGAAGAGGGAAGCGTTGGTGAGATCATCTTCTACTCCTGTTGGAGCTTTGCCACGTTAGAGATCCTCGATAGGTGGTCGACTAAAACATGGGTTTTGCCCTTGTGCACCGCAACTGTAAAGTCAAATTCTAAAAAGATCAGCATCCACCTAGTGATGCATCTAGTCATGCAAGGTTTGTTGGCTAGGTACAACAGTGCTTGATGGTCCACGAAGAAGACAAACTTGTTAGCTAACAAGTAGTGCTTGAATTTCTTGACTGCATAGACCATGGCAAGACCCTCCCTCTCGGTGGTGGTGTAGTTAACTTTGGCCTCATTTAGTTGATGGCTTGCAAAGTATACCGAGTAATCCAAATTATGCTCCCTGGGCTGAGCTAACACACATCTAATGGCAAAGTTAGAGGCATCAATGTGGACGTGGAATATTAAATTCCAATTGGGAGAACTCAGTATTGGGGTGGTGGCTAGAGCTAGCTTGATGGTTTCAAAGGATGTTTGGCATGCATCAATCCACTCAAAGGATACTAGCAGTTTGTATAACAGGTGGGCTATGTTGGTGTAGAACAATATGAATCTCCGGTAATAGCCCATATGTCCAGTAAATCGTTGGAGTCCCTTAGCGTTGGTGGGGGGTGGTAACTCCAAAATGAGTTTGATTTTATTGTGGTCTGTAGAGATTCCATTCTGGGACACTATGTGACCCAAGATGACACCATGTTTGACTCAAAATTGGCACTTAAGGGGTTTGAGGGATATGCGGTATAAGTAGCACATCTCGAGGACGAGCCTGAGATACTTCAGGTGGTCATCCCATTTCGAGTTCATGCAGATATTGTCCAAGAAGACTTCCACAATGTCCCTCAGGTACTCCTTGAATACCATGATCATCATACGTTGGAAAGTAGTCGGGGCATTGGTTAGACCAAATATACTCCCCATTTAGTTGCGAAGGCGGTCTTCGGGGGCGATTGAGACTTGGTTGTAACCCAAAAATCCATCTAGGAAGCTATACGCTTCCTTTTTAGCAACCCTTTCTAGAACATGTTCCGTGAATGGCAGGGGGTACATCTTGTGGCCACGTTAACCTTCTTCAAATCCACACATACTCTAATTTTTCCATTCTTCTTTAAGACTATCACAATGGGTGATACCCAGTCTGTATGCTCGATCTCGTAGTAGATGAATCCTGCATCTATGAGTTTCTGGATTTCTTCCCTCACTATGAGTGCATACTTAGGATTCATAGGATAAGGGCATTGCTGCACTAGCCTGGTGTCATCCATCATGGGGATTGTATGCTACACTACTGCAGCAGGTACTCCCTTCATGTCCATGTACTTCTAGGCCATGCAATCCTTAAATTCCCATAGGAGAGCTATTAAGGCATTCTCCTCATTGGAAGTGAGGTCATCGACGACAAATACAAGTTGTGGGTCCTAGCCTTCCAAGGCTAAGTTTACTTCTGATCCATCATATCCTTGAGAACAACCACCCTCTTGGGTTCTTTTGGCATGTTGGTATAAGATCTTGCAATCCTGAATTGTATAGGCCTTGTAGTGGGCTAGCACTTGCCATAGGTCTTCTTTATCCTCAATCTCCTTCTCATTTTCTGCTTAGGCAATGGAATTCTTGGTCTTTGCCTTGCCTTTGGATGTAGAGGATTTGGAACCTAAATGGGCCTCTTCCCTTGTACTTATAGAGCCGAGGTTAAAATACTCACCCTATTTTCCCAATTAGAGGAGAACTTGTGGTGGGTGGTTGTGGCACCTATGTAGGCTAGCCAGTGATGATTTGATTTTACCCTTATTGTTCCCTTGCTTACCTCTCATGGTTTGAGCATATTAAACATCCTTAAGGCAACTCCTGGGGTCAAACCCTCAATCTCTGGGGTGGTGATTTGAAACCCTACTCTTTTTGGGACATCTACGTTGGCGAAGACATGCATCCAATTCTGCAAGAATTATGGCTCGGGGAGAGGTGCATACCAGGAGTCTTTAGACTCCTTCTCATCCTCTTCCTTGTCACAGGGTTGGAATAGCTTTATGGAGGTGGTGTCGGACTTCGTAGCAAAGAGGTGTCCTGATAGTGGGTGGGCCGTCTTGTAGGTATGTAGGTCCACTCTCATGGTTTGCTCCTTGTGCCGCAGGTAGATATTCTCATTACACCAATCATGCACGAGTCCAAATGTTCACAAGAATGGCTTGCCTAGGATAGCTTCATACCTAGGCTATTGTGTGAAGTCCATCACCACGAACCTGTACGTGAGTCCACAAACCTTAATGTTTATGCCCATCAGTACTCCCAGAGGTTCAACGGTTCCTCCATCTGCTAGCTTAACTACTAGATGGGTTTGCTCGAGTGCTGGTTTTCCCCATTTTTCCCAACATTCCTTGGTGCAGACACTCACTCCTGCTCCCCCATCCAGGATGGCTTCTACGTTCCGGTTCTGGTAGACTATGAGGATTGAGGCATTTCTGTTGTCACCCTTAAAATACTGGCCTAGCTTGTTGATCGGAATCTTAGGTAGGTTCGACCCCTTATCTAGCATTGATTGGTTGGGCTTAGGGCTGACAGGGGCTGGAGGTAGGAACAGCCTGTTCATCCAATTGGATAGATCATGCCATAGGATGGGATTTCCGCTTAGTAGAGATGCAATCGGCATTTTCACTTCTGTAGATAGGAATGGAGCCAACTTAACACTATTGCAGGGTTCCGGTGAAGCTTCTTCCTCCATGGATAACATGTCATCAAAGCCATATAGATCTCCTTCACTAGGTCCTCTTGGAACATCTTTTGCATCAGATTTGGAGCTTCTGACTGCTCCATGATGAGGTGTTCTTTTTCTTCCACTCTTTTTGGGACCTTAAGAGATTTTGCTCCTCGATGCCCCATCAGGTGGGATGGATGGATAGTATCTGATCCCCTATTGGCCTTTAGTCGCGATGCTCAAACTTATCCTGGTGCTCATGCACCAAGTCCTGGCCATCCTTTACGTATTGTTTTTCTAAGACCCGGTCAGGGTAGGTGTCTTTATAGGTGGGAGCCGGTGTTAGGCCTTGAGCCTGCACTAGTTTGTTTACTCCTGGAATTAGAGGTACCTCAGGGTCACCCTAAGACTGTTTGGAGGTGGAGGAGGTGGCCAGGGTAGTTCTCTTCTCATCGGAACCACCATCATGGATGAACACTGGATCGGAACCATCACCTACTCGAATGGCTTTCTTGGAATGAGTTAGAGGCTATGGAGGGATTTCAAAACCGGGCAACGAGGATACCTTGCCCTTCTTGGTGAGCTTCTTCATAGCCTTGCCTAGTGCCTTAGCCTGCATCCGTGTAACGACTTGTAGTGGCACTATGGCCACATGGCCTTGTTCGATGATGCTAAGTAGATTGCAGCTGGTGCTCTTTGGCAGGGTGAGTGGAGTGGTCGGTCTTCTCGTGGTACAGTCCTAGAATAGATGCTCCATGCCACATCCTATGCACAAGGGAATAGGGTTGGTTGTGGTTGAGGCAACGATCCCTTGGAGCAAGGGCGTCCGAGCCATTGAGTTCAGATCTCTTGCCCTTGCGTTTACAAGGGCAGTGTGGAATGCAAGGACTTATTGATCCTTTGGCAAGAGGTAGTGGGCTAAGGCTCCACTTCCCTCCTTGTAAGGGTAATAATCATGAGGCGCATGGTCTATTTCCTCCCAGTCGTTGGGCAACTCTTCAACCAACACTTGATTAATTGGGGCGACACAAGATAGCGAGGGTTGCAGGCCTAGTATGGGTGGAGGCAATGGAGCTGCGGTACTGAGCTGGCTCAAGGCCACCTTGCGGGAGTTGGGGGTTGGTTGGGGCGGTTAGGGCCAATGGGGGTCGCATTTGATACATGGGTTGGGGAAGGGACATCGAAAAGCAACATTGGGAGGTATCATGGTTTCCCCACCTACTATGGCAGTGTGCACAGTAGAGTGCTAGCCTTGCGCTTAGGCACAAGCACTCATTGGAAGGGTGGTTGCCATTGCATACCCCACACTAGACATTCTCTCATCATGGAAACAAGTGGGGGTTGCTCGGCACTTCTTTGGAGGTTCCTGCTCTCCATTGCTGACCTAGCGGCTCCAACAAAGTGGAGGCTAGCTCATTCACATCCAAGATTTTAGGCTCGTTAGCTTCCTTCTTACTTGACTCTACACTCGAGGACCTAACTAATGGGGCTACCTCGGAGGGGGCCGAGGCCTTATTTGAATCCACTTTGTCCATCATGTTGTCACATATACGGGCCACTTTGCTACATGGATCAAAGGAGGTGGGGCTCATCACCATGAGATGGTCGTGCAGCTTTGGGTCTACTAACCCGATAAGGAAGCGTGGCAACAATCGTTCGTCGCTCATTCGCTCATAGGGTTCCCAGTGGGCATTGAGGTGCTTAATCCTCGCAATGTAATCCCTAAGGGATTCTTTGTTGTTTTGTTTCACCCCATACAACTAGTTGATTGAGCTCCATTTATGACCGCTGGGAGTGAATCCCACAATAAAAGCCTTTCTGAACGTCTCCTAGTTGATCTTTTCCTCTAGGCTGAGAGCTCTATACCATTGACTGCCTTGCCATCTAGCCGAATGCATTTGGCCATTTCAAGGTCACCTGGTGCACCAAAGGCTTCACAAATTTGCTTGAACCTTTTCATGTGAGAGACCGGGTCTCCTTCCCCGAGGAACTTGGTCATCATCTTGGAAATGGCTATGGGACGGCTCCTCGAGGGATTTCCATTCCTGTAGGGAACACTAGTGCGGGTGGTGGTGGTGTTGCCCCCCTTCCTAGGGCATTCACCAAAATATGCATAGCCTCATCAGTCAACACTGTTTGAGTAGCTAGTGGGGGTGGTGTGGTTGTGGGCCTAACGGGTCACAAGGCTGGTCTCAGGCCTTGCCTAGGTGGTGGGATCCATGTAGTCACTGGTGTCAGCATCAGGATAGAAGTACCCATGCCTGCATTCATTGGCGCAACCAATATAGATGGGAAGGAACAGACTCCCGGAGGTGGGGGGTCCTAGGGCATGGTAGCATTGATCCCATGCTATGGGCGTAGGGTGGAAACTGAGGCGCCCCAAAATTGACGAAGGTTGGTGGGGCCGGGGCGATCAGAGGGTCATAAGGCATTCCACCTTGGAAGTTCCTAGCATCCCCTCGACTTGGGTAACTCATCTACGGAGTTCCCTCATCCATGGATCCTCATCATCCATGTTCTCCCACTAGGGGGATCTGGCACAAGAGGAGGAACCTGGATTGGCGAAAGTAGTGTCCGGTCCAGCGGTTTGTGGCTCGGGAACTGTATGTTGCTAGCCTTCCCTTCCTGCAAACATGTTGGCAAAGGGGTTCCATGTCTACTGACTCTGTTCTTCCCAAGCAGCCAAACATATTAGAGAACGTAACTCTAAGCCTAGATGCAACCGAAGGTGCAGGAGAGTTGGGAGAGGCTACACTCATGAAGGGGGCTTCCGATGCCCTTGGACCTATGGGACCACCGTCACTCCTTCAAGACTCTCTATGTTGTCTAAACTAGCTTGAATTTTTGAATGAGGTCCTACGAAAGAGTGAAGGCTAGGAATCAAACTGTTAGACTCCCAACTAGGACGGAGGGTGGGCTAAGCGTAGCTCGAAGCGCTTTGCTCTGGCACAGGTCCCTTTGGCAATATCCTTTCGAAACTCAGGTGCATGTGGGGTGCCTCTAGCTGGGGACACCTAATTTGAACTGAGGCTCTTGAATTTTCTATTAATTCCTTAACTACCCGAGAGGTATAGCACCGGTCGGTCAGGTAGTACTACAGCACTAGTCGGTGGGATATGGGTATAGCAACGGCAGTGTAATACGGTGTTGGCAGTGGGCGGTGGCGTAACCTTTCAGCAGCGATCGATGGGATAGGAAATAGCATCGGGCAGTGCGATGGATGTATGGCGATGATCGGTGGGGAAATAGGTGCCATGTGGTTGGTGCGATTCGAAGGATGAACTATCCCCACGGGCATAGGGATACAGTATGACACTGGTCAACGGGAAAATGGCTCGACAGGAAAGTAAAATAGCAACGACGGTGTAGCATGCGGACAACATTGAACAGCAGGATTTCATAGCGACGGGCGGTGCGATGTAGTAATGCGACGGTGGGGAGAAACGATTACAACTATGGCTAGAGGGGTAGTTTCACCGCGCCAATGGTGGGATAGTAAAATAGCAACGGTCGGCAGGGAACCACTATAGCATCGGTCAATGACCTGTCAGATCGGTGCAGAAGTAACTCGGACAAGCATTAACTCCAAGCGATAGAATAGATCGTGGTCAGGGGTTAGGTTGGCAGGGAACTACTACCACACCAGGTCAATGACATTTGATCGGCGGGATCCAGCTAACATGGCGGTCGATGGGGAATCTGGTTGGTGTGATACATTATAGCACCGACTCCGACGGGATAGTCAGACATAGTTGTGTCGACTGAGATTGAGGGATTTTTGAGGATTTTGCAGTTTCTATTCCTTCTTTTTTGTGTTGGGGGGGTGATACACTACCTAATCTACCTACTCAATGAAAAAAAACTTGAAAACAAACACTTTTTGGAAGCCAAAATGCAAAAACGCAGAAAAGGCAAGTTCTAGAACATGAAACTACTTCAAAACTTGACAAAAATCCTTAGTTTTTTGTTTTTTGAGGTGATTAGACTACACAGACACCTGACCAATTAAGCCTTCTAAGTTCCTATCAACTTGAAACACCAAAAAGCAACCAAAACAAGCTTCCCAAGCTCAAAAATGACATTTCTACATGGAAAAACATACTTTCATCCTCTCTCTCTCTCTCTCTCTCTCTCTCTCTCTCTCTCTCTCTCTCTCTCTCTCTCTTCCACCTCTCTTCTCTCCTACAACTCCACTAACAAGCTCCAAGTTAAGCTTGATAACTTGTGCAATGGGAATGTAACGAAGGGAGACAAGTGCAAATGCAAAAGCATACCTTTTCTCCTCGACAGCGGCATCAAAAATGTGGTGTGGTCTCAGCGGTGACTCATGTGTTATGGGGTAGTTGAAGATATGCCGATAGATCTTCCACTCCCGCCTACTCCTTGTGGGAGCAATGCATAGCACGAGCCATTCGCAAGTGTCACTCACGTGGCCTCTGAATTGTTGCAATGTGGTTTCATGTGAGAAAGAGAGGAGGGGAGAGGGAGAAGGGAGGAGAAGGGAGGAGGAGGAAGGAAAGAAGGAGAAGGGAGTGAAAGGGGATGGAGTAACAACCATAAAGGCACTACAATGGAAACAAGAGAACACCCAAAACACTCTCTTGGAAGAGAAGAGGGAGCTTGTATTCAAACTTGTGCAAACAACAATGAAGACCAAAGTCAAACTTTTGGCCTTTTATACAAGTCACCTTTTGAAGGGAGGGCCAACCCTTTTCCTTTTTAGCACTCTCCCTCACTTTACAACCATGGGCTCTTGGGCACCTTGCTCTTCTTACCGACTCTCCCTACTAGTGGAAATAGCACTTGTGTTAACCATATTAAAGCGCTTGGGACAAACCTAGAATTAGGGGGTGGTCCTAACCAGTTCCCAAATAGTGCTTGTGTTAACCTCACCACTCCTAGGATCGGGTGATTTGGGGCTCAAACTCCCTGAGCGCCCTCACACCTTCACCTATTTGGTGTTCGAACCTCATGAATGTGGCTCAAAACCTGGAGTGAGTGACGAGGCTAGGCTTCCATGAGACACCCCACGACAACCCTGAATGTTGCTGGGAAGCCTTTTCTTTGGAATATTTGGGGATCAATGGTGAGCTACATGTTGCCATTGACACCATGGCCATGATTAATAGACTCAGAGAAGCTAGTTGGTGAGGCAAGCAAGACAACTTACCCAAAAGAAGACAATGGCAAACCAAAGTCTGTGCAAGGTCACGTCGAGGTGCGTGTGGGTTGCAGGGCATTAGTAGGACGGGGGCAAGTTGCAGGTACTTAATCTTGTAAGATTTGATGGGTGGGAGGTGTGAAATTTCAAGATTCATGGGAGTAGTGAAATTTCAGGCACCACTGGTTTTCCCCCATCCCGTGATACACGTCAGCAGACTTGGATATCCCAAACAAGTGCAATGTGGAAATGCTTCAAAACAAAAATAAGCCAAAGGGCACACTATCGGGTTTGATGCTATGTATTATTAAATGTAATGACCTTTGGCATGCTTATGAGCCATATAGCAAGCAAGTGCATGGAAAAAGAAACAATTCAAAATTGTAAATAGTGTTGGATTTATTAAAATATCTTTGCACATGCACAAATTGCACTTTTCCAACTTCTTCCATTTTAGAGTGAATATAGATACCAATACCAATAACTATCAATGTTTTAAGACCACCATGCTCTAGTCCCAATAGTTTGGATTCTAAATTTTCAATCCGTTTTGGTTTTCAACAAATCAAAAAAAAGTTATGGAGCGTGCCCTCAAATGGGTATGCATCATTTTAGCGCACCATTGGAGGCTCGTTAACTCATGCAGTGTACTTTATAATTATTACTTGGTTGCATGTATGTATAGAATAAAATTTTGATGTTTTTGAATAAATTGCTATATCCTATAGTCTTTAGGATGCATGCTTCACATGCAACATAGCACTTGTAATGCTTTAATGGTCTCATTCCAAATCCTTATTCCATAATTTTCTGCTCTCATGTTCAGGTTTGGAATGTGTACTACAACTTGAAGACAAAGTTTGCCGAATTCTATTGAGCAATGCATAAGTTATGGGTCATGCAAGATACCTATATACAGAAAAGTCCCTGAACCTCACCAAAAATGGCTACACCCAAGCAAACAATGACCCTCTATCACAATTCTTGATCCTAGCCTTGCACATATTAAACATCATTTGGCTAGGCTTAATCCATCAAGTGAAAATGCAACACCAGAATCTAATGACTCTGAACAAGATTTAGAAGCATAGGATAATATATTGTATGCCTTGTTCCTGAAAAATGGTGTATCTTTACACCATCTTTAAATATATATTCAATCAAATGGTGTATCTATGCATCCCCTATATATTGAATTCGACAAACTCTTTTCCATACAATTAAATGGTGTATTTATACACATTCTATATATTTAATTAAATCAACTCTTTCCATATGTTGCATATTGAGTGGAGGTGCATAACATTTTAATTAGCTTTATTAGACCATATTTGTGTGGGGTGATCCATTTTTTTGTAAATTTACCCATATGTATTGAGTAAAGGTCACCACTTATAACCTTGGGGAATTTTTAGGTTTATTATGTGGAACTTACACATCTAGTGTTTCCAAAATACCCAATTTATGAATCTACTAAGTCATATTAAGTAGAGGTGACCAGTTCAGAAAAAAAGTCCAAACAAAGAGAAAAAGTCCAAAATTTTTGAAGTGTCTTAAGTGAAATTAAATGAATGAGCATGTTATCAATGGCCGTCAATCCTATTCCAACGCCAAATCTTCACCCCGTCGAGGATACTGGTCCTGCTGCTATTGTAGAATGTAGCAGTCTATTTTGAAGTTTGTTTAATCTCTTTTCTCTTATAGGCTTGGGAAGCATCTCCATCTCGTTGGGCTTCCCATCCTTCAACTCGTTGAAGTCAACCGATCTTGTCAAACTGCATGCTAGCAGAACCAAATGAGATGAAAACGGCGAGTGAATTGGATACCTGAAAACAAACTATCTAACAACCGATGCAGGTGAGATAGTACTAAAGTTAAGCATCATTGAAAATGATCCATATTGTTTTCCACATCTCCCAATTTTAATAATTCCAAAGAAACAATTTTCCCATCTCTAGGTTGAATTGTTACTAAGGCCAAAAATAACTCCCAATTTTCATAATTCCAAAGAAACAAATTTCCCATCTCTAGGTAGAATCATTACTCAGAGGGCTTCCCCACGTATGCTAGTGAGGCTATCGCAGCCCCACCAGCAACTGTCTCATCGTCCCATGTAGGGGTGACCATGCTGGGCTGGCATTGCAGCTTGAGACCAATATCTTGAAATCTTAAGATTCTAGCCAACAAGCCTTACAATGCCAAAGCATTCTAATGGCCCAACGAATCTCACACCCATGGGATTGGGTGTGACAACCTACATAACCTACCTTGAGCCTCATTAAACAAGACGTTCGAGAAAGGCAAGCCTTCATGAGCTGCAATTTATAGCTGTCTACCCCGTAAAAATTGCAAAGTGTCTAGACACCCCATGCTATTGAACGTAGTGGGGATGTTTGGGCACTGGCACATCATGTCTATGTCCTGGCATTGGAATTTGGAATGCTAGGTTGAGGCACTTAAATGCATTGCATTGTCATTGCTCACTCCTTCACCACCTGCGCAGATCCTCCCTCTCTCCCTTACACATAGATCATTTCTCCACTCCCCCTTCCGAAGTGTCGTTCTCCTCTCTCCCCCCTCCTACGTTCCCTCTTTCATCACAGATCCCTTCTCCCTCAGATCCTGTGTCTCCCTCCTCCTATGTTTCCACGCATTACGCAGATCCTCTCTCCCTCTTGTTGCACACCTCTTCTCTTCCGCCTCCTGCCTTTCCAGGACACCAGAGCAATTGCCTTTCTTTACTCTTCCCCAGTTCGTTAGTGTGCTTTGCTGACTGACGTTTACCACCAAAGTATCTCCCGTATTCTCTTGCAGGACCTCCCTCCATCGATTATATGGCCAGCCAGCAACAAGTCCGGGATATGATTATCTTTTTTTTGGGGATCCTCCTTACACTTTGGAAGCATCTTCGATGTCGGGCAGCTAGACACCGTGAACGAGAGCCCATTTGGTGTGGCCGCATGATGCCATCAAGAGGGGGTTGCTTTTAGAATCCACCCAGTTCCATTACATGATTACTTGCATGCTCCAACAGATGGAAGCTACTCTGTCAGCTATTGCCTGTCATCGTGAGAAAATTTCAGAATTTTATGTGAAGCCCAGATCTTTGTTGTGGTGGAACCATTACGTACAAGCTACTCGTGGCGATGATGAACGGTTCAAAGAGGTTTTTTGTTTGCCCATGGAATTAATTCAAAATTTGACCGACTTGCTACGTCAGCAATTGCCCAATACCTCCATCCCTTGCAAGAGTTAGTGGCAGACTCATTCCCATGGAGAAGCAAGCTGCCGTTGCTCTTCTACGATTGGCAAGTGGCACAAGACTTGTAGGCATCGGTGATCATTTTTTTTGGGCTTGGAAAGTCCACGGTATGCAAGATTGTTCACAGGTTTGTAGATGCCTTGCTTGAGCATCGTACTCAATTCATCTCTCAACCAAGAGATTCCAGATGACTTCAAGGGTGAAAAGGGGTTTCTAGTTTCAATGCGGATTCCCCAATTGGTGTGGAGCCATGGACGTAACTCATGTCAACATGGACTTGCCCAGGGATGAGAGTAGGGTTGATTGGTTTGACCGCAATAAGAACTATTCCATGAGTGTGCAATGCATTGTTGATATGGATCTTAGATTCATGGATGTCTTTGCAGAATGTCCGGGATCGCGGCCAATGACAAAAGAATTTTGATTGAAAAATTCTTCCTTCCTACATTGTATGGAAGCAGGTGCCTACTTGAATGGGGATCCCTTTACCGTCGGAAACTTCTCCATACGTGAATACATAGTAGTGGATGGTGGCTACAAGCTATGAGATTGGTGCATGGTGCCCTCTACACTTCCTTGCACTGAATTACAAAGGCAATTTAACTTCTTACTCTCTCTCCTCTACTCGCATTGTAGCGGAGCGAGCATTTGGAAGATTGAAGCAAGTTTGGAGATATCTCCATGGCAAGATCTTGTGCCATGAGCCACATAGGTTTTCCAAAATTGTCATGGCTTGTTGCATTCTTCATAACATCTTGCTTGACTTGGACATGGATGAGGAGAGCGACTATGAGGAGGAGATGCCACGTCCTATCCGTATAGTGCCATGGAGGAATCCCAAGGTCCTTCAAGACTCACTAGCTCGTTATGTTTGCATAGAATAGCTTCCTTTGTTTTGTGCATTGGTTGCATGTACTCATTGTCACTTTTTGTTATTGATCCAAGATATGTATTAAACCCTGCTTTTGTCTAAAAAATATGTATCACTTTTAGTACATAGTTTTGAAGAGATGCTTTTATCATAGTGTTGTTCAATTCGACTATGTTTAGCTTTGTGTTTGCTCTTGTAGCTTTATGTACATGTTGCATCCAATAGGGGGCAATTGTGTGAGCTCCATTAGTTGAATGAGGTAGCAAAGGTGGGTGAGTTAATTCATAGTAATGAATAGTTAGGCTAGGCTATATCAAACCCTTGGGCAAATCACAAAAAATATCTCAAGCTATAGCTTGACATATTTTTTGTGATTTGCCCAAGGGTTTGATATAGCCTAGCCTATTAACTTTTTTAATTAACCAAGCTGGGCACTACGAAGGAGGGAGCTATGAAGGGACTCTCGTGAAGGATGAATGTACGCACCCGTGTGCCAACATTATCATCTAGCTCAATAGGCTATATAATACCCTTGGGCAAATAATATTTTTTGTGATTTAGCTTGACATATTTTCTATGATTTGCCCAAGGGTTTGATATAGCCTAGCCTATTAACTTGTTTAATTGACCAAGCTGGGCACTATGAAGGAGGAAGCTATGAAGGGACTCTCATGAAGGATGAATTCGCACACCCGTTGCCAACATTATCATTATCTAGATCAATAGGCTATATCAAACCCTTGCCCAAATCACAAAAAATATGTCAAGCTGACATATTTTCTATGATTTTCCCAAGGGTTTGATATAGCCTAGCCTATTAACTTGTTTAATTAACCAAGATGGGCACTATGAAGGAGGGAGCTATGAAGGGACTCTCATGAAGGGTGAACTCACACACCCGTTGCCAACATTATCATCATCTAGCGCAATAGGCTATATCAAACCCTTGGGCAAATGACAAAAAATATGTCAAAAGCTATAGCATGACATATATTATGTGATTTGCCCAAGGGTTTGATATAGCCTAGCCTATTAACTTGTTTAATTGACCAAGCTGGGCATTATGAAGGAGGGAGCTATGAAGGGACTCTCATGAAGGATGAACTCACACATCCGTTGCCAACATTATCATCGTCTAGCTCAATAGGCTATATCAAACCCTTGGGCAAATCACAAAAAATATGTCAAGCTATAGCTTGCCATATTTTTTGTGATTTGCCCAAGGGTTTGATATAGCCTAGCCTATTAACTTGTTTAATTGACCAAGTTGGGCACTATGAAGGAGGGAACTAAGCATGGACTCTAATGAAAGATCAATTCACCACCCTTTGCCACCATGATCACCATGTAGTTCAACAGGCCAAATCAAACCCTTGGGCAAATCACAAAAATTATGTCAAGCTATAGCTTGACATATTTTTTGTGATTTACACAAGGGTTTGATATGGCCTATTAGCTTGTTCAATTATACATAGTAATGAATAGTGAATCACTGAAAATTTAAACATGCATGCCTTGCAATGTATGTATTATAAGGTCTTTCAAATGGGAGATAGTAAGGGTATGTAATAGGGTTTATAATTCTTGGAGCCAAAAGGTGTGAAGGTTTAAGAGAGAAGGGCTAGCTCACATGCTCCAACTACCACTAATCACTATCGGGAGCTATCTTATTAACTTCTAGGCATGCTCAATCTTTCAAGCTATATCAAACCCTTGAGCAAATCTCAAAAAATATTTCAAGCCATAGCTTGACATATTTTTTGTGATTTTTCCAAGGGGTTGGTATAGCATATTAACTTGTTTAATTATACAAGGTTAGGACTATGGAGGGACTTCCACCAATGGAAGACATCTTAAATGTGCAAAGGTTGCGCAGATGAAACTTATCATCTTTCTCCATTGTTGAGAGATGTTTCATTCATAAAAACGAAGTATACTATGAAAGAATCTATTGTTGAGGGAAAGAGGATAATTCAAAGAATTATGAGACCTACCATAGGAAGCACTAATCAAAAGCTACTTCACCATGTAGACACATGTAGTCAAAATGGGATTGTAGAATGGTTGGCAAGAGCACACATTTAATCCTCCAATCTTTCGAGGTTGTTGATACTGCATTGAAAATGGAAGTGTAACTTTTCGTATGCACTTTGCTCTCATTGATGAGTTCCCCTTCGATTATGTTTACATCAACTTTGCTTGTATCTACAAACTATTGCACAACATTGCATTTCATTATTTTAGATTTTTTCTCCTCTAGCATACTTTTTGCAATTGTAGTTGACAGTAAACCTTTCATTTGTTTAACTGTAGGGGGATTAGGATCAACATTTTCTTTCAAAGGCTCAAGAATTTTCCTACAACAAGCACAAATGAAAGAGTTTTTCTACGCTCAATTTCTATTATCATCGAGTAATCGTTGTCTTTGTGTTGCATGCAAAGTCACAACAGCTAAAGAAGACTTACCTTGCTTCTTGAACTCTACGCCGTGCATCCTCCACTACCAGCTTTCAAATTTGCAAGGTTACAAATTTTTCTATTTCTAAGTCTATCTCCTAAGGGTATGGATTTTCTTCTGGCTTTTTGACAACATCTTCTTTGTCATCATGTGTTCTTCGATTTCTTTATATAGTTGCTCTTTCAATTTAGAGCTTTTTGCTATCTGTTGCAATTTCATTCCCATCTCTTGTTGGTACAAGCCTTTGTACATTTCAACGGCCACAGATTGAGATTTGACATATCCAAGTAGGCCCTTATTGACATCACCCACAAACTTCAATAGTATTGTCAAATTGGAAAATGGAGGAGTAAAGTTTCTGATTTGACAAAGTTTTAGGTAAATGCTTCCATCACAACATAAATTGATATGCTATAAGCCTTCTATCCTCACGTTCTCTCTTTGCATTGCACCTACCTGTGGACCCTTCCGTCGCTTTTGCACAGGTGCATACTCTTAGTGCATTTTAGAAGAGGTTAAAAAAGCTACTTTGTTGGATAGGTGCTAAAAGATATCCTATGATCAACCTTGAGGACCACTACACCTTCTAGTGTTCTATTTGAGGATGAATCTCTATGAGTGTTGATAGCCTTATTCCCTCACCCCTCAGTTAATTACTAAAAGCCTAGTTCTTGTAGGTGTTCTCTTTTTTTTGAGAAAAAAAAGTTTTATATTATAAGCAGTTCATAAGGTATACATTTATGCTCACAAAATTATAGTTATAGCAGCAGCTCTACACATCTTGAATCATCCAGATGATAAACCATAACTAAATCAATCTGAGTCAGTATCATAGTAAATGGAACCCTTGAAATGACATTCTTGGTTGAAGGTCTTGCGGTTTTCCAGTTCTTGGTTCTTGATCTCCGTGAAGAATAGTTTGAGGTCACTATCATAGATTCATGATGCCTGCCAACCATTCAGAAAACATATATATGCATCACTATGCTTAGAGTTGAATTGAAATTCATTCCTGAAAATCCAAACAAACCACTATGCATGTGTCGGCACAAGTGCCCATTGTGTGCGCTTGACTTTAGATGCATCCCCAAGAAGAATTGCTTTCTAATTGACTAGCTCGCCTAATTGTATCTGCACTTTTTTCTAGAATTTCCTAGCTGATGGGCATGCTACAAATACATGAAAAAAATCTTCTTGAGCTCCCAAATAGTGTCGGCACTTGCCATCACCTTTTCCAAATCCTCAACCCCCTTGCATTTGTCCAAACAGCCTTCAGCATGACAAGCCATACCAAGGTTGACATCTTCTCTAGAATGTCGTTAGCCCAAATATATCAAAATCTCTGCTTCCAACAAAGCATAGAGTCAAAGGTGTTCCATCGGGAATTTAACACAGGGATCATGTCCTCAATATAGTCATAGGGTGTAGGAACTGGAAGCAAATGGCAGGAGAGTATCCAGCATAACTCTAAGGCACAATTAAGTAGTGAGCCCCCCTTCACTGTGTGTCTCCTTCCCAGAGTGCTAGTCTAGCCAGTGATGACAAACATTGCATCTTGATTGGTAAGTCTGAATTCCCTCCTAATTTCCAGCAAGTTCTTCCATTTGATTTGGTCCCTTTGCCACAACTATCCCCAAGATTGGAGGCCCTTGTTGAAAGGAAGCAAGCTGTAATAAAATTTGTGCTACTAAGTAAAGCATTTTTGTGAATTGCAAAAGCCCAAATGGAGTCCAACCTCATAAAAGAACATTTCTCAGAGAAGCGCAATTGAGTTTTGATTGATTCTAGTGCCCTCCATAGGGATTTCCATAAGTCACTTCCCTTGGTTGAGCAGGGTTTATTGAGTAGGGTTTAGGATAGAAAACAGCAGACAAGATTGGGTAATTTTTCCACCTCTTAGTTATGACAGGTCGAATATGTTTGATGTTTCGAGCTAGTAGTATAGCCCAATCAAGTTTAGGGCTTAAAAGGACTTTGTGAATCGATGTAGCAGCCAACTTTGCCACTGCCTACTTGATGTCGACTACTCCTAGACCTCCTTTACTCTTGGGTCAGGTGCAAAAGCTCCATCTAACTTTTGTGATTCTGTTAGTTCCCCCCCACAGAAAAGATCTACATTTGGAGATAAGCTTATCGAGCTTCGTCGACTTGGATGCCAATAGGATAGGTAGAAAATGGTAATGGGGTACAAGCAATGGTTGAGTACCATTCTTCTTCCCAGTAGGTTTGATTGAAATCCTCTCCACTTTTCCAGAGGCGTGCTGAACCTATTAAGCACCCAGTCCCATTGTTCCTTCATGGACACCTTGAAGCCCATGGGTATGCCCTAGCAGTCTAAACACAGTGCCTTTATGGATCAATTGTTGATAGCCTAGATGATCTAGCTCAACTTGTGACTTTCCATTGGGAGTGCAATATCCTGTTTTGTTATGATTGATGCTCAGAGAGCCTGATGCTAGACAATACATTTCCAAACATTCCATAACTTCACTCACATCACGAGTGGAGTTTCTAGGCATAAGATTGGTGTCGTCTGCAAATTGTTGCATAACTTCCCAGTAGGCAACTCAATTCCTTTGATTGTATCCTCAGACCTTTTTTCAATAGCAACCAGCCCAACGCATCCACTTTGCTATAGCATAGAGGAGTGGGGAAATGGGCAGCCTTGCCTAATGAATCTTTTCAATGGGAAGGGTGAAGACATCTCACCATTAATGCACACCTTGGCTGAGGCGTTGGAGAGAAAAGTTTGATTTCAAAGATGAAATTCGGCCCAAGTCCCATGCCTTTCATGGATTGCGTTAGAAAATCCTAGTAAAGCCTATCATAAGCTTTATCAAAATCTATTTGATGAATCAAATATCTTGACTCGACTCCCTAGCATGTTCACACCCTTCCTAGATATTTATAATGGTCTCCAAGAGGTGTCGCCCTTTTATGAAACCCTTCTGTTCCTATTAAATCCATCTGTCCATCTTGTGTTGAATTCTTAGTGCTAAAGCTTTGGCAAAGATTTTGTAACTACAGTTAAGCATAGTCAGAGGTCTCCAGTTTTTACTCAAATCCTTTCTTCCTTCTTTTGGAATAAGCTTGATTATTTCACTATTCAAGTGGTCAAGAAGATAAGAGGTGGAGATACTTTCCTGCCACACCTCAAGAAGTCTAGGGCCTATCCAATCCCAGACATGACCTTGTAAAACTCAACTGGTAAATTGTCCTCTCCAGGGGTTTTGTTGTCTTTCATGACCGGCATCGCTTCCTTAAGTTCACTAAGAGTAAGAGAAGCCTCCAAGCTCTGATGGTCCAATGACTACTCCTTGTCTTTCAGACTGGCATCTAAGTCTTGCACGAACCACTCTATCATCTGAATGCATAGTTCTCGACAAAAGGTTCTTAAAGTGCTCACAAATGAAGTCTTTGTTTTCAGTATCTGATTGCGCCCAACTATTTGTGCTGACTTCAAGGAGTAGAATTTCCTCTAAAGTTCTCTTCCTGTGAATAAGCTTGAACGTTTCTTTTGTGGGCCTATTAAGTTTACCGGCCCACCATCTTCTAGTGTGTAATATAGCTGAGGAATACTTTATGCTTTCCACTTTATCTAGTTCACTCTTGGCTTGAAGTGAAGTTCGATCTGTGCTTGAGTGTCTCCGTTGCACGCTTGGGCTTCAAGAGTATCGAACCTCTTTTGGACGGCATCTAATCTCTGCCATCGGATTTTGTCCCTGAGCTTTCTGGCATGCTTGAGAAC
This sequence comes from Dipteris shenzhenensis, assembly GCF_047967505.1. NCBI lineage: Eukaryota > Viridiplantae > Streptophyta > Polypodiopsida > Gleicheniales > Dipteridaceae > Dipteris > Dipteris shenzhenensis. Next base: position 40,654,528 of record NC_141622.1, on the reverse strand, counting down.
TTCTTGTGTTTAAGGACATTCTGAATCCAAAAGTTAGTCGGCTGACTCATTAGTGAGTCTGGGAGTAGTCCATAGCTCCTTCACTTTGACTTGGACAGTACCTAGCTAGAAAAGGTTGGGGTCATCCTTAAACCAGGATGAGGCTCTTATACCTGAACCAAAGTCACACTGAAGAAACAATGGTTTGTGATCAGAGATTGCAAACGTGGAATAGACTATACTTTTGTAACTAGAAGTTTCTTGGAGGAGAGTTTGAGAAAGATAGGCTCTGTCAAGTCGTGCTTCTCTCCTTGTCTCCCCAATATTCCTGTTGGACCATGTGAAGTATCTTGCATAGATTGTGTCAACCAACTGAAGAGAATCTTTGAGGTGACTCCAAGAATGAAGCTCAGATCCTCTTAAAGTGTTACCTTTACCCAGCCATCTATCAATACTTCTTTCAACCATGTTAAGTCTGCCATTAGCACAACATCATCCCCTAGATTGGATAAGGACTGCCACGTAGTACACCTCTCATGACACCTAGTAGGTGCATATACTGACACTAATGAGGGCTTGATTCCCTTGAGAAGGCATTTCAACAGAATCCATCTATTGTTAGTGTCAACAACAACATCTAGGGTGCTTTGGGAATAGTGTGACAGAATTTCAATTGCAGACCCTCCTCTACCTTCCTCATGGGAGGTGGTAAACCAAGTCCTATTATCAACACTCTTGAGTTGTGCATCTAGAACTTCACCTATCCTTTTAACCTCTTGTAGTGACAAAAAGGTTGAAGAGAGAGAATTGTCTCTCAGCCAAGTGGCCAGCATACCTGCCCTGTTGGGGTTAGTGAGACCACTGATGTTCAGAGACAGGAAAGAAATGGGTTTACTTACCATGATTTTTTTGCCCCTTTTTGGCCTTGGGGTTTGGGCTACTTGTATGCACAGATGGGCCTTTGGCTATAGAGCAGTCTCCTTTTGCTATGAGCAATTGCTGTTGGTTTACCTTTAACCACTATATATTTATCTGATTGAGGGGGAAGAGGAAGATCTTCTTGCGAATCATCAAGATCCTCTGTCAGCATATCATCACTCTTAATGACTTCATCTTGAAAGTTTTTGGCCCATTCATCTCCGTGTTGCAGCTTGGGAATGAGCTGGAAGCTGGGTTCAGGGACCATTTCTACTAATGCCTCGAATGCATTTTTCATCGGAATGTCGGAAGTAGTTCTGGAATTGGGTAGTGGAGAGACATCCTGCTTTGGTTTAACTGGGTTGGCTGGATGCACGGGAGCTTTCAACTGTTTGGGAGTCCATTTTTCCTTAGGACCTTGAGAAGGATCAGTGATACCTTTGGGCTTGGATCGCTTCAAGGGATAGCTTTTAATTATGTGGTTCGACAGACCACACAGAAAACATGAATTGGGCAATTTTTATACAAAACTTTTTGTTCTCTGATCACTCTATCCCTCCAATTAAGGATTACAATTGAATCAGGCAACTCCTCAACTAAATCTAGTTGAACGCAGACCTAGGGATTACCTCTGGGATTAATGAACTACTCTCTTTCTATGCTAACTACTTCTCCTAGGTTGCTCCAAATTGAAGCGGCTTGGTTACAAAGCAAGAACGGAAAGTCAGAAAGCTCTGGGCCAGACCGGGAGAATAGTGGAGTGTGGGTTATCTGGGTTGAAGGAAGGAGACCACTTATCGAGATACAATAGCTGGTTGCACACAGTCCAAAGACCATGAAGAAACACTCTCGCAACATGCTCGTATTTCTGAAGAGAAAAATGAAGTATCCTCATCAGAGGAAACAAACATTAGTGACTAACTTGCCTCTCCTACTCTAGTTGCTTTTAAACCAGTTCTCAAGGAAAGCAGCTAGAGGACGCGGACCATGCAGATACCCAACAAGAGCATGCGATTCAAGCCATTCAATAAATTCGTCAAGTAGATCTTTGTCAACCTGTGTAAACACAACTTTACCTTGTTCAGTAGGCGTCCTCTCTCCTAGAAGGCTTGAACTCGGCTTTTGAATGCCTCGTGGAGCATCAGGTGCTCAATTTCTTGACTCTGTGCCATCGGCGGTGGGGGCGTCAGCTTTATGGGAGTTCTTGTAGGATGGCAAACCATCTTCTTGGGGTGGCTTCGCAGCTGTGGTCTGGGACCCGCCGTTCCTTGCTTCTTGTACTCCCGCTTGTCTGGGAGCTACCAAAAGGTTTTTTCTTTCTCTGAAAGGGGCTGCCCCCTCTGCTTTGCTTGAGAGCCCCCACGTACGAGGGGCGGGGTGGCATTGAAGCTTGTCCAGAGTGGCCAGGAGCCGCTGCTCTAGAGTTGAGAGAATCATGACCCACGGACTTTCCTAGTCTGCTTCCTTTGTGGCCTGAGAAGGTAAAGGCACTTCCTGAATCACCGGTTCCTCTTTGGGTTCCTTCTTGGGAACCAGTAGGAGAAGCCAGATTTCTTTGCTTCCATCTCTGACATTTAGCTGAGTTGGAGCAGGAAAGTTGTCGACTAGTGGAGGGAAGGAAGTGAGATCAATGAAGTCCAGTCCAAAGTGTTCTCTTCTAAAAGAAGGTTGAAGTGGTGTAACCATTGTCACATCATGCATGCAGAATGAGGGATTTTCTATGAGTGTCGTATGTGGCGAAGTGAGAGTTGAGTGAGACAAAAATGTCAAGGGAAGGGAGCCATAGTCAGGTCTGAGACGAAGGAGAGGGAGCGTAGATTATGAAGGACACAGGCTCAACATAGGTCACCATCACTGTCTTCATCACAGTCCTCCATCTCCGCTTGTTCAAATTATCTTATCAACTTGTAAGTGTTCTTGTCTCACAAAGATTCCCTCTCTTGCACTCCTTGGGTTGCCTAATACCCAATGAGTGTCTAATGTCCTCCCAGCAATTGGTCATGGAAAAGCAAGCATCTACTACCTGAGTCGGCTATAAGCATGGTAGAGAACCATATGGAGATGAAGGAATGAGCATTCGAATAGTGCAAGAAGACATATGATGCAGAGATAACTTGTATTACTTTCAAAAGAAGGTTTTATAGCCCATTATTGACATTCTTAGCTACAAAGGCGTGCTCATCAAACAATGTTGCTCTGGAATTAAAACTCTCTCTCTCTCTCTCTCTCTCTCTCTCTCTCTCTCTCTCCCTCTCTCTCACACACACACACACATGCACGCATGCACACACACACACACACACACACAATCCTCTTCTGTTAAAACAAATTTATCCCTTTTCCCTAATTTCTTTCTTTTAAAACAAATTTGTCCCTTTACCTATATATATTTTTACTCGTTTTTCTAAAAAATATATATATATTCTATTTTCTTTATTCTCTATATATATCTCTACTTTGTAACTTACTTTTTACCCCTAAAACACTAAACCTTTGTTTAATTTTTTCCTTCTTAATTTTCCTTAAGTTCTTCCTATTTCATCAATGTTTGTTCCTTAATTTTTCATTTTCCCCTAATTTTTTTGATTAATGTTCCTTTTTTCCTTTTATTGTTTTCCAAACTTCCTCTTTAGGTCCTTGATTTTTTACTATCTTCTAATTTCTTACCTTTTTAAATCCCCACTTAATATTTTACGTATCTCCCTTATCTCCTATTTTAATTTTCTCTATTTTTTAACTCCTAATTATCCCCTCCTAATTATCTGCTAACTACTCCCTAACCAACCCAAAACCCGGCTCCCCTTTCCTCGAATCTCTTTCCCCTTTAAATTATTCCTAAATCACCCTAATTTTGTCCTAATTTTATCCTTATTTTTGGCCAAAAGTCCCCCTTTTCTCTCTCATAAAAATTCTCACCGTTGTTTCTTCTTCCCCCCTAATTTTTATTTATTTCATTTCCATTTTGTATTTTTTCCTAAATAATTCCTATTTCTCCCTAATTTTTTCCTAAATTATTTCTAAACTCTAATTATTTCCCTAGTTTACCTAATTTCCCCCCTTTTTTCCCCTAACTACACTAACCCTAACGGCACTAATTCCTTTTACTCTCCCTACCTAATCATTAACTACGTTCTTCTCTCTAGGTTAACCCCTCGCTAACTACTTTTCCTCTCAAACACCTCTACTCTAACTACTATAACTACAATAACTACCTGCATCACATTATTATAAATACCCCCACCCCCTTCAAAAAACCCCCATGTCCCGACTCTCTTGACTACCCTCTATCGGCCTTAAATACCCCCCCTCTACATAACTATTTTCTACACCTACGATGCTTCCCGTGGAATCCCGCCCATGCCTATTTGCTCCTCTAAAACTCACTTACTGGCTACAGCCCTACTACTAATGATTGTGAACAATCAAGCGGCGGCGTATTGTGGCCCTTCCATTCTCGACTCAACTCTATGCATCTACTACTGTTCGTACCTGCTGAGCCAATCACCACCAACAGCTCTGTACTGCCCTAGAGTTCCTTAAGATGCCATACAACCGAAGCTCGATTGTAGCTATATCTCGTTTGTCATGCTACTTTTTCGAGACTTTTTCCCACAGTACCTCGTTATCACCCACGAGCGTCGACTCCTTGAAGAATCGTATTCTCAATCTCCATTTTTATTTAGTCTTTTCAATTAAAACGTATTTACTTACCCCCCCCCCTCTCTCTCTCTCTCTTAGTTCTAAAGGTTTTCTTACATTATTACTTTCTTACAAAATAGATATATGTGCCTTTATGTTTTTATATATTGTTTTAAATTTATTTCTATATATAAATACCTTTTACCCTATGTTTTCCCTCCATCTCTATAGATCTCTCTGTACCTTTTCTCCCCCCCTCTCTATAGATCTATCTATATCTAATCTTCCCCTTCTCTATATGTCTCTATAGATATATAATCCCGACCCCCCCTCCCTAATAAATATTAACCTTAATTCTCCCCTCATCTCTATTGACCTCTCTTCCTCCTCTTTCCTTGCTTCTCACAGTCTTAAATTTATACCATAAGTTTTCATTAACCCTCCATCCTAACCCTACTAAAGTCCTCTTCCTATCCTTATCTTAAATATCTGTGATTCTAGGACAAACCCCCCCTACTTTCCCATCTTTTCCACCACCCCCCTTTTTTTCCTCTTACTAATCCTAATACTTCATTTCCTCTTTTCATTTTTGCTAGTTCTCCCAATCAATTTTCCTCCTCTCCTTATTTAAGTAAAGATGTATTTTTTCTATCCTCCTCCCACCCTCCATTTATTTTTTGTTTACACCTTCCCTAGCCTTTGTATGAAACTCAAGATTAGTTCACTTCATTCCACAATTTACAAAACATGTCTTGTTGTACTTTTTATACTACATTGAGCGGTTTAAGTTCCTTCTAATTTATTATTGTGACTCTGATAAGAAGGGAGGGGTGTTTATGACACCTGTCTTCCCAACCTAAGCTAAGCTGGTTCTTACCATGTTTTCTTGTTGGATGGTGGTAGGTATGCAGACTCGCCTCTTCAATAAAAGTGATGCTGGCCAGGACTTATCCAAGCTTTACTGCTATGCAGTTGTGCAAAATCATTTTTACAAAATTGCCCACCACATGGCAACTTTTAGTGGTTCACTTACTAGGGACCTTAACCTTGGAGCTTGGACTACCTGACGGATTCATCATTTTTTCAACAACTTTTGTGTTAGGAACACCCATATAATAAATAATTTTTTATCCACCCTTATTTGAGCTTCATGTGCTATGTTGTTAAAAGGTTTTTTATTTTAAATGCACACGCACATGCACACACGCATGCACACATGCATGCGCACGTGCGTGCGTGCACACACACACACACACACAACTTTACCCTTTAGGATTATAATTAGAGTTTCTACTTCATATTTTGAGAATGACTGTGAGGACCATGTGTATAGTTACTTTTAGTTTGATGATTGCTCATAACTGATTTTAACTCATTGATTTTGGCCTTTTCTCTCTTGGAGAATATTTTATTTTGTAGAGAATGATTTTGAATTATTATTTGAATTTATGGTAGAACTTGTCATCATCTCTTGCATAACAATGTCATACATCACTTCAGAAGTTGGTGGAGCATGTCTGGTAACCATAGCGATCACAAGTTGCTTGTAGTCCTTACCTAGACTATTCAACGCAATTCAAACAAGTCATCACTCTTAGTTTCATGTCCCATGGATGCAATTGATTTGCAAGGTTTTAAGTTGGACTGGGTACTCCAAACCTTTCTTACACTATAGCTTCTTCCCATTATAGAGTTGATTTTTGTGCATCACTGTTTTAGACATTTCCGTAGCGTGGAGTCTAATGCTTTTTAATTATCATAATCCAATGTGCTATTCAAATCCAAGAACATCATGTCATCATGTGATTCTCTTGTTCTATTCACAATGATGTCAAATTAATTCCTGTACGATGTGAGTGTCAAAGGCTAATGCTTAGACTGAACAAAACGGGCTGCAATGCATTAGGCGAGAATCGGGGTCTCAAAAGGGCTTCATAAGGAATGGATTAGGGAATGCTTAGTGGGCTAATGCAAGGGGCTTGGAGGGTCCCAAAGAGGCCTAACCAGCCCAACCTAGGTGGGTTAAGCCCACATTTGAGCCCACCTCTCCCCCCATCAATGAGGAGAGGGGACCACTTTTTGAAATTTGAATTTCAAATTTCAAATCTCCCTCCCTCTCTCTCTCTCTCTCTCTCTCCCTCCCTCCCTCTCCTCCCTCCCTCCTCCCTCCCTCCCTCTTCCCTCCCTCCCTCCTCCTCCCTCTCCCTCTCCCTCCCTCCCCCTCCCTCCTCCTCTCCCCTCCTCCATCTTGCTCCTCCTCCTCCCTCCTTCCTCTCCCCTCCTCCTCCTCCTTCTGGCTCCTCCTCCCTCCTTCCTCTCCCCTCCTTCTCTAGCTGCCCAGGCTCCCTCTCCTCTGCTCCTCCCTCCTACAGAATCTCTCCCCTCCTCCTCCCTCTTGTAGCATCTCTCCCCTCCTCCTCCCTTCTGCAGAGTAGCTCCTCCTCCTCTTCCTCTTGCCCTCATCTGCTTCTCCTCCTTCCTCTTCCTTGCTACTCTTTCCCTCTCACTGCTCCATCTTTGCCAGCTCTCCCCTACATTTTAGCCTCCATCACTAATACCTCTCTTTGAGTACTCAGGGCACCATTCGAGGATGTATCCAACAAGTACCATGTGAACCTACAACTAGAGGCAAAATATGCAAGCACACGCTGTTTGGGATATAGTGGAACTCCTCAAAGTGTGCTCCACAGTCTTCAATTGCAAGGGAAGAAGCATCTTGACCTTTGGGTGGATGGAAACTTGTATCCTTTAGACCCTGCCACCCAAAAGAGTCCTCCTTTTCATACAGTGCATGATGTTGTTCGGTTTATTGGCAAGGGACATGCTGGATTGCTCAATTATTGTAATCGATTGAACCATTCTTAGACTGCTATGCAAGAAGCAAGCGAGGTGCAGAGAGCCCAAGCAGAAAAACTTGCACATTTGAAAAATATTACTATTGTGGCAATGCACAATAGTATGCAGGATCTATAATTGCAAAACAAAGAACTCAATGACAAAGCACATGCACTGGACTTGGAGCGACATGAATTGGAAGAATCAATCCAGAAGCTCGCTGAAAGCAAACAAGATTTGGAAAGTTCTATCTATGGCCAAGTTCAACGTGCTGTGGAGAAGGAATGAGAGAAGTCGATAGAATGAGTACACAAGTTAAAGGGAACACATTTGGGACTGAAGGAGTGGAAAAGACAATTGCAATCTATGGATGCATTGTCAACCAATAGTGGTGCCCGAAAGAGGAGAATACGAGCTGCAAGGTTGGTTCCCCAAATTTTCAATGAAATTTCTTACTCCAAAATATTCATGGTGTTGCATTGCTTTCATAATACTCATTTGTACTCTACTTTAGAAATTTCATGGAGGACATGATGGGAACAATGGAAATGGATGATAGTGATCCTTCATATGTTCTAAGAAGTTTAATAAAGCCAAGTGATGTCATGGAAGTGTTGAAGGACTCTAGACAAAAAGGGCTACGTGAACAAGTTGCTAGAGAGGTAATGAAGGATTTCAAGGGCCTCGTGTAAGCAAAGGAGGTGCTTGGATCTTGTGATGCTGCTAGTGTAAGGCACGAAGCCTTCAACTCTGTTTTTAAAATTTTCAAGTCTACTATGGAGGAAAAGTATAAGATATCTACAATGCCATTGCCAACACCATGGTCTGTAAGGCTTGCACATCAAGAAACAAACCAATGTGCTAGAGAAAAGCTTGGAGGATACCAGTATTGTGTAAGTGGCATAATGACTTGGAAGAGTAAAAAGAAATCTGGCATCCAAACATTTGAGATGAATGCTTTCAATAATGTTTACGTGGATGTAGAGAATTTGCCAGAGAGCCATGGTCAAATTCTATGGGATGAGAGAAGAAGGTAAGAGAAACTCCCTCTTCGCATTCAACTTTATTTCTTCTCATTTCTATATCCTTACTATATTTCTCTTTCATTGTACAAATGGCAAGCTAGTATTTGTTATAAAAATGGATGAAGCTCAGTTGGTAAAAGAGCACAAGCTAGAAAGGGTGAGCATTTGTATTATGAACGACACCTTGTGTTTTGCTCAAGGGGATGAGGAAGTTGAGCAGGGTTTCTCAGTCCAATCTGAGAAGGAGAAGGACATATGGTGGCTTGCAGCCTTTGAGACCCCAAAGGAGTGCCACGAGACATTGAAGTGGGTTTTGGAGAGAACCGGCATCTCGTCGATTATTTGAAGACAAGAGGTAGGGCAAACATTAATAGTGGATGGGCATGGAACGTTTCAAGTTGAATGGCATCTAGCTGGTGATTTAAAGACTTTTAAGTGCTTGTATGGTTGTGATACAGGTGCAGATGCAAAATGGACATGCTCGTATTGCACCCACTCTTAGAAAATGCAAAAGGGAATTTCACCTACAGTGGAAAAATGGCATCCTTTCTTGCAACCAAAGTGCAGCCCCTGATCATCACAAAAAGGATCCTAAGTGGGACCCCAGTCTACCAATTCCATTGGAGCGGGTACATGTGTGTACTTTGCATGCTGAACTACGTATACTTGATAAGTTACTCTATCTCCATCTAGTTTATGCTTGGAATTTGAGGCCACAGCAAGTATCTGCACAATGCATTGCAAAAGTTGAAGAACTACTCTCACTAATGGGACTTCACCGAGGCAATGTGAAGCTTAAGCAAGACAAGAAACAATTAGGAAAGACACAAAATCTTTCTGAGATAAAGTGTCCATGGGTGGAGGAAAGGCAAGGAGGTTCTTGCCCAAGCACAATGCTAATAAAGAAAAACATACATTGGCTTAAAGCATCCTAAGATGGGAGTACTGGAAGGCTTTGTGTGAGTGCACTACAAATTAAGCTTCACATCGGCGAATTGCTCGCGAATTGCTACTTTGAGAGCAAAATTGTGGACAAAGATTGATGCATTTATAAAGTTGCTTAGACAAGGTCAAACAGATGAGCTTTATTATGAGAGATTCAGGACAGCATTGGGAGAATTCATATCATTGATGGTAGAAGCATGGGGGGAGTCACATATTATACATTACATGGTAATCCTCCTTAGGTTGAAATTTTGTGCTTTAAACTTGAGTCAGTTTATGTTTCTAATACAATGTTTTTCTTTATAGCATATTCTTTACGCACATGCACCATGGTTTGTGGAGCAATGGGACCCTTTGTCCATTTGGAATACTCAAGGAATCACACTATAGACCAAAGGCAGCATACTTCAAGAATACAAGGCATGGGGTGGTATCGCACGAAGCAATGCACTACATAAAATGTTCGATTGGTTTTATAGATGTCTAGAGGCCAGGACTCTCAAGCGCGATAAGGTAGAGGTCTCAAGTCTCACAAAAGCGGTTCAACATGTCAAGAAGATAAGGAGATGTGCTGCTTGGAAGTCCTCAATAGGGAGCCAAGGGGTTGCACTTTGGTTGCAACGTAGAGTCAGGCAGGGGAGGCGTTGGGTCCTAAGAGAACCCCAAATGTAAAATGTTTGATGAATAAAGTTAACACTATTTTGAGTCAATTATAGATTCCAAAATTCACAAATTTGTTTGGGAATTGTAGAATTGCATGTGTGACATGGCAGGGCGGAGGGGTGATTGGGTTGGGAGGGAGGGTGGTGAAGATTAAATATTACCGAATTGGTGATAAAAGACTGGGGGGGAGGGGGTACACTCAAAAAACCTAATTTAAAAGAAAAACCCTAAAGTGCTTTAAAAAAGACTATATAAAGCACTTAAAAACCCTAAAATCCCTTATTTCCATGGCACGAGTTAAACAAACTACTAGACCCACTGGACGTTGTTTAAATGCTACCTGTTCTCCTCACAACTACATGGCCTCCAAACACACTGCAAGCCCCACTGGCCAAGAGGGCAATGATCAGCAGGAATCTGAAGGTGGTTCTCATCATCAGGAGTCCAAGCAACACGAGTCCCCACCATCCAACTCTCATGGGGGATCCTAGGGATCTTAGCACCATGAGGAATCCTAGCATGATGAAGGATCCAAGTATGATCAGGGGTCCTCTCAGTCCTTCCACACAACTAATCATGGAAATAGAGAGGTCTCCCAAGAGGGGCAAAATAGTCCAGTCAATCGTGGATCAACTGCCCCTCCCTCCTCCGTGGGGTCCTGGCATGCAACATCCAGACCAACAAGGGGAGCAAGAAAGGCAAAGAGAGGAGACGGAGAGATTAAAGGAGCCACAACAAGGGGGAGTATTTGGCAGGCTCGTAGATATAATGAACCTTGGCCCCAATCCTCCAACCAAGTAGACCGCATGGAAGAGCACCATCAAACCTCTGTGCCTTGATATTATCACAGTACGAGCTGAGCAAGAGCCTCAGCTTGCGGTCTCATAGCCTCATGAAAAGGAAAAGAGACCAAGGACAAAGAAGACCCCTAGGCATGATAAGCCACCTCGAAGGACCCACCAGACACAGGAAGAGGAGTCTGAACAAGCAGTTGCAAAAGGGAGGAGAGGCAAAAGAAGTTCCAAGCGGACAAGCGGCCATGGGGCCATGTCCAGAGGCCAGTGCAAGGTCCCCTAAAGATTAAGAGGTGCAAAAAATCAGGTGTGAAGGCACTTCAAGAGATCCACAAGTTCCAAACCACTGTGGACAATCTCATTCCCCACGCAACCTTCTAGCGTGTTGTACGTGAAATAGCACAGCATTACAAGGATGATGTGTGTTTCACTTCAGGTGCTATGGGAGCAATTCTGGAGGAAACGAAGCAGATGATAGTAGGTCTTTTTAAGACGCGAACTTATGTACTACCCATGCGAAAAGAGTAACAGTGATGGACAAGGACCTTGCACTCGCCAAGTGCATCTGCTTTGATCCCTCCCTTAGGCCCTAGATGTTGTTTAGGTTCATTTGGTGTAACCTGAATCATTTTGTAAATCTCTGCCCTTGGAGGCCAATGAATAAAAGATATTTTTATGTTCTATTACTGTTCCCATGTTATTATACATGTTACGTGATGCTTTCCATCAATTTATGCAAGTTCAGTGTAAATTTGAGTGGTCAAATGATGTTTTTTCACTGTGGCACAGAAGGCAAATGTGTTTGGCATCGTGCAGGGAGCTCAAAAATGCCAAAACCCACTATGATGTATATGAGGCCTGTTTGACTTGGTCAAAGAGGCCTCATACGTGCCATAGTGGGTTTTGGCATCCAAGTCAAACAAGCCTCATATGTGCCATAGCGGGTTTTGGCATTTTTTATCTCCTCGCACGATGCTGAACACATTTGCCTTCTATCGCACGATGAGATTCTTATTGGATTGCTAAGAAATGATCATTATAGCGCAAAAATTTATCTGCTGATAGCATGCTTTTGAACAGAATAGTGAATGAAAATATTAATGCCAACAACAATTAAAGTTACAAAATACAATGATAGTATAAAATAAATTTTGTAAAAGAACACAAAATGGGACACTGTATAAAAAGTATATCTGTATTCATATAAAATAAAATTTCTATACAATAAGGCTTCAGAGCCTTTCTCTCTTCTCTAAAACACTGAGAACATCAGGCTTTGAATTCCCAAATACACTCCTAGCTCTAAACCTAGTCGATAGAGAGTCAATGCTATTGTCGTTGCTGGCCAGGGACATGGCTGTTGCCGTCAATGCCATACCTTGAAAATTGGTTCCAAGTAGGTGCCTAGGACATCTATGCTCTTATCAAAGACTAGAAATAACTCCTCCTCTCTATCAATTAATGGAGTATGGGAGATGAAATCATGGAAGGCAGACCTAGCAGAATCCATGGTAGTTTGGTAGCTGGGAGAACTATGGCTATGATAGTGAAACTTTGAAGCTAAAGTAACTTTATAACCTATATATACCCAAATGTTCTAAACATAAAAAATAAAAAGAATTATAAAATTTCTGGGAAAAACTTGGCATTGACATGAAACAAAACCATTCAAAACATCAAAATTAATTGCACTACTATTAATTGAAAAATGTTAAAATCCACAATTGTTCCACCCCACATTGTTTACAATCTTCAATATTGCAGGAGGGATAAAAGTGGCAGTATGCACGAGCTTCTCTATACGCTTTCCTACCTTTTCACCATTTAAGGTAAAGTGAAAGGACTCAGACATGCCATCCTCCATGACCAATAGGTGTTCCCGCACGTCCCTGAGAGTCCACTGTGACGTTATAGTCACATTCTTGACATCTCCTAAATGAGAACCAATACATAAACTTACCCCTGTATTATCATCGTTGTTGTTAGAGTCAAGGGGGAGCCAATTGCCACCTGCTTTCTTCCAGCGCCTATATTGGAAAGAAAAATATAACATTTGGCGGGAGATGTGGTAGTTGACAACCACATTGTCCTTACATATATGGCATTGAAACAGATCACCCTTTTGTTCACCTGGCCTGCTTCCCTAATTCACCCAAGCAGTTCCTCAAGGGCATTCTCATGTAGGCACTTGCATGACCACATGGTTTTTGTTCTATGCATCTGGATATTTTGAAAAGAAGAATAAAAAATGTGCAGAGGCATAAACCAAGACAACCGTACCCATTTAGAGCCAAATGTAAACTTCATAGCCATGCCCACATCCTTTGCAATCTTTTCCTTATATGATTGCACTATTCTTGTGTCCACCATGCTGCAATCCATGTCTTCAAGTTCTGGTGTTACAATGCATTGAAGATGGCCATAGCCTGATGCTGTCCTTGGAGTAACGTACTTGGTGTTATACCAATAGATATTTCTCTGTTTCAAAGCAGAGGACTTCTCTCCAACATGCATTTGCCTTCCGAAATCCTCATGAATGGTAGTAAACTTACCTAAGAAGCACTCGACTGGTTCCCACTCCTCAAAGTCTGAAGGAAATACATCTGCTATGCACAAACTGTGCTATTTCAAAATACAATTTCAAACTGACTCATTACACTTCAAAATCTTACACAAAATGCAGACTTACAATGAGATGGTATGCCAATTGATTGCTTGATGCAAGAAGGCACATGTCCTTTCCCATGTAGATGTGTTGCACCTTTGCAAGCTATCCTTTCTTCCCAACCTTCAACTTCATGATGTGGCCCTTCCATTCATGCAAAAGATCACCTCTTTTGCTCTTGGGAAGCATATGTGGACCCTTGGCAGATCCTCTCATGACTATCCAATCATTCAAGATGTAGGTACAAGGCACTCATTCACCCAGTGCATTTCTGCTCCTATGGGACACAAAGTACATGTATGGTTTCCTCACCATGCTTGTACAGAGGTCACAACAGTAATAGTGGACTATAAAGTGCAGCTTGGAGAGAAAGAGTAGCTCCGATAGAGGGAGAGAGAGGGAGAAGGTATAGATGGTGCAACTGAAGGTTGAGAGAAGCTCCAAGAGGTGCTGTAGCTAGGAATGGATGGAGAAAGAGCAGAGGGGGATGAGCAGCTGCTCCAGGAGGTGTTGTAGTAGCTAGGAATGGAGGGAGAAAGAGCAGAGGGAGATGAGCAGCCTGTCTTTGAAAAATGGAGGGAGAATGGAGTTGGACCGAAGAAGAGGAGGGGGCAGGCCTGTAACAAGATGAGAGGGGGGGAAAATTCGCCCAGAAGGGCCCACCGCCTCTTGAATGACTTGTAGGTTTGTTTGGGAAGGTGCATATGGGAGAAGGGTCAAGCATGGGTTGAGGGGGCGGGGGGGATGATTTGAGTGGTCCCCGGTGTAAGAGAAGTAGCCAATAGGGGTTGTTTGCAGGTCTGCCACCCTCCACCTCAACATGGCATTGCCCCACAAAAAGGAGCACTCCCATTGGTACACCTCAAATACCTCATTAATCCTTTGAAATTAGGAAACACTAATTGGGGGCCATTTGGAGACTCCAATTCTCCCCAAATGCATGGCGTTAGCATTTTGTGGCTCATGAGAAAATAAACAAGACTATAAACACGAAGTGAGAATAAAGCTTCTGTTCTCCCCTAATGCATGGCGTTAGCATTTTGTGGCTCATGAGAAAATAAACAAGACTATAAACACGAAGTGAGAATAAAGCCTCTGCATGCAAGGAAGCCCAATCCTCCGTTTCCCTGAAAGTGGTCTCTCTAACGACTTTCTGGCACCGACCCATCCGAGGTTATGCTACATTCTATTTGGAACGTAATAGAGGGTTCGAGAGATTAATAGGAGTGCAATGGGGATTGACACCATGGGATCCTACATCGGATTAGTTAGGGGACTGATGAATGTGCCAGACATGCAATGCATGCAGCGGTCAGAGTCCACAAGAGATTGCCTCATGGCTCAGCGAGGAATCACACATATTCTACGAAGGGAAACGAGTGAGGAGGATCTCGGGTTTCATAATTCACCGACTTAGAACTTTGGAGTGCATGGGAACCACGAGAATATCTTTCCCGGCGGCCAACGAGCGTGAGAATGCGTACTCATACTTCATGAAACCGACAGGATCATGGAAAACCGACCAGCATGCTCTATATAAAAGCCTTCAGCGAGAGCAGCGACCCTGTATCACTAATCCACTTTTCGACGATCATCCATCTCCATGGGGCGACTGCCTTCAACCTACTCGAGCTGCTGTCAGTTGGCGCCCATGATCATCTGGGCGCTCGTCGTGCTACTCAGTCTTTCCTCATGCACTGCAGCGAGAGAGCTGCTAGCTGGTAAGGAATTTTCATTTGCTGGTGTTGGAGGAAAGCGGGTTCTCATTCCAGTTCCTCACGTTGGAGCGATTGGTTGTTTGCTGGTCTTGCAGGCGGTCAGGTGTCCGTGGACCGATTTAGCCCAACCGATCAGCTTAATGTATGCAGCTGCCAGGGGAAGCCCGGTGTGTGCACCCTGCACGATATTAGTTCCGTTACCAGCCAAAGCACAACGGACCCTTCCGTCGTGATTATGCAGGTCACTAACAATTGCGACTTCTGTATTGCTACCAGCATCTATCTGGACTGTGGCAACATTGACCCTGGCCCGGAGGCAATCTGCTCTGTAAATAATGACCAGTCCTTGGCTCCTCATCAGCAGTGGCTGGATTTCTACCGGAATAAGCCTGTTGCGCAGCTTCCCCCAGAACAAGTGTACTGGCGATGTGCGTGATGTACGCGGTTCGGTTTCGATTTTGGTTTTGGTGACTTTTATGATTTTTTTGAAGCGGCAGCAGAGAATATACTTCTCTATATATATTCCGAATTCCCTGCGTTGCCAAGATTTTACTGCTTGGGTTTTGCAAGAATGATGGAATGAGATTTATTCTCTGATGCTGATTCCCCTTTGTTTTAGCTGTTCTTCTTTTTTAGTAATATATTAATATCTTTCCGCAAAAGAAAACACGGTTCTTCTTTTCAAGTAATATATTAACCAAAAAAAGATTATACTAAGAGACTCTTGCCTTCTTTAATTCCTGATTACATTGTTAACAACTAGATGAGCGGCAGAGATCCTTTTTGTCATCGAGCACTTAACTATTAACTGGAAATTGAACTTGAAACCCTAGCATTTTATCAAAATTTTAACCGAAAAAAATGCAAACGATGGACATGAGACGTGACACAAGGTCCATTAGAGCCCAATCCTCCCTGCAAATGTGAGGGGACGTGATTTATTATTGACATGGTGATGTCCATATTTTGAAAGTTGAAGTCCAACAAACACATGAATAAGGCGATGCTTACAAGAGGTCATTAACGGATCCTCGTTGTAGTCTATATAATATTGTCACATGGACTACAACCATATGAATAAAGATGCCATCATCCTTCGATGATGTTGCATCCAACTTAGATTTTTTTGCTCCCTCACATCGAGAACATACATTAAAAAAAAGGAATGTTATAAGAATTTAGGTTGAAAACAAGCAATTTTGAATGAACGAGCAATTAAAAATATTTATATGATGATAAATAATATAATTATTATAACCACACATAGTGTAGATAGGGGTGACACGCTTCCTTCCCCAAAGAGTTATAATCCGAGGGAATGGGCCCTTCCTTGGGCATCGAGATTGAGAGCATTGAGAATATTACCGTTGAGAATAAGTCTTGTGAATGGATAAGATACTGGCATATTACCTGAATGTCTATAGTTGTAATCGTACTCGAACGCCAATAAAATGACTACGAGCAGCGTGCTAGGCAAAATTCAAATTCTCATCTGCTTTTGGTGATTTGTTTGATCTTAGAGGCAATTCCTGGCTTATTGTAAAGGATGATTCTTCTTGTGCCATGCTGGATAGAAATTTGTGGGTACTTGTCCAAGGAAGGGAATGCACATGTGGTAAATATGATCTTTGCGCTTTAAAACCACAAATAATGTGAGCAATAATGCTAATTTTGAAGAATAGAACACTCAAGATATGCTGACGTCACATTGAAACTATTTGGTCTCCAGATCACAAACGGATCACGATACTAAGTAAGCTAAGTCGCAAGATTCAGGGCACACTTGCAATCACCATGATGGGTTGATGCTATCCGAGTTGCCCGTAGTTTGGCCCTACTGGTTATTCTTTACTCAGTTCATGATGTGTTTCTTCCAAAGGGTGAAATGTATATGTGCTTGTCTATGTGTGTACTGTGTGTATAGTCTAAAAAAGAGGAACATAGAAGAGTGCTACTAAACTACAAGTTTTTGGATAGAGACTTTAAGAGTTTTTTTCATGTATACCCTCATGCACATGCTAAAAGTAAAACTAAGATTTGACATTTTAACTGGATTTGTAAAATATGACCACGTAAATTGCCACAAAACGATCTTTATGTCATCGACTTGTTAGTTGCAGATGTGGTTGGCACACCGCCCATGAATAATAGCTGGATGACAGCTATCTTTATGTACTCTAGTTAGTGGCTCAGTTAGTATGCCACCTAGGTTAGCTGAGTTTGGTTTGAGACCCACATATAGGGTTCACCTATTCCTTTTGTACTAAGAGAGATTCTTTTGGCTTTTACAACTAAGAAGAGGAAAATTGTTTTCAGCCTCCACCTTTATGTGTATTCCCCCATTGTGTATGTGACAAAGCTGCAAGTGAGACTTCTTACTTCTCTCCCACTCTCTTCACATGGTATCAGAGCTTGATTCGTGGTAAGGAGCTCAAGAAAGCAAACTAAGTTCGTGGTGTCTTAGGAAGAGGATCAATGTTGCTTTCCTTTTTCGAGTTTGGGAGCAAATCTCTGCAGGTAGCACAACCGAAAAGTGCAAGAGTGCACTGTCTCAGATTGGGACGCCCTTCGCAGTATGGCGAGAGGGTAGTATATGCTATGGGGCCAGGGCAAAGCCATTGGTGACATTATTTTTTTGATTTGAGGCCATTTCGAGGCCTGTTTCGGTGGCAGAAGTTTTTCGCAGGCACTCAAAAAAGTGCCCTGTTTTTTGCTGTGTGACCACTGTTCTGCAGGTCGGTGAAAAGTTGCTACAGAAATTGCATCGTATGCATGTGCACATAGATATTGGGAGTGATAAATTCATTTTTATTGCCTATTGATGCAAAATCGTCACTAGGAAGTGACTGTGTGGTCAAATACCACTTTTGTTAGTTTTGCAATTTGCCCTTGTGAGGTAGAAGTTGTGTTTTTTGTAGTGACAAAATATTTTTGCAATGTTCTGTAATGGCGTCTGATGCTCTTTCACAGATAGTCACTGAAAAGCTTGACAAGAACAACTTCAAAGCATGGAAGTTTAGAATGAAGAATTCCTTAAGGGAAAAGGCTATTGGGAGTTCATTACTAGAGCTGAACAAGGACCAGTTATTCCTAATGTTCCCAATCAACAGGAGTTGCAAGCATTTAAAGGATGACAAGAGATAGCTAGAAAAGTTATGTACTGGCTGTCTATCAGTATCTCAAATTCTATGATTGTGCATTTTTAGGATGCAAGCACGCCGAAGGAGGCATGGGAAACTTTGACAAAAATGTACAGCACAAATACGCAAGCCAGGAAAATGCAGCTCAAGTAGGAGTTGCATAATGTGTAGAGAGAAAATAAGAGCATCAATGACTACCACATGAAGGTGAAGAAGATTGCAGATGCACTTGCTTCCATTGGGTCACCAGTGGAAGATGATGATTTAGTTTCTGTGACCTTGAATGGTCTAGGAAAGGATTATGCCCAATTTTGGACATCCATTGCCGTGTGTGAAAAATTTCTTGATTTTGAGGAGTTGATTGCTCTTCTAATTTTTAAAGAGTAGAGAAATGGTGGTGCGTCTTCTTCAGGAGGAACTTCAAAAGAAATTGTCTTCTACTCAAATGCTGGAAGAGGTAGAGGCAGAGGTAGAGCAGGCCGATTTGGAGGCCATGGCAGAAATCAAAATATGTAGCAAATTCAAGAAAACCAATCCTATAGAGGAGGACGTGGTAACTTTAGAGGCAGGGGGGAGCCAAAGAGGTAGTGCAAACAGCAATGTTGAATGCTACTACTATGGTAAACTGGGTCATATGGCTAAAGATTGCTATAAAAAGCAGAATGACATCATGAATGGAAAATTGCAGCAAGGCAATTATGCATCCTCTAGTAGATAGGGTGATGATAGAAATGAGCATTTGTTTATGGTGCAGCACATGACCAATTCTGTGAAAAGAAAGCAATAATGTGTGGTATGTTGACTTAGGTGCATCAAACCACATGACAGGTCATGCAAAATGGATGCAGGATGCAAGGAAAATGGAAAGACCAGGATTTGTGGAGACTGGTGATGAACTGCACATCCTATTGTGCAGATTGGTAAAATTCCTTTGTCTATGTAGGATGGGAAAAAGAAATACCTGCTTGATGCATTTCATGTCCCGAATATCACCAAGAACCTGGTTTCTGTTGATCAAATGGTTGAGCAGGGCTTGTAGGTCAGATTTAATCCTCATAGATGCTTTGTTGAGGATATGAAAAATAAAGGTCGCTTGATAGCAAAAGGGAAGAAGAAGGGCAGGATGTTTACATTAGATGCGGACATGCCTGAATTGAGTGTAGCAATGTTTGCACATGGGACCGGTGTAGTTGCAGATATTGACATCTAGCATAAATGCATTGGTCATGTTAATGCAGGCCCAAAATATTGTTGCAGGATTGCCTAAGTTCAAGGTTGCAGAAATGCATAAGGTATGTGAAGCCTGTCAATTTGGAAAACAGGCAAGGAAACCATTTCCTAGACATGTACAAGAGAGTAAGAGGCCATTGGAATTAATCCACTCTAATGTGTGGACTACTAAAGCTGCATCTATTGGAGGCTGTCATTATTTTGTCACTTTTATTGATGACTACAGTAGAAAAGTTTGGGTGTATTTTATGAAAAAGAAAAGTGAAGTGTTTGGGCATTTCAAAGCTTTTAAAGCTATGGTTGAAAAAGAAACAGGCCTGCAAATAAAATGCCTCAGGTCAGATGGAGGGGGAGAGTACCTCTCAAATGATTTTGCAAGGTTCCTACAGGAGCATGGCATAAAGCAACAATATTCATGCAGTCATACCCCATAGCAAAATGGACTTGCAGAAAGGAAAAACAGGCATATTGGAGAGGTATCTCATGCCATGCTCAACAAAAAAGACTTGCCAGATTATTATTGGGCTGAAGCAGTTGCTACAGCAGTCTACATAATGAACAGGACTCCCATTGCAGCAATACATGGCATGACGCCAGAGGAGAGGTATACTAGTAGGAAACCAGATATTTCTCATTTGAAAGTTTTTGGTAGCATTGCCTATGTTCATGTGCCAGATGAGTTGAGATCCAAGTTGGATCCAAAAGCTGAGAAGTGCATCTTTATTAGTTATTCTCTGCAGCAGAAAGGGTATAGATGCTATAACCCTTCTACTCATAAGTTTACAGTGAGCAAAGATGTTGTTTTTGATGAGATGAGCAGATGGTATAAACCAGTAAATGTGATTGATGATGTAGATGCACAAAATGGTAATGCTGCACAGAATTCACAACAACAATCACAAAGTATTAATGGACCTGTAGTGTCCTCTAGCAATGGTTCACATACTTCACCATGGACAGGAAGATTGAGATTAGGAGAATCTCCTCAAAGCAATGAAGATAATGGTATGCAAGTATCACGAAAGGGAAAAGAGAAAGTGAATCAGCCCATGGTTGATGTGAATGCAGGTCACTCTTATGTGGATGGTGAATCCAGTGGCTCAGAACAGAGCCTTGACGATGAGTTGGATATTCCTTCTATTGTTACACCTGGAGTAAGGAAGAGAAGGGATGTTTTGAGAGTGCCTGGTAGTGAGCCTTTTTTGCGCAGGTCTACCAGAGTTAAGTAGCCTGTGGATAGGCTGAAATGTGATAGATTTACAACCATTCACTATGCCTATATGGTCAAAGTGATTCACGAACCAGAACCCACTTCTTTTGAGCAAGCCATGGGAAAAGAAAAATGGGAGAAAGCTATGGATGAAGAAATGGATTCCTTGGAAACAAATGCTACATGGGAATTGGTGCCTTTGCCTAAAGACAAGAATGCAATTGGCTGCAAGTGGGTTTATAAGGTGAAGCACAATGCAGATGGTTCTGTGAGTAGATATAAGGCAAGATTAGTTGTCAAGGGGTATGCATAGACATATGGCATTGATTATGAAGAAACATTTAGTCTGGTTGCAAGGATGGCAACTATAAGAGTAGTCATTGCTATGGCTGCATCAAAGGGATGGTCTTGCATGGTGATTTGCAAGAAGAGGTCTATATGGAGTAGCCACCACGTTATATGCGTGCTGTTCATCCTGAGTTTGTTTGCAGGTTGAAGAAAGCCTCGTATGGCTTGAAGCAAGCACTTAGAGCATGGTCTGACAAGATAGGATAGTATCAAGTGTCACTATTGGCTTTCAGATTTCCAAGGGAGATTTCTCACTTTATGTGAGAAAAACAGAGAAAGGCATTATGCTGCTTGTCATTTATGTTGATGATTTGATCATCACAGGTGATAGTTGTGAAGATATCCTTCATGTGAAAATGCTATTGAAGCAGAAGTTTGAGATGAAGGATTTGGGAGAGCTGCGTTACTTCTTGGGCATTGAGGTGATTAGATCCACAAGTGGGATATGGCTCTTGCAGAGGCAGTATGGATTGGACATTTTGTCCAAATATGGGATGACAGGCTGTAAGCCTATTTCAGTTCCTTTGGAGCAGAATGTGAAGCTGAGCACAGATGCAAGTGAGCTTCTGGAAGACCCTACTATGTACAGACGCATAGTAGGAAGTTTGATTTATATGACTATTACCAGGCCAGATTTGAGCTATGCTATTGGGTTGGTAAGTTAGTTTATGCAGGCTCCAAGGAAACTGCATTTGGATGCGGCTACACATACTGAGGTATGTGAAGTCGACATTGCAGTATGGACTATTTTATGAGACTGGGGTTCATATACAGTTTCATGGATACACTGATGCTGATTCGACTGGTAGTATTTCTGACAGACGATCTACCAGTGGATATGTGTTTTCTTTTGGGAGTGCTGCAGTCACTTGGAGCAGCAAGAAACAGCCTACAATTGCCTTATTGAGCACAGAGGTTGAATAAAGGGGTGCAGCAATGGCTGCATGTGAGGCAGCTTGGTTGCATAAGCTACTTTATGATATGCATCAGTCTATAGATGGGCCAATTGTCATTCATTGTGACAACATGAGTAGTATACACTTGGCAAGTAACCCAGTCTATCATGCTAGAACAAAGCACATTGAGGTGCATTATCACTATGTGCAGGAGAAGGTTCTAGTAGGTTTTATTGATCTAGTTTATGTCAACACAGAGGATCAGGTAGCTGACATATTCACAAAGGCATTGGGTGCAAAGAAGCTGCACAAGTTTAGAGACCTACTTGGTGTGCAAGAATTGGGATTGAGCTCGAGGGGGAGTGTTGAGATATCGAGCTCCACACTCGTGATATGCCAAGGTGACCATTGTGCATTTATGTCACCGACTTGTTAGCTGCAGATGCGGTTGGCACACCGCCCATGAATAATAGCTGGATGACAGCTATCTTTATGTACTCTAGTTTGTGGCTTAGTTAGTATGCCACCTAGGTTAGCTGAGTTTGGTTCGAGACCCACATATAGGGTTCACCTATTCCTTTTGTACAAAGAGAGATTCTTTTGGCTTTTACAACTAAGAAGAGGAAAACTGTTTTCAGCCTCCACCTTTGTGTGTATTCCCCCATTGTGTATGTGAGAAAGCTGCAAGTGAGACTCCTTACTTCTCTCCCACTCTCTTCACAAATACACCATTAAGAGATTTTTTAGCTCTATACATACACATAATTTCTATAAAATAGAACCAAAAATCCAAAACAAAACCCTTGGCATTCAAACGAAATAGTAACAATAGCACCAAAATAGATGCCTCTTGTGGTGTAGATTAGAGTGTCTTTTTCTTTAGTACCATGTCATCCACAAAAATACATCTAGTAGGCAATTTGAGCTTTTTCTTAGAAGGGTTTTCATCCTCCTGACATGCCAATAAATTTGCAATATTTTGCACATAGGATGGTAGCACACTCCAAACACTCATAAGGGCTATGTCAATGGCAAGCAAATTCCTTATTACAATATCTTTTTTTAAAAACATAGAAAACAATAATGCTAAATCGAGGCTAAATCAAAGGTACCGCACTCGTCATCCTTTGGATCCTCTAATTCCATTATGCCATCATACGCTACTTCCTCATCACTATTGTAATGATCATCTTGCTTCTGTTCAACATCCCCCAAAGTAATATAATGTTCCTCCACAAAAGACACCATTCTATTGTCATTATCCATACCACAAACAAGTCTTCCACAGTGCAAAGAGGCCTCAATGGTGATACCACAACCCATCATTAGATCAAGTACACTCCCACCTAATGGTGTCATGGCTTCTATCAAAGCTACCATGAATCAAGGGCTCTTCTCCAACCCACCTAGAAAAAATGTAATGGCCATTTTGTAACAAGAGGTTGTACCACAATGCAAATTTCAACAATGCAGAATGGAATAAATACCTCCCAAGGCCTCTATCCTAGATTAGCCATATATCGGCTAACAACTCCCATTGCAAATGCAATGTTCGGTCTAGTAACTATCATGGCATACATAAGACTCCCAACTGCTGAAGCATAAGGAAACTTGGCCATCATGGCCCTCTCCTCATTTGATTTGGGACTACCTATACTGGACTCTATTTCACATATGGAGGCAATAGAGTACTTATTGCCTTCCCCCCCTCCATATTGAAATGCTCCAATACTTTTGTAACATACTTCTTTTGTGAAAGCCAAAGGAGTTTCCTACTCCGATCACGCGTACGTACCATCGCATAAAGTGCCATTGCCATACATCCGTCTAGTAGAAGCAGGTTGAAAGTAAAGGAGACAATCATGTGATGAGTCAAAAAATGGATAACCATCACACATTGCTTGATTACAGATGGAGTGTATCCCTTCCTATAATACATGGACATCATCTATAAATGTATCTACAAGTCAAACAAGTTTAAGGTGAGTGAAAAAAATCTCTAAGAGAAACACTACCTCAAAAGCATCTTACCTAAAGAGGAATCACACCTAAATCATGATCCATTGACAATCTTTCCAAATTGAAAAAGAAAGTACCTCCCTCCCATAAGAATTTCTGTAGTCAATCCCATAGTTTCATCAAAGTAGAAGTTGATTTGCAATGTTATCTCGTGGTTCTTCATGCAGGCAACCTACGAAGACTCTCCGTGTGGAAAACAACTATATGGCCCCACTGTCATAAATAGCCAAGTCTGCAATAGCAAAAGAATCATTCACAAGCTGAGGCTTGACCTTGTAAGAAAATAACACAACGTCTGTGCTCAACAGATAACAGGATCTCGTATGCAAGAGAGAAAACAAGATAGTATGGAGAATCAAAAATTTGATTACTATAGAGCTGATACAATAGATGGCATTGCCTCCCAGCCGTGTGCTCCTGTGAAAGAAGCTTCGATGGCAAGCTGGAAACAGTAGAAGACGGAGGCTGGATGCTAAGGAATCAGGGTTGCTGTAGCCAGTGATGAAATGGGCTTCACGGGCTTGCTCTTATATAGCCACCAGTCATAGTCGGTTAGGCTCAATTGGGTGACTGACCTAGTCTGCCCAAAACGATCGACTGGGGGTCGACGAAATAGGCCACCGACCATAGGATAGAACCGGTGCGCAAAACAAAGCAACTTACCTACGGTTTTCGTTCGGCCTAGAGCCATCCGGGATGATCTGAGGCTCCAAATGGGCCCCACAACCCGAGAGTGGGCTACCCCAGGAAATGCTCCATCTACTCTCAATGCGGTCAGTCAAGGGATGTCTTCCCACACTTGCATGTAGCCTAGTTGGCAGTGTGCCAACTCTATTTGAAGCCGTCCAGCCATCAGGCCACACATGGCCCCCATCTAGTGTCCAAACTAGAACCTACCGGATAACTGAGCTACTCAAATGCCTTCTTCTCATATGAGGGGCTTACAAGTAGAGTTAGCTGGTTCCTGCGTAGTTACATGAGAGTGGAGCATTGATATCTCACACCCCCCCTTAATGTCCACCCGCAAGTGAACTTACTTTTTCGGCCCAATGCCAAGTTGATGAAGATGCCTCTCTAGCAAGTCTCTTCCAAAGAGCCTTCGTGAAGATGTCTGCAGCATTCTTTGTAGTCGGACAGTACACCAAGTTGACCTCTCCATCGATGATGAGCTCATGTACAAAGTGATATTGAATCTCAATGTGTTTTATGTGAGCGTGGAACACCGGGTTCTTTGCAATCGCCACATGCAACTCTGATTGTCACATGATAACTACGTAGGCTTGTTCTGCACTGCACCCATGTCCCCCAAAATCCTCTTCAACCACACTGCCTCGCAAGAAGTAAAGCATGTAGATTTGTACTCGGCCTCGATAGAAGAAAGAGCAACTGTGGGTTGCTTCTTGCTGACCCATGATACAACTCTAGATTCAAGTGAGAAACAGTACCCTGTCACTGATCTCCTGCTGTCCACGTCTCCTGCCCAATCCGAGTCACAGAATCTGGTCAAGAGATGTTGCCCTTGGTATAGGTGATGCCATAATCAAGTGTGCCTTTGATGTATTTCAGCACCTACATCCCTGCCCTCCAATGGTTCTCCCAGGGCTTATTGGAAAACCTGCTTAGTACATCAGTCACAAAACTGATGTCCGGCCATGTGTTGCACAGGTAAATCAAGCTACCCACAAGCCTTCTGTACTTAGCTTCGTCCACTAGTGGTGATGAATCCTCGTTTGAGAGCTTCGCGTCAACCTCCATAGGGATACCAACTGTCTTGCACTCAGCCATGCCAAATGCCTTCAATATCTCTCCAGCATACTTCAGCTATGAATTGAAGATCTGTTTCAGCTCCTGCCAAACTTCAATCCCCAAATAGAAATGCATCAGTCCGAGGTCTGTCATTTCAAACTCTCTTCCTAGCAAATGCTTCGTCTGCAAGATCTTCTCTTCATGGTTCCCTGTTATGACAAGGTCGTCCACATAAAGGACCACGATCATACACCTACCTCCTTCTCTGAAGATATACAAATTTGCATCAGATGGGCTCCTCCTGAACCCATTTTGCAGAAAGTAGGCATCAATTCATTGGTACCATGCTTGTGGGGCCTGTTTCAGCCCGTAAAGTGCCTTCTTCAGTTTGCAGACTTTACCTTCTGAACCAGGGATCTCAAAACCTGGTGGTTGTTCCACGTATACCTCCTCCTTGAGATCTCCATTCAGAAAGGCGGATTTCACATCCATCTGAAACACGGGCTAACTTCCCTGGGTAGCTAAAGCCAAAACACTGCGAATTGTGGTTAATCGAGCTATGGGAGCAAAAGTATCTTGATAATCAAAACCATGTACTTGTGCAAATCCTTTTGCCACGAGCCGAGCCTTGTACTTATCCAACGTGCTGTCGAACTTGTACTTGGTCTTATACACCCACTTGGTTCCGATTACCTTGTATTTTGGTGGTCGATCCACACGGTCCCAAGTGTTGTTCTTCATTATGGAGCCATACTCCGAGTGCATAGCCTCCATCCACCTATCATCGCCCTGTGCCTCTTCAAGACACTTGGGTTCATCAGCACAGATCACTTCTGTCATCAAAGCATAGTTGACCAAGTGTTCCTGCGCCCTTCTTTGCTCCTCTAATCTCTTGGACTGGTGGTGTTTGGATGGTTCCTCCTCAATGGCTGGAGGTTCTCTGCCGTCCAAAAGCTGCTTTACCCACTTCAGGAATGGCCCTTGCCATTGTGGTTCTGCAAGTTCTTCTTCATCTTCTTTGTCTTGAATCCTCCCAAGCACCATTGGGGGAGTTCGGTCTGCCACTGGCGGCGATACTAGATGGATATCCTAGTCCTGGTTGTTTGAGAAGGAAGCATCCTCCTCCAATTGATGCGGCTGTTTTGAGAAGACTACATCGCAACTTACAATTACCTTCTTGGTAATAGGGTTATAGAGACGGTAACCCTTCGCCTCTTCACTGTAGCCCAAGAAAATACACTTCCGACTCTTCGGTTCCCATTTGGTCCTGGTAGCATCAGGGACATGCACAAAACAGTCACATCCAAAAACTCTGAAATGTGCAGCTGAAGGTTTCTTATCGGAAAAGGCTTGAAGTGGAGTCATCCCATTCACAACCTTCGTGTAGCTATGATTAAAGATGTAAACTGCAGTGTTACATGCTTCAGCCCAGAAAGTCTTTGGCAAATCTTTCCCTTTCATCATACTCCGGCCCATTTCGTAGATGATGCGCATCTTGCGTTCTACTACTCCATTTTGCTGTGATGTATGTGGCGGGGGTTTCTGCCTCTTGATTCCGTGATTTTGCAGTAACTTTTGAATTTAGTTGATGTGAACTCTCCACCTCTGTCTGATCTCAACTTCTTCACCTTCCTCCCCATTTCTTTCTCGACCATTACATGCCATTCCTTGAACCTATTAAAAGCCTCGTCTTTAGTCTTCAGGAAGTATATCCATATCCTTCTACTGTAGTCATCGATTAGTGTCATGAAGTAGTAGGAACCACCCAAAGCTTCCATCTCCATCTTTCCGCAGAGGTCCATGTGAACGAGCTCTAGAGGAGCCTTTGCCCTGCTGGCCTCTTTAGGAAAGGGATGCTGATGCTACTTGTCCATCATGCAAGCTTCACATACATCGGGCAGTTCTGAAATTTCTGGTAGGTCTACAATCATTCCACTATTATGCATCTCCTTCAAAGAACTAAGGTTTAGATGACCAAACCTCTCATGCCACAGCTTAGTGTTCTTCACATCAGCTCGAGCACTGAAAGCTGAGAGTTCGTAGATGTTGTTGCGCCATGTACCTTTACCAACGACCTTCCCTTAAAGATCCAGAATCTGTGCACCATTCTTATCGAATTCAACTTTTGAGGTCCTGATCCGTGATCGTGAAAACGGACAAGTTCCTCTTGATATCTGGCACATAAAGAACATCGGACAACTGTTTTACAACTCCATTTGACTTGAGAGCAATCGTACCTTTTCCTTTTGCTGGACATTTTGCATCATTGTCGACTGCTACTAGGATGTCATTTCCTACCAGCTGTAGAGAGGTATACCAATCCTTCCGACTGGTCATGTGGCGTGATGCACCACTGTCGATGATCCACGGTTCATCCGTAGGTACATGAATTGCCTCCGTGCAAATCTCCTCAATTGCGATGAACAACTCTACTGGTACTACCTGCACGCTATTGCTGGACTCTTTCTTTACTCCGTTCCTCACATCTGCAATCTTCTTTCGGCACTCATTCTGCTTGTGCCCTGCCTTGTTGCAATAGAAGCACTTGATCTTCTTCTTTCTCTTTTTATCATCAGAAGAAGATGGGTAACCAGAGTCCTTACCCTTACCTTTATTTGATCTGGTCTAGAAAGCCGAATCTTCTCTAGTCCTCCTCTTTTGACGCATCTCCTCCTCCAGAAGCATCGCACTAAAATCCTCAAAGTTGAGGGGCGAATTTCTATTCTACGTATTCAGCACCGTAACAAGACCGTCGTACTTTGGTGGGAGAATCTGTATGCACCTTCGTGCTAGATTCTCGCTGGTGATAGTGATGCCAATCGCAGTCATCTGATCGCAGATTCTTCACCCTGGTGATGAACTTCTCTGCCGCTTCAGACTCAGACAACTTCTCGTTCACGAGTTGAGTCTCCAGATTCTAAATCCGCGTCTGATTCGTGGTCTCATACTGATTTTTCAAGACCGTCCATGCCTCCTCCGCTATGGTGACATGTTGAATTAATGCCATGACAGAATCACTAACACTGCAGACAATAGAACACGGCGCATCTGCATTTCTTCTTGTCCATGCGAGAATCTCATCCGCAGTTGGTACTATCTGTTGTCCTATATTGGCTGGATCCAGTCTCGCAACCGGCCTCACGTCCACCTCAGTAGCAGTGTCCCAAAGCTCGTATACGCTTAGGATGG
This sequence comes from Dipteris shenzhenensis, assembly GCF_047967505.1. Taxonomy (NCBI): domain Eukaryota; kingdom Viridiplantae; phylum Streptophyta; class Polypodiopsida; order Gleicheniales; family Dipteridaceae; genus Dipteris; species Dipteris shenzhenensis. The sequence goes on along the minus strand of NC_141622.1, from coordinate 40,625,569 downwards.
TCTTCATCTTGAACTTCCAAAGTGGATAGTTAGAGCCGTCCAACTTTCTGCTTTCGCCGAATGGTGGGATTCGCAGTTTTGCGGGCTGGGCCCTCTCTCACAATCTGCTCGCAAACAGAAAATACACTACCAAATCTTCTTACTAGAGTCCAAGCTCTGATACCATGTAAGAAAATAATACAACATCTGTGCTCAATAGATAACAGGATCTCGTATGCAAGAGAGAAAACAAGATAGTATGGAGAATCAAAAATTTGATTACTGTAGAACTGATACAATAGATGGCGCTGCCTCCCAGCCGTGCGCTCCTGTGAAAGAAGCTTCGATGGCAAGCTGAAAATAGTAGAGGACGGAGGCCGGATGCTAAGGAATCAGGGTTGATGTAGCCAGTGACGAAATGGGCTTCATGGGCTTGGTCTTATATAGCCACCAGTCGTAGTCATCTAGGCTCAATTGGGTGACCGACCCAGTCCGCCCAAAACGGCCGACTAGGGGTCGGTCTCGAAATAGGCCACCCACCATACGATAGAGCCAGTACGCAAAACATAGCAACTAACCTATAATCTCCGTTCGGCCCAGAGCCATCCGGGATCATCTGAGGCTCCAAACGGGCCCCGCAACTCGAGAGTGGGCTGCCCCCAGAAATGCTCCGTCTACCCTCAGTGTGGTCAGTCAAGGGATGCCTTCTCACACTTACATGTAGCCTAGTTGGCGGTGTGCCAACTCTATTTGAAGCTATCTAGCCATCAGGCCACACATGGCCCCCATCTGGTGTCCAAACCAAGACCTACCGGATAACTGAGCTACTCAAATGCCTTCTCCTCATATGGGGGGCTTACAAGTAGAGTTAGCTGGCTCCCGCGTAGTTACACGAGAGTGGAGCATTGATATCTAACAGACCTCATTCCAACTTGGTATAGGCTCCCCAAATCTTGGTAAATATTACCCAGTTGGAAGGTCTAGAACAATAAGAAATCCACACCCCATGGCCTTGGCTTGCCTTGCACATGTCCTAGTTTTTGTTGCTTGGAAACAAAAAAATCTTTTAAACTCTTAAAGGTTGCATTAGTGATTTGCTTGCACATCACCTTTGATAATGTTTGCTTTTTCCATAGAGAAATTCTTATTTCTAATATCAAAGTGCTCCTCTTGTGTATCAAAAGAGTCTACAAATTGACAAAGGAAAATAATCAATAAATCCTCAAGTATAAGAGCCACCAAACCAAGAATGAATTTTTTTTCCAAGAAAAGAATGAATGCTTTTCAACCAAATGGTTTTTCAATATGTAAATTATTCCGCTGTAATTTAAATAAACACCCAATCAAAAATAAAATACACCTTTCTTTGATGCATCTTCATGCTTTTGAATTTTTCTTTATCTCTATGTACTCCTTGATGGACATGGGTCATAACGTGGCTCCATATGTGCAATATTTCTGGAATGACTAAATCCCTCATGAACAATTGTTGTTAAGTTTCTTGGAAAATCATTATTGTGAGCAAGTTGTATCTCTTTTTCACATTCAAGGCATTCACCTACCTCATAATCAATCCACCAAGGAAAATTCTCAATCTCCCATTTTGATAGACCACCTAGTATATCAAGATTTCCTGGAATTGACAAGCATCCATGTTGACAATAAGTAAAGAGTAAATAAAGCATTCGAAGGTTTTGACAAATAATAAAATCAAATTATGCATACCTTTCTCTGAGTACATAGTCGCAGAATATCTTCAATGTTCTTCCAGGCTTGCATAACATCTGGACGTTTGGGTACTAATTTCTTGTCCAACATCATAGACACATACCTACACTTCACATAAATTTATACGAATATTGAAATGTTTAAAAATGATAAGACTTAGTAAAAAAGAAAACAACCATTACCTATAAACCACTCGCATGGCACTCTTGACTATCTCGTATTGTTTCCCGCCGTTTTTGGGTTGGAATTGCATTTTCAATTTCAATTCCTTGAAAATCTTGTGTCAATCTCTTTCTAAAAAAGGTTCCAAGTACTTATGCAAAGACATATCTTCATGTGTGGATAAGAAAGGGTATATCTTAGCCAAGGTTTGCAATAAGTTCTTAGTCTCTCTCTCCAAATCAAATAGCCACATCTCCTTTGCTATCCATGATCTAAAATCCTTGTCAGAAATAGAAATTCCAAATGAAATTCTAACTACAGCTCCTCCACTCTCAACTTTATCAAACATTGCACTCTCATCTCATTTGGTATTCGTGCATTTCTAAGGAGGTCCAATTCCTCAACACCAATCGTAACTCCTCCTCCCTCCAAGTCAATGGTAGCATCAATACCCAACCATTTATTCATTTTGTTCTCCAATCTTCTTCTAACAAGGGACTCAGGATCTATAAGCTTTTCCTACAATGCAAGCATGAGGCAAGTTTAACAAAAATGATACAAGAAAACTAAATAAAAGGTTTGACAATTTATAATTCTAGAAAACATTCTAAAACATTAACAAACCTTTGTATTTGATGCTTCTCCTTTGCTTACCTTGGCCCGATCTATCTCAATCTTATGGTTAATTGTAGACTTTCAACATGAAGCAAATGTAAAGCAACACAATAATTTACACTTTAGTATGTGTATCAATTCAAAAGTTTAATGATCATAAAATCAACCAATAAATTACATAAGTACCTAAAACATCATTCTAGCCAAAAGAAACCTTGTAAGAGGATACCATGCTTCCTCTCCACCATGTTTCTTCTCTTTCAGAATCCTTTTTCCTTTGCTCATGCACAAGTTCTATGTCGTTGCATGAAAGTTTACTTGTAAAATACTTCATGTCACATTCACAAAGTTTTCTCAAGAAAAAGAGTATATCTTTGAAGGTAGTTTTCACCACACTAGTCAACACCATTCAACCTTTCACAACATTAATAAAACTTAAAAAGATGTTTCCACAAAATATGACATTAAAATGCATTCACCAAAACAGAAAAATTTAAATTTGAATATTCTTTATAAATTATTACAAAGACCCTGGAGAAAGTACATACTCATTTATTTGATTGAGTGCTTCAATTAGGAAAACCTCGTCATCTTTGTTTAGGGCATTGAAGGAAGCCAAACCAACACATGTATCCGCTTGTCAAAATAAAAATTTTCATCTATCTCCTTTGTCCATCCTGCTAGTCTATCATTACCATTTCAACAAATAAACATCTTACCACTGATGTCACTCCACTCATCATTTCTTTGGACCTCTCTTTCATATTCAACATTCACCTCTTTCCATATTGGATCCCATTTGGCTTTGTCATCCTCTGTAACTAAAATATAAGCCCCATCCATTGTTTGTATAGCCAAAATAAAATAGCCTCTCTTTTCAATATAGCCATTCTTTCTCAATGTGAACCCCATCTCCTTTGACTGTTTACCCACAGTTCTTATTTTTTTAATTTGATTTAATATGAAACAAGGGAATATTAGGAGGAAGAGTTCTCCTAACAACTCTAGTCCTCTCCAATGTGCTCTAGAATCTCTTGTGAAAACTCAAAAGGCTCATCATCTTTCTCTTGTTCCTCAATTTGATTTGATTTTGCCTTCACCTTTGCTTTCAAAGATGTTTCTTTATACTGATGACCACCTTCCATATCCTCACTTGATTCACAATCATCATGAATTATCTCATTCATCATCTCTTTTTCATTCATTTTCACACGTGTTAGTTGATGTTTTTTTAGAACAAGGTTTATAGTATAACCAACACAGCTCAACTGATGTGTTTTTTGCACTGGATCTTGTTAATACCATTATAATGAATGTAAAAGAGATAACAATCAGTCTTCTCATTGTAATCAAAAACTATGATGTAAAGTGCATTACAACAAAAACATTAAAATACCTAAAGGCATATCACCATTGGTAGAAGAATCCACAAGCATGTAGCTTCTTCTACAAGGATACATAGATTAGCTCGATATATGCAAATTTGCAACAACATATCCAAGAAAAGAATTGCTAGAACATCGACCATATTCCAAAATTTCTAGAACATCAACCATATTGTAGAAAGATAATATAAAATCTAATAGCAAATAAGAGATGGATTCAAGTCTTGTTTCTTTCCAAAGGAAGAGCTAGGACTACCACTAGTTTGCCAAAAATGAAAAGCACTTGAGATCCAAGTTTTTAATTAATAGCCTGCCATTTATACAAAGAAAGATTGTAATGCCAGGATTGGTGCCGAGCCCTCTTTTCTTGATAGAACTTACAAGCTCCATAGTGAATGGAAGGTTAGCCCATAGATAGAATGAGGGACTTTGGATGGAGGGAGGCACATAGTCAATGAGACTAAGATAAAATGCAGTAGCATATATGAGACACCTAATGAAACACTAATCGCAATCCAATTTGGTAGATGCAAAGAGTCAAAAAATAGGCTCGGTCTACGGAGTCCTCTCTTCAAGGAGAGCTTGGAATAGAGGTTGGGTCATACTTTGCATTGGAGGTAAGGGATGCAAACATGTGGAGTAGTAAGGAGACATATATACTTGATACTGGGAGCCCAAAAAAGTAAGGCTTGATGCCAAGCCCTCTATTGTGAGCTTGTCTCTCTATTCCAAGCTTGTTTGTGGCATGACTCTGATGAATTTTTCATCCATAGGCTAGTGCCGGAATTCCCACATCCTGACTAGTTATCATGTATGCCTGACAAGCTACCCATGGAATTGCCCGATATGCCTCTTAGCAATCTTGATACTAGGAGGATGCCACTGCTCCACAGCCTAAAACTCTCTAGTAGTCAGGTATAAATGTTCATTATTTTTGTTTATGGCGAGTTCATGTGGTGTAATGGCTACGGCTTTTGCCTTTGCAACTCCTAATATTGCTACAAACCATCATGTTCTATGGTCTTGCATCAAAATTTCTACACACCCAGTGCATTTCTCTTCAGCAAATCTGAATTTCCACATACCTAGTGCATGCTTAGTGCATTTCATAGAAGCTATCTATGCATGTAGTTCTCCTCAAACTACTACCAGTCATTGGATCTCATTTGCCTAAGTGAAGTTGCGCTTTCCCCCTCGTCAAGTCTTTCAAGTATGCTTGTAGGTATGCCATCATTCATGGGGGCCTCTTCTATGAAGGGTAGGGTTTTAGGAATAATGTAGCATAAGATTAGGGTTTAGATAACAAAGCTTAGGTTTAAGGTTTAAGAATAACAAAGATTAGGGTTATATTTTAGGATCAATGAAGCTTAGAGTTGGGCTTTATGTAATGGGGCTTTCAGTCGGGATTTAGGAAATGCCACCCTAGAATCAACCAATGGCTTTTTTTAAATGCCAAGGACATCACTTCCTAAGAGACTTCCATTATAAAGTTGACCAACCCCTACCCGTGGGCAGCGACCCCCAATACAGGTGCACCGTTTTGTGCTCTGGCTGCAAGGTGGACCATCTTTACAAAGAATACCCAATCTATAGGACCCCTAGAATGGCCACAAATTCTAAGACCAACATCAATTTGTTGAGTATCAAGAAGGGCCAAGTTTCCTTGGTGCAATGACTAGGGCCTAGACTAGATCCTTAAGTAAATTATTCTACAAGTAGGCCAAAAGGGATAAAATGGGTACAACCCAGCCCAAGGACACAAAACAGTACTGGTGTAGATAACGTCAAAAGAGGATAGGATAAGGTAATCATTCAATTCAAAGAGGGTCTGATAGGATAAGGTAATCATTCAAAGCAGGTCTAATGAGGACACAACCACTGTATCCACTTCATCATCTTGGAGACATACCCCTTTGGTTCAAAATCCAACCAACCAACTACCTAGATAGTACAAGAGAAGTACCGACTTGGAGGAAACACCCAACCTCAAGGGGAGTTAGGGTGAATATCTAGATCCCATTATCAAGAAACAACACCTCATCGAGGCACATTAGTTGGTATGGGATTGCTAAGAGAAATTTTAGCATTGACTCAAGATCAACAAGGACATGGATATGATCCATCCAAACTATCAAACCTTCAATAGCACCCCTAAAGCCTTTGCCATACTACAAAAGGTGAAAGAGGAAAGATTAGGTGGTGCATCGATGGGCTATTCTCTTCTAAGGCATACATGTTTAAGGAGAGCCCCACCAAGTCATAGAAGAGGACAACATGTCCTTTTATGGCTTTAGAGAGCCAGATATGGTGGGACGAGAACCAGTTACATAGCTGTGGCTAACTACACTATTTTCCATGGAGGTTAAATTGTCTATTGCCGCCTTCCTAAAATGGAACCCTACCCTTTGGAGGGATCTCATTGATTGGATGAATGAACAAATGGTTGTCCCTGAGGTAGTAGAGCCCCTTGTTGAGGAATCAAATCTTCTCAAGGTACCGATCAATAAGCAAGGCAGGTAGTACTTTGAAAGTGACGATACCAATGTTGTACCACTAGAACCTACCAGAAGAAGGATGCCATGACAATCTTGGATGGAGGGGTAGGGGTGAGCATAGTCATTAGTGTTCGGCCAAGTGGGGAAAACCCAAGATAGAATGTATAAATCTTGTGGCCAAGTTATCTAATGGAGCGATGGCCCAACTAGTAAGAGTACTGAGAGATAGTAAAATCAAGACTTCTGGGCCCACCTACCACGTATGGTTTGTGGTGGTTATGGATTTCCATGACCAATTGGATGGTCACGACATTATACTGGGAAACCCTTCATGTGCACGATATGATTGGTCCATGACTGGTACTCAAACTCAATATATTTGCACAAGGATGAGTAGATCTTGATGGTCAGCCTTCAAACGTAGAAGGCACATCCCATATTTGGTAACTTATTTGTAGCTGAGTTGGACACCACTCAATGGACTACTTTCGTGAATGTATTTTAGGTGAGTAATGAAAAGGTTGCATGAGAGAACAACCTGGATGAACATTGCTATGCTCCACTACTAGAACTCGAGTTCTCCCACAATAGGATGCACATTCTCACAACCATAGACTCGCTTAAAAGAAGAGGAGCATATATGGTTTCTTATGATTCCAAGGTGCCCAGTCCCCTTGAACATGACTAATATATTAAGGGAACCCAAGGAAGGAATGGGGGTGAGGAAGGTTAAGTCTGACCTCCACTGGCTAAGATAACTGGGATGTTATGGTGAACCATGAGTTCTTCTCCTATTCTCCTCCAACTAGGGAGCTAGGTTAGACAAGCTAAAGGCCTCGCAACCCACATAAATTTCCATGTGCTCCTAAAAGAATGTGATTTGCAAGGTTGGAGGTGTTCAATGTTGCGAAATGCTTTCTTTTGCACATTTTAAGTAATGCACAGTTCTGTGGATATTAGAGAGAGAGAGAACGAGAGAGAGAGAGAGAGAGAGAGAGAGAGAGAGAGAGAGTTCCAAGGGTGAGTGTATAGCATTTGTCTAGTGCTTTAATGTTGTTGTCTTCTATTTTGTCCACTTTGGCCTAGATAACACTGTATTTGCGCTCTTTCTTACCCTTGTTTTCTTATTTAAGGGACTGCCCACTATCCCCATTTGATTTGTTGAAATACAAAGCAATACAATGCGATACAACAAATTTTTTTTCTCACATTGTCTTGCACCTAGGAGCTATGGTTTTATCTCTGTCCCCCCTCCAGATCCATCTTACTTAGTTTTGGCACCTTTTTTCTGCTTTTGAATTTTTTATTTTGGAGGTTGCTGGTCTGTGGGCATCAGTAGGTGTTTGAGGGCTCTTCGTAGCCCAAGTCCATGTCATCACACCCCAGGAGGCTGCAAGTGGAGGTGGAGGGGCGATTGGAGCAAGACAGTGGCTCCCACATACTAATGAAAGAGGCGGGGGTGTGGCTCAGAGGTGGCAACCTGGCACAAGGAGTGGTAGCAGGTAGGGGTAGCGAGATAGTAGATAGGGGTGGCGAGGTAGCAGGAAGAGGCGTGATGTAAAGATGCAGGGACGTAAAAAATGCATCTTTTGGGCCAAAACAATCAAATGTTTACATCTTGCAAAAATACAAGGATGTGAAAATGTCCTCTTTTGGGCCAAAACAAGGAGCGCACTGATTGTCAAATATAAATGGCATAATGTTACATATGAAATCAAATGACAAGGCATGATTTTGATGAATATCATGCCTTTTTCCACCATCTAAAAAAATTGTGTACATCAGAATATGAATTTTGTGAAATTTTGTCCAGTTGCTTGCACCAAGTTTAAAGCAAGGATTTCGATAATAGGGAGCAAGAAGACACTATCTATTTTGGCCAAAAATATATATACCTTTGTAAGACTAGAGTAAGTCCAATCATACAAATTTAGATTTTTTATTGTTCTAAAAATAAAGAATCTACACAAAAAATAAAAGAGAATATAAAAGAGAATATGAAAGAGAAGAAAAAAGAGGTAAACAAAAACTTTTAAGAAAAACAAAAGGAAGACATACTTAGCAAGCAAAGCAACACTTATGTCGTCATCAGTGCCCAAGCATAAGCAGCTATTGTTTCTAAAGACCCACGGAGTCTCTTGGGCAAACCTAGTGATTACTAAAATACGTCAAACAAACAAAAGAGAAAGAAAACAAGAAATAAAGAAGAAAGGAAGCAGGTGACTAATCAAAAATAAACAAGTCAAGAAACAAAATCTTTCAAAAAATTGGAATATCGCTCTCTCTCTCTCTCTCTCTCTCTCTCTCTCTCACTCTTATTTAAAACATAAAAAGCTAAATGGTCCTTTACACTTATGTATTGTTTCCTACAAAGAGTCAAAAATACATTTCTAACTTAGAAAGCACAAGCATACTCAAACAAACTCTTTTTTGAAACTAAAAAAAAAACGGGCTATTGAGCTCCCCGCTTTTTGTTTTCAGCTTATGTTCAATCATTCTAAACATACCTAAGGCCGATACACCATAGATAAAAGACTTCATATCTAAGATTGTGCGTACTTTTTTCATTATTTTCCTTGGATTATACCTCTTGTGTAATAGTAAAGTGATCAAATTACTACATTGAGTGATAAAAGACTCCTTACTTGTACAAAGGCGGGAAAATCTATAAAATTGGGAAGAAAGGACTCTATATTTTATCAAATAAAAAATGTTTGAGTCAATGTGAGGCATTTTTATAATGTGTAAACCACTATATTCAGGTTGTTCACATTTATCGTATATATTAATCTCTAATCCTATGGTAGATTGAGAAATTCTAAGATCTAAGAAAACACAAGAATCCCCTCTTGAAGTGCAGTTCAGTTCACAAGAGTCACGAGGATAGATTCCTTCTCCAAAAGCACTAGCATCTTTGTACATAAAGTCTTGAAAGTTAGGAACATCTGGTACAAATAAATCATCTATAAAACGCCTAACTTGGCTAAGTTTATGTAAAATGATAGAACAGGTATTGATAGAAATAAGACGTTGCATAAACTTGAATTCATAAGTGAAAAGATAAAAGTTTGCTAAAAAGACGGCACAATTAGTGTCCATGGGGATTCCTATAATTTGTTGAAACAAAGAATCACCTATTGTGATGTAAAGATTATCTAAAAGAAAATCTATCCAAGAGGAAACATCTTCCACACTTACTACCTTTGTGCATCTTTTCTTTTTAGAACCTATTTCATGATCTTTATTTTTTAGCCACAAGAAGTCAAAGCATAAGGTTGTTTTCTCAACTTTTAGCACTTTGCATCTATCTTTGTCAAATCTCATATTGAAAACTTCAGCCACTAGCTTTTTTAATCTAAACTTCAGGTCTTCCAGCTCAATCTTTGTGTAGAGCGTCGTAAAATCATAGGTTTGAAGGAGAATACGAGACTCTTTTTCATAAATGCTTCGAGAGGAATTAAAAAATTTTACAATAGGAATCACTCCTACAGAGTCATTTAAAATCCAGCTTGAGTGCGAGGGGACATCTGCCTCTTTTAATAAGTCCCTCCAAAGTTCATGGACACTAGGCAACATGGCTTTGAAGCAGTAGCTTAGCCATTTAGAGACATCCATCAAAGTAGTCTCACAAGCAGTTGCAATAAATCTTGGCTTTTTGGGAGTTTTGTGAAACTTCTAAGCAGCACAAAGAAAAGGTATACTTGGATTGCAAACAAACCCAAAAGACTTGCAAAAACTCTGATGTTTTGAGATCAAATCCTTTTGAGAAACTAAGGCAGGGGCGTAAGTTTTGGCTAGCGAGTTCACTTCTCTCAAAAGACATTCTAAGTAAAACTTTTTGCAAATAAAAGCAAAGTTATTGGATTTTTGGCCTATCCGATTCAACAAATTTGAGGCCAACTCACTCATATCCAAGTCCTTAGGCTCGTTGGTCTCCTTTTGGATCGTCTCCACACTGGAAGACCTAACTGATGGTGCTACTTCTGATGGGATCAGGGTTTTATCCAAATTAGCCTTGTCCATCATATTGTCACTTATATGGATAGCCACCTTGCTGCATAGATCGAAGGAGGTAGGATTCATAACCATTAGATGGTCGTGTAGCTTCAGGTCTGCTAATCTGATGAGAAAGCAGGGCAACAATCGTTCGTTGCTTATCCACTTGTATGGTTTGCAATTGAGGTGCTTGATTCTAGCTATGTAATCCCGAAGGGATTCCTTGTCGTTCTGCTTCACCTCATATAACTAGTTAATTAGTCTCCATTTATGTCCAATGGGGACAAACCCCAAAATGAAGGCTTTTTTAAGTGTCTCCGAGTTGACTTTTTCTTCAAAGGCTTCACATATCTACTCAAATCACTCCATGTGGGAGATCGGGTCTCGTTCCCCAAGGAATTTGGTCATTAACTTGGAGATGGCTATGGGTTAGCTCCTTGATGGATTCGTGATCCTTGCGGGAAACACTAGGGCGGGTGGAGGTGGTGCGGCCCCCCTTCCTAGGGCATTCACCAAGATGCACATTTCCTCATCAGTTAGCACTATTTGGGTGGCTGGTGGAGGTAGTGCCATGGTGGGCCTAACGGGACATAGGGGTGGCCTTAAGCTTGGCCCTAGTGGTGGAATCCATTGAGTTGCTGGTACAGGCATTGGAACGGATGCGCCAAGGCCTACATTCGTTGGAGCAACAGGTACAGATGGAAATGGTCGGACTCCTGGAAAGGGTGGGTCATGGGGCATGGGCATGGTGGTTCCATGCAATGGGCGATAGGGTGGAACTTGGAGCCACATAGTCGACGAAAGTTGGTGGCACATGGACGGTTGGGGATTCATAAGATGCCCCTCCTTGAGAGCCTCTTACATCTCCTTGGTTGGGGTCTTGTCCTCGGAAGTCCCTCATCCATGGATCTTCATCATCCATGCATTCCCATTGAGGGTTCCTTGCGAAGGAGGAGGGGTTCCTGGGTCCACAAAGGTGGTTTCAGTCCCCATCTATGTTTTGGGAGCTGGTTGTCCTGATCTTCCCTTTCCACGGACATGCCGGCAAAGGGATTCTCCATGTCTACCGACTCTGTTCAGCCTAAACGTCCGAACATGTTGGAGAATGTACCTCTTAACCTGGATGCTACAGTAGGAGTGGGAAAGTTGGGATAGGCCACACTAGTGAAGGGGGCTTCAGAAGCCCTTGGACCCAAGGGGTCTTGCATTAGCTTGTCCAAGCTCTCCGTCTTGTCAGAGCTGGATGGATCCTCCTGTCGAGGTCCTATCACGAAGTGGAAGCTAGGAATCGAGCTTCTAGATCAGACTGCAGCTAGGGCGAAAGGTGGGCTGAGCAAGCCTCGAAGCACTGTCTTCAGGCGTGGGATCCTTGGACAAAATTATTTTGGGCCGCAAGTGCATGTATGAGACTTCTAACAGGACACACTCAAGCTGAGCTGTAGCTCTATAATTTTTTTTCATTCTGCACTACCCCAGAGGTATCCCCATGGTCATAGGGATAGCTCTATGGCGACGATCATAGGGATAGGTTATCACGCCCGATCGACAGGATACCAGTATAGCAACGGGTGGTGGGATAGTGCCTTGAGTATCTTATGTGGGGGGAGGGCAGCTACAGAATGTAGAATTTGTAACTCTGAATAACCTTTCCTCGTTGAGAGTTCTAACATGATTCAGGTACTAGTATAATTGGTAGCAGACGTCCACGATTTTCTTCGTTATTATCGTGCTTGAGCACTCCTGTTTTGTTAATCCTGGTTTTGCAGTTGAAAGAGCTGAAGAGCTATAGTTTTGTAGGCTGGGATGATCCCGGCAGTATGTTCACCATGCATGATTTGTACCGGGAGCTCGCTGAAGTGATGGTGAAACTGGAGGAATCCAGGTGGATGTACTTGAAACGAGCAAGGGAAGTTCTACAACAAAGTACAGAACAAAAAAAGAGATTAAAAAGAATTGTCCTTCACGAGGGCCGTTTTGAGAGAGCAGGGTTCCAGAACTACTCAAGCGTAGAGGCTGTTCGTGTGAGCGAGTGCCCATCGCTCGAAGAATTGGAATTAGAGGATATGTCGTCTTTGTTGAGTCTGAATATAGAGTATTGCTCGAGAGTAAGGCATATCGAAGGCGCTTGGCAAACTAGAAGTGTTGCGGTGTGTTCAACGTGGCAAATCTGAGATAAAATATGAAACTGCGGATTGGAAAAAACGATTGTGGCGATATATTCGACAATGGATTGGCATTTGTAGATGCATTGGTTTGCATGGGTCTTTCACTGCTCTGCGTACTTTTGAGGTGTGTGACATGGTTGTCAAGTTTCTGCCTACAGACTTGAGGAGTTGGAGGTAACTGCAGACGCTGAATATGAAGGAAGCGATCCTCGGCTTTTAACATTTCCAAAGGTTGACGGACTTACGAAACTCCAGCACTTGTACTTCTCCCAATGGTCTGAAACATTTGCTAATTATACAAGTCCTATGTCTTGGGACGAATGTGTGAAGGTCTGGCAGATGCATTTGCAGCATAATACGCGAGGATCGCCTCGAAAGAAGATGTCAGAGGAAGGGAAGAAGGCCCTCTATGATGCCAACAGATATTTCATGCACCCAAAAATATGTAAATGAGAGTGAGAGGGCTTCTTGCCACTCCATGCATCTTCAGGAATACCACCATCCAAACTCTTACTAGGTGATCTATTGATCACATGCACTTCAGTCTTCATTGCCTCTCCTGCAAGGGGTCTTGTCTAGGGTAGTTATCGTGGTGGTGCTGAAGTAAACCATGTATACTTCATCTTCTCGACCAACCGCTTGAGCCATCTCAATTGTTGAAATCAAAGGGCGAACTTAATCGAACTTAATCCAAGCATTTAACTTACCCCCATGACCTAGACTTTTGAGGTCCAAAACCTCGTTCTAATACTGAGGTTGAACTTCAAATTGGGACCACCATTGGGGTCCCAAGATGATATCTACTACCTCAGTAGGTGTGACCACAAGTGAACGGGTATCTGCCCACTTTGATAGCTTCAGAGTGACTGCTGCAGCCTCCATGTTGCTCTCCACCCGGTGTCCCATGAAAGGGCCATTCAAGGCAATGGTATCTATGGGGGTGGTAGTCAAACTGACTCGCTAGGCAACTTTGGTGGAGATGAGTTCCTCAGAACTCCCTGAATCTACAAGGATAAGGCCTTATGGCTGCCGATCTGGCCATAGAATTGAAACACAATGGGAAACTTGTGAGGCTCCCCCAAGTGTTGATCTTCGATCTCCTCTATAACCACCAAAGTTGTCTTTGCCGGAGTCAAAACGGGAGATGAGCCCCTTGACATGGCTCCTTCTGCTTGAAGCTTCTTGAAGTGAGGGCAATCTTGCTTCTTGTGGCCCTACACATGACAATGGAAGCACCAGTTCTCTTTGGCATAGGTTGCTCGAGTTGCTGTAGCCAATTATCCACCATAACCATTGTTGTCCTTTGTCGTCCAGTTCTTCTTCTGCTACCCATTGCCGGACTTCTTTCCACAGTCTCCCCTTGATCTTGGTGCACGAGCTTGAAATTCAGAGCAAGCTCGTATACACTCTAATAATCTCGTGGCTTGAAACCACCAACATACCACTGGATATTTGTATGCAGCCCATGGAGAAACTTGCTCAGCTTGTGGCTTTCCTCCAGCTGCAACTATATGGGCACCTAAGTAAACTTATTGGCACAATGATTCATCGTCTCTAGGTCCCTGGTGCAACTCAAAGAACTAAACTGCAATCTATCTAGGTACTAAGGTTGCAAGAAGAGGGTTGTGATATCTTTCACAAACTCCGTCCACCATGAGGTGCCTCCTCGTCTACATCATACTGGTCCTTTTGCCACTTGTGCCACTAGGTGACCACCTCGCCTGTTAGGTGCACCGATGCGAGAATGCACCTCTTGTTATCTTACGTCGGCACAATGCTGGGCTAAATACAATGAAAGAATAAGAATTGTATGAAGGGGATAAACCCTCACTACAAAAGGAAAGGAAATTGGACTTTATAGAGAGGAAAACCCTTACTGAAGAGCTGGAACTGAGGGTTGTTGTGATGTAGTTCCTATTTCCTGCTGTACCGGACTGAACTAGGATGAGACTAACTGAGGAGGGCATGGAAGAGGTTGTTAGACTGTTACAAACTCTCATGCCCTAGTCTTGGCCTCTAAAATTGTTGTTGGCTGAATTTCGAAGGCTAAAGCTTTGAAAGGTGGTTGAGAAATGAGGGCCACGGGGGCTACCTTTTATAGGCCCCCTTGGTCCCTTGAAATGGCTAACCAGGGTTGGTACTTCACCGACCAACTCCCTTGTCCCGACTGGTCCGACTAAGGTTGGGCCTGCTAGACTCCTACTTGTTGACATGGCACCATTGTACTACTAACGTGGTAGCACAACGCTGCTACTGATGTGGCATGAGGCTATGCTTGCACCTACTACTGTTTGTGTGGTAGTCCACATGGCTGCATGCAAAAATGCTGATGTGGTTGCCTATGTGGCAACCTACATCGTAGCCTAGTATGCCACAAGCTGATAATGCTCTCATGACAGGAGCCCCCTCTCACTGACTCTCTTTAGGCTCTACATTGATGAGATCAGGACCCTCATTGATGGCTTGGGAGGTGAGGGATCATTCAGCTGATTTGGTGATATAGATCTTGCTCTATGCAGATAATATAGTCCATATATCCTCCTCAACAATAGGCATACAAAAACATCTCGAGGCCCTAGAGGTGTTCTGCAGGGACAGGCACTTGGCAATCAACCTTGGCAAGACCAAGGTCATGATTTTCAACACCTCATTAGCAGTGCTTCATCAAGACAATTTTGCTTGCAAAGGGGAGCCAGTGGAGATTGTCCAGGTCCTACACTTATCTAGGAGCAATCTTCACTAGACCAGTTTTCACGATGACTCGTGAAGCTAGATCCCCGCTTACATGAATTAGTTATAAGAGCTTTAGCAAGAGATTCTCCACGTGAGAAAGCAGATATCATTAGAGGACATAGCCATAACACTACTGTCCCACTTTTCATAGTACTCTGCCTTTTATTCGTCCTTAATGGAAGGATGAATACATTGACCTGGGAGGAATTAGGAGTATCGCTCGGAGGCCTTGATAGCTGAGTAGAAGGGAAGAAAGAAGATCAAGGATGAGGAAAGAGAAGTCCTAAAAGCTTCGCTTCACGTACATGTAACCATTGTGGCTAGAAAGACAGTGTCGTTAAAGAAAAAGGGAGAGGACTAGTGAGTAGACACAAGTAGGCTCCATGGCCATCACTTCGATTGTTCTAGCCTTCTAGTAGCACGAGGCAGGATATGAGGCCGGTACGCATTCTGGTTCTAGATGGAGGATCTCTTGCTTGTTTGTGAGTATGTGTACCAGTTTGTATTTGTTTAAATGTCATAACTTGGCAGACCTAGAGGGGATTTCCTTGTGTTCTGCTGCAGCTATTGTAGGATGAGCTGCTAGCGATCCATGATGGGTCAATGATTTCCAGTGCCAGAATCTAGACATCGCACTTTGATCCTAGAGTGAGTAATTCGATGTGTTGAGAATTGTGGTGCAATGGTGCACTAGAGTGATGGAGAGTGATAGAAGAGTGGTATAAGGAAGAAAATATGTGATTGGTGTGGATTGCACCAACATGATTGTGACATGTGGATCTTGGGGATGAGGATGAGCTTTTATTTTTGCCTATATAAGGGCAGTCTTCTAATGGAATAGCAATCACTTACTCATGTTCTTTCTTCTTGCCATGGTGATTTATTTTGAGCCTCCATAGTCTACATGTGGTATGAGAACCTTCTATTCCCAACCAAGATGTTAAGGTCCTCATTTTCGGGCTGCCCCTGGGCTAGACCTTAGCGATGGGGATTTTTGTAAGAAGCTAAAACCGATTATACTAATTTCAAAATTTTGGCTATGATTTTCTCCCCTTTCTCTCTCTCTCTTCTTCTTCTTTCTTATTTTTCTTCTCTCTCTAAGCTTGTTCTTCTTCTTCTCTCTCTCTCTCTCAGCTTTTCAGTTTGCCAGGGCAGGCCTCTTGAATGTATTCACTTGTTTGCAAATAAGATATTGACTCTTCTATTTGCGTGAGGAGAGATCTGGATTCTAGCCCATCCCTGCCCTCAAAGTTGCTAATTCTTTATGATTCTGTCGATTTATTGGCAAGTTTCATTGCCTACGAGGGAAAAGGATGAGAGGCCAAATTTGAGTCCTTCGTAGACGTCGCTCCTTCAACACTAGACATTGCGTCGCCTTTCTCCATTTCTCGGTTGGCCAGAAGTCGAACAACATCTTTATATCCCCGTCTTGTGACAATGCCACGATTAGAAAGCTCCTTTGTTGAAGGAACCTGGTCAAGGGAAAGCCTTGCAGATGAGAGGAAGTTCTCTGTGAGATTTGGAACCACTTTTAGGAGCTTTGGTAGACCTACGTTTCTTTGTTCTCTACGCCTACGTATTTAGAGGTGGCTCCTTGCCTTGGCTAGCGTCGCGATCGTCGAGCCGTTCTGGAGCTAGTCATCATAGATTTGTAATTCGTTGCCAGTCCTAGAAGCCTTTCTATCTCGTAGGCAATGAAACTTGTAGATCGATTTGTAATTCGTTGCCAGTCCCAGAAGGCCGGTTTTCCTCGCCACCTTCTGCTGCCTAGTTGAATTTGTTGTTTTCTCGCTAGCGCTTCAGCCCATCTTATGAAAAAGGTTGTTTGTCAACAGAACGTCATTGTTGTCTACAATGTCATTGCGCTATTCTAAGTACCAAGAGATAGCCATCATATCTAGAGACCTGCATGACAGCTTGAAGGAGAATTGGGCAGCAGCCAAGAGCAACTCAAGACAACAAGCAGATTGATAGAAAGGCTCTAAACCGCATCACAATCTTTCACTGAGCTCGAATCTTCCAAGTCATCGCAGCCATCGACCGTCCATCCTGAGCTGATAAGAATGGAAAAATAAGTATTTTTTAAGACATTTCTGTTTACTTGGCCAGCACTAGAGAGTTTCTTAGCATGCTGAAATCCTATGAAGCCATGTGGTGCATTCTAAAGCTCAGATCTCGATGTAAAAACAAAAAAAACTAGTACAGATTTGCTTCGACGATCAATTTCGGAAGGTTCCTCATTTAAGTATACATTCAACCGCTTGGCCTTGGTACGTAGATTGGGCTCGCGAAATCCTTTCGACAACGCCCAAGTCGATAGCGGGAAGGGGTTGCACAGATGTCGCTCTATATGCGAATCAGTGGGCGAGCACCAATCAAGACTAGATCTCTTTTTATGTCTCTCGCTATCCAGCAGCACTCAGTCCTCATCTCTTTGTCTATACTAGTCGGATCAAATCTATGCAGATTCGACGAAAAGACTGGCAAGATGTTCCTTACTGTATGAGGGACTGTGTACAAATTGCATGTCTTTCAGCTCTTGGATGATCGCTTTTGAGCCGAGCAGAGCACTTTGGTACATGATGATTAAGGTGATTGGTCTACTTATGCTCCATTGAATTGTTTATAAGCTGGTGTAGGGTCTTTCACTGCATGCATTCGGTGTGTCTGTCTTCTTTGGCCTGCCCTCTCTCTCTCTCTCTCTCAGCTTTCCGCCCTCTTTTCCACATTGCACAGGCAGGCCTTATGAATGATTTATGAGCACTCACCTTGTTTGGCTTGCCCTCTGGGTAGCCTTAGCAAAGGTTCGTTTTTTGCAAAGCTAAAAATTTGGATATTCTTCCTTTATGCAATTGGTCCATTAGTTATTGCAAGTGTTTTGTTTTTGGAGGTTTATTTATTGTTGAAGGCTCCATCATCAAAGTGCTTTAATGCCTACAACTCTTTCAAGTCTTTCTTCCCTTCGAGCTGCCCTCACATATTGTTTTCAAAAAATTAACCTTAGTTGTGGATTTTATGTGGTTTGGGTTGCAAATGCATGTCACTTGTAAAAACAAGATTGTTTCCTCTAGAAATCCTCCACATTTATAGCCTCTCTCTCTCTCTCTCTCTCTCTCTCTCCCCCTCATCACTTTCAATTCATCATCTCCGCCCTTTTTCACTATTTGATCTTGGGCAGGTCTTATGAATGATTTATTATCATTAACCTTTTTTTTTTTTTGCAGACTCTTTTCTCTCTAAAATATAAACCTTAGACCACGTGGCATTTCCATAAGTCAGATAGCTTACTTGCAGATAAGGTGATCTCGGTGTGGATTTCATCTGTACCACATGGCACCTTATCTACCACCTTAGCATTGACACGTGGCACATTATCTCTGGTGAAGCACACTTGTACATGCCCTACCATGTCAATAGTACCAACCAGGCACACCCCTTGCTAAGCACAGTTAATAAGCAGCATCTGAATATGGCATACATGAAGACTTCAGCATGCTCTAACTTTTGATGTAGGAAGTATTGTTAATTGGTCCAAAAGGCAAAAGTGCTTAGTTTTTTGAGATCTACACATCTATCATATCCAAAGTTGTAAACGAGATAGACACTAATGAGTAGTACTCAAAAAGTCGAAAAGATCCCTCATGAAGCACACAAAATTTACTGTTTGCAAAATTCAATCGGGATGGGTTCTATACATGGCAAATAAAAATCATGTATTACTTAATGAGAAAGGGATTATGGGAGTTACTCAAGCCAAGTGGGGAAAATGAGAGTGCACCAAGAACAATGAATAATCACAAGGCACTTGGCATAATAGCCCAAGGTCTAGGAGATGGTCATGCATCACATTGCAGGATCCAAGATGCAAAACTAGCATGGGAGGAACTCAATAAAAACTTTGGAACCGAGACTAAGAGCTCAAAAGTGAATCTCTTAATTCAGTTTTTCTGGTTGAATAAAAAAGAAGCAGATACAATGATGGCTCATATCAATAAATTCAAGGCATTAAAGCAACAATTCGTAAGAATGAAGAAGAAAATCGAAGAAGATGAAGCCACAACTGTTCTTCTCTTCAATAGTGTTGACAAGACGTCGTATGATACTCTGATTAAAATCTCAATGAAATTGAAGCAACACTGCTTGAGGATGAAGCAAAAATAAAGGACAAAGTTCCCCCCACCTCATCTCGTGTCAAAGGAGGAAGAAATAACTCATCACCACCACCAAGGTGTTACCCTTGTGGGAAACTTGGACATACCAAGAATGAATGTCGCAACAAGCACAAACCAAAGTTGGAATGCACACTTTGTGGAAAGATTGGCCATGAACAACAACAATGCTATAACAAAAAGAAGCAGTCGAACTACATTGCAACCCAGGGACATTTTGTCAAATTTGAAGGAAAGCTCTTCTAAAAGACATTGTATATTTTCACCCTTTTCTCTACAACAAGTGCTGTAATCCACTCTTTGGGCCATATGATACACTCAAGGTGAAGTGCCAAAGCAGCTATAACGACAAAGATGCCTAAACAAATAGGAAGAGAAAGGAAGAGTGAAGATGATGTTTGTAATCTTGCATCGGATCACCCATAGCAGCCCACTAAATGAAGTACTTCCGATACATAAATGCTTATATGGCATCACCTTATAGGCAAGATGTCTGTAATGGAGATCTAACAATAACTAATGTTATATCTCATGTCCTATGTCTTGCCCCCTAATCTGATATATATTAGGAAGGAATCGGGCATGATTTGAGCATTCAACTTTTGATCATCCATGCATAAGCAAAGCTTGTCATTCTTTCAAGGCACAACAAAAAACAACCAATCGCTTCTATAAATAGCATAGATAAATATAGCTTTGAGAAACTAGTCTAGTTTTGACTTTACTTTCTTCCTATACTTGTTGCATGACTAGTTCGGCATTGAAATGAAATGCTCGTGAATCTTTGGGGTCCTTAAAGATTAGTATAATCTCAAGAAAAGATATCCTTATACTTAATGAAAAATGCACATACTTCATGCAAGAGCACTTGTGGGCTCTAGTGCTTTGCTAACATTGATCCTGTGACATTTCCCCTTGGTTCTATATTTACTTCCTGCAATGGTTAGGGGACGAGTTAGTGCATTATCATGTTGCTCTGCATACTATCATTCGAGTAAGTAAAACTCAATGTATCATTCACCTTTCAAAACTTTGATATAACATACAAAATTATGATCAAACAACTATACTCTTTTTCAAAAGCATGGGAAAGACCATGATCCATTTTTAGATAGATGGATAGATGGATAGATCAAAAGAAAGACAAATAGACAGTTGGATTGATGGATAGATGGATGGATGCATGGATGGATGGATGGATGGATGGATGGATAGATAGATAGATAGATAGGTACGTAGATAGATAGATAGACAGGTAAAGATAGATAGATGGATGGATGGACACACACATGAGAGTGAGAGAGAGAGAGAGAGAGAGAGAGAGAGAGATTAACATCTACAAAAGACCTCACGGTGTACGAGACAGTACAGCACCCAAAAGTGACTTACTACATGTGAATAACCATATAATCGGGAGAGTGCACGAAGTTCAACTCTCCCCGAGTTATTATAAGGCATAACTACATTTTACTACTATCATAAGGTGGCCTTTATATCATCAGTTGAAGACTTTACTCTTTGGGTTTGGATTTGAAGTCCCTAATCAATGCTTGCCCATCTCGATAAATTGCCCATTTGCCTAGTTCCTTTATGCCCATCTCGATAAATTGTCCATTTGGCTGGTTCCTTTACTTTTGTGAGTTCACTATTTCTTTGTTTCAGATGGATCGGAGTGAGCTGCTCAGATATCTAAATCTTTGCACCCCTCAACTTATGTTTTTCTTTGAGGAACTTAACTCTTGTTGCTCTACTTTTGCAGTTATGCATAGGTGCATTCTTACCTCAATGTAAATATAAAATTTGGGCTCACAAAATCCTTTCTGTGGTCCATAATTATACCCAAAACATGTACATTTAATCGAACATTCCTCAAGGGCCCCATGAGGAGAATGTCGAGATGGATATGAGTGCACTATGGGGGTAGCATCCTAAGAGTATTTCATTTTCAAGGTCCATTTACAATAAGGGGTAAGCAATTTGTTGTGGGAGAAAGGGTGTGTATCGATAGTGGGGGGAAATTAGGTGTAAATTATAGTAGAGGCTATGGCATGCAAGTTGTACATTGGGGTCCGTTTTTATTCGAGTGCACATACATGGTAGGGCATATGCACATACATGGTAGGGCATATCTGAGTAGTTGAGTCTTGTGGATAGTCATAACCCTTATTTACGAGAGTGCAACATTGCAAAAGTTATCTTTATGGAGTTCCAATCAATAATCTTTGAACACTAACAAAAGAACTAACTAATGGATTCATTTGGGAGGCACTTTTCTAAATATGAATGTTGAATAGTATAGACAAGAATTCACACCTTACATGCAATGATCTATGGTTAAAAGAGATGAAGTGTCAAAACTTGTAGCCATTTTAGTATATGTGAACTAACAAGCGTTTCAATGCAATATGGACTATGGAATACAAGGTTTGAGACTAGTGATCCTTGTAAATATGTGAGAGTAAGGCTTATTGTTAATTGATATGGCATGGTCATGGATGATTGAAAGCTCTATTAACACCATGACTTAAAGTGAAAGAGAGCACACACAAGCATCTACTGGACATGCAAGCCATAAGTATTTTTTCACAGTAGTAGGAGGAAGCCAAATAAACACAAAATAGACCCTAGATCACGCAATGATATATGTTTTAGGTCAACAGACCATTATAAGGAACCATTATTAGGACACATGAAAATGGACCTATATAATTAGCGATGTACATGAATAAGAAAAGCAACACTTTATTTTCCAAGGGTGTGATTGCTTACATTATTCTACTCATGAGATTCATGAAATGGATAAGCTTCGAACTTTTTGGTTTTATTGAACAAAAAGTTAAAATTGGATGTCCTTTGACAAAGGCTTGCATAAAGACATCAAAAAGAGAAAAGAGTCATATGGGATATCCTTGAACAAAGGCCTATGTAGAAACAAATCCTAGGAAAGAGATACAAATAGGCAATATTTAAGGAAGGGAATATTAATATGGTCATGCCTCTGCATACAACAAAGTATCTTGATAAATTTATATCTTTATGTTATTTGGTGTCCACATCTAGAGAGCAACTAAAACTCACTTCGAGGCCCCTCAAACATTCTCCCTTTGTAGAGCATTCTTGCCATGGGTTTTCTTTCCTCTAGTGAGGATACAATCCTATATGTAAGATTGTTCTGGACCTAGCATCAAAGACACTAACCAATGACATTTTGAGCTTACTCTTTGGGTATTTCAAGCAGTCATCAATATGCCATCTCTTAGGACCTTGGATAGAGAGCACTTTAACTTGGACAACATGCACAAAAGATCATGTTGATGGCAATGAGGTAATATACACCTTTGTAAGACTAGAATATATCCAATCATACAAATTTAGATTTTCTATTGTTAATTGAGAATTTTTAGCTATTAGGGCTTCTGCACCCGCGTAAGATAATTCGATGTAGTCGAACAACTGATCACCACTTAGAAAATTCAAAGAATTTGCATGTCTGCTAAGGTGACAGAATAATATCCCTTCGTGAGACTAGAATATATCCAATCGTACAAATTTAGATTTTATGTTGCAATGAGGTAATCCACCATTTGTGACCACATTTAACCTTGATTATAGAATCTCACAATAGTCTTTAATAATATTATTACATCAACATGATAGCTTATGCATCTCTTATTAATATTCCACACTTCATAATCCACATGCAAAAAACAAATAGCATCACTATAGCTCATCTTATGTCGTAATTTTAGGAATTATATGACAAATTTTCAAATTTGATTATTGAAAGATATGAGCCATGAAAGCTTTGGCAAAGATTTCAAATTGCTTGTCCCAAAATTATGTTTGTATTCTATTGCAAACAGTGGTATTGGATAGCACAACATCTTGCTGCCATTCAAAGACAGATTTCCATTGACTCAAGAAAACTGTACAAGCTGGTATTGGATAGCACAACATCTTGCTGCCATTCAAAGACAGATTTCCATTGACTCAAGAAAACTGTACAAGCTAGCAAATCACCAAGCCAAAAGAACCATATTTCGATCACTAATGTTTGGTGGAGGTCTAGGGAAAACTTTGAGAATATCGAGGCATTGTGCTTACCCTAAATCTATGTTATCACCCTTGGCAATTGTCATTTTCTATTTCAAAAGTAGATTAGGAAACCCATATGGATGAAACCTTGGGTCACCCATCCACAACCTAGGGATGCAATAACTACGAGGGACCTAGGGTTTGAAGCTATTTCAAATCCAATTTTTCAAGCATGTGCTGCAAACTGTAGGCTATATCATAAGCAATGTACTTGAAATCATTCACTCCTTTAAATCATACGTACTTCTAGGACGCTTCAATTGCAATGCATGGAGAATATATAATAATCCTCTACAACACCACAAGAAAACTACCATCGCAGCATCCATCGTAACAATAAGACACTTACGGAGGTTGTTTGTGTAGTTAAGGAGCACTATATTTGGCAGATTTAAGAGCCAAATTAGAAAAGAGTTAGATCTTGTTTGGTCAATAGACAAAAGATTCATCCATGGCTGAAAGATTGAAATGGTCAAAAGATCAATAAAATCATTGTCAAACTTACTTTTAAAATAATTTCCATACACTTAAGTTGAAAAACATTTGTTTACTAGTTAAGGAAGGCTTCAATCACACCCTTTTCAAGTCAGAATAGGAAAATATCAGACATTATTTAGGATTCTAAGACCTGTTACAAAAGTACTGCCAAAATCTGCTGGGATAAAAATGGCCACTGCATGAATAAGTGGCTATAAATTTATCAGTAGTGTCTGTGGTGGGGTGCTGCATAGTTCACAGATCATCCAGAACTGCTATTTGAATGGAACTTTCATGTTTCTTTCGTTTTGCTGGCCTGAACACATCCCGTGAATCCAAGCTTCATGTACCGGGTGCACATATTGTTTCTCCAAGGTAATGATTGTGGCAGTTGCTTTTGCCACAAATATCATTTGTTCAGATCTGATGCCAGACATTATTTCATTGATGCGTTGGGAAGAAAAAGAGCAAATTTTGAATTCTGAAAATAAACTCAATGCAATGCCCTAATAAAGAGTGGAGAAAGAAGTGCTACCTAATGCAGAAACGAATGTGGTACAAAAGATCATTCCAGCGCTGCAATCAGCATGTACCTCCTGCAAAATATAGAAAATGACGTCCAACACTGTTTAAGCTTTTTGAAAAGACTGCTACACATACAGGAATGGACTAGGGAGGTATGGAACCCTTAAAAATTATATGCTTTCCTCCTGCTTACAGCTTGAAGGACATCCTGAGCCTGAAAATCAGCATGCTAGAGATTATTGACATTAGTTTTGACAGCTGCAAGGGCTTGACAATCATAGAAAAATCATGAAGCAAGGAAGCCATGAGGACCAGACTCAGGAAAGTGTAAGTCACAAGTCTGCTTACTCGCTGTATAAACTGGTTCTGAACTGCTGCTTAAGAAGGGACCCAGACCATTCATACTTAAATCTTTCATTTTAAGGGTCACTTTCTCCAACAGTGCTGCCTGGATGCTTGGTGCACATATCCTCTGCCTGTCAAAACAAGTCAATATCTGAAACTTGAAAGTTAATTCCAAATACCATGGAAAACTGAGAAGCAGAAGACGAGAAGAGAATCAAAATATACCTGACGAACCATCTCCTTGACACAATAGGAGAGATTGATGTATATCTGATGACAACAGATGCCAAAATATCCTTGGTGATCCTGGTCCAGCTAAATGGAAGCTCTGAGCTTCACGACCCTGCTTTGTCCTGGCATTGCTACCCCCTGCTTCGTCATACATTGTTCCTCTGCTTGTCACTCATTGCCTTGTTGCCTCAGCCTTGACACCTTCATGCTTCACCTCTGTTTGCTGTGCATCCATCCTTATGCATCTGTTCACCATTAGAGCCCATCAGCCTATGTTCTCCTGTCCCTGCTTTGTCATTCCCCTAGTCTGCTTGCCAGTCCGGTCTATACCCTGCCTCAACATGTCTTCACTGCCCACTTCATTCTCCCATCTGTGGAGGTAGTATGGTTTCTATACTGTTGAACGGCTGCTGCACAGGCGTTCCTGCCCTCCCGCCGTAGCCCTTCACCCCACACCCAGTCTCATACACCCCTTTCAAACTGAAACACACACGTGTGCACACACACACGCACGTACATACATGCGCGCACACACATATGGGCTCGTATGTGTGTGCACGTGCGTGCAGGCACGCCCGTGCGCATGCACACAGACACACACACTCTGCTTGGACATGTTCAATCACACACACACACTCTGCTTGGACATGTTCAATCTCATCAGTCGTGGACTCATAAGCACAAACATAAGCATTTCATACATACAAATGCCCAATCAAAAAAAGATTGCTGCAAAGAGCGTTTGAATATAGAGAAAGTGGAAAAAGTAGGATCACCAAAGACTCTATGATTGCGATTCATCCATAGAGTCCACAGTGCCCAGTAACAAACCCAGAAGAAAAATAACTCAAATTCTTGTCTGCATGGGTGAATCCCAAAAAGCCAGAAATGCTTTCAAAAGGTAGCAGTAGAAAATCTAGTTCTCAAACACTGCCAAAGAAGACGCAAAAAGTCTCTGGTGTGTGAACAATGCCAAAGGAGATGAGGCACAAATTCTTGTGGAGTCAAACATCAGTGACAAACAGCAGGAGCAATGTGTCTGCGTGCTAAAAGCTGCCCTGACGGAAAGACCCCCAGACCCGCCACAAAAAAAGCTGTTGTCGAAGAGGAACTTTGGATCTCCAAAGCTGCTGTAATCTCTTCCGTCACCACTTCACCGGACGATTCATGCGCCAGCGTTGATTTGCCTTATCAGAAACCCAAGGTGGGGGCAAAAGAATCTTATACAAAGAAGATACCATAACATGAGATGACCTCAAGGGACAAGCTGATCTCACACACAGCCTCAAAGTCACACACATATGCACTCACATACATTCACTCACGTACAGACTATCGTTTTTATACAAAATCTTCAGACACAGTCGTTTACACTTGGAAATACTCTCCTTAGCACTCATGCCTTCTCCTTCTCCATTCAGCTTGTCCCTTTCCTTCCCTTTGCCTCCCCATTGCAAGATTCAGACCGCCTTAAGTGTTATCTCAGTTGGCCTTCCCACATTTGATTGAGCCTGTGTAACCATTACTCCTCACACCTGCTGGCCATGACAATCCAAATGATCTCCTGGTCGTAACCCAAATCTTGTAGGCGCCGTATGAGGCGGGCTCTCGAAACCGTGTCAAATGCCTTGCGGAAATCCACAAAGCAACAGTAAACCCTCTGCTTCCGTACCCTCGCCTCCTCGATGATACAGTTGAGCGTGAGAATGTGGACCATGGTCCCATGATCACGTCGGAATACGGCCTATCCTGCTGCTCTAAGTCCTCGACCCTCCGCAAATCTACTGACCTCGGAATCAAGTACTGATGCATAAATCTTGGACATGACATGTCCAATCATAATGGTCCTGTAGTTCTCCGGACTCATGGAATCCCCTGCCTTGTGAATAGGTGAGATAGTGTTAATGGTCCAGGTGTGTGGAAACCCCAAACAAACAGCTTTATTAAACAGCTTTGCTAAGATCGGGGCTAGGAGGTTAATCCCATATGCAATGAACTCAATGCATAGTCCCTCATGATCCTTCGCTCGGCCATTATAAAGTTTCATTGCGGCATCCCTTAGTGAAGAGAGTGCAGGATGTGGGGCGTGGCATATGTGAGAGGTAAGGGACTGGCTGATTGGGGATATCATAAAGTGTGCGTGCATAATCAAACCACACCTGGGTGTCAGTGAGTGGTGAGGGGGACCGTCCCTCTAGAAATCTCCGCCAAAAGTCCTTAGAGTTATTACAAAACAGAATGTTCAATAGCTCCTTCTCGTTCCAGCGAACAAAGTCTAGTTTCTTTCTGCATACCAGTCGACGGTACTCGCGTAACGTCTTTGGTTCACTCGAAAGATTGTTTCTGGTTTTGAATCTGAGCTGACGGCGTAAAACCTTACACTCATCATCATACCAGCTATTACAAGGTACGGTCCCAGGGGGTGGTGGGCGGGTGGAGCGAGTGGTGTGGGGGAAAGCGTGAAGAGCAGCCTTGTGTAGTGAGCAGTTGACTAGGGCAGCACGATCCTCTAATAGGGATATGAAGTCAATGTAGGCGAGAAGTATATACAGACGGCCAGAGTAAGTAGGTGAGTGATCACGATCAAAGCGTATATCATGGTATGTGGAGTAAGAACTCAACAAGGTGGGAAGTGCTGCGCAACGGGGAGTGGAGATGCTAAAGAAAAGATAGGTATGATCAACCCCTAGAGGGAGAGGTGCTACAATAAAGTCAGTGATGCGAGATGTGAAGGCAAGGGATCCCATGATGTAGTCAATAACACTGGAGCCTCCCCCATGAGGAAAGCACGTGAAACCACTTGAGGCGGGCCATCTGTCAAGATCATTATAAATGATGAGATCATGCATCCTGCCGAGGTCTGCCCATGAGATGTGAACGGTCCTCGTCTGTCAGCCGAAACCCGTAGCATACCTGCCTCCTCAAGGTCAATGTCTGGCAGCAGAGTGAAATCATCCTTGAAGTCGAGGAGTAGTGCCTGACGAGCGCTTGTCCCCACGTTGAAGTCCCCAACTAGAAGGACTTCTCCGCGGCTGGAGAAGTCAACAATGGACTCATAAAGAGCAGCAAATGGAGATGTCTCATCCTCCCCTCGAATATCTCTGGCAAAGTGGGAGGTCTCAAGGGGAAAGTAGCAAACAACAATAAACAGATTCCAGCTGTCAATGTGCCGAATCCGGATCCAAAGAAACCTAGAATGTGCATCTCTCTGCTCCACTGAGATGGCCCCCAAAAGTGTGGATCTGTAAAGGACTGTGACTCCTCCTGACCCTCGAACCCCTCTTGTATCCCTCGTCTCATCCCTGTAGGCAGACTCCCATGTATACCCGCTGACTACTGGTAGTGGGTGCTCTGGACTCTGATGTGTATTTGTATAAAATACTATGTCGTGACTTGTATAAGATTCCAAGAAATTCCTTGATTCTGACCATAAGGTACCATTACAGTTCGAGATGGTGCAGGGTAGGGTCTCGGATATTTGAGTCTCATAGACCCCGCCCCTCTATGTGGGAGGGGAGGTGGGTGCCCAACGGGAGCCTGTAAGGAGTCATCCATCTCGTACTACTGTCCACTTTCCCTCCTTGTGGGCCTGATCCCGCTGTTGCAACAGGAAGCACCTCTCCTCAACTTGTATGGAGTGAGATCCTCATCCATAGAGATCGATGGCTGGTCTCGTAAGGCTGACCTACGACGTAAAGCCGAAAGTCGTTCCTGAGCGTCATGGAACCGTATGATAAGGGGCTACTCTCGGTTGGGATCCCTCCCTACTCACCATGCTCTCTCAATCTTGAGCTCAGTCGTCCCTAGAGTAGTGGCCACGAAAGCCGTCACATCTGCCATCGGTGTAGCCTCAGTGCATGGGATCCCACGTACTCTAATGTTGAGAGCCTTACTGGCTCTCTACTGCTGCTCCAGGAGGATAGCCGAAATGGTTCGAGGATGTGAACATACGCTACAACCGCAGTGGACTTGGAGTTGACAGCAAAGCAAAGGCGTCCACCTCAGCCTCAGCTTCAGTTTCAGCTTTAGTCTCAGCTTTCGTCTCAGCTACATCAGCTTCAGCTTCAGCATCAGCCTTAGTTTCAGTTTCAGCTCCACTTTCATCCACAGCCTCTACATCCGCAGCTACAGCTACTCGCACTGATATACCCCTACCCATGACATCGATTGCTCCACCCTCCCCTAGGATAGAGGGTTGTCACTGACACCATCTCTTCCATCTCTCCCTTCTTCTCCCGCCACAGTTCTCTCCCCGATTATGACACCTACTTTGGAGGGGTCATACACTATTCCGCACTACTCGACCTTTTTCTCCTCTCTGCCTCTCAATCAGCCCACATTCTGCTGGGATCGCCTCCTCCAAGCCACTATCATCATAATCCCCATACCGCACCCATCTCACTCAGTCCTCACCTAGTCTCTAGTCTCATCCCCACACTTTCATGCCACAGTCCTTTCAGTTTCCACTAGGGCACGGACGAGCTAACCCATCAGAGGCTTGGGAGAACTTGCTAATGGAGGTACATAGCATTCGAGAGCGCGAGATGGAGTTATCACGCTTCGCACTGGAGTAGACACGCTTCACCTAGGAGCAGGTGCGTCTCATATAGGAGTAGTCTCAGGCTATCCAAGACTAGGCCGATCTTATTCAGGGGCTCAGTCAGGAGATCTCGCAGCTCCGACATGAGGTCATTTTGCTATACGCACAGTCCCAGGGAGCACCCCAGTTGTTGAGGCACAGATTGCGAGCATGCAATCTGCTATCGAGGAGACGTAGCCAAACGGTTGGCTGATCCCGCGTTCGGTGCAGGTCTTAGTGCAGGAGCGGGAACGGGAGCATGAGCCCCCCCCCATGGCGGGAGGCACACCCAGTCTTGGGGGCTGAAAATGGCGGGGAGCGGGAGAGCTAGAAGGAGGGGGCTGCAAGGGGAATGAGGGCGGGGCTCCAAGGGGCTGTAAGGGGCTGCAGGGTGGAGCAGCAAGGAGGGGAGACGGAGCAGCTAGGAGGGGAGGGGAGGCTGGAGCGGAGAGCAGCGGGCGGGGGGGCTGCAGGCAAGAGAGCAGCGAGGGAGGCGGAGCTGCAGGGTGGGTAGGGAGGGAGCTGCGCGGGCGGGGAGGAGCTGCGAGGGCGGAGGAGTTGCGAGAGATGAGAGGAGGGGGCAGAGCTGCAGGCAGGAGTGGAGCTGCAGCGGGGGCACCGAGCAGGAGAGGAGAGGAGGGGGCAGAGCTGCAGGCGGGCAGCTAGCAGGAGCGGAAAGGAGGGGTGAGCAGGAGCGGAGAGGAGGGAGCTGCGCGGGCGTGGAGGGAGCTGCGCGGGTGGGCAGGGGGGGCACTGCAGGGCGGGCCAGCGAGCAGGAGCAGAGAGGAGGGGCGAACAGGAGCGGAGAGGAGGAAGCTGCGCGGGGCGGGCAGGGAGGGAGCTGCAGGGCGGGGCATATATTAAAACTCTTTGCAGATGTACAGACAAAAATATATCGCATCTATCTATAGATATAGGAATCCATACAAAAGCAGCTACAAAAGTGCCCAACGCTTGCAGCAAATATCCGCTTACGTATGGCACCAATACAAGCTCTGTTTTCTGAATACTCTGCTGTAAAACTCCTCCTGGATCACCATGTGCCTCTCATAGCTTGCTCTAGGGTAAGTTCTTCTTGCTGCTCCCTCCTGCAACACATGTACTCTGTATGTACCAGGAGCCCAATATTTGCTGAGGGTTGCTGCAAGTTTACACTAAGGAATTAACCCCCAACCCGCTGGTGCACTTTTATAAGAGCTGAAGTGCTCCCACAGACTGCCGACTCGCCAGTCTGCAGAAGCACAGGATAGGTTCTGCCAACCCAATCTGTAAATGACCCGACCAGCAGCCAGGTCTGCTGACCTGCTGCTTTCATCTTCTGGCCTATATAAGGCCTTCTGCTGGCGCCTTGTACTGACTGTATGCCAGCCCATATGCCCACCTGCTGACCTGAGGTCAACCTTTTATGTCCATTCCAGAATCTGTAAGAGATGTGCCATGTTGGTGCCCCTTGCTGGCTCTGCTCCAGCTCGCTCATTTCTCTAGATGGGCCCATGGATGGGCATCTTTGAACCCCACAGGCAGCCCTAATGACAGATTGTATGACAACCACCTTTGGAGAGTTGGTGGCCTATGTGGCTGTCCTAGGAGAACATGGGGGCTCAGAGGTGGGGCATTGGCCCTAGATTTCTAACGTGGGGCGATGACACAGGAGCTCAAGATGCCACTTCTTGCCTTGCTGAAAGACAAGTGTCTAGGTGATGAAAGCATCATTTTCATTACTCGCTGGGATTCCATTGGGGCTACCTTCACTTCATCCTTTCAGGAGATTTGGATCAACGGTATGCCGCCTTTTCTCTCAAAGCAGCTCATTCATCTGATTTCCAAAGGGGGAGATCCGCATTTCCCAATAAAGGTCTGTCACTGTTATTGGTACTATCTGTAAAATCCTGAGCAAGGCAGCCCCTCCTCCATGACCTCACACATGACACACAAACAGGTGTTGTACAGGGCAGGAGCATCTTTGATCATATCATCTCAATTTGGCAAGCAGTTGAATTGGCTAAGGAGAGTTATCAGCCCTTGGCTATTTTTGCTACTTGATGTCGAGAAAGCCAATGATAGATTTTCTTGGAGGGAAATCTATGATGTATTGGCTTCTTTGAACATTGGGCAGTCTGGAATAAGCTTGAATCCACAAAATGTGCTTTTGCAAAGAGGACTCTATACAATTGGGCTTTGTGGTGTCAAGATCCGTGATTGCAGTTGATGAGAGGAAGATCAAAGCAATTCAGAATCTTTGATATCCCCATAATCTTAAGGAGCTTCACAAGCTTCTAGGGCAGATGGGATGCCATATCTGCTATCTATCAGATGTGGCTTATCCGTTGTATCAGTTGACAAAGAAAGATTGTCCTTTTCTATGGTCTCATGATTTTACTTTGGCATTTGAATATGTGAAATGATTGCCCCGGTGCTGAAATAGCCAGAGTGGTAATGTCCTTGTAGATGCTTCCGATATTGCTGTCAGTACTATTCTAACACAAGATGGACAGTGGGTGGCACCAGCAAATTTACCATGCTAGTCAGATGCTGTCCCAGGCAGAAAAGGACTATTGAACAACAGAAAAAGAGGCCCTAGGGATGGCATACTTAGTCAAAATTTTCTGGCATTATCTATTGAGTAATTTCTTCTGGTGTCATGTAACCAAACATTGCCCTAGATGCTCTAGGTTTTCTCTCTCGATCCAAAGGACACTAAAGTAATCCAAAAACATCTGCATGAAGGTGGTCAAACATTCATCAAAATATCCTGAACCATACGTCTGCAAAACAGGTCCCCGTCCATGATCCTAAGGACTCCAAGACCCATCTTTCCCATAAAACCAGGGCAGGGGAGAGGAGTGTGGGAGTGGGAGTGCCACTGAGCTTCTCAGGATACATGCAGTGATCCAGATGAGAGAGGACTGGCCTCCATAGTGGGCATCTGGAGAGTGTTTAAAGAGCTGCCTTTGCCTGATCGGAACATCATCACTCAAGATTTGCAGGGCAGTTTTTGCAGAAAAACCCTATAGATTGACGCAGCTACATCCCTTGATTGACTTCAGGGGCAGATCAGATTTAAGTTAGACTAGCGGAGTCTACTCAGACACAGAAGTCTATTTACAGGTTATTTGTACCCTCTAGGACTAGGGAGGAGAGAGAATTCTTTAGCAGTTGCAATGTAGACTCATCCTGGTAGACTTGGAGATGCAGAGGCCAAATTTATGCCTCAGTCACTCTTGGTTATCTTGTGGACATTGCTCACCCCCTCATACCTAGGGCAGGATTCAAGGCTCCTCATGTGCTGCAGTTGTAAACTACTCGATGCTTTCTATCAATTCAGACAACGGATTTTGCAGAGGCGTTTGAATGAAATGATTGCAAGTTGCCAAACACATATACTTGAACTTAAGAGTTTGCAATTAAGCTGGAATTAAGACTTATACAGCTTAAACACAAAGTGACATCATTGGAAATTGCAATATGATTGAGGGGCCTCTTCCTTGGGATTGGGGCCCTATGTAATGAGTTTCTGCTTGGTTGCTTTCCAGCACTTGAACCTGTTGAGCAATGTTTGACAAGAGAGCACTCAACTCATGCAGGTTAGGAGGAGGGTCAGGTCCATTGGCTGCCATGATGACAAGATGACTCAATGAAGGAGAGACTCAACAAGAGAAAGCACAGAGTATAGGACCACTGCCTAAGCTCTTATACCAATGTAAACTACTCGGTGCTTTCTATCAATTCAGACAACAGATTTTGCAGAGGCGTTTGAATGAAATGATTGCGAGTTGCCAAACACATATACTTGAACTTAAGAGTTTGCAATTAAGCTGGAATTAAGACTTATACAGCTTAAACACAAAGTGACATCATTGGAAATTGCAATATGATTGAGGGGCCAAGACGCACCCCCCCCCCCCTTATCCAAGCTCACTTTATTCTTGAAAATGGAGATACAAGACCAAGGTGCAATGCACCTTCCAAACTAATGAACTCAGTGAAAGCCTAGGACCTAGATACAAGCCTCAAGAGCATATGTACAAGGTAGACAACAAAAAGGAGGACTCCAAGCTCAAGTTTCAACTCTCGGCTTGCCCAATCCACAAGGAAGAAGCCTGCAACAATCACCACTTACATCCAACATTAGAGGCAAGCACTAGTTTCTAAAAAGATAGTAGAAACAACATGAAATAGTGCTGTAAATGAGATAAACTTGACAATACAGGCTCCCTTCGTGACTTGACCCTTTTGTAGATGAAGTCCTTGATGCCTCTGAAGCTACCTTGGGTGAGGAGAGTGGAAATGGGGCTGGAATGAGAACAGCTTAGAAAAACAGCCTGTAGGCTAGAGAGAGAAAGCCTTTATGGAGTGATAGTTGTAGAGAGAGAGTGCCAATGCTGATCCCAAGGGAGGGGATGTAAGAGAGAAGCTGCTGCTGTTCCAGAGGTGCAAAGAAAGGCAGATTTCTGCAAGGGGAATGGGCTGAAGCAATAGAGAGAGAAATTTTGCAATAGAGAGAGAAAGACTGCAGCAGGAGAGAGAAAGGGGCTGTGGCTGCTCCAAGCTAGGAGAAGGAGAGAGGATGCTGCTGCTGTTCCAGAAGAGCTGAGAGGGGGCAGATTTCTGGAGAGGAGGGGCTGGAACTGTAGAGAGAGAATGTGCTGTTGTAGAGAGATAAAGTGCTGCTGAGGTGAGAGAATGGCCTGGGGAGAAGCTGGCTGCACCCAAGGAGCTGGAGAGGTTCTGCTACATCAACCAAAAGGAGGGAGAAGAAAATTTTTCATGTGTGGAATGAAGGGAAGAGGCCTTCTTTTATAAGCTCAGCCCCCCCCCTAGGCTTAGAGTGGAAGGTGGACACTTGTCCCAGATTTTTGGTGGGCTGCAGTCCCAAAGAGGACAGCCCACAACCTACCCCATATCTACCAAATTTGGGGCCAGACACTTGGCCTGCATGCCCTGCCACTTGCCATGCATGCTGCCACATGTGTGGGATAGGTGGACTGACCTGCCAGCTCAGATTCCATGTGGCAGTCTGCCACGTGTCAACTGCCACGTGTCATGCCGTGGTGTCTAAAGATGTGTCTAATAAATAAATGAGCAGCTTCAGGTGCCTTTAGATTCTTTCTGCAAGGAATGAAGTGGGCTTGCTTGCTGAATCGATCTACTATCACCCAAATCATGTCATGATTTTGATTGGTCCTGGGAATTCCTGTAATGAAGTCCATGGTGATGTGTTCCCATGGTCTCTCAGGAATGGGTAGGGGCTGAAGTAAACCCTTGGGTTTTCCTCTCTCATACTTAGCTTTTTGACATGCAAGACAAGCTGAAATGTAGGCAGCAGTGTCCTTTTTCATGTTAGGCCAGTAGAAAAATTTATCCATGGCTAAAAAAGTGGCCACAATACCCCTATGACCAGCATAGGGTGGGTTATGGCTTTCCTCCATCACTTTAGATCTAAGCTGCTTTGTGATACATAGTTTGTTCTCCATGAATAAATAGCCATCCCTAATGTGGTAGGCATGATGGGTGCCTCCATCTTTCAAATGTGCCCATGGCTGAGCAAAATCAGCATCTCCCTCATAGAATTCTTTCAAGGCTGTTAGCTCATCATGATAGGGAACTGAAATATGGTGAAGCCGTGGTCTACGAGAAAGGGCATCAACCACTACATTCTCTTTTCCAGGAGTATATTGTATCTGAAAATGAAATGATTGCAGAAAGGTAGACCATTTCATATGTCTCTCTCTGATCAGAGGTTGAGTTAGAAAATATTTAAGACTTTCATGATCAGTTTTTACAAGAAAATCTATCCCTAAAAGATAATGTTTCCAAAGTTTGAGAGCATGAATTACAGCTAAGAGTTCTTTTTCATAGATGTCATATTGAAGTTCAACATCTCTTAGCCGTCGGCTTTCAAAGGCCACAACATGACCATCCTGGGTAAGAGAAGCCCCAAGGCAATCACCACTGGCATCAGCTGCTATTAGGAATGGTTTCCTTAAGTCAGGAATGATAAGTATACGAGTTGTAGTCAGGGCATGCTTTAGAGCATTAAAAGAGTCCTTTTCTTTTTGGGTCCATCTGAACTTCAGATTTTTCTTAGTGAGATCATGTAGAGGGGCTGCAAGTTAAGCAAAATGCCAAATAAACCTTCGGTAATATGAGCATAGGCCTAGAAAAGACCTTACCTCATGGGCATTCTTAAAGTCATGCCACTCTACAATTGTCTGTATCTTGGTTGGGTCCATACGGACACCTTCTCGTGAGATAATGTGACCAAGATAGTGAATCTCAGGAAGAAAGAACTCACTTTTCTTCTCATTGATGTGAAGAGCATTTCCAGCTAAGATTTGAAATACGATCTTTAGATGCTCCTTATGCTCTTCCTCATTCTTGCTGAAAATGAGGATGTCATCAAAGAAGACGGCAGTCAACTGTCTATAGTTCTTGAACAACCGTTCCATCAACCGATTGAACGTGGCTGGGGCATTGGTAAGGCCAAATGGCATTACCATATATTGATACAGCCCAAATGTGGTTCGGAAGGCTGTTTTATGAATGTCCTCGGGTACAACTCATACCTGATGGTAGCCACTCTTAAGATCTATGCGGCTGAAAATTTCAAATCCTACTAAACAATCAAAGATATCGTCCATACAAGGAATCGGGAAACGATTCTTAACCGTCTGTTTGTTTAAGGCTCTATAGTCTATGCACATCCTGTGTTGAGACTGACATCTCTAGGGCGCACACTAGCTCCCACGCAGCAGGGCCAAAGCAGGGGGCCAGAGGGGGTAGACTGGCCGACCAGCCCCTAGCCGACCAGCTAGTCGGCCCAGTTGGCTGACCGACCAGGCTGGTCGGTCTAGGCCAACTAGACCGACCCTCCTGGCCTTCCCTATATAAGGGCCCTCCCCCTTCCTCATTTTACTCACTCACTCTAGCAGCTCCTCAAGGCCCCAGTCATTGCCTGCTCCTGGCCGTCCCTACCTGAGCCCCTCAGCTGCCCTGTTGGCTGCCCACGCTCCCTCTGCAGATCCCTCCTCTTTCCCAAGCTCCTGCCTCCTCTCTCCAGGCTTCTTCAGTCTCCTTGTTCCCAGGTTTCTGCCTCTTCGCTCCAGGCTCCTTCAGCCTCCTCGTTCCCAGGCTCCTGCCTCCTCGGTTCAGGCTCCTCTAGCCTCCTCGCTCCCAGGCTCCTGCCTCCTCGCTTCAGGCTCCTCCAGCCTCCGTGCTCTCAGGCTGCAGCCTCCTTGTGCCCCTTTCCTCTGCTTCAGTTCAGCCCCTTCTGCAGCTCATGTTTCTCATCCTGTTCGGGACACTTTGTATTTCAGTTGCTGCCCAGGTTTATGGGCTGAGTTACAGCAGATCTGTTTGTGGCACATCTTGTTGTCTCTAGTGTTCTCTGTGTGATTCTATAGCTTCAGTTTGTTTGCATCTTCCGCTGCCACTTTTAATATGGTATCAGAGCACCAGAATACTCTCTGATCTTGGAGCTCCTGTATTGATGAAGTTGAAGAAGCTTGTCCTCGTCGGCAACTCTCTTTCCCGCTGACTACAGAGCTCTCTTCTTCCCCTTTTTTTTTCTTTTTTTTTTTTTTTTGCTGCCTGTCGGCAGCCCCGTTCTAGATTTCGATCTGCTCACCAGCCCCGTTCTCTTCAGCCCGTGGTTGCTGTCCACTCCCTGGTTTCAGTCATAGCTGATGAAACAAAGGATTCTGCTCCGGATCTTCGCGTTCCCCCTATGTCCAGCTTCTTTCAAGAGTCTGACAAGCCTGTATGCATCCCCACTCTTCCTACATTTCCAGATGCTCGGCAGTTAGATGGGACCAACTATTCCCTTTGGAAAATTCAGATGGCATCTGTATTGGAATCTTATGATCTTGCCGAGTTTGTTGATCCCGGGATCCCTCGTCCGTCTCCTGAGGAGGATCCACATGCTTCTCTTATCTGGGACAAATTGAATGCTCGTGTGCGCCCATTCATCTTTCTCAATTGTCAACCAGGGGTTCTCAATCATATCAAGCACCTTACTTCTGCACGTGCTATTTGGGAATTCCTTGATGGCATGTACCTTCGCGTCACTCCCATGAAACGTATCTCCTTGGAAGTTCAGCTTCCTCGCCTCGATCCGGCTACTTCCCCTTCCATACGGGACCACATCAATAAAATGCAGAGCATGCATCAGGACATCCTCAATGCAGGCAAGGCTATCTCCTCCGAAGATATGGCTATTACTCTCTTATCTCATGTTATTACTGACAGTCGATACGCAGCATTCTATTCTTCTCTTATTACCTCTGGCCGCCTCAGCACCATCACTTGGGGAGAACTTGTCCCCATGATGATGGATCAGGAGGAACAGTTCATTAAAACCTCTGATGGTTCTTCTGAGGCTCTTGTGGCCCACCGTCCCAAACCTCGATCCAAGAATGCTCCGTCCTCTGCCACTAACTCATCTTCTTCAGATCCCTCCAATGACCGTCCTGCTCCCAAAGGTAATTGCAATCACTGTGGCACTCCTGGCCATTATTGGCGCAATTGCCCCTACCGCAAACACAAACGAGCTGACGCACCCATGGCCGCTGCGGCTGATGCTTCCCTTACCCCCACCCCTGCATTTGTTCACCTTGAGCTCTTGAATTCGGTACCCCTTCCTGCAGTAGAGTCATTGGCTCTCCATAGTTCCGATGCTCGTGAATGGATCGTTGACAGTGGGGCCTCTCGGCATATGACCCCCTCCTCCTCGCTGCTCCAGGATCTCACCCCTCATCCTGGTCGTGTCTGCATCGGCGACAAGCACTCTATTCCTGTTCATTCAGAGGGCTCTCTTGATATTCTTCCTAATGGCAAAGGGGGTAAGCACTCCTCTCGTGTTCTTTATGTTCCGTCTCTCGGCTTTCATCTCCTTTCGGTTCATCAGATTTGTCAAAACAATATGAAGGTCGAGTTTGAAGCGGCCTCTGTTACCATCCGCGATCGTGCTACCGGACAGCCGGTTTGGACCGGCCATTCTACCAATGGTATCTACAAGCTTGTCGCCCTTCCCTCCCTTACAGGCACCTCCCTTGGCGACCTTTGGCACTATCGGTTTGGTCATCTACACATTGATGCTCTCCATCGTGCTTTCCGTGACCAGCTTGTCCTCGGCCTCCCTAACATCGGCACTCGCCAAGGTCTCTGTCCCTCTTGTATATTGGGCAAACAACATCGCGAGCCGTTCGCCCATCATGCCTCTCGCCGTGCCACCGTTCCGCTTGGTCTTGTTCTCCTCGACCTATGTGGCCCTATGCAGGTTCTGTCACTGGGGGGAGCCTCGTACTACATGCTCCTTGTTGATGACTTCAGTCGCTATTCTTGGATCTATTTTCTTTCCCACAAGGATCTGGCTTTCAGTCGTTTCCAGACCTGGCTGGCCCTGGTCGAAAAAGAATCCAACCACTCGCTCAAAATTATTCGTGCTGATAAGGGTGGTGAGTTCACCTCTCTCGAGTTTGATCGGTTCTTGAGTAGTCATGGTGTCAAACGGGAATTTGCCAACACAGATACCCCTTCTGATAATGGCGTGGTTGAACGTAAACATCGTACCGGCGTTGAAATGGCTCGGACAATGCTGACTCACAGTCAACTCCCTCAGTCCCTCTGGGCCGAGGCCATGATGACAGCAATCCATACTCTTAACCGCTCTCCGACATCAGCGGTTCCAGGCATGACCCCTTATCAGGCTTACTATGGATCTAAGCCCGATGTTTCCCATTTTCGGGTATTTGGCTATGATGCTTATGTTCATATTCCTAAATCTGATCGTGGAAAGCTTGATCCTAAGTCCCACAAGCTCTTGTTCGTAGGCTACAACTCCGTCTCCACTAGATATCGCCTATATGATCCTCGCCACCGCATTATCTCCGTGAGCAGGGATGTCCTTTTCGACGAGCAGGTCCTTCCGCCATCCTCCGACTCTCCTCCTGTTCTTGGAGATCCGTCCGATGCCCCGGAGCCCTCTATCCCTCCACCTGCCTCGTCCCCCGTTACATCACCTCCTATTCTCTCTCCTCCGCCTCCTTCTCCGGCTCCACCCTCGTCTGCTCCTCCCTTGGAACCTCGCTCAGTACGTGTTCCACGATGGCTCATTGATACTCTCCGCTCCTCCGGTCTTGAGGATCCCTACTCCGAACCACACCCTGATGATGGGCCTCGTCGCTCTCATCGCCACCCCCCACCGTCCTCTTCTGATCCCCTCCATGTCAATTACGCCCTTATGTCTCGCATCCTCGCCACTCGCGAGCCCACTACCGTTCCTCAGGCTCTGGCCCAACCTCATTGGAAACAGGCTATGGAAGCAGAAATTCATGCTCTTCTTCGGAACCATACCTGGAACCTTGTTCCTCGTCCCTCACACCGTTCCGTAATCGGTGTCCGGTGGATATTCAAAACAAAGTACGCCTCTGATGGTTCTGTCGACAAGTATAAAGCTCGGCTGGTGGCTAAAGGCTATGCCCAACGACCCGGCATCGACTATGGGGAGACCTTTGCACCTACCGCCCGGATGAGCACCATCCGAACGATCCTTGCTCTTGCGGCCCACCATCAGTGGCCCATTTTTCAAATGGACGTCAAATCTGCGTTTTTGAATGGTGATCTTCAAGAAGAGGTATATGTCGATCAGCCACCCGGCTTCATTGATTCTCGTTCTCCTTCCATGGTCTGTCGCCTTCGCAAGGCCCTCTACGGTCTCAAGCAAGCTCCTAGGGCCTGGAATCAGCGTATTGATACCTTCTTCTGCCGCCAAGGGCTTCATCGCTCTCTGGCTGATCCCAATCTTTATCTCTTTCATGAAGGACAGCTTCATACCTTCATCATTCTTTATGTGGATGATCTAATACTTACTGGGAGTCATACCAATCATATCCTTGCCATTAAAGTTGCTCTTCAAACTGAATTTGAGATGATGGATATGGGCCTCCTCCATTTTTTCTTGGGTCTTGAGATTTGGCAGACCAAGAGGGGATATTTTGTCTCTCAGCAGCGCTATGTTCACGAGCTCCTCGAAACTTTCCACATGGCTGACTGTCGGCCCATCACTTCTCCCATGGATCCCAACTCTAAACTCTCTGCTTCTGGGTCCACTGCTTATCCTGATGCCTCCCTCTACCGCCAGCTTGTTGGTTCTCTTATCTGGCTACTTAACACTCGACTGGATCTCGGCTTCTCTGTCGGCACCCTCAGTACCTTTATGCAAACCCCTTCGCTTTCTCATTGGCAGGCTGCTCGACGTCTCCTCCGCTATCTTCAGGGGACCTCTACTTTCGGGCTCCTATATACTGCCGGTGGTTCCTCTCCTTCCCCGCTCACTCTCCGAGGTTGGAGTGACTCTGATTGGGCTGGCGACCCCGAGGTTGGAGTGACTCCAAGGTTGGAGTGACTCTGATTGGGCTGGCGACCCCGATTCTCGCCGCTCTACCACGGGCTATGTTTTCTCCTTTGGCTCTGCGGCTATCTCCTGGTCCAGTAAACGCCAACCCACGGTCGCCCTATCCTCCACCGAGGCTGAGTATCGTGCTATGTGTAGTGCCACCTGTGAGGCTGTGTGGCTTCGGCGCCTTCTTCTCGATTGTGGTTTTCAGCAACCCGCTCCTACCACACTTTTTTGTGACAATCAAAGCTGTATTGCCCTTGCTCGCAATCCGGTTTTCCATGCTCGGACAAAACACATCGAAATTCAGTACCACTACACGCGAGAGAAGGTTCTTGACGGTATCATTTTGCTCCTCTTCAGCACCACTACCGACAACGTCGCCGACATTTTTACCAGATCTGTTTCCTCTCCCCTTCTCCAGCGTCATGCCAGCTCTCTGGGTCTTGTGCCACACCCTGGAGCTGAGAGGGGGTGTTGAGACTAACATCTCCAGGGCGCACACCAGCTCCCACGCAACAGGGCCGAAGCAGGGGGCCAGAGGGGGTAGACTGGCAGACCAGCCCCTGGCCGACCAGGTCCTGGCCGACCAGCCCCTGGCCGACCAGCCCCTGGTCAGCCCAGTTGGCTGACCGACCAGGCTGGTCGGTCTAGGCCAACTAGACCGACCCTCCTGGCCTTCCCTATATAAGGGCCCTCCCCCTTCCTCATTTTACTCACTCACTCTAGCAGCTCCTCAAGGCTCCAGTCATTGCCTGCTCCTGGCCGTCCCTACCTGAGCCCCTCAGCTGCCCTGTTGGCTGCCCACGCTCCCTCTGCAGATCCCTCCTCTTTCCCAGGCTCCTGCCTCCTCGCTCCAGGCTTCTTCAGTCTCCTTGTTCCCAGGTTTCTGCCTCTTCGCTCCAGGCTCCTTCAGCCTCCTCGTTCCCAGGCTCTTGCCTCCTCGGTTCAGGCTCCTCTAGCCTCCTCGCTCCCAGGCTCCTGCCTCCTCGCTTCAGGCTCCTCCAGCCTCCGTGCTCTCAAGCTGCAGCCTCCTTGTGCCCCTTTCCTCTGCTTCAGTTCAGCCCCTTCTGCAGCTCCTGTTTCTCATCCTGTTCGGGACACTTTGTATTTCAGTTGCTGCCCAGGTTTATGGGCTGAGTTACAGCAGATCTGTTTGTGGCACATCTTGTTGTCTCTAGTGTTCTCTGTGTGATTCTGTAGCTTCAGTTTGTTTGCATCTTCCGCTGCCACTTTTAATATCCTGAAGGTTTTATCCTTCTTTTGGACTAGTAAGACAGGAGAGCAAAAAGAAGAACTACTGGGTTGGATCAATCCCTTGTCTTGTTGAGATTGACTAACTCTATATGGGGGTCTATTTGGAGGTGAAGACCCTGGCACTATGTCAATTTTGTGATCCTCTGGTCTCTCAGGAGAGAGGTGACTAGGAAATTCCTGAGAGAAGCAACTAGAGAATTCCTGAAGGAAATCTAATCTTTCTTTTGTGAGAGAATCCGACTTTTCCTCACTTGGTTGCTTATCGCGTACAAACACTAGAAAAGAACATACTCCTTTCTTAAGCAAATTGGAAGATCGTGCATGACTTACCATAGGAATGGTGTTTCCTGAAACTCCCGCTGTAATGCTCACATCTCTACCCTTAGGTTGGACGGTTAAAATATTCTTCACATAATCGATTCGGGGGTTGACTTGCTTATGCCAGGGCATGCCGAGAATTACATCTAATCCTTGAAGTGGTGCCACCATGAAGGGTAGATGATCCAAGTACCCCTGGATGTGTACCCAAAGCTTGCCGATGATGGGGTACACCTTCTCTTCTTGGTTCTTGAAGGCTGCAGTTGCCTCCAAGGCTTCTCCTTTATCCTCTGGGGCTATCCCCAAGTTCTGTGCCATCTCATGAGAAATAAAGTTGTGAGTAGCTCCACTATCGAACAAAAACAAAGCGGATTGATCCTTTACCTGACCCCATGTTTTCAACAAACTATGGGTGTCGTTTATAGCTCCCTTTTCTGGAGGTGCTTTCACCTTGTTAACTACCAAAACTGCCTTTTTGGGGGCTGCTTCTTTGTTGCTGCTGTTTTTGGCAGCTTGAGGGCATTCATAGAAGTTGTGGCCTCGATCGCCACACTTGAAACACCGCCCTTCGGAGTAATACTTTTGCTTCTACTGTGGAGACAATGAGCTGAAAGTGCAGGCTGCTTTCTTCGAAGGAGGCTGGCTGGCTGACTTTTGCTCTTTTGGTGCATCCTTTGCTCTCTCCTTACCCTTTTGTTCCTTGCAAGAGGTTCCCTGGGACTTCCACTTGTTGCTGTTGCCGTTCCGCTTGTTGAAGAAAGACTGTTTCTTATGCACCTTCAAGGCAATGTTGATGGTGTCTTCGAGAGAAGTAGGAGTGGCAATGTCCACCTCATGCTGAACGATATACCGTAGGCCAGCAAAGAACTTTCTTTGCTGCTCTTTTTTATCCTTCCTACTGAATGCTTGAACTTTTAACAAAGTATCCCAAAAACGATCAACATACTCACTGACTTTCTCTTCTTGGCATTGGCGGAGGATGTCCCACTGCACCATTGTATCTCTCTTAAATTCCTTAGGCAGGAAGTGTCTCATCAAGTTCTTCTTGAAGCGCTTCCACCTATGGGCTTGCTGTCCAGTGTTGACCATAGTTGCCCACCAGAGTGAAGCACGGTCTTGCATGTGCAGGATGGCAAACCGGATCTTCGCCTTGTCTTGGTACTTGTCCCCCTCAAAGAAATACTCAAGGTCTCGGATCCAGGCCAGCAAGACCTCGGGCTTGTCCTCTCCCTTGTACTTGGTAAACTTGAAGAGCTTATCTCCAAGAGGTACCTTATGCTTTGCATACCTTCGTCTCCGTGGATGTCTCGAAGGAGATGGACTCCGATGACGCCGTCTACCTCGAGGAGGGGAAGAAGAGGATGATCTTCCCTCCTTGTTGGAGTTGGTGTTGTCCGCACGGCCTCTTTCTTGGGATTGGGGCCCTATGTCATGAGTTTCTGCTTGGTTGCTTTCCAGCACTTAAACCTGTTGAGCAATGTTTGACAAGAGAGCACTCAACTCATGCAGGTTAGGAGGAGGGTCAGGTCCATTGGCTGCCATGATGACAAGATGACTCAATGAAGGAGAGACTCAACAAGAGAAAGCACAGAGTACAGGACCACTGCCTAAGCTCTGATACCAATGTAAACTACTCGGTGCTTTCTATCAATTGAGGGAAGGATAATAAAGTTGCTGATGCGTTGTCACGCATTATGCATAATATGAGTTTCACGGTATTAACAACAGATTTTGCAGAGGCGTTTGAATGAAATGATTGCGAGTTGCCAAA
Organism: Dipteris shenzhenensis; assembly: GCF_047967505.1. Classification (NCBI taxonomy): domain Eukaryota; kingdom Viridiplantae; phylum Streptophyta; class Polypodiopsida; order Gleicheniales; family Dipteridaceae; genus Dipteris; species Dipteris shenzhenensis. Next base: position 40,581,149 of record NC_141622.1, on the reverse strand, counting down.
CACATATACTTGAACTTAAGAGTTTGCAATTAAGCTGGAATTAAGACTTATACAGCTTAAACACAAAGTGACATCATTGGAAATTGCAATATGATTGAGGGGCCAAGACGCCCCCCCCCCCCCCGCCCTATCCAAGCTCACTTTATTCTTGAAAATGGAGATACAAGACCAAGGTGCAATGCACCTTCCAAACTGATGAACTCAGTGAAAGCCTAGGACCTAGATACAAGCCTCAAGAGCATATGTACAAGGTAGACAACAAAAAGGAGGACTCCAAGCTCACGTTTCAACTCTTGGCTTTCCCAATCCACAAGGAAGAAGCTTGCAACAATCACCACTTACATCCAACATTAGAGGCAAGCACTAGTTTCTAGAAAGATAGTAGAAACAACATGAAATAGTGATGTAAATGAGATAAACTTGACAATACAAGCTCCCTTCGTGACTTGACCCTTTTGTAGATGAAGTCCTTGATGCCTCTGAAGCTACCTTGGGTGAGGGGAGTGTGGAAATGGGGCTCGAATGAGAACAGCTTAGAAAAACAGCCTGTAGGCTAGAGAGAGAAAGCCTTTATGGAGTGATAGCTGTAGAGAGAGAGTGCCAATGCTAATCCCAAGGGAGGGGATGTAAGAGAGGAGCCGCTGCTGTTCCAGAGGTGCACAGAAAGGCAGATTTCTGCAAGGGGAATGGGCTGGAACAGTAGAGAGAGAAATTCTGCAGTAGAGAGAGAAAGACTGCAGCAGGAGAGAGAAAAGGGCTGTGGCTGCTCCAGGCTAGGAGAAGGAGAGAGGATGCTGCTGCTGTTCCAAAAGAGCTGAGAGGGGGCAGATTTTTGGAGAGGAGGGGCTGAAACTGTAGAGAGAGAATGTGCTGTTGTAGAGAGAGAATGTGCTGTTGAGGTGAGAGAATGGCCTAGGGAGAAGCTGGCTGCACCCAAGGAGCTGGAGAGGTTCTGCTGCATCAACCAAAAGAAGGGAGAAGAAAAGTGACGAATTTTTCATGTGTGGAATGAAGGGAAGAGGCCTTCTTTTATAGGCTCAGCCCCCCCCCCTCGGCTTAGAGTGGAAGGTGGACACTTGTCCCAGATTTTTGGTGGGCTGCAGTCCCAAAGAGGACAGCCCACAACCTGCCCCAACTTTACCAGATTTGGGGCCAGACTCTTGGCCTGCATGCCCTGCCACTTGCCATGCATGCTGCCACATGTGTGGGACAGGTGGACTCAGCTCAGATTCCATGTGGCAGTCTGCCACGTGTCACTCCCAAAAACCCTAAAATTTCAAAGTTGTCAGAATTCAATTCTGATCGCACCCATGGGTTCCTAAGAGCTTGGACTATCTATTGACATACTCTAAGGTCATAATTGAGCCATACTGAGCTCATTTGTTCGTCCTCTTATCTTGTATCTCCATTACTCTTGGCATGCTGCCAGGCCCACACCCAAAGCTCAGGGAACATTCTCTTGAATGGTTCCTAGGTCAGTATGCAATCTGTGCATTTGATTGGTCCCATGTTTGGGTACTCAGGTGGGGTGTGGTTTCCAGATGTCCCTCTCAAAGAGAGGCCATCACTCTTGTGGGTCACTAATGCCCATAACCCCAAGCAAGGGGGTCCACCCTCAAATGCTAGACCTAGTCCCCATTGTCCGTAACTGAACTCCGTAACTGAACAGTAGGAAAACATTTCATTTCTTAATAAGCATACTATTGAAAAATAAAAAGAAATAGTACCAAGCAAGTGGATACATGTTGAAGCAGGATGACAGCAGTGGCCTTGAGAGCTTCTTTCATGAGAGAGTGGGACCATGGTCTATTCTCCTATATACCACCACATATGCCGGCCTTACCGCATAATTTTGTATGAGATTCTTACAGGATTTTATCCTGAAATTTAGTAGTTTGGTCATAGTTGGTAGAAAATCGCTTTCTTGTCCCCCCCCAAAAAAAAAAAAAACTGAGCTGAATAAGCACAAAGCATGTCTCAAGATACCAGTGGTTGACTTTACAATCATTCATGACAGAAAAATAAGACGCTTGATAGACTATCTTTCCAATCAGAGAAAAGGGTTGTCAATTCCTCAATGATGCTTGTCATACTAAGTACAACTACACAATAAACCTTATTCTTTATATAAGTTGCCCTAAACTGGAGAGCTACCAACTTTACAACATAAGGTAGAAAGTTAATATATGCAAAGCAAAAAATTAATTCCCATTTCATTAGGGGAATTTCAAGTGTACAAAAAGGGTTGGATCATATTACTGCCCTTTCGAATACCCCCTCCATAAAGTGGGTTGAATATGAAAGAATACACCATTTTTACACTAATATTATCCTCCAAGATTTCACCCAGAAGGACAACTAAAAATTTTCAACAGTAGCTGTATCAACATGAGAAGGGGCCGAGATTTCAGTGGGAGGTGACCATTGATCAGGAACCATCAAAAAATAATTCTTCATGGCTTTTCGAAAGCGCTTCTTGTATTGCTTTGGAGAGATGACTGTTGGAGCTGCATTCTTTGGACCCCCCAATATACCAGATGCCTTCACCCAAGTCTCAAGATGTTTGTCCCATGTGTATTGCCTCATGAAATCAATAATTCCAAGTACCAATTCTCTTTGCTCTTCATCCACTCCCACAAGCAATGAGTAGTCCATAACATCCACAGACTGCAGCCACCGACAACAAGACAATTTAATATAATGCTGTGACTCATCAAAAAACTGCATGAATAAGGGTTTAAGGAAGATATACTAACCGCAAGAAAAGATGTGTCATTCCAGACGGCTCTTTCTAATATACGCTTAGCTTTATTACCAATAAAAATAGGATTAGTCAACATCGACTCCAGAAGATTCTGATCTAGCAAGACCTTATTTTTCCCTGTTGCATCTGCATTATACCGTGATCGTACAGACCCTTTCAAGTCATAAAGCCGTGTTACATGCCGCCCATAAAGAAGATTTTCCATTGCCATTAAATCCATCCGCACTTCCTTGCCTCCTTTCCCTTGCTTTATTGTGACCTGTTTATTGATTTAACGAAGAAAGCTTAGAAATAAACAATACTTATCCGTTCATAGGGTAGCTTACAAAACAATACACTCAAGAAAAACTGGGAGAAAGAACTGGCCTGAAAGATGCCAAGAATTTTAGCCAAACAAGTAGGACTTCCAGATGTCAGAGCATTTGAAAGGTATTTGAAATACTCTGGAGCAAATCTGATGAAGGACTCAAGCTCTGTTTTAGTAACCTGTTTGATAACAAATCTATCATCTGCAGTTTTGGCAAAAAATACATTGCTTTTCCCTCCTTGTGCCCCCCACTTTTTACAACGGCACAAAGAGCGAATAAACTCCATCTGATTAGGACAACATTTCTTCCTCAAAGCATCAAATTGTTTTGCATAATAACAAGTCACCATGTATTTCACTTTTCCTTGAGACCCATCATCAGTAAATGAAACCTTGACATGCATGGCCTTGGAATATTGCAAAGGACCATTACTCCCTCCCTCTTTTGAGTTGGGGACTTCGTCAAAGTTATTGCTTTTGTCCCTGGCAATAGGTTCACTTTGTTCTAGCGGACCTTCAACAAACTGGAGTGGATGCGACACTGGAGCTTCTGCACTCGTGAAATCTGGATCTTTCTCCCTGTCTCTTTCCCTCTTCCACTCTTTTTCTTTGTCTCTCTCCTTGGACTTGTCTTTCTCAGAAGGCCTGTCTGACAAATGAGCTTGGTATTGATGAGACATAATTGCATATGCTATTATGCTGGTAGGCTCATCGTCATATACAGGGATCACCGTGTCGTCAATTCCAACCGGCAGGGAAATTCTAGCTTCTCCCCCTGGGAGGATCATTGTAGACGAATTGGAGAGCCATTGTGAATCGGTCCTCGGGGGTGAGCCTGCTGATAGATTTTGAGAACCCCTGCTATATGACCTATATAAACTTGAAAAAGGAGTTCCCACCCAACCTCCTATATCATCTGACGACTCACCACTTCTTGCAGGTGAAGTCGGAGTACTTGTCATAAGCACGTCAGTCCCTAAGCCACCTATTTCATGCAAAGAAACTGAGCCTCGTAAACCAGATTTTGAGGGCTGCTCTGCAGCAGCCTCAGAAGAAACCTCCGAAGCTACTGCACTAATGGCATTAGCAGACTCCCCAAAGATTGCTGCAGTGTCTAATCCAGACCCATGCAAGACAATTTCTTGTCCATTTGATGATATGTTCACTGCATGTGCTTCAATAGCATGGCCCTTTCCTGTCCAAGCTGCTTCAAAAGTATCAGACAAATCTGGCAAGATTGGGAACTGACCTTCTGAAAAAGTCCTCCGGGCAATCAGGTCATCTTCTAACACGGTAGAACGGAAGCTGGCTTTGACATCTATCTTACTCTCTTTTTCCTTCTCCTTTATACATGGCTTTTCGTTCTCTAACCCAACAGTGAAGGATGTCCCTATTCTAGGTATATCAATATCTTCCACTGGCTTATTTGATGAAAATAGAGCTCCATTTTCTGTCATATTGCAATCAATCAAAACCTTCTCCTTCATGTCATCACGATTGTCCTGTAAAACATAAGGAGGGCAAGCACCATCATAAGGTTTGCCATTATCCTCATTGCTGTTTGGTGGCAGATCATTTGCTATATCAACCTTTGATTCCAGATCACTTGATTGAACACCCCCGTTATACAGTGAACCACCTGCTTCACTTGAGACACTGTAAGTCTGACGTTGCATGGTGTTGGAGCGCTCAGAAGGATCGCATGAGGCATTGCTGCTTACCTCCTGACCTTCAAGGGGCCTAAACATTTTGTCAGGAAAATTCATATCCTTATTTCTAAGCACTGTGGATGAATCATCCAAGTTTGCAGAGACCGATATGGAAGCAGACTTCTGCAATTTGAGGATAGACAGGGACAGCAAATTATGAAATCGTTTTTTCCATGATGCTGAACAAGCAACCAAGTTCCGCCTTGCAGAATTTAGTAGTAGTATGTCAGCAAACAAATGACCTGGCTCTCTTTTCATAGGTGCCGCCTTCTGCAATATCTCCTGAAAGATATGAACCATATCACTCACAACATGCTTTTAGAATGTAAATTAAGAAACATCTAAGTGAGCAGGTAAATTTGGGAGCATGCCAAAACCCATGCATATAAAAGAAACAAGAAAAGGGAATTCTTTTAATTCTGACATAATTACCCGCCCCAACTCCATCGTGCAGAGCAGGAATGGCTACTATGACATGACATTTCTGATTACTTAGCTGGAAATTGACAAGTACAGTTATCGTACTTTTGTGATATTCTAAAAGTATACTTTTATTACCTCAAAGGCACTCTTATCACTCCGCAATAAAGTTTCGTATTCTCCTATACGCTTTCTAGCTTCTGGCGCATTCCCACTTCCATAGCTTGCTACCTTCTCATCAATCAGACGAAGTACATCAAAAGCCTCAGCAAAAATGAGCTCCCCTTTGTCTGTCACCTGTGCGTGCAACATTTACAACCAATCACAGAAGCTCGTAGCACACAACCATTAAGATGATAAGATGCTTATAGAAACAATAATTTTTTTGTCCTGGGTTAATTTGTCAAACTTCTGAAAGAAGTACCTCAAGGACTTCAGTCATCAGCCAGTCATATAACTCAGGATTATTGAACTCCAGCTTCGATGGGGGTAGATAAACTGAGTGCACATTGATCGGAGCATATCTAAAGCATGCTACCATACTCCCAAATCTGTCAAAACCAATACTCCCAAGTTCTGTTTCAAGTCAGTACTGTGCCAACCATAGGAGAAAAGGAAAAGAACTTCGACATTTGAAATAGTCTCAAATGCACGCCATTTTTGCTAAAAGATAGTCAAAGGGATCAGTCAACACATACCCATAGAATCTAAGGCAGTCTCTGTGCAAAGAGTGGCCACAAGCAGCCACTCTACTTGCAGCAGCATGATTGGAGAAACTGAGCTCCAAAAACTTTCCGAAAGAAAGACCCCAAGCTGCATCTGACATTATAACTCGACGAGTTGCAGGAGGAACATTATTCACACGGGGGCATTTCAGACATCGATGCCACATCCAGATCTTCCCATCCCTCTCTCCTGGCAAAACTTCTTTCTGGTGATGCACCGAGATAGTCAAGCTGCCTTGTCTATGCATGTAACAATGAATATGTGCATCTCTAGTCTCTTCACAGAATCCACATCCACTATTCTGCCACAAGAGGAATATGATCAATCCATCTTCTGCGCATAAAAATCTGCTTACACACTAAATGCATACAGACTAATATAAATTCTGATTTTCACAAAATAATCTGCAAGGTTCTAAGGCATTTTGAATTGCTGAACATGCCCTGGAAGAACATTGACTGGGAAGTGCAATTATTGCTAGAGTAGTAGGGTTTTATTTCCAAACAGACAAAGAGACAATGAACTCACAAAAGGCCTCTTATAAGTAACTAAATAAACAATATACATACAGATGTATACTGCATGTGTTGAGTCCCTATGCATGCATATGTGCCCATGTGTGCATGTATACATACACAGATGTATACTGCATGGCTTGAGTCTGTCTGCATGCATGTGTGCCCATGTGTGCATGTATCTGTGAGTGGCTTGCACAAACATGCTTGTGTGTATGCACAAGTGTGGGTGCACGTGTGCATGTGTCTGTGAGTGGGTGCATGTGTGCGTGCATGCACACACGCACACAGATGTGTGCATGCATGCATGTATATATATATCCTATCTTAAAATTTGAGAATAATTCAAAAATACAGAAAAGAGAAGAGGAAGAGAGAGAGGGAAAGGGGGGAGAGAGAGAGAGAGAGAGAGAGAGAGAGAGAGTACTTTTATCATCCACCAAAAGTTTTTAAAAGAAGCATGTGGGGCCGAAACATTGTTAAAAGATTCCTCCCAAAGTTGCTGTCTGGTGGGAGACTGCATATGCTATGTAGTGCACGTGGTGCTCTGCTATAGGTGGGGGGGAGATGAACACAAATTGAGAGAGAGAGAGAGAGAGGAGTACTTTCATCATCCACACAATTTTTTTAAGAACTATGTGAGGCCAAAACATTGTTATACAACTTGAAGAAGTCTGTGGGGCCAAAACAATGTGAAACAATTCCTCCCAAAACATTGTTAAACAATTCCTCCCGAAGTTGCTGTCTGGTGGGAGACTGCATATGCATGTAACACCATTGTACATGGTGCTCTGATATCGCCTTGCGGGGTGGGGGGCAGATGAACACAGATTGACACTCTCTCTATGGTTGATATTTCATAGGTAAATCTTCATGCCTTTTTTGGTCCCGTCTAAATTTGTTCGCTTTTAAGAACCTTCAATTGATGTTGTCCCCATATGTATATGTGGGCATTCCATAAAATCTGTTGCTCAGTTTCTACCCTGTTTATTTGTAGATTTGGCATGCATGTTCTTCCCAAGGGATACTATCATATATTTACCTGCTTCAAAACTGAGAAGCAGAGAAATTCCTTCATAAGACTAGTAATATATCCAATCCTATATTAATTTTTATGACAAATGAGCTAAAGAATAAAGGTAATATTCATGCTTTTTTGTCCCAGACCTCTACTTGCTATACGTCCCCACATGTGGGCATATACCATGATATCTGTTGCTCAGTTTCTACCCTGTTTATTAGTAGATTTAGCATGTACTTCATTCCCAAGGGATCTTATCATATATTTGCCTGGCTCACAACTGAGATACTGAGATATACCGTCATAAGGCTAGAATATATCCAATCATACAAATTAATTTTGCTGTGACATCAGCAAAAGAACAAAGGATCAAAGCTAGGCTCATGTTCTCATCAGTACTCTAATATAAGCTGCCATCCAAATTCAAAAAAATAATGCTTACTACACTATAAAATCCCAAACCAAATAACATAAGGAAGATAACAGAGAAGAAGAGAATAAGAAATGATGGCTGGAGAGAGAGAGAGAGAGAGAGAGAGAGATTTTCAAAACAAAAGACACACCAAACCCAATACATACATCTGTGCGATCCTGACCTCTTCAGTAAACAATCTACTTTTATAGTCTAGAAGAGAGAGAGAGAGAGAGAGAGAGAGAGAGAGAGTCTATCAACGTCGACTGGAGACCAAAAGGTCTATGGTGTTAGAAATGACCCAACAGAGGGTACGCATGGCGGAAGACTGATAGAATAGCGCAAGAGCTCACACAGTGTGGTGTGGGGTGTGGAATTACAAACTTCTTAACTTATGTGCATAAAATAGATGTGCAGACTCATCAATAGACAATGAACCAGCCAGATAGAGAAACCACCAAAATAATATATTTCCGTCCAAAGCTATGGACACAATACAAAAGAGATGGGGCAGTACCCCACAGAAAAATAGAGAAAGGGACTGCCACATGGACGGCATCATGGCTGTCATGTGGGCAGCACATCTAAAGAAGACCCGAGACAGGTGGCACAACTGTACAGAGCAGTACGGAGGGTGTTCAGACCCGAGACAGGTGGCATGCAACTGTACGGAACAGTACGGGGCTGGATGAGGCCTATTGGAGCAGCAAAAGAGGCTGTCATGAGGCAGGGACCTGCCTTTATATAGGCAGGGCCCTTGCCTTGATTGGAGGGCCAAGGCCCTAGAAGAGTGGGCCCAAAAGGCCCCGGGTTTTGAGCCCTTATAGGGCTGGAACAGCCACAGACTGGTCGGCCAGTTTGCTACAGGCTGGTCAGTTTTTGCCAGCCCCCTTGGGGCCTATAAAAGGAGGGCCTCCAGCCCTCATTATTCATCATCTGGAGCAGCCCTCTGACAGCAGACAGGAGCAGCAAGCAGGCTAGCCTTGGGCCTATCCATAGGAGGTGAAGGTGACCCTGAAGGAGCTGCAGACTGAGCTTGAGTGGCAGCCCACCTAGGCTGGTTTCTAGACAGCAAGGTGGAGAAGATCTTTGGACAGAAAGTCTACTTACGCTCAAGGTGGAGCACGCAGGCTCGAGTCTAGAGATAGCCAGCAGACAGGAGAAGTACCTTGTGTGGTAAGATCAGAGGACCACACCATTGGTGGGACTCTGGATCTAGGTCTCCCTCCCCCATGCTCTCCTCATATGGGGGCTTATAGATGGGGAGGTGACCATTCCAACATATGGGACAGCAAGAAACCCTCTAGTACATCTGCTTTAGGAAGGGCACATGGCAGCTCCCAAGGAGTGCAAAAGCATTAATTGGGGGAAAGTCTGACACTATGACCTAGAACTATTAATTGGGCTTGGAGCACTTGCATTCAAAAAATGAATATTCGAAAGCTGATATCCAAAAAATATAAAGACCAAGGTGTAAAAGCAAACTTTCTAGGAATAGCACCCTTATGAATAACTCCTATGATTGAATTACTGAGAATTTTAAAAAATGGAAGAAGCAAGAGAATCTGTAAGACTAAAAAACATTTGAAACTTTGAAAACCATTAAGGTTATAAAGCTAACACCAACCTCACATGATGAGCCAACAATATGCTCTATCCCTAAATTTCCTTGAAAAAAATAAGGTCTAATAAACCATGCCAAGGATTTCAAGGACCGGATAATGTTCTGAAGTCATTTCAATCATTTTTTCTGCAAAACTGGGTCGCATATTTTAATGACATGATGCATGTTGTGACAAGCACTACATGTTGAAAATAATTCCCCCTCTTGCCACTTTTCCTTTACCTACTTAGAGGACCTTGATAATAACAGCATGCTCATCTTTTCAAATATCTGTCATGTCATTACTTTGTTGACCTAAAGTCTGGTGTGAATCGAAGTCTATTAGTAAGATGAAAGAACTGTACCGGGTCAAAAACATTATCTCGTAGGAATCTCCCCAAAGGCTTATCAAAACTGCCATAGTACTTGATTCTAAAAACGTGGCCTCTTTCACAAACTGTTCCTTTGCGGAGACAGCTACTTGAAAAAGAAACAAGAATACTCTGATGGTCAGATGGTGATGGAGGAAATTCTTCATGATTGGCATCCTGGTCCTCTAAACCATTTTGAACTTCCACAGGAGCAATGAGCTGTGGACCCTGGACAATGCTTGTGTCAGAGTCCATCTTCAACAGTTTTTTGGCCATATGTGGTCCACATTTTGAAGAAGCCATGAGAGGACCTGTACGAGATATGTACACATCGACAGAGTTGGTATCCATGTTAGAACCTTTTCATCTATATGAAAAAAGATTGTTCCACGTGTAGGACAAGAAAAATCCCTAAGAGAGTATTTTATAAGAGAAAAACCAGTACACCTGAGAATGGAGATCCTGAGCCACGGGCTGTTGGAGCCGTAGAAGTTTCAGAAAGGCTCATATTCAGGTTGTTCATTATAAACTGCTTAGTGCCAAAATCCCTGGATGAAGCTTCCTGCATATCGACAGCCCGAGGACTTGCACCCGGGGAGTTGGTTCTCGACGAGACACATGAAGAGGTTACAGACCATGGAGCAGAAACAACTGCCCCAGACATTTTCATACCATCACCCCAGCTCGGGACATTGATGGATGGAAGCAGTGAGACAGGGAAACTATTCAATGAAGCAGCAGTACGAGTCTGTTGGGCTTGAGAGTCTGCTGTTGGTGTCTGCCCTTGTACAGGAAGCAAGAACCCTGGAACAATCGATATAGACCTGTCAGGTTTTGACTGCTTATCAGGCAAGGCAACACTTATTGGAGACTTGAATGGAAGTTCTGGTAACGTGGCACCCTCATCAACCAGGAACGACGTTTCCAAAGCTAACTGGTAAGCTGCAAAGACTGCATATTGGACAACGCGCTTAACCCTTTTCAATTCATCGCCATTCGCTCCTTTGAGCAAGACCTAACATCATTTCAATTTTAAAAATAAGGATTAGCACAGGATGAACCAAAGGCAGGATCAAAAAACTTGAAAATTACATATTTTGGTGACAATAAAATCTGAAAATCAACACAGTCAAGATCTTGGGGATTTCGGAATTCTGGACCATGCCCTACCGTGCAACCCAAGGGCCTAGGACAGCCCTCAAAAAACATGAGCGTCTTTGTGAGCTTCTTCCCTCCTTGGCCTGCACTTCCGAGTTCCTCCACATACTTTTCCACGTGGAATAGCTCACAATGTCCAGATTTTGATTTGATGAGGTGGTCTGGAGCAGGCACTATTTCTGCACCTGTACACCTTGCAACACGCTCCAAAAGTGGCCTTTTCACATTCAGCACAAGAGAGATTTCCTTGGCCAAAAGTCTTTCCTGTGCTTGTCTTGAAACAGTCTTCTCCACGAGTACAACATTAGGATGGTGGGCTTCTATTCTTGAAACTGTCATGCTAAGATGGTCTTTCTCCTACAAAAAACACCCGCAAAACAGACTGAATGACAAATACATTCTGTTGATGTGAAGCATGCATGTAAGCATTAGCAAACTTCCACTTCAGATATGCTACACCAACTATGCCCGACAGGTTCCATAGGCCATATGCAACTTCCAAATCTAGAAATCTAGCATCTAACATGTTAGGGTAAATAGACTGATACACATGTGAGCAGACCAAAAGAAATATGAGAGAGAGAGAGCGCGCATTACGAATGGTGTACATGTGTCATGTGGTATAATGTATCATAATTACAATGTACTGTCATTCATGTTTATGATATGAATTATAAACTGTAGACTTTAAACCCTAAAGTATTGGATATATGTATGTATTTATATTTAGATCTGGAGTTACACATTTCAAAGGTTTCTAGCAGAGAATTAGTACAAAGGCAATAGAATTTATACACTATACAACCAAGGGGATTAAGGTTCACGGTTTATCAAAAAAGAGATGAGCCTTGTATGGACACTCACGATTGAGAGGTGGTTTATTGCTAAATATACCATGATAAGATCAGAGAATAATATCATGAGCCTATCAAATTGCTCTAATGGAAATAAGCAAAAGTCAAACTATTGTCCTACTGACCTGCTGCAGAAGAGTGTCGAGGGAAGAAAGTTGATTAGATACACGTTGATATTCAAGCGCACCACCCAACAAGAGTAACCTTGGATTCTTGAATCGAAAGGTCATTCGCTTGTGTGCCACGTTTCTCTTGCACACTACTCCCTTCACGATACAACTGTAAAAGAAAATCATTCCATCACCTAAATCTCCAAGGGCAATCATGTCAAAGAATCGATGTATCAGACTGCAGGCAGCAAGCTGCCTCAAATCTTGAGCTTGATCACGTATTAACAGTACTCAAAAGATCTCTGCAAATTTCATTACCTCTCACTGCGCTGACCTGTTGCAACACATTTGACCTTCACATAGCCACCAGGATCCATGCCTCCGTCTTTACTGGTATCGGGCTTTACAAGACTCGCTGCCTGTAAAGCTAAAGCTGTTACAATTTCCAGCCAGCTGTCTTTCTCATTTTCCTCTGCTTCCATGCCTTCACCATCCAGAAGCTGTTGTACAAGAGCCCTGAAATGCCCATCTACAACAGCACGCATAGCCTTCCTTTGTTCATCTGAGGCTGCAGCTTTTTCACGGATTCTGTACTCGCTGCTGCTGAGGCTACCCCAACCGCTCTCTTCATCATCATCTTCATCATCAACCATACTCATCCCCGTCTCATCATCTTCATCCTCAGGAGGGGGTGGAACCCAGATCGATTCATTGTTCTCAACATCAACGGGCTCTTCTCCTGCTTCTGGTGTAGGTTCTGGTACCAAGGAAGGAGTGTAGAAATTGCTTTCATCCACGCTCTCCTCAGGACATTCATAGTCATCCGAGGACATTCCAGACCTTCTAAATAAGGTTCTTTCCACTGTTTCTCCACCTTCACCTTTTGATTGAGCATTGTCACTCTGCCGGCTGTCATCATCAGTGTCACGAGTTTTCAAGATAAAGCTCACTGAATCCTGACTGAAATCGTTAGAAGAACGTTTGACAGCATCATCAGTTAGCTCCATTTCTGCACAGCTGTCATCTTCCTCTTCCTCCGGTCCCTGTACCTCAAACAACCGTGTCTCATGGTATACACCTTTAGAGTCGTCATCTTCGTCATCATCACTCCTAGTGACAAAGAACCACCTCTTGAAATGTTACCCTATTAAGCATTCATCAAAAGAACATCACAGGAAGACTAAAGCAACTACTCATACATCTGCGAAAAGCCTAATTTTTCAACCTAGCACAACAAGGAACGCATCGAATCTGTTGCTATGATGAAAAAGTTGCGCCAGCACACCTGTTACTGCAGAAGTCATAGGGATTAGGAGAGAGCTCCCTTCCTCTCGGAGATAATGATCTAAGGCTCCTCCTTCCCGGGCGCGTCATCCTTCGTTGCTTCTTGTCAGCAGTGGGCTCGATCCTTTCCGTTGGGGGTGCTCGAAACCCGTAACCAGCAGGCATCTGCCCTGGATTGCTAGACGATGAAGAGGTAGAGCTTCCACTGGTGCTGCTGCTTGCAAGACTAAAACTGGACGAGGACGGAGTGAGCGTAGGGGTCGAGGATTTGGCAACGTTTTGATCATCCTCTTGCCTAAGTTTGAAACAGAAATTACAAGCTCGGACTCGCTCCCCTTCCTCACGAAGACCTGCACGCCCATCCACAGACAGTGTGTTCTGCGTGCACTTCCCACAAAAAACGCGGCCACAAATGCGACAATGATGGCGTCGATTGAACAGGTTGAATGGAGAGTCACATTCGTAGCAAACTCGGCAACTGTGATCTGGCATCCAAAAGTCCCGGGACATGGTAGATGTCTCACTCCTGAGAGAAAGCCATGAACGTAATTTGTCCACTAAATCGCAAAACACGTTTTCTGTAGCTTCCATCTACCGTGTCCTGATACTCGCATGCTGTGCTTTTTGATCCTGCAAGACCTGCCTCCAGCTGCAAGGGGATTACTTTTCGTCTAATCAATTCCAAAGTCCCAACTGCCGCTCACGAGCTTTGATTGATTACGCGCATACCGCTTGTATTACAAGCGTCCAATTATGCTGGTACAACTGCCTGTTCAGCCGCGATTGTAAAGGTAATATCCAAGAACTTGGCCCGAAAGCGACGCTTACAAGCGATCGTCAAAAAACTTCCGGAAAATCAAATGCCGTTTTGACTTTTCTCTGCGATGCAATCTGCGGTAGCAGCGGTACGATCTCACGGGCATCGGCGAATTCTGAAGAGCCTCGGGGTACGATGCTGGAAAGTAAGGCAGTACGGCGGGTTAGAAAGACTGTTGAGGTGTTTGGAAGCGGATGAAAGAGGTGCAGCGGATCAGGGAAAGAGCAACAAACCGGATAAGGGGGGGGAGGGAGGGAAGGAGAAAAAAGAGGTCAAATCAGGGGGGGGGGGGGGGGGAGGACGGCGGAAAAGCAAAAACACAGAGAAAGCAAAAACACAGAGAAGTCAATGGCGTGAAGGGGAAGGGAGAGTCGGAGAACGATGGAGATGATAGGAAGCGGATGCGATGGTTGCGAGGAAGCTGCGACAGAACAGTGGAGTGCTGATGATGCAATTGAAGGAGGGAGCCGTCAACGGAAGGGGAGGGTGGGGGCAGGTGATGGAAGCGAAGGGCTCCAGCAGCGACAGCAACAGCGACAGCAACAGCAACGGCAGCAGGAACGGAAGGCACCGCACAGAGCTCCAGATGGAAGACGACGAAGACGAAGACGACGACGACGACAGGGTTGAGCAGAAACGGAGGTCGGCACACAGTGATTTTTTTCATGCACCGTAAACTTGAACGGATACCTTTTCGATCAATCGCTTCTTTGCCGGAGATCTTGCCGTCGCACGTTCTTTGATTTTGTGTTTCCGGCATCGCTTGCAGACATCTTTCGGATTGGCATCACGGCATCCTTCGTCTCTTTCCCATCTCGTTGCTCGCAGGTTTGAAATTGCACCTTCCGCACCACCTTCTCTTTCTCAATCTCTGCAGTTTTTGCGCTCGGATTTGCTTCCCCGCCAATAGCTTTCCCGTTTCCATCTCTCTCGCAGGCTCGATATTGCATCTCCCCCAACAACCTCTTTTCATTCTCTGCGAAATTTTGCATCGCGTCGAAATTTTCTTTTCAATCTTGAAACTGCATCTCCAGCAACACCTTCGTTTCAATCTCTGCATTTTAGATTTGCATCACGGCGACCTTCTTTTCAATCCCTGCGATTAATTTGCTCGCAGGTTTGACATTGCATCTCCCGCAGCAACTTCGTCTCAATCTCTGCAATTAATTGCTGCCAGCTTTGAACTTTGACATTGCATCTCCAGCAGCAACTTCGTTCCAATCTCTGCAATTGCGCGCAGATTTGCACTTTGTTCCAATCTCGCAGGTTTGGAATTTCGGCAACTTCGTTTCATCAACCTCTGCAAATGCTCGCAGGTTTGAAATTGCATTTTCAGCATTGCGCGCAGGATGATCGAATCACCGCAATTGCTCGTACATTTGCATCATCAAGGCAAATTGTGCTGTCTTCTTCTTTCCTCCTCCTCCGTCAGATTAGCATCAGAACAAATTGTTCTGTTTTCTTCTTTTTCTTCTTCGTCGTGAGATCATCTGTAGGGCCAGGAATGGATTGCCAGAGCAGGATGAAGCGTTCGGTGCCAGCGCTTACGGTACATGGTGGCAGGAGGATCGACAGGACGAACCAGCTAGCTATGGCAACTACCGAGATCGATCAATTGCAGAGAATTTTCCAATCAGAACTTGCAGGCAAGCAAACAAGAAAATTCAAGAAAGCTCGCAACAGTGCATCGTAATTCTTCCACCGTCATCGCCGCTTTTCTTTCCCGACATCCGAATCAACGTTTCTTCCTCTTCTCCAACTGTCGGCGATACCTTTCTGCCTCCCCCCACCGCATCTCAACACGTTTTCCATCGTTCTTTGACCCTCTCTCTCTTGTCGCCTTTAGCTACAGTCCCCAAACCGTTCTTTTTTCATAACGTCTTTACGCCCTCCTCTTCCTCCTCCACCCCTCGCCTTTTCGTCGCTCACTCGCAACACGTTTCTTCTTCACCGTCCGTCCCTTTCCCGCCCGCGATCTTCCGCTCCCTCCCCATCAAGCTGTTCTCTTCCTCGAAAAAACGAAGGCAAACAGTCACGCAAGACTGCGCTTCCCCTTTCCCAAGAAAAAGTGAACTTGAGACTCCCCACTTAGGGACGGACTAACCTAGATATTGCCATAACGGTCTCGTACGGTCTTGCATAGATCAAATTACTCGAGCTCACACCTGCGAAAATAGAGATATATAATTGCAGCTCAGTGCCTTGCGAATCTAATATTAAGTAGTCTCAAAACGAAAGGACTCGTTGCAACTTCACACAGAAAAAACTGCCCTTCAAAAGAGCCGAATTTAATACATAAACATGAACAAAAGAGAGAAGAGAGCCTTCGCCTGTATTCTAGGTCCGGAAGTGAGCCACCAGTTATTTTCACTATGACCTTTGCTCTTTGATCTCCACGTTGGCTCACCTTCTGCCTTGAAACCTTGGGATCGGTAGGCTTTTGATCTCTATGCGTTATTGGGAAACTCTCCATCATCATTGATGGCTTGGGCGATGCCTTTAACAGGCCGCCGCACTACTCACTATCTTAGCCCTCCTGAAGTTTACCATTGCAAAATTTTCTATGACTAAATGTGCATGGCTTCCATGGCTGTTTGATGAAGAAACCCCATAGCTGATCCATCCATCATAGGGAACATTAGTGGGCCCCTGGTAGGCAGCCCGGCATATACTCTTACACTTCAGGAGCCCATGTTTTTGCTGCATATATGCGTAGGTGTGCCTGCCTGCTCCTAGGGTCTAGTCCTAAGATGTGGTCAACTGTCACTGGTAGTCAGACATAGTTCCATTTCTGCTTGGTCAGGGGGAGTCCTGAAGGTTTGGCATGCGAGTATGCAATCCCAACGTCATGTGTAAAATGTGCAGGGCCTTGATGCCCTAACCTTTATAGGGATGTGTATATATTGGCAGGTTGGACTAGGACAGCCAGAGTTCTCTCCTTGTATTTACCATCACCAGCCCCTTTTCGGCAGCTGATTTGTATGGGGTTTTCTCAAGCATTAATAGAAGTTTCCTTTCTTTGCCTAAAAAAAAAAAAACCGGTGCTTTTGGTAGGGTCTATACAAGGTTGTAGGTCTTAGAAAGCTAAAAAACTTGCTTTGGAAGCTTTTAGGAAATCTTTCCAAAGTCAGAGACTAATTTCTCTCTGCCTTTGGGTTGCTCTTAGAATCTACTTTCTAGAACAAAAAGCCTTATTTTTTACGGGTTTTGTTTAGCAGCCTATAGACTTCTAACCAGTCCCCCAATTGTTAGAATATTCATATTTCCTAAGGCAATGGTCAATGCTACATAATAAGGGGTTTTTTCCCCCGACCTCAATTAGAGGTTGAGTTTGTGGGTGAGTTAGTCACCACACAAGTTTTGACCTTGGTCCATCCTAGGGTTTTGTCTATATGACTATCCTAGTCTGGTACTTCATTCTTGTTACTGTAATTTTAGTTTAGCTTCCTTATGTGCATTCTCTTGTGTTCTCTCGCTTCCATTTCTAACATTTGGTATTAGTGCAGTTCCCTTACTTCCTAGAACCTCCCCGCATCCATGGAGCAATGATCTCCTTATCGCAAAGAAACTGGAGCTAGATCTCGTTTCTGTGTATAACAGCCAATTTTTCAACTTTTGAGAGCTCCTAGAGCCTCTTCCTATGTAGATGACTGCTCCTACAGGCTTGGACTCCTTTTTCGAAGCAAATTTATTGTCAATTGGTAGACTTTTGCCCTAATAAATATCCAAGGCGAAGGCTGAAAATGCCATCTCAACCCTGAAGGAGACTCATAGAAGAAGGGAGATTCTCTCCAAACTCTGAAAAAAACTCTCTTGGCTATGGCTGCTTTGGAGGATCCCTGCATGCTTGCCCAAATGGCCATCAAAGTGTGTACCGTGTTGGTCCAAATACTAGCCATAGTCTGGGAAGGGTGAACCTGGATACTCTCCATCGCCTCTGTACACCTGGCTCTCCAAATATGCCAAGCTGCAATGCTAGCCAAAATCTCCCAAGACGTGTCTACTCAGGCATGAGCAGCTTTGAAAGGAGTGAAGGGAACATCCTGGAGGGAACAAGACTCCACTTAGTGTCGCCGTACAATGAAAGCTGGATCTAAATCATGTCCCTCGAAAAACACCTGTGGGCCAGTAAGAGATAACCAAGCCACTGAACCCCAGGTCATATAGAAAGGTATTGTATGATAGATGTTGAAAATCTTAGCAACACCTTTCCAGATTGTCCTCGCCTGTTTGCACTCCCAAAGGCAATGCTGTACTGACTCAACTGCCAAGTGACAATGAGGACAAGTAGGGTCAGCCCCGAACCTGGATCTCCACAGGTTCACTGCAATCCCTCCATGAATAGAAAACCAAAAGAAAAGACGCATTTCAGCCTGTCAGGATTGCAGGATTCATGGAGTGGGGCAGGGACTCACAGTGGTATCTTGACTCTGATCCTATTCTCCTTGCGCTGGGGTCTTGGAGACTTTGGATGTATGGTGGTTCCCCTATTAGGTTCTTGCAGTGGGACCCAGGGGAGTGGGAATGGATTGATAAGGGGCACCGAGAGAAGAGCTTCCCTTCTTTTGCTACACAGTTAGAAATGCGAGGAGATTTCAGCTCAGCAGTAGAAGTTGGAGGCCCTCTAGAGCGCCACATTGGGATAGTTTTCAGATATCTGTAGTTGTGCAAAAGAACTTTTGGCGTAGGCTCAAGAAATCCCTCAGGAATAGAAAGATCACCCTCCAAAAGAATATCATCAGAAGATCTGATAAGTCTGCCTCTCGACGGAACATTAAAGACAAGGGTATCCTCATGTGCATCCTGCAATGCAATGATCTGTAATGGAATGCCTGTCCCTGAAAACGCTCCCCACCAAGTGGACTCTGTAAGCGGCATGTCATCTGTATCAATCCACTCTGGCGGAATGGCTGCGTATATCTGCTGTATCCTGAGTGCACTCCCTCTGAGGTAGCCAACTGCTAAAAGTCTCTGATCCTACGAAAGTCTCATAAAGGCCTGCGAAGCGCCTACCGTAGAGGCAGGTCTCCTCTCCCATCTAGACCACTGCATATAATGTGACACTCCAAGTGACCTGCCGTGATCATCCAAAATCAAGTCATTCCACATGACTGGCTATCTGTAAATTTCTTCACAAGAGTTGGGTGGAACTCTGCGAAGTGTGTTTCTGAAGCAGCTCCAAGCTTTCAGAATAGCAACCATGACAGGGGAAGGGGGAGATTTGAGATGGGCTTAAAGATCCATCTGCTGCTGTCCAACCAATCTCCCCTATGAGAAGGGGCACAAGACTGAATGTTGCATGAGAAAAAATCCTTCCAGGGCTCCCGTCCAAGCATCAATCCACGTACTACAAACTTGCAGAGTAAGGCTATACACTGCAAGTTCGGATCAATAATATTGAGACCTCCTCCTGTGGGGAGAATGAGGGTCTCCCAAGCCACCCTGGCTACAACATCTGAGGTGCCATCTAAACCACTCCATAGGAAGTTCCTGATAGGTGTCATGAGCTGAGCAATACAACCTCTAGATCTGCACCAACATGAGCAGACAAACCAGGCAGTGGCCAATAAGACCTAGTTCACAACCACAACTCTGGATGCAAGGTCAAGTCTGGCTGAACTCCAAAAGATGAGTTTCCTCCTGATACTCTCCAACACGGGAGTGAATTGCTGCGCCGGAGAGATATCCACCCCAACCTAGCATCCTAGATACTTGATGGAGACTCCCCTCTGAATGCAAGTGAACACTATGTCAATCCCCCAGACTGGAGTGTCCTCATCACTGATCCCAAAACCATTGGATTTGTTCCAATTTATGTGTGCACCTGCCGCAATGCAAAACAAATCCAATGCCGTCGTGAATGAATTCAGTGTCTGTGGAGTGGCATCCAAAAAAACAGCCATATCATCTGCCAACTCACTGTCTAAGAGCTCATCCTCCTGCCTTAGAGGAATCCTGAGTCCTACAATCCCAGCTTGAGCTCTAATGTAACAGCTCATAGCCTTAGCCACAAAAAGGAATAAAAAGGGGGCTAAGGGGCATCCTTGACGGACTGATCTGGTAATCTGAAACCTGTCCCCCCTGACTCCACTAGTAAGAACCTGGCTGTGGGCTGATTTGTAGAGGGCTGACACCCCTCTGATCCAAGTATCTAAGAAGCCAAAACGAGTAAGTGTGCCCTCCAGAAATCCCCTGTCATAAGTTTTCTCAAAATCCAAGAGTAGAATGGTCAGCGTGTGGCCATTATGCATGGCCCAATCCGAAGCCTCCCAAAATGAGAAGATGTTATCAAAGATGCTCCTGCCATGCACAAAGCCTGTCTGTGTATCATGAATAAGATCTAGTAGAAAGGGCTGCAGACGAAGGCTGATAGCTTTAGCTAAGATTTTATACAAGGTACCCAGAAAGGTAATCGGTCTCCACTGAGACACTAAATTCCTGCAACCCCCTTTTAGAATCAAATGAATGAGGCCCTCCATAGGTGAGTCTAGCATCTCACCCGAGTCCCATATACCCTGCAGGTCTGAGGTAATGTGATCCACAATCTGATCCCAAAAAATAATAAAAAATAAGGGGGTAAGTCCATCTGAACCAGGACACTTGCCCTTGTGAAGGGCAGAGAGACCAGTCCTGAACTCTACGTTGGTGAAGGGTGCATCAGGTGAAACAATCATATCCCGTGTCACCAACCTCGGTAAGTGCGGCCAAATAACCACTCTAGCATCATCTGTGGCCTGAGTGTCAATTGTTGCTTAAGAAGGGAGGCATAGAAATCGGTGGCAACCTGCAAGATGGCATCTAGATGTGTCTGAAGAACTCCATCTGAGTCAACAAGCTGTGAGACGCTCTCCCTACTATGTTTGATGCCAAGAGTAGAGAAGAATTGCTTGTTGACCCTACCTCCCGTCTGAGTCCAAAATGACTTTCTGGCATGACAGACATACTCTGCTTTCTGATCTAAGAGTGACTGCTACTGAGCCCTTGCTGTAGCAAGGTGCTCCTGAATCCAAGCATCTGTAGGCCTCTTCTGCTCCTCCCTCTGGAGGGCAGCCAACTGCTGGCGAATACCTATCTCATGCCTGAGGATCTCACCCCTCTTGATACGAGCAACTAAAAGATAAAAATCACTAATATTAGAGAGGGCTGCAGCTAAGTCTGAAGAAGAAAGCTGCCCATCCTGCAAATGAGATACCCAGGTCCTCAACACTGTCTCTGTAAGGCCCTCCTCTGTATAAAAAGAATTTGGAATCCTAACACTGGTAGAGCGGCACCTCACATGGGGATCTGAGACCATCAAAACCACTAGAAAATGATCCAAAGTGGACACCCCAACTGCAATGCAAACAGTACCACCTCTGTCAAGAGCCCAATCATCCACATAAAATCTGTCAATCCGTGCATGTATAGGCATCTGCAACCTCCTGTTCGACCAAGAAAACAAGAGAGCATGTTGCTGAGTGTGAAAAGCATCATCGTGCCAAGCATCCCTCTGCCACTGCACTGAAAAAGGAAGGCATCCCACGTTGCTCTCCTAGGGAGTGAATTCCACCTTCTCTACCACCATTTGACTGAGGGCATTTCAACCATGTTGAAATCGCCCCCTATAATCCAAGCATCTGCAATATGTGACCAAGAGAGTAGTTCCTTCCACAAAAGGACATGATCCCCTCTAGAATTGGATGCATACAGGTTTAAAAGACCAACCTTATGCCCACCAATCAAAAGTAAAATCCACTGAGCTCTGGAAGGGACTATGATCCCGTGTCCAATCACTAAGGTGAGTATAGGAGACGAAATAGAAATGCATGTACCTCCCTTGGTGCCCAAGGCAGGTGACCAAAAGGTATGGTCTGAAAGAAGATTATCCGACTTGGCACAATCCCTGACATCCAATTTGTGTTCCTGAATCATCAAAATGTCCATGGGACCCCCAGTAACACCTGGATGAAGTTGGTTACGAATCAACTGCTTGCGGCGGCGATGAGGTACACCCCCGAGGCCCTGAATGTTCCAACTGACAATCCTCATCTGCAAGAGAAGGCCGGATGGAATGTCCTACCTGACTTGGTAGCGAAGAAGGCCCTCTCCTGCGAAAAGTTCCTCCTATCAAGAGGAGGGAAGTCAACTGGGAAAAGCACAGCCACACCTCCTAAGGGGGAAACTCTGTCCACAGATGTCTGAAAGATGTGCTCCCGGAGCGTAGAAAATCCTCCTCTGACTCAAACTCAGCAAGTCTGCCAAAACTGAAAATGAATTCCTGCGAAGTACCTCTAGCGCAGGAGTGCGAAGGAGCCCTACGGAAGGAGGAGTGGAACCAATAACCCCCTTACCTCTGTCAGGTGGAGACAAACGTGTAAGAGAAGAAGGGAGTTGTCACTGAATGACCTCTGCAAGAATCTTCATGACCTCAGCCACAACTTTGGCATTGTTCTTAAGTAAGGCACGGGTCTCTGGAGAAGGGTTCTCCTTAGGTGAGCGCTCTTGTACATGAACAGGGGCAGGAGCAATCTCATCTGCACATGGAACCAGGACAGGAATGTCTCCTACCTGAAGAGACGGGTTCAGGGCGCCTGAGGTACTGGCTCTCCAACTCTGACAGGCACCCACTGGTGGACGACCGAAGCAAGACGTACTGACTGTCCTGTCCGCAATGTAGAAGTACCAGGACGAGAGGCTAATGGTCCTAGCTGTGAAGCCGAAGGTCTAGCAGAGTGTGAGGCGGTAGGAACTGGTCATGGTGAAGGTCTAGGTCAGGTGAAGCTATGAGGCGCACCCATGGATCTTTTTGGTCTTTTCTTTTTCCTTGGGCGATCTCTGGCAAAGTGCCCAAGGGTCCTGCAAATCCTACACTGATCCTGTCTCCTTGCAATCTCGACTCTCTGTCTGAAGAAGGAGCCATCTGGACGCTGAAGCATAATGTGGTCATCCGAGATGTTAGGGTCAGAGACGATGACCCTAACACGCGGTACCCCATTGGACCTGACTGCCTCTGTTGCTGAAGTAGGCATCTCAGGGAGAGGGGGGATCTCAGTAACCACTCCAAAGGCGGCTCCAATGGAATATAGCAATCGATGGTTCACCTGAGGAAGGCCTGGAAATCTGATGAAGAGTGACGTTGTTCGGCTGTCCACCTTGACAGGATCAGCAGACCCCAAAGAAAAAGGGGTCAAAAAAATCCTCCTGGAGCTCAGTGCCAACGGGCTAGTCTACAGCACTGTACGTGCTACCTCCGAGGAGTCAAAAACAATTTGGAAGAAACCTCGCCCAAGCAGTCGAACATCTGTGAAGTGCCCTATGAGGTCTCCAAGTAGAGTGGCGAGCATCCAGCTGTAACCTGGAAGGGTGGGACCCATGGATGCGAGCAAAGAGCGAAGTCAAGCTCTCCTACCCATTATCTTTTTGGAGCTGCTGCAACTCATCTTTTGAGAAAGTGATGGTTTCCGCGACCAGTGGAAGCGGGTGAGGATTGGCTGAAGGTTGGGCCATCGTCAATCAAGGTGTGAAGGCCAACTCGAACACAAGAAAAGCTCCGTCAAACCAACAGTGCTGCTAGGAAGGGCTAGGAAAAAAGAGGAAAGCAGGGAGGGAGAGGGAGAGGGTGAGGGCTAAGGGGAGAAGGGGCAGCAAGGGGGGAGAGGGAGAGGGTGAAGGGGGCAGCAGGAGGGAGAGAGTGAGGGCAAGGGAAGAAGGGGGGCAGCAAGTAGGGAGAGGAGAGGGTGTAAGGAGGGAAGGGGGAGGAGAGGGTAGGCAGAGACTAGGGAGGAGAGTGTAGGAGGAGACTAGGAGGAGAGGCTAGGGAAGGGGAGGAGAGGGTAGGCGGAGAGGAAGAGAGGGCTAGGGAGGAGAGGGTAGGCCGGAGAGGGAAGGGCGGACAGGCTAGGGGAGTAGGGCGGAGAAGAGAGGGCAGGCGGGGAGGAGGCCGTACGGCCATACGGCAAGGAGGGCAGCAAGGGAGCGGGGAAGAGGGAGTGGGGTAGAGAGGTACAGGGCAGAGAGGCTGAGAGGAGAGGGCGACGAGGCTGAGAGGAGCTACAGGAGGGAGAGGAGAGCGCAGAGGAGAGAGGGAGAGAAGGCCGTACGGCTGAGGAGAGGGGGAGCAGCAGCAAGGTCGGGGAGGAGCAGCAGCTCGCTGTTTTTCAATTCCACAAATCTTTAGGCTTCAGTGCTGACCTGGAGCTCTTTTTGACCTGCAACAGCTTCAAATTTCTTCTCCATCCTTAAAGACGCCTGTTTCTGGCATGTTTTCAAAGCAACTTGAACCTGTTTTTGCTCCTCTATAGTCTGCTCTCAGATTGGTCGACCTATTTTCTCACTATTGCATGCATTTCAAGGCAAGGTCGGACTTGTTTTCACTATTCTGAAAGCTGTCTATACCTATGCGAGATGTTTTTGACAATTTTTAAGATCTCCAGAGGTGCCCAGCTGCTGGTTGACCTGTTTTTTGACAAGCTGAAGTTGTTTTTGTCAATCTCGCCTCATCTGGAAGGGTTTTTGGAGCTGGTTGCAGAGTTTTCTAGAGCATTCACTCAATTTTTTCTTAGTTTGGAGCTGCTTTAGCTTTGCTTTGTGAAAACTAGGACTCGTGGATCATCTGGGGGCTGTCTATTTGCTGTTTTAGACCTGATATGATCAGTTCTGGGAAAGGGTAGCTCATTTTGTGCAATCCTTAACCTTGGACGATTGGTTGAACCATTTATCCAAAAGCTACTCCCACCTTTACTTCATAGCGCATCAGATCGGCTCCCGTCAGGCATTTATTTTCTTGAGAGGAAATTGGACAATGCAATTGGCTGTTTGGTTTGGGACAGAGGTGACTTTCAGAGGGTTTATGCCCTACTGAGCCAAGCATTGGCTGAGTTTTGAGCAGAGAATTTGGAGATTGCAATACATATCCTAGTAAGCGAGTTTTTTGGCAATTTTGTGGTGCATCCTCGAGCCAAGTATTACGTGAACTTTTGGTTGCCAAGGGCCTATGGGACTAGATCACAGGCGATGAAGTCCGTCTTAGTCCTATCGTGCCAGATATTCCTTTGCAGCAATCGGGGGGCGGCCATCATGGGCAAGAATGACAACAATAAGCTACACCAATCAGGCAAGCACATGCAAGCATTTCTCATGAGTAGAGGAGGTGGGATACTCATGATGCCTAAGCATTATCTTCGATTTCACTTAATGTAAAGAGGTATATACTTCCTCATATTAGGTGCTACAGGACTTTAAAAGTAGCTTGGGATATTTTGCAAAAAATGTATCAAGAGTCTCATTTTTGCACAGGGAGCTTGATGGGGTGTATATAATTGAAGAGGACTCTATGTATAGAACATGTCACTAGAATTCAAGATTTTTGTCAACTCTTGAATATTGATGGGATTATTCCAGATGCACAACTTGTTTCCAGTACATTTAACTCCTTACCGATATCTTTCTTTTCACATGTCACTTAATCTATCAATGAGAGGAAATGCAAATCCTCTTACCTTTCAAGAGTTGGTAGCACTCTTATTGCAGAAGGAGAAGACTCGAAAGAATATGTCATCACATTCTCATAATGGGGAGCAAGCATTTTTAGCTAAGAATAAGGGCAAGAAGAAATATTAACCCGAACCTAGTGCTTCCAGACATGCATGTGGGAAGGACATAAAGGATGCTACAAAGCCTTTTAAGAAAGGTAAATGTCATTACTGTAAGAAGCCAAGTCATCACATCACAAAGTGCGTAAAGAGGCTTGCAAAGGAGAGAAAAAGGAATATGATATGGATGTTTAAAGTTCAACTGATGATGCAAGAAGAGATGAGAACATGATTGGCATTTTTAACTTCCAGTTATGATGACTCTTGGGAAGCGCACACTTTCAGTGTGAATGAGACGACAAAAAAATGGTACTTTGATAGCAGTACATCCAGCCATATTACTTCACGCAGAGCATTGTGTATGCGTTATCTAGCCCACTTGCTGGTAGGAGAGTCTCGTGTGCCAATAATTCTTCTTATTCAGTTAAAGGCATTAGAGAGATTAAGCTAACAGTCATGTATGGCTTCGATATCCACATCTAGGATGCTTTATTTGTTCTTGGGATAAATAACAATTTGCTTTCAATGTCCTCTTTCACAAAAAGAGGGATTTTGGTCATCTTTGAGGATGATAGATGTACTCTTCGTGACAAAGAGCGTGACTATGCATTCATGTTGATAGGCAGACTTTGTCGCTAGATGTTCCAGCTTGATGCCTATGCGAAGAAAGCACATTCAGCTTATATTGCTTCTACATCTACCTCTGCTATGAAGTATTTAGAGGTATGGCATGCCACATTCGGGCCAAAAACTAAAAATGGTTTGATGCCTCTCCTCGATTGGAGGCCCCTTCAACCTAAATCTGTGAGGACTGTATTGAAGGAAAAATGCATAGATTTTCTTTTCCAAAGGATGGTGGAATTTGGGGTGCAAGGCAATTGTAGGTCGTACACAATGATGTTTGCGTTCTGATATGCGAACACCATCTCTTGGAGATCATCTGTACCTTGTCACCTTTATAGATGACAAGGTGACAAGATAGTATTACTAAGTGGTCTCTTTAAAGCACTATGTTCAAACACTATGTTTCCTTGGTAGGAAATCAATTTCAAGAAGGTTACAAACCCTCCATTCAGATTGAAGGAGGGACTACATGTCCAAGGCTTTGACAATGTTTCTGGCTGAAAAGTGCATTCAAGATCAGTGCACAGTACAGTCCACTCCTCAGCATAATGGAGTGGCTGAATGCAAAAAACGTATCATGGAGATGGGGAGATGCATGCTTAAGGCAAGCTATCACACAAATTCTGGATGGAAGCAATCATGTGCTCAAATCACATTTTGAACAGGTGTCCAAATAAAGCACTCAACGTTATGACATCTTATGAAGCTTGGTATGACCACAAACCGGATGTGGGTTATTTTCGACATTTGGTTATGTAGCCTATGAACATGTGCCTCAAGAATTGCAAGGAAATCTTGATAATAAGGCAAAAAAGTGCAATTTTGTTGGCTACAACAGTGAAAGCAAGGGATATATGCTTTATAATCCCGTGACCAAGAAGCTACTTCCTGGTTGGGATGTTATTTTTGTAGAAAATGCAGATCTGCCCCTTGACAAAAATTAGGGTTCTTCCGATGCCTGTGATGGAGTGCTACCCATCGTGTCACTTTGACACGCCTATGGAAAATCAGAATCTGCAGACAGCATGATACTCGAGTGGTTGATGCCTCAGTTTAGTGTATGGCTGACCTAGTCACTCATCAAGGGATTGACGATGCAGGGGCACATGAGTGCAAGAAGTAAAGATACTCCAGTGGCCCAGCTCCAGAAGTATCGTTAGCAGAGGAAGAAGCAAGGAGGCAAAAATAGGAGGAGGAGGCAAGGGCAGCCTCATAATGGCAAGATATTATGCAAGAACGAGCTCAGTAAAGGACTGTGGGGATGGGGCAACAAAGTTTTATGATGCCTCTTATGGCACCCAGTTAGCCACCCCCTCCATTATGGCCATGAAGTCCTAGAGCCAACACCAGGATCAAGAAGAACAAAAGCAAAGGGATGACCAGCCAACTCTATGATGATTTACTTAATTTCAAAGACCTGACTGGTCAAACATCTTAGTGTTAGTAGCCCATGTCGAAGTAGATTGCCTCTTTACTCTCGTCTCTCAAAGGCAAGCAACATTGCGCCAACCCAATCTATGGGTCATCATTAGAACATAAGCAGTTACAGGAGTAGACACTTGTGCACACCAACCTTATGGAAGATCGATTCATGGAATTCCTGGTCCAAGGGGTCCATATTATGCACAAAATGTAGAAAAGGCAGCAAGAAGTCAATGCAAAAGGCTTGCCTAAGTTTAGCCTATGGCTGAACCAGTCACTCGGCATGTGATTTACGATGTAGTGTGAAAGTACATTAATACAAACAGTTCCTCATTGGCCACTCTGCACTCTTGAGGAGAGCAAGTTTTCTACACCTCTTCCACTTTGTACA
Organism: Dipteris shenzhenensis; assembly: GCF_047967505.1. Classification (NCBI taxonomy): domain Eukaryota; kingdom Viridiplantae; phylum Streptophyta; class Polypodiopsida; order Gleicheniales; family Dipteridaceae; genus Dipteris; species Dipteris shenzhenensis. Next base: position 40,553,071 of record NC_141622.1, on the reverse strand, counting down.
TGGAAAGCCACTAGAGATGCTAAGGATCCCCTTAGTTGTGAATCAGCTTGGGTCAGCAAGATACTTGAGGTGGATGAGCCTGATTGTTTTGAGGATGCATATGACAATGTGCATTCAATGCAAGCAGAGTTGGAGTCCATTCAAAATAACCACACTTGGGAGCTACTGGATCTACCAGGCAATAAGAAAGCAATTGGAAAAATGTAACATCTAATTCAATAGCTATAACCTCAAAAAGAGAACTCTAGGGAAATCTTACAAAGATTCCTTTTTTTCATGTGAATTTTACATTTTTTTGAGAAAGATAGCCATTTTGCACAGTGACTTTTGGGGGAAAAAAACATGCTTTTTGGAAATTTTGTTGACAAACATTTTTTGGCATGAAAACCTTACCTTAGAATACCAAAGTTGCATAAATTACAAAAATTTATCAAAAGCATTACAAGGCTATGTAGCCAATGCAAATAAAAGAGCCATGGCATAGCACATTTCAAAATCCTAACAAGCTAGAAATTACATTGCTTCACAAACATACATGCCATTGATCCTACAAAGAACAGCACTCATCCTGTGATCCTACACCTTCAAAGCACCAAAACCAAAGCTTTGTGGGGTAGAAGTTGTAGAGCTTTCCTCCTCCAAGCTATCCACGAGAACATTGTCTAAGTCAACTTGGGCAAGTTGAGCACCACCCTCTTTTTTGCATGGTGTGTCTTGGCTTCCATTTGTACACCTCATGCAATCAATCTTTTGGGATATTATTTATTGTGTCCCCTTTGGCAATTGCCCTGCTTGTGTTTATACCAAAATATATACCTTGTCCAATTGCGGTGTAACAACTTGGACAATTCTTTGTCGCCCTCTACCTTTTTTGGCCACGCTTCCTAGTTACTACCATTTTTGGGTTATATCTCTGAAAGCATGCATGCACTGGGTGAAAACCAATGCACCTCTATGGACTTAACCTTTGATCCTTCCTTTTAGATTTTCACAACTTTAGCAATCCAAAAAGGAAATCCACTAGGATCATCTGTTGCTAACACAACAATCATCATACCCACTTCTAAGTCATCGATGCTACTACTCCATATTTCTTGAACACTTTTTCTGGCTTTTCTGGGCTTTCTTGCTCCAATGTATATTTCTATGGTGCAATTTACACCATTCTCAAAGTCCATTAATGTCGCACATCACCCTTGTTTTCATAAATAAGTGTGGTTGAATTACAATACTATCAAAATATGCAACTTTTTACAAACATCTCATATTCATGTTTAAACGTGTTCAGCTTTTGCAAAACAGTTTGGCACAAAGATTCTTTACATCAATGAGTTCATGTTGAAAGGTAGAAGAATGCTTCTCACCTATCCACTATGCTCTCCCTATGATTTATAATGTCTCAATGATGCTTCTATGAAAGTATAAGCATGCTTCTTGCCTATCCACTATGCTCCCTCTATGATGTATAATGCCTTAGTGATGATTGGATATAACTTTTGCAAGTGCTACAACATGACCAAAGAGCGTCTCATCAAAGTTTCACAAACTCCAAAGACCTTGATGTAGATGTAGTCACCAACAATTATTCATAATTTAGGAAGCACTTAACAACTTCTTGTTAGGAGCAACAAGATATTAGAGCAACAAGGCAAGAAGCAAAATGCGTAAAATACACAATTCAGGAAGCGTACAGAATGGAAGAGAAAGTGAAATAATGATATATGTGGTTCACCTAGCGTGGGCTATATGGATGATTTTTGCAAGTTAATTTCATTAAGAAGTAAACTTTGATATTGGCATTGAAAGTTTGTATGCCCTAATAAAAATAAATGTTTGAAGCATTCAAAACTTTTATGCAAAAAAAAATAAAGTTGCACCAAGATTTACTTTTTTTCCTTTAGTCAACAAAAAAAATTTGAAAGGAGGAGAAAATAGTTCATCTAGTCTACTTACCCTTGTAGACCTTCTAAGTGAACCTGGAGGAATTTGAGGTTGTTGTTGTCATTGCACATTCTCATTTTCTACATCCTTTCGACTTTCATCTTAGTGATCTTTATACATAAACGGTTTCCTTGAATACAACATCTTTGCTACTAATGATTTTCTTATTTTTACAATCCCACAGGCGATAATCAAACTCATTACATATCTAATGAAGATGCACTTCTTGGATTTTGCCTCAAGCCTTGTTCTCAATTCCTTATCGACATGGACAAATGCTTATTAACCAAAAACCTTCAAGAAATAATAGTTAATCTTTTTACCTATCCATGCCTATTCTGGAATGCCACCATCCAAGAAACTTTAAGGCAATATCTTTATCAAAGTAAATAGTTGTATTCCCTAGTTTAGCCCTAAGCTATAAGGTGCAACCCTGCGTGTAGTCTCATGCTCCTTGCACGCTCCATGATTGTTCCGTTCATCCTCTCTGACATAGGATTTTCTTGTGGCATTCTTGGATTTATGTTCTCTCTACGAATTCCATTGTGTGAATAGTAACTATCAAACTCTTTGATGTTTTCCATAAACACAGTTCTTACAAAACTCCGAATCAACTTGCTTCAAACCTAGCAATAGCTTTCTTGAGTGAAGAATCTGCATTCCCTTCTCACTCATGTGTCCAAGCCTATGATGCCATAGAGTTGTATCTGCTCCTCTAGAAGCTAAAGAAATAGAGGAGTAAGCATTACCGGCACAGAAATACAAAGTACCTACCTTGGGTCCTTTTGCTATTACCATTAACCCTTTAGCGGCCTTTCACAAATTTCCTGCAAATGTGGTTGTGTAGCGTTCATCATCCATTTGTATCCAATTGTCCTGTTGAAATTAAGTTTCTTTTTAAATCAAGAACATGCCTTACCTCCTTCAGCAATAAACATTAGTTTCCATTCTGTAATTTTATCAACACCTTGCCCTCTCCAAAAACCTTTAATGCTTCATCATCACCTAAATGAACATCTCCAAAATCACCTTGAACATAGTCTTGAAAATATTTCCTATGAGGTGTAGCATGAAATGAAGCCTTGGAGTAGCCATGCATGGTATCCAATCAAAGAATTAAGGCATTTTGCAACATAGTACCTGCTACATTTGCTTCCTATGTATTGCCTTGTTGTCCATTTCCTTTTTCTTTTCCAACCAACAGTCTTCCTTCAGGTGTCCTTTCTTCTCACAATGCCAGCACTCTAGGTTCCCTGTGGATTTGGATCTGCCTCTTCTTGACTTGTTGTGATGTCCTGGGCTCTTTCCTCTCACCCTTTGTCTTCCCCTGTTCTCAAGAGTCAAAGCATTACCTGATGTTTCACTTGTGCTTTTCTATTGCATTTCCTTGTCGCTAATCTAAACACCACCAACATCATCACACTTTAAAATGTTTGACCCAAAAACAGAGTTACTCACAGCCATGATCAAGCCATCCCAACTTTCTGGCAATGAGCACAAAAATAGGAGAACTCAAACCTCATCATCAAATTTTACTCATATAGACCTTAGCTGGCTTGTATTTGTATTGAAATGAATCAAATGATCAGCTATAGACCCACCTTCTGACATCTTTAGATTGAATAGGCGCTTCATAAGAAATACCTTGTTAGAAGTTGATGGCATGCTCACCAAGTCCTTTGTTGTCTTCTATTGAAAGCCATTGATGCTCCCAAACACACTCGTATAATTGCTAGCACCTTTCTTTCAAGAACCTGCTAGTTTTCATTTGACATACTCAAAGGCTTCTTCTCTATCCTGCCTAATGGCAAGAAAAGGTCATTCTGGTACAGATAATCCTCAATTTTCATCTTCCAATGTTGGTAGTTCTTGCCATTGAACTTCTTAATTTTTAACTTGCCTTCTTCCATCATTGCTCCCACTTGAACCAAGAACCTCCTTCTAAATGAGTCGATAGATGTTGCTCAAACAAACGCTCTAATATTAATTGTTAGGAACAACACGATAACGGAGCAACAATGAGAGAGGTGGAATGTGTAAAATCCACAATATAGGAAGCACACGTAATGGAAGAGAAAGAGAGACACCAAGATACATGGTTCACCTAGTGTGGCTACATCCATGGAGAAATAGCCAGTCCTACATTTTTTTTATCGAGCCAATGAGAAGATACAAGATTCAAGCAATATATCCACTCCTCTCCTGCTATGTGAGACACACCCTTATCTTACAATTTTTGACCACACAACTCATGCACCAATTCTCATGCATTTTTGGCTTCGAGGGTGCTACCCACGAATCCTCACCAAGGAGGGCCCAATGCACGTCTCTAGCCCCCCTTGGAACCCCTTGACGACAATCCTAGGGGGTGTTAGCCCCTACCCCCCCTTCATGGAATGGTTATAAACACACATGGGTTCAAATCATAGCAAAAAAAAAGCCTTTGAAAAGAGATCGGGCTCCACATACAACACTTTTTGTCCTTCATTTATGGCTATTTCAAAGTAATGGATTTTTTGTTTCCTTTACCAATCTTTAAGGACAAGATCAAGGTAGTAAAAAGAGTATGGCAAAGCCTAGACTATGGGGTATTTTGTTGAGTATTTTTCCAGCCATCCTATAACTTTTAGCATTACTTGTGATTACCAAGATGTTATTAATGTGTCCAAGATCATCAACTTCTTTATTGGCTCTTGAGAAATATATTCGCCTATATTACTAGGTTCACACTTTTCAATAGACCTTTTCCAAACCTCCTATAATTTTTAGCATATCTGTTATTGTTCAATAGACTTGCCAAAATCCTAGCCTTGGAAAGTGATGACCATTATTAATTACTGGATGCTTAGAAGCATTCTACCATTCATCACTCACAATAGTGCAGGTTGTCTTCTTAATGCCATCATAAACAACTTGATGCATCTATACTAGTTTCATGTAGGCTAGTTTCATAAAGAGCTTGATGCATCTACACAAATTTCATCTTGTCATACTAAATGTCCAACCTCTCATTGAAAACAACATATGATAGGATGGCATCGAAATCTAGGGATACCTTTGGAAATAGAAGCCATTGCCTTTTTCTAATGGGACTCTTAGCCCATGTGTCATATGGCATTATTGAAGATATCTTGTGTGGCGTTTCCATGATATTATGATTTAAAGGCTTCTTTCTAGCTTGTCGATTGGCTCATGTATGCAAACGAGTCACTATAATGTATTCAATGGGCATGGCAGTTATGGAATCAATAGTGCTACAATTTTGTATTTATTTCTTAAATTGAATATATTGTATAAGACGTGCTTTAATCCAAAGAGACTTATCTTTAAAGATATGACGATGCTTGTTCCTAAGCAAGGCGCTTGTAAACCCTGTGATAGTGTAGTTAACATGAGATCATTGTGTGTGTGGAGCAAATGCTCCACCAGCACCCTTCATTGAAATGAGCCAAACGAATTGTTTGCCAGGTAGTTGGATCCGTAGACGTAGTATGTGGAGCGTAGGTAGAGAATTTTGAATCGATCATTGCTTTGCCTACCAACCTGCATTAGTTTCACCAGGCGTTCAACGATTCCTCATCCTTCTCTACTCTGTACGCCTGCTCGCCACAACTAATGCTTCATTGAGCTGCATTTTCGCTTCTTGCCAGTTTCGTATATGCTCGTAGCCGCCTAGCGCAAGCCCTTGGTACCAAAAATGGTGAATGTGGAAATGGCAGTAAGAAAAATCCATTTGCTAAGGTAGAAAGGGCACTTTTAGGCTGCCATTTCTACCTAGATTTGTAGTAGTGAGTGGGGCAAAACAAGGCTTGGTGTGGCCCTATTTAGCCCCACTAATGTTGTTTTAAGCTTTTGTTAATCATTGCTATATAGCGACATTTACCAGTGTCACTATATAGCGATGTTTACCAGTGTTGCTATACAGTGACACTTATATAGTGATCATTCTTTTTCGATGCTAATAGCAACGTAAATACCGACCTTTACACACATCAAAAGAAAACTTTTTAGTGTAAAAAAGGTCAGTATTTCCATCGGAAAATGGCATGTGCCTTGTAGTGAAAGCAAAGCAAGAGAGAAGGAACAAAGCAAGGCAAAGAAGCACAGCAACATAGAAATAAGAAAGGAAGACAAGGCAAGGGAGCAAAGCAAAAGAGAAACAACAAATCAAAACAATAGTATTCTTCTTGTTGCTTGTTTCTTTCATGAATGCTAGAAACTTGAGAGAAACATGTCTAAAAGCTTAGCAAAGAAACCAAAAACAAAATGTAGCACTTAGAAAACAAAATAGGTGAACAAATATGGAGAGATGAGAGGAGAAGAGTGGAGATGAGGAGAGAGGGCACAACTATAGAGCACACCACAAATGACTAACTATACATTTGATTTAGTTGAAAATATACAAACCCCTTTAGGTGACTTAATCTTAAAATTATATTTGATGAATCTAATAGGATAGAATAGCCAAAATAATTGCTAGAAAAGATATGGACATACTTGCAAAATAATGCCTAGAGAGAGATAAACTACAAGTATTGAGATAAAGACTGAGATTGTATACTTTTTGTAGTGACATACGGTTTGTGAGAGGCATGACACCAACTAGTGTAATGGCATTGGTTTCATAGAACCATGGTTTGGTCTTACAATGGTCATGTAGCATTGGTAGCTACACATACTTCTAAATCTCCCTCAGATTCTTGAAGCACTATTATACCATTAATAGAATTTTCCAAGTTCTATGATGGCTTAAAGAACTTCTTCCACTCTCAATCCTTGGTGCCTTCCAATTTAACTTGGCACATTCACCTTATATGCGTGTGCGTGCATGTGTGTGTGTGTGTGTGTGTGTGTGTGTGTGTGTACCCACCTTTGCCCCAATAGGATACAACACACTAGGTGAGACAGTAGGTCATCACCTAGTGTAATGACCTACTGTCTACCCGAAAAGGACTGGTAATGTTTTAGAAGTGTCAAATAAACAGTGGAAAAAGAGTAAGAGAGGTGCTTGAGTAAGACATATGATTTTGGAGCAATGGGAGCTGCTGGTTTTGCAAGTAACCATGGTAAAAAAGAGTTTATATGATAGCCATAACTGGAATGGAGTGGGCTAATCTGGGAATTGTTTGGGGTGAAAGACTTTTTAGAAAGAAGAAAAAATATAAATAAAGAGAGAACTGCTCTGCAAGCAATGAAGTGATAAAAAAGCAACGCCATGATGACTTAAATGTAATAAGTGCAACCATCCAAAGATGCTTGGGATGAGGGATTCAAACAAAGTTACAAGGGCCTTTCTTTTGTGTGCTTGCAATGCAATGTTCAAACAAAGTCCATGCTTTTTTATACCCTATGATCAATTTCTTTCATCCATAAATATAATAGTTTTGATAGATACAATCCAAAAACTATAGCCACATAGTGTTTCCTATCAAACGCTAAAAACATCCCAAAATTATGTGCACTGTCACTTCAAAGGCATATTTAGCATAACTTAAAAAGCTCCATGATATCAAGCTAGGTTGTCATGGATGTTAGATACACCTTTGAAGATGTCAATAGCTAGGAGAACTCTATTGATGTGAGGCATGGCTAGTGAATCATCATGATTCCATATTTTGTCCCAACACAGGAGGGATCAATATGCTTTGCATAGGAGTGATCAGTCCTCTTGAAGATGTATCATTTTTGGTGTGGCAATCGCTCAGGGAACTTTTTGTCAATAATTTTAGTACGCGATTGGTGATTTACGACATCCTGATAGCATAGGTCATGACCATCTCTTTTTGAGAATCTAGATAACATTGACTCGGGGAACTTTTTGTCAATCAATTAGTCACACAATTATTACTCATTACCATCATAGAACTTTGCAGAACGATTCCAAGTTTCTACATGAATCAATGGCTCACAGAGAACGATTCACTCCACCAATATAGGATTGTTTTGATGTTGTGCTTCTATGCACGGTGCTATACACAATTAAAGGGGGCTAGAATGAGTGCCAAAGGGCTTCCCTTGTGTGTGGTGCCACACACATTTAAAGGGCTGGTATATGCTACACTATAGTTGTGGCCAATTTTCATGGTTTGTACCCAAATGAAGTTGCGAGTTTTGTGAGTAGGCCTCAATCCAATGCAATGGGCATTGACATGCATTGAGACGAGGCACAAGTCCTCACTTGCCTTACCGTGGAAGTAGAACATGATACCATCACCTGTAATGAAACATGGGATGTAACCAATGGAAGAATAGCCATAGTAGTTGGCTTTGGAGTTTGTAAAAACACCGACCAATTGATAGCAAAAGAATAGTCTAAAAATAAACGTAAAAGTCCAATAAATAACGAATGATAAAGATTGATGGAAAATAAGACACATTAAGAGAGTAGAGGTATCGTACTCATCTAAAAGGTCTGGAATTTATGGGAGTCGTTGATGAAGCAAGCAAAATTGAGGCTTTTGAGACATTATGCTTGGGGCACTAGCTAAGGCATTTGTGGTAGCAACGCTTATGAGCAAGGTGGTTTGCAAAAATCTCATACCTACCCTTCAATGGTGTGCGACACCGCACACAGTTGAAGGGGCTCCTAAACAAATATAAGTGCTAGTCTTGGCTACGTGTTAGGCACATTTAAGGCCCGTGAGAAAAACTTCATGAAGATGCTATAAGTCTAATATAACATGGTGAGGAACAACATGTGCCACAAACAACATCAACAAGTTGAAGTAATGAAGCAAAATGTTGAAGCAGCAATGCCAAAGCCAGTGTAAAAGTTCAAAAACTTTGTGCCCGTCTCATTGCAATAGAGGATCACACCGCAAAGAAGGTAAAAAGGATCAAGAAGAAGGCCAAGAGGGCCGGCAAGCAGAGGGATGGCAGCATGTGCAGGATGAGTAGGACCACGAAGCCCACCTATAAAGGACTTGGAAGAGGCAGATAAGAAATGCTGATTGAGGTGGTTCTCAACAATGTGCTAGCAGCCCGCTAAATACAGAAGACGGTAGGAAGACCCCGAAAGACACAAGGCCATGGTCGTGAAGAAAAGTTGGAATCCGACCAACCCGTCAACTGTGTGCGGCACCGCACACAATTGAAGGCGCATAACCATGCATCTAAGTTTTATTATATGGTGAGGGATTCCATTGTGTACGGCGCTGCACACGGTGAGGTTAAGTGGAGGGGTCAGTTGAGGGAGACGGTTGTCATTGCAAGCTTTGCAGAAATATGTTGTTTATAATTTATCTTCGCTTGACATAGATTATTGCCTTACTCTCTACGATACTAACTGTAGTCCATGAATGTTTTTGAAACGAAAACAGGACACAAATTAAAGGAGTCAAGAAGCCAAAAAAGGCCTTAATGACTTAAGTGTACTATGTGCAACTGCCCAAAGTTGCAGGGGAAAGGACATGTGTGTGGAAGACAAGACAACAACCCCTTTTGCATGGTAAAGGATAGAAAAAGAACATTAACATTATAGAATTACGGAAGAGTTTGAGTATGTAGGTAAAGCACCTACGAAATTGCATAAAAAGTATATAAGAGCTTTGATAAGAAATGACAATAATTTTTTTGCAAAAAACATTTTTGGAAAAAAAAATGGACCTTGGTGAAGTCCTGATAAGCATCTCTTTTATTGAAGGGGAGAGTCTGCAAACCTACCACCATCCAACAAGAAAACATGGTAAGAACTAGCTTAACTTTAATTGGGAAGACATGTGTCATAAACACCCCTCCCTTGTTATTAGGGTCACAATAAATAGTGGCTTAAACATAGACTTAAACAGCTCGATGTAGACTTTAAAGGTGTAAGAAAAGGGGCCTAGAGAGAATTTTAAAAAAGAAAAAAGGATTAAGATGCGAGGAGAGAGAGAGAGAGAGAGAGAGAGAGAGAGAGAGAGAGAGAGAGAGAGAGAGAGATTTAAGAAAGAAATTGAAAAAAACATAGGAGGAATCATGAAAAATTAGCGAGTGTTTGTGAGATAGAAGATTAAGGAATTAGAAAAAATAGGAAAAGGTAAAATTAAGGAATTAACACATGAAATGGTTTGATATTATTTTTAAAAATATTTGATATTGTTTTCAAAAACATTTTCACGTCCAGATTCTTAGAAAAAGATGCTATTATCTATAAAAATATAAAATACTATCATCTAGCTTTTAAAGGTCGCACATGCTATCAATAAAAAGTAATCAAATAATTTTACCTTTAAAAATAACAAAATAATGCTATTTGTATCCATGTGTGGGTTGACATAGGGAGGCATAAGTGATCCACACAACTAACATCGATAATTTTTGAAATAGAATAGGAAACAATTAACAACATAATATTAAAGATATTTATCCTTTTTACCAACCAACTCCATAGTTTATAGTAATATTATCACAAACTCCAAGCATCTCCTTTGCATAACAAGCTCCAAGCACATCTTTTACATCACAAGCTCTAAGCATCTCTTTTGCATCACTAGCTCCAAGCATCTCCTTTATGTCCACAATGCCCCTGAAACCTTTCATCGCCTCTTCAACAACTTTCACACGTAGGCTAGCATTAAGGACTTGAGCTAGCCTCAATTAAGTTTTCAAAGGGTGTGAAGTATCAATATCATTGACATCCACTAGTACCACCACATCCTCCATGAAGTACATAAACAAGAGCAAAAATTAATTTCTTATAAGAAATAAAGTAATATCACAAGCATTGCATACTAGAATGTTTTATGGGAAGAATTTATGCAGATTTGGGAGCCTAATTCTCCTCTTTCAAGCACCACCACCTATTGCTAGTGTCTATAGGCTAAGATTTCTTTTTCTATCCTTGAACCCCAAGGGTGGTTGCTTGAGCCTTTACACTTATTGTGTCATCTTCTCCGGTTCCATCTCCAAGGATGCTTGAATTTGGGAATGTATAGACCATTCCCTCTACTCTAGGTTAAGAGTGACTCTTGAAATCCCTCTTACTCCAAGTCCAACACAATTGCTTTGTCATGGAGATTCCTATTCTCCAACTATGAAGATATCCTATGGACTACTCACTGTAACAATTGTACTACTCCCCAAATTCGCTTAATTTTACAATAGTACTACTCATTGTAGCAGTAGTACTAATCCCAAAATTTAATAATTATTTTGCTTGAGCACTATGCAATTCACTTGTTGACAAATCCATTGTCTGAGCATGGACCAAGCAATATAGCATTCCCATCCCCATTAAATCAAACATAATCATGCTTTTTATGAAATGGACGGTCTCATGTGTGGAAGGTTCTATAGAATACAAGTTGCTTCAATATGCTTCCTTCCTTCCAAATAAATCTTGTAGTAGACACTTTCATCAAATTTGTGTGCTTGCAGATTGAGCCCCCAACGACAAGTTCAAATGACACTTCTTTGATATGTCTTCACATGGGACCTTGAGTAGATAGAAATAGCAGATAGACTATTGAGGGTCCTAATAATGTTACAAAGTGGAGGAAATAGAAGATAAGAATGGGTGAGGTGAGGCTTAGATGCAAGAAAAATAAGGCAAGCAATCTCTATCAAGGTTCAAGAATAAGGAGGAGAAAGCAAGCATGGGAAAAGAAGAGGGGACGTAGGAGGGAGCAGTTAGCTGGAGAATCATGCAAAAGGAAGAAGGATGATGTAGAAGGGAGGAGGAAGGAGTGCACATTAGAAGAATGGAGGAGTATAAGGAGTACATATGTGGTAGGAGGTGGGGGAAGGGAGAAGGTGGATGTGTGTGGGAGAAAGAGGAGGAGCAAGAGGAGGAGGCATTTGGGAGACAGTAGGAGGAGGATAGTGGAAAAAAGAGTGAGAGAAAGGGGGGAGAGAGGGAGGGAGTATTGGAGGAAGGGAGGGAAAATTGAGGAGAGAGGGAGGGAGGGAGGGAGGGAGGGAGAGAACAATTCAATTCTTGAAATTTAAAATTTTGAATTTGGGTGTAGACCCCTCCCATGGTGTTGTGTAAAGGTCACAATGGTGGATCCAATTGTGGGCTTAACTCACTTGGATAGGAGGTCTAGCCTCCTTGGGACCCCACCAAGGGGCTTTCTTAGACCATATATCATTCCTAATCTACCCCTTACAAGACTCCGATTCTCCCCTAAATTTCACCCCTCAAGGTTAGGGATAGGGTTGTCCCATGCCCCTTTATAGTTCTCTCTAGAGTAGTGCAATTTATACAATTCATAACACAAGCTTCCATAGCTATATTTGAAACTCTCAAGTTTCATATTGCACTAAAATTTTAAAAACTTTAGTGACACTACCAATAGTCTGGTCTATAAATCTTTCCCAACAAGAAACATATGATCATGCCAAAGAAATGCTTGGGGATACCATTGTAAAAGTGGCACAATGAATTGGAATAGTCAAAAGCAACCTCGTTTTAGTCATTTGAGATCAATGGTTTCAATAATGTTTTGTTGGATTTTAAAATATGTAGAGTTGCCATGGTTAAATTGTACTAAATAAGAGAAAGATGGTAAAAACAAACCCCATCTTTCTACTTAATGAGAGAAAGATGGTAAAAACAAATGTGAAACATCATGCTACGTTTTGCCCTTGATCAAATACTTATCTCTAAGAATAGTGCTTGAATTATACTGATTCTCAAATAATCTACATATTTACCTTATGGATTATCACTAAATGATATTTTAATCCTTCAAACACAAAATAGCTATCTTTAAGAAAGCTTTTTATAGCAAACAAATTTTTGTAGTATGCCACATTGACCTTCCATGTTGTCTACAAACCTTTCTAAGACAATGATCATATGTTTGTTAACAATCAATGCTTGACATGTGAGTTTCCATCAACGAGCAACAATTGACAAGTCATTGATTCAAACTCCCTACCGCAAATCTAGCCATGTCCTCGAATAGGGTTTGATCAACAACTATTGACACATCATTGTGCTAAATTCAATGGATAACTATTAACACATTACGTATTCATCATGTTCGATGAACATCATTCAAGTGAAAAGGCATCCACCAAGGCTTCATCGAACAAATGTCACGCCTATGCATAAGATTCTCAAAAAAGAATAGCATACTCAAAAGAGTATAGGCTATAAGAAAGTCGCAAGTGTTTTTGTTTGCTTAATGGGGCAAGCACACTTGCAAAAGTGTAACATGATAATAAATGTCATGAGCATTGCAATAATCATCACAATTTGATAATCCTCACCAAGTGTAACATGATAATAAATGTCATGAGCATTGCAATAATCATCACAATTTGATAATCCTCACCAAGTGTAACATGATAATAAATGTCATGAGCATTGCAATAATCATCACAATTTGATAATCCTCACCACAAAAGGGTATCATATATCTAGGCATTTACCACATTCAATTAAACATTCTCACCAACATGAGTTTTATTGTGCTACAAGCACCTTATTCCTATTAGATTTTTTAAGTTGAAGATATACACAATCAATAAATGACTACAAAGTGGTTACATAAACTAACCTTTGAAATTTAAGCAAGGTGCCTAATTTATATAAGCAATCCGAGGGTAAACATATTAAGATACTTAAAATGTAGGATCAAACCCATATGCATTGAATCGAGTCAACAACCATTGAGAAGAGCTATAAAATGAAAATAATAAGAAATGAGTCATCTATAAGCAAGCTCAAAAAATGTAAGCAAATTGGATGATTAAGAGGGGCAAAAAGAAAGTAATCAAACCATATATACTATAAACAATTATAAACCATCAAGACCTATTCTCACTACGAGTAAGGTTATGTTAGTGATCTTAACATAACCAATTCAATTAAGTTAAAGTTAACCTTAACAAGGGAATTGCATTCCCATTGGTAACCCATTATGTTATGCACTAAGTGGTGCTAACAAAAAATTTAGAGGTATTTTTCATACAAAATGGTTTATCTCATCAATCCAAAGTCAATCCTTTAAAGTTAAGGTCACAATGGATTCTTCTTTTCAAGGCCTTTCAAACGAATATCCGTGTTGTATAGTCTTGACCATGAAAATTTCTTAACAAAAATCTTGCTTAAAGTCGCATTCCCATTGCTCACCCTTAAGTTAACCATTAAATTTTTACATTCCAACTCCTTTCTTCATAAAAGTCCTTAAAGTACCTACCTTGAAGGGGTTAAATTTACAAGGATTTTTAAGGGCCATTAAGAGATTAAACTTAACTAGACTCTCTAAGTGCTAATGGGAATGCACAATTATGTGAAGATGCCATTAAGAGCCTTAACTAGTGCTCCCTAACTAGTAGTGGAAATAGACCCCAAGAGGGGCAAAAAGTAGTCAAACATACCCTGAGAAGGGCAAAAAGAGAGGTCCTTTAATTATGAGAGAAGTGAAAAAATTTAAGCAATCTCATAGACAACTCAATATACATATTTAAACAAGGTGGCGATACCACTCTGGCCCTGCTTAAAACCATCGCCTTCATCACTCACCATCTACTACTGTTGCTCCTGTTGCTCTTCTACTACTTGTGCTGTGCAAAGCTAAGGGGATATGTACTAAGTACTTCCAATAAAGAAACGTGCTAAAACACCACTCTAGCCCTGCTTAAAACCATCGCCTTCATCACTCACCATCTACTACTGTTGCTCCTACTGCTCTTCTACTGCTTGCTGTGCAAAGCTAAGGGGATATGTACTAAGTACTTCCAATAAAGAAACGTGCTAAAATAAATTTAGTAAGACCTAAGTCAAACATTCCTATTTGGGTCAAACAAATTTAGTAAGATTTGGATTAGTTCCTATTTGGGTCAAACATTCCTAGCTACATCATTAACATAAGACCTAACCCTAGTTCCCACTAACCTGATCAACTTGACCAACTGCTCACAAACCCCCACTTTCCCAACCCACCTCCCAAAAACCCACTCATCCCTAAGACCCTTTGCAAGGCCAATAAGCAATACCAATCTAGAAATTAAGTCAAACTAACATAACAAAATAAATTAGGAATAATTCTCTTTAATTTTAAAAATCAAGAATTCTCTTTTTGCTGAAATTTCAATTCAATTATTTCTTTAAATCTCGTTCATTAACTTCCTATCATGAATTCAATTGACAATCAATTTTACCATAAGCCCTTGGCATAGTGTTGCAATTTCTCTTGTCACTGCCTTATCGTTTCACTTTTCTTAAAAAAGTGTCCCACACCATTTCTCGCCATGTGGCCCCTTACTATTTTGGTTCTCTCTCTCTCACAAAGTTTGCAAATCATTCGAACTTTCTTATAGGCGGGCTTCCATCACAAGTGTTGCAAATTAATCATTCATTCATCTTGACAATTGTTTTCCTTTGACAGAAGGAATTGAAGGCAGTGCTCACGAGTACTTGTACTCACTTGTTTTGGACGTATTTCTTGTCACCACACTTACCCATACAATTTCGCCACTGCCAAATTTTATTTTCAGAGAATAGCGAGAAAAAGCAATGTGGTTCAAGCCATTAACAAGAGAGACAGTGAGCAAAAGCGGGAGAGCGATGCGGTTCAAGTCTTCAACTTTGCAAAGCACGACAGAGAGGGTAATAGAAACCTCGAGACGAGGGCGAATGTGACAGGACTCTTGTTGCCACACATAAATGCAGCAGCCTCAATGTCAAGGTCAAGTGAGTCAAGAGTTTTATCGATTTCTCATTGGGAAATCTGCTTTTCTCTCGCATGACATGCTTTCAAGATACAAGCCCCACGTAAACCCTGGGAGAGTCCAACATCCACATCACAAAATCTTATAAACGCTCTTTTTCATGAACACTAGGTCCCAGAAAACCTCTTTTACATGCTCAAGTCTCCACCCTCAACTCTCTGGATGGTTCTGTGCATAGCAGAATCGGCACCAAAGATGAAGCCCCCAAAATAGATACCTAGGTACATCTGGCCTTTCATGACCAACTGTTTGTTCGACTTTATCAATGTCATTTTAATTATGCTACGATTAGGGGCAATTTTATTTCTTTGAAGACCTCATCGTCTTCCTATTTCCTCTCTTCAGACTAGCAGGTGCCACCCCAGGCAACCACCTTGCAGACGTCTTTTGGCAGTTTCTCACTCTGCAAATGCTAAGATCATTATACCCTTGAGCTTCATACATCTACAGCTGGTTCTCAGACCTAGCTTCCAGGACCTGAAGTTAAAATTTTTGGTATAGCAAAGACAGATG
This sequence comes from Dipteris shenzhenensis, assembly GCF_047967505.1. NCBI lineage: Eukaryota > Viridiplantae > Streptophyta > Polypodiopsida > Gleicheniales > Dipteridaceae > Dipteris > Dipteris shenzhenensis. Next base: position 40,536,955 of record NC_141622.1, on the reverse strand, counting down.
AAAATAGTCTATTTTTCATGTTTTGTTGACTGTTCAATGACAAAGGATTCGTGTATTTCCCTTCCGCTTCTCTACAAACATCCACTTCAAGATTGTTGGAATGATTCGTGAAAGAATTGTCCCTAGACATAGAAACTTGGTCTGGATCCACTTGTCCATTGGCACCTTTCTGATCTTCAGTATTTGGATTTCTCAGACAAAGAATCTTCTGTAAGATATCACAAATGATTTAGCAAAGACACGTTCTAAGCTTACACTTTATCAAAGCGCATTTCGATTGCCAATCAGAAAATGAAGAATATGATTCTAATTGTTACCATTTCGATGATACCTTAGACACGCTGGCATCCCCTTCAAAAGATATGAATCGTCCTTTCTTCTCAGATGTGATTCTATCAAAAGAATGTTCCCTCCGCTTGTACTTACCATGTGCAGGTGGATCACTATGGCACACCGGTTGAGACTTAGACACAATAAGCTGCAGTATCAGATTGGCGTGAATTACCAATCAGCAGCCTGTCCGCTACATTAATTGCTATTTTATATTTTTCAAACCCCAAAAGGGAAAACTGGACTAGCTTACTTGAATTCTTCTATCCGTTACACCTTTATTCAGAGGCTTGGGCTGTGTAAATGAATTAGTCTTGCCCAAATGGTTTTTTCCTGTCTGCGCTTTCAGACTGTTCATCTGGGCTTCACAAATCTTCAGTCAGTACACAACATAACTGTGTATTGCAAGGTGAGAGATACAACTAAAAAAGTGCTTCATTAAAAAAAGTGCTTCAGTGGTCAATGGTGTTTACAAGCAACATTTCCCGATGTGTTGTGTGTCACTTGCAAACTCAAAACATTTCCTATGCTTCACTAGAAAGCATATCTTGACATTGATTATAAGCATATATTAAGTACCTTAGCAGGTGCATGATTTGCTTCCTTGTTCCAGTTTTGATAAGTCCTGCTTCTTAACTGATAATGTGTTGAATTACCCTGCGATACAATCAGAGACTGAAGATTCTAAAGAACAGATTAGCAGTGCGAAAAGAGGTTAACAAGACACTATGAAAGTACTGTCAAGGTGACATACCTTTTTGGCCACAGAATTTCCATTAAGTTTGCCTTCACTCATTTTGTTACTCGTGTTCTGAGACTTTTGCTTCTCACCAACATTCCCTTCAAAACCAAGTTTGTTCTTCTTGGCCATCTTGGTTTGTCCGCATACATCCCTCTCTACATGGCATTCAGTAGGCTGTCAAAAACCCCAGGAACAAATGTTGAGAGTGGATTCAAGACTTTTGTACCTGGCAGTTTACAATGCTAAATCTGAAACTCTGCAGAATGCTATGAGTATTTGATAATAAAAGCCCACCATCAATGTAGCTGTTTAGACATGCCTTGATATGTGCTTGATTAATAACAGTAGCAACCGCATCCAGCTCAGCAGTCAAGTTACGAGTGGTTCCATCTTTTGCAGAATTGTGATTGGTTTTCTCTGGTTTCTGCCCTCACAGCAATGCATGAAATCTGTGAGTAATATTAATGGTTGTTCGCTGTCATAAGATCAGATGCATTAAAGTCAATGAAAATGACAGCGAAGACATATTACTGTCTTGAAAAGAGCTATTATTCACCAGCATGTTTGAGGGGGGAAAAAAGGCATTCAAAAATTTGTAATAAGGCACCTGCTAAAGCAACATTTTTAGAAAAAATTAGGCCATACAAATTTTCAGAATCCAAGAAGAAGCAATCCTTCATTACAGTTTTGCAAATTATTTGTTAACACCTAATGTTGTAATGAGCTGTTTGAGAGCATCATAATTCGTTACACCTGAAGTTATCAAGAGCTGTTTAAGAGCATCATGCATACTAAAAGTACACTGTCCTAGGCTTTCACTGAGTTCATCAATTTGGAAGGTGCATTGCACCTTGGTCTTGTATCTCCATTTTCAAGAATAAAGTGAGCCTGGATAAGGAGGGGGGCCCGTCTTGGCCCCTCAATCATATTGCAATTTCCAATGATGTCACTTTGTGTTTAAGCTGTGTAAGTCTTAATTCCAGCTTAATTGCAATCTCTTAAGTTCAAGTATATGTGTTTGGCAACTCGCAATCATTTCATTCAAACGCCTCTACAAAATCCGTTGTCTGAATTGATAGAAAGCACCGAGTAGTTTACATTGGTATCAGAGCTTAGGCAGTGGTCATGTACTCTGTGCTTTCTCTTGTTGAGTCTCTCCTTCATTGAGTCATCTTGTCATCATGGCAGCCAATGGACCTGACCCTCCTCCTAACCTGCATGAGTTGAGTGCTCTCTTGTCAAACATCGCTCAACAGGTTCAAGTGCTGGAAAGCAACCAAGCAAAATCTCATGACATAGGGCCCCAATTCCAAGGAAGAGGCCGTGCGGACAACACCAACTCCAACAAGGAGGAAAGATCATCCTCTTCTTCCCCTCCTCGAGGTAGACGGCATCATCGGAGTCCATCTCCTTCGAGACGTCCACGGAGACGAAGGTATGCAAAGCATAAGATACCTCTTGAAGATAAGCTCTTCAAGTTTACTAAGTACAAGGGAGAGGACAAGCGCAAGGTCTTGCTCGCCTGGATCTGAGACCTCGAGTATTTCTTTTAGGGGGACGAGTACGAAGACAAGGCAAAGATCCAATTTGTCGTCCTACACATGCAAGACCGTGCTTCACTCTGGTGGGCAGCTATGGTCAACACTGGACAACAAGCCCACGCCTGAAAGCGCTTCAAGAAGAACTTGATGAGGCATTTCCTACCTAAGGAGTTTAAGAGAGACACAATGGTGCAGTGGGACATCCTCCGCCAACGCCAAGAAGAGAAAGTCAGTGAGTATGTTGATCGTTTTTAGGATACTTTGTTAAAAGTTCAAGCATTCAGTAGGAAGAATAAAAAAGAGCAGCAAACGAAGTTCTTTGCTGGCCTATAGCATGTCGTTCAGCATGAGGTCGACATTGCCACTCCTACTTCTCTCGAAGACACCATCAACATCCTTGAAGGTGGAGAAGAAACAGTCTTTCTCCAACAAGCGGAACGGCAACAACAACAACAAGCGGAAGTCCCAGGGAATCTCTTCCAAGGAACAAAAGGGTAAGGAGACAGCAAAGGACGCACCAAAAGAGCAAAAGTCAGCCAGCCAACCTCCTTCAAAAAAAGCAGCCCGCACTTTCTGCTCATTGTCTCCACAACAGAAGCAAAAGTATTACTCCGAAGGGCGGTGTTTCAAGTGTGGCGAGCGAGGCCACAACTTCTACGAATGCCCTCAAGCTGCCAAAAACAACAGCAACAAAGAAGCAGCCCCCAAAAAGGCAGTTTTGGTAGTTAACAAGGTGGAAGCACCTCCAAAAAAGTGAGCTGTAAATGACACCCATAGTTTGTTGAAAACATGAGGTCAGGTAAAGGATCAATCCGCTTTGTTTTTGTTCGATATTGGAGCTACTCACAACTTTATTTCTCATGAGATGGCACAGAACTTAGGGATAGCCCCTGAGGATAAAGGAGAAGCCTTGGAGGCAACTACAGCCTTCAAGAACCAAGAAGAGAAGGTATACCCCATCATCAGCAACCTTCGGGTACACATCCAGGGGTACTTGGATCATCTACCCTTCATGGTGGCACTACTTCAAGGATCAGATGTAACTCTCGGCATGCCCTGGCATAAGCAAGTGAACCCCCGAATCAATTACGAAGGAAATATTCTAACCCTCCAACATAAGGGTAGAGATGTGAGCATTACAACGGGAGTTTCAGGAAACACCATTCCTATGGTAAGTCATGCACGATCTCCCAATTTGCTTCAGAAAGGAGTATGTTCTTTTCTAGTGGTTTGTACGCGATAAGCAACCAAGTGAAGAAAAGTCAGATCCTCTCACAAAAGAAAGATTAGATTTCCTTCAGAAATTCTCTAGTTGCTTCTCTCAGGAACTTCCTAGTCACCTCCCTCCTGAGAGACCAGAGGATCACAAAATTGACATAGTTCCAAGGTCTTCATCTCCAAATAGACCCCCATATAGAGTTAGTCAATCTCAACAAGATGAAATCTTCAAGCAAGTCCAAGAACTCTTGGACAAGGGATTGATCCAACCCAGTAGTTCTCCTTTCTGCTCTCTTGTCTTACTAGTCCAAAAGAAGGATAAAACCTTCAAGATGTGCATAGACTATAGAGCCTTAAACAAACAGATGATTAAGAATAGTTTCGTGATTCCTCGTATAGACGATATCTCTGATCGTTTAGGAGGATTTGAAATTTTCAACCGCATAGATCTTAAGAGTGGCTACCATCAGGTACGAGTTGTACCTAAGGACATTCATAAAACAGCCTTCCGAACCACATTTGGCCTGTATGAAGATATGGTAATGCCATTTGGCCGTACCAATGCCCCAACCACGTTCAATCGGCTGATGGAACGGTTGTTCAAGAACTATAGACAATTCACTGCCGTCTTCTTTGATGTCATCCTCAAGGAGCATCTAAAGATTGTATTTCAAATCTTAGCTGAAAATGCTCTTCACATCAATGAGAAGAAAAGTGAGTTCTTTCTTCCTGAGATTCACTATCTTGGTCACATTATCTCACGAGAAGGTGTCCGTATGGACCCAACCAAGATACAGAGAATTGTAGAGTGGCATGACTTAATGAATGCCCATGAGGTAAGGTCTTTTCTAGGCCTATGCTCATATTACCGAAGGTTTATTTGGCATTTTGCTGAACTTGCAGCTCCTCTACATGATCTCACTAAGAAAAATCTGAAGTTTAGATGGACCCAAAAAGAAAAGGACTCTTTTAATGCTCTAAAGCATGCCCTGACTACAGCTCGTGTACTTATCAACCCTGACTTAAGGAAACCATTCCTAGTAGCAGTTGATGCCAGTGGCGATTGCCTTGGGGCTTCTCTTACCCAGGATGGTCATGCTATGGCCTTTGAAAGCCGACGGCTAAAAGATGCTGAACTTCAACATGATATCTATGAAAAAGAACTCCTAGCTGTAATTCATGCTCTCAAACTTTGGAAACATTATCTTTTAGGAATAGATTTTCTTGTAAAAACTGATCATGAAAGTCTTAAATATTTTCTAACTCAACATCTGATCAGAGAGAGACATATGAAATGGTCTACCTTTCTGCAATCATTTCATTTTCAGATACAATATACTCCTGGAAAAGAGAATGTAGTGGCTGATGCCCTTTCTCGTAGACCACGGCTTCACCATATTTCAGTTCCCTATCATGATGAGCTAACAGCCCTCAAAGAATTCTATGAGGGAGATGTTGATTTTGCTCAACCATGGGCACATTTGAAAGATGGAGGCACCCATCATGCCTACCACATCAGGGATGGCTATTTATTCATGGAGAACAAACTATATCACAAAGCATCACAAAGCATCTTAGATCTAAAGTGATGGAGGAAAGCCATAACCCACCCTATGCTGGTCATAGGGGTATTGTGGCCACTTTTTCAGCCATGGATAAGTTTTTCTACTGGCCTAACATGAAAAATGACACTGCTGCCTACATTTCAGCTTGTCTCGCATGTCAAAAAGCTTAGTAGTACAGAGATTGTGAAGGCTGCTGTTGCTGCTCCCCGCTCCTCTTGCTCCCCTCCTCGCTGCCCCCTCCCTTCCGTCCTCGCTGCCCCCTCCTCTCCCCCCTCTCTCCCCTTCTTCCCCCGCACGCTGCCCTCTCCCCTGTGCGCTGCCCCTCCCTTCCTACCTTCTGCAACCTGACCCCCCCCCGCGCCTGCTGCTGCTCCCCCCCGCTGCAGCCTACTCCCCCCCGCGTGCTGCTGCCTCCCTGCACGGCCCCCCCGCGCTGCTGCTTGCACGACCCCCCCTACCCCCTCCCCTCCCCCTGCTCTTCCTTGCTCCCCCCCCCTCTCTCTTTGCCTCCACTTCCCGGCCCCTCTCCTCCCCTCTCCTCCACCCTCCTCTCCTCCACTCCTCCTCTCCTCGTTCCCCTCTCGTCTACTCCTCCTCTCCTCCCCCTCTCCTCCACTCCTCCTCTGCTCTATCCTCCCCTCCTCTCCCTTCCTCCTCCTTGCTGCCTCTTGGCTTCTTCTTGTCTCTCCCTTCTTCCTTCACCCTCTCCTTCATCTGGAGTACCCCTATTCTCTTATAGGGGTCTCCTGGGTTTCAGGAAAGCGAACGGAGTTATTTATTTTTTGTGTTTGAATCGGCCAACACACCTCGATTGACGAATGGGTTCCCATTCAATCAATCCGTCTCTGCTCACACCGGCCACGAGAATTGTCAATTTCTCAAAAGACGAGCTGCAGCAGTTGCAAAAGGACTTGGAGCATGAGTGTTCCACGACTCTCTTCACACGCATTCATGACTCCCACCCCTCCAGGTCACAAGCTAGAGATTGGATGCTTGCGGCACTTCCTCAGGAGCTCGCCCCCCACCTTAAGGATGTTCGTTTGTTGGGACGAGGTTTCTTTCAGTTATTGGCGAGAGGTTTGGCGTGGTAGCAAAGATCCCCCCTCTTCCTGGCGAGCCTTCTTCGACTGCTGAGGCGGTCAGGATGGATGGGGTACCTAGGGTTAGGGTCATTGTCCAAGACCCCAATATTTCAGATGACCACATCATGCTACAGCGACCCAATGGGTCTTTCTTCTGCCAGAGATTTGAGGTTGCAGGTCGGCAGGACCAATGCAAGATTTGCAGATCCTCGAGGCACTTCGCCAAAGATTGCCCAAAGAAGAAAAAGAGGCCCAGAAAGCAACCAGCTCGTACTAGCTTACGACAGAGAGCAGGAGCAAGACCTACCGCTCCACAGGCACAGCCTCAGACACGGGCTCCCCCCCCTCCTAGGGCTACTCGAGTTCCTTCTGCACCCTGCACCACCTCTGGCCTAGGGTGGGTTCCGGTCGCGGTTAGGCCCTCTACTTCAATTCACGCATCCACCTCTTCGGAGGCTACCCCCTTGGAGCCTCGAGAGGAGATTAGTGTTCAAGAGCCTTGTTCGACTCCACGCTTGGATCAGGCTGTACCCTCCTCAGCAGCCCAGGTTGTTGGCACCTCGTCCGGAGCACTTTTTTATTAAGATCCAGTACAAGTGTCTCCCTCTTTGGATAGAGGGAAGGGGTCGGGTAAGGTATTCCAACCCACTTCCTTCCATCGATGAGGATAGCCAGTTGGAATATACAGGGATTGAGCGGCATCCCTCATCACTGTCGCAGACAGCTGATCAAAAATCAACTCCATCCAAATGCTTCAGGTGGTTCCCTAGACATTCTTTTTCTTCATGAACACAAACTGGATGTCAGAGATTGCTCCAAGTCAGGTAAGCTGCTCTCAGGCCGGACTTTTTGGCTTCCTGCCTTGGGAACCAGAGGAGGTACATGCATTTCAGTTTCAGATTCTATTCTCCCTTTGGTCATTAGACACGGTACCATAACCCCCTCCAGGGATCAAAGAAACACACCATTGGTAGGACTCTGGATCTATCTATGTTGTATTGTGTCCATAGCTTTGGATGGAAATATATTATTTTGGTGGTTACAATACATGGAGCTATTTATAAATCCAACAAGGTTTCCATACAATACATCTCCCACAATATATTTCACATTTGTCAATGGCTCAATGAATGGATCTTTAAACAATCCATAAGTCTTCATCCTTGGGAAAAACTTGAGGAGAGATATCCAAGTATCATAATCATACTTTCTGATTGACGGACGTAAGGTTGGTTTCCTCAACCTCTATGCTCCGAACAACAAAGGGGACCGTGTTCTGTTTTGGAAAGAGTTGCTCTCGTGGGCTGACGTTGCGGATTTGTGGATTATTGAAGGTGACTTCAACATGGTTGAGGCACCTTCTAATAAGAAAGGGGGCAGAGAAGGTGGTATCCACTCCCTCAAGAGAGCAGCCTGGGATGCCTTCTTGTTCAACGACTTTTATCACTCCGTTGCTAGTGCTCGGCGAGGTGAGATACTCAGGCGAGAGATTGGTATCCGCCGGCTATTGGCAACCTTACAGAGGGAGGAGCAGAGACGACCATCAGATGCTTGGATACAAGAGCGCCTTGCTGCGGCAAGGACTCACTTGCAAACTTTGGTTGATCAGAGAGCAGAGTATGCCTTTCATGCACGGGAGTCCTTTTGGATACAGATGGAAGAGAGAGTCAATAAACACTTTTTCTCTACACTTGGTCCCAGACATAGTAGAGAGAGTGTCAGGCAGCTTATTGACTCTGACGGCGTTTTGCAGTCCCATCCGGAGACCGTCATGCACTTAGCGACAACTTTCTATGCCTCCCTACTTTCCGCAAATCCTAACACACAAGCCAGAGATGTGGCTAGAGATGAAGTTGGGCAGAGTTTACCTGTGTTGGTCACCCCAGAGATGTTATGCTCACTTGATGCACACTTTACCAACACAGAATTCAAGACTGCTCTCTCCGCCCTTCATAAGGGCAAATGCCCTGGTTCCGATGGTCTTACTCCTTTTTTAATAGCCTTTTGTGATATGATAGGTGATCGTATTACTTCAGCCCCGCAAGGCATTTGGGACTCGGGTGAGATGCCTGTCTCGCTGACCGAGGGACTCATTCACCTTATCCCGAAAGGTGGCAACAGGAATTTTGTATCCCATTGGAGACCCATCACTCTTTTGGGCACTCTTTACAAAATCCTTGCCAAGGTGATCAACATCCGATTATAGCCCCTTCTTCCATACCTCATCCATGATACTCAGACATGCTTTGTGCATGGCAGGATCATTTTTTATGATATCTTTTCCTTTCGGGAAGCCATAGAGTGGGCTATGCAGAGCGGGCAAAGACTCGCAGTTCTACTCCTGGACTTCGAGAAAGCCTATGACAGAGTAGATTGGGGTTTTCTTGAGGGCACTCTTCTACGGTTTGGATTTTCAGGTGCTTGGATTAGAGGGGTGGCCTCCCTTTACAGATCAGCCCACAGCCTGGTTTTGATTGGAGGAGTAAGGGGTGATAGGTTTCAGATTTTCAGATCAGTTCGTCAGGGATGCCCTTTAGCCTCCTTCCTCTTTCTTTTTGTGGCAGAAGCTATGAGTATCTTCCTTAGATCGCAAGCTGAGCTTTTTGGATTGAGATTGCCCTTGAGACAAGAGCAGAAGCTTCTTGACTATGAGTTGGCTGATGACACTACTACTTTTATTGAGGCCTCTTCGCAATCACTTGATTCTTTCCGGACAGCCTTGGATATTTTTTGCTCAGCTGCAGGGGCACACAACATTAACTGGCTTTTGGATTAGTGATGTGGACACTCCAGGCTGGGGAGTTGACATTGGCTTTTCTTGGATTCAGAGGGGTGTTCCTATCAGGTATTTGGGATGCCAGGTAGGATTGGGCATCTCTCCAGCACAACAGTTTGCCCCAATACTAGAAAGTATAAGGAAAAAGATCCTTTTATGGAGCTCTGTCAAACTCGACCTTGCATCTAGAGTTGTGGTAGTGAACCAGGTTCTATTGGCCACCGCCTGGTTTGTGTGTTCTTGCTGGTGCCGGTCTAGGGATTGCATCACTCATATTAGACCAGTCAGTAATTTTTTATGGAGTGGACTTGATGGCACAGCAGATGTTGCAACGAGGGTGGCCTGGGAGACCATTATTCTCCCTACATGTGAAGGGGGCCTTAATATCATTGACCCGGACTTGCAGTGCAGGGCATTGCTTTGTAAGGTGGTGATAAGGGAACTCATGCCTGGAAGGATTTCTTTTTTTGGACGCATTCAAGCTTGCACACCAACCTTGGGAGATGATTGGGTGGACAGTCCTCGCTGGATTTTTACTTCCGCCCCTCTCAGATCTCATGTCTCTCCTCTCATGACTGCCATCCCGAAAGCTTGGGGGAGCTTCAGGAACACTCTTCGAAGGATTCTACCTTCTACCGTCGAAGAGATTGATAGGCAGCCGATCATTTGGAATGATAGTATACTTCACGAGCATGCCAGACCACTGGGCACTTCCCATTACATGCAATGGTCTAAATGGGAGAGAGGCCCCGCCTACACAATAGGCACTTGGAAGGCTTTTATCAGGCTACCTGAGCATCAGAGACTGCAATCCGTGAGTCACCTCAGAGGGGTAGCATGCAGGATTCAGCAGATAGATGCACCCATCCCAATGGAATGGACAGTTGAGTTGCCTATTACTTCCATCACTTGGATGGTAGCTTTTTCGAGGACAACAGTTCCTTTACAGGTGATCGCTCTTCGAGGTCTCGAGAAAGATGCACTGGTCTTTGACGTTGGGGATGGAGGTATACTCTCTACATCCAAGGATGATATTCTTCTAGAGGTTGCCTTTCAGCCTGTCAGGATTGCTGGTTTTGTGGACCATGGAGCGGGCTTGCAGTGGTACTTAGACCCCGACCCTCTACTCTTGGCCTTGGGATCCTGGAGGTTGTGGTTATATGGAGGTGCATCTATCAGGTGCTTGCAATGGGACCCAGGAGAGTGGGAGTGGATAGATCATGGGCACCGAGAGAGGGGGATTCCCTTCTTTCGTTTCACGGTTGGTAATGCCAGGAGATTTCAGCTGAACATTTCAGCTGAACAGTAGGGGTTGGATTCCCTACAGAGCCCCCCATTGGAAAAGCTTCTTCATCACCGCAGATTTGCATAGAAATTTCTGGAGGAGGCTCTGGAAATCCCTCAGAAATAGAAAGATCATTCTTTTCTTTTGGCTTTCTATTCATGGAGGGATTGCAGTGAACCTGTGGAGATCACGATTTGGGGCTGATCCCACTTGTCCTCGCTGTCATTCTGCAGAGGATTCAATGCGACATTGCCATTAGGAGTGGTCCCACGCAGTAGGATAGAGCGGAGGGGTCTGTATCTTAGTCTCACAATCTTTGGCTCCAGAGGTCTACGATCAAGGCGAGCTCATTCCAGGACGGGCAGTTTGGATGGGAGTTCGGACGGGAGAGTCCAGGATTGGGATCCTGAACGTGTACGCCCCAGCGTGCAAACAACACGGCCCGGCCTTTTGGAGGAGGCTATCAAATTGTCTTCCGGATGTAGACTCCTAGATTGTTGGAGGTGACTTCAACAACTTGGAGTTCGAGGAAGACAAGCAGGGCAACGCGATGCCTCTTTCTATGAGATGCTAGCAGCAAAGCGTAGCATCTAGGAGCAGTTCATTTTCATGATCAGTGGCAGAGACCCATGGAGAGAACCAAATTTCAGCAAGACACTTGGCAACCTCCTCTTCTCCCTTGAGCAGAGGAGACACAATGAATTGCTTGAGAGACTAGACCATTTCTATGTTGGGGATTGGACACTACACACAGGCGACTCTATCAGGATTCTGGCAGGTACCACAATGTTAGACCACTCTCCAATAGCACTTCACTTGGATCAGCCCCGTCGAGGTCTCCCCTAGAAGGGGGTTCGCATTCCAAAGGACCTCCTGCAGGACGTGGAGATCCAACAAGCGAGGGATTCACTGGTTGTATAGTCCCCCCACTTGGCTATTAGAACTTAGCCCCAATACCAGAGATTCCCTAGGCAATGAGCTGGGTTTCTCTAGAACAAGCCGATTCTTTCTTTCAACCTTTCTGGTTTTTTTCCGTACTCAGCATATTCGGAGCTATTGTCTTGTATGAAAGCTTTCAAGCATTAATAGAAGGTTTCTTTCTTTGGGGAAAAAAAAAAGAGCATCATGCATACAATTAGAATGGAAGGAATGTAGTCACTGAGGAAAAATATTAAATAGAATTCTGACTTGCCCTTCATCTGCAATGACACTTTATATTGGAATTTTATCACGTACTTCAAGCTTGTCCATGTATCACTTTGTTTCATCACCTACAAGCCCTTAAAGCCATAATCTAGCCACGGCCCTCATCATTAATGCCAGTCTTGCTTATAATCTATTTTGCCTTATACAAAATAGTGCGCACAAAAAAAGCTTTCGAAATGAGCGCATGCATATCCTGGATCTATTCCAGAGCAGAGGCTGAAGGAAGGCTAAAGGATTGGAGGCTGAACTTTGTATAAGTATGCGTGCATTTATACACATTCTTGTATTCAAATCACTAGGTGGTTACTACTCCTTCATCCCTCCTAGGCGCCCTCAGCCCTCTCCTTCCGCCTCCACTCCAACCCTGTACTCCAACCCTGTTACATCCCCACGAGGATGTAACTAGCTTCGCAAATCCTAAGCTGAGGCTGACATGGTCTTGGATTAGACCTGGGGAGTCAACGTGGGGTCTACCAAGGATAAGTAGTAACCTAAGGGCAGCGTGGGATCTAACTAAGGATTAGGATTAACCTAAGGATAGACCTAAGCTAGCAATAGAGAGGTCTAGAGCACTACAAGTGTGCTAGCCTCCTATACTTGGCAATGGAGTGCTAGCCAAGTCAAGGTAAGCCAAATTGGGTTGAGGCTTAACTATAAAGCAAGGGATGCTTGCTTTAGAGTAGCTAAGCTAAGAATAGGGCTAAAGGCAAAGCAAGATACCTAGCCTATAAGTATAGGCTAGGAGCTCAATCGTGGGGGTCAACAGGAGGATGCATTCCTGAGAGACCAAGACCTACTGGCCAAGGAGAAACAACTAGGGGAAAAGATGGGATGCAAGTCTGGACTCTGATGCTAGCTGTTTCTCTCAAGGTGGTTTAAACCTCTAGCTCGAGGGTGACTCGGACAAGTCTACGACTGGGTGGTGAGCTGCTAGCGTCAACCCTTATGGGTTGAGTCTAGGACAGATGCCTTGACCCGAATGGGTTGTTTGCACACTCATCATGTGTTCAATTTAGGCTTCCAGTTATGGAGCAGTCCAAGATACCTCACCAAGGTATAGGGTTGACTAGACCCGGTGAGGGGTGTTACAATTCGTATTAGAGCCACTCCATATTAGGAAGAATCCCACCTCATACTCTGAGGGGAGTCTCTAGGCCATGGTGCGCCAGAGATGGATCTCGTCATCTCTCCAGATGAGGTTTCGAGAGAAGATCTAGCTAGGATATGGATCTTGCGAGAGATTTGCTATTGGATTTCATGGTCGAGGATCTAGATAGGACCTTGGTGCCTTCACCTTCCAAGTTTGTGCCAAGCTTTGGAAAGCTTGTGATTGGAGGATAGGTTATTGGGCAATCTCTGCTTGGCCCTCAAGACATCCAAATTGGCGTTTCTTGGTTTTGAAATCTGGACAGAGCTTCGAGGAATCCCTTTAAGCCTTTCCTATGCTTGCGCAAGGGAATCCTTAACTTGTGCATAGGGCTGGGACTTCTTATTGAGTGCAAGATTGGAGATACTCCGAGGCTTCGGAGAAGCCATGTGAATCCTTGAGAGCCTTGGATCACTCCTAGGTCTAGCACTAGATTTGTGCATGATAAGAAGGGGGGAAGACGATTCACTATAGATCTTCTACAAGGTTGAATCCTTGTGAACTGTTTAGGGAGTTTTCTGAAAATCTTTTGCCATGAGGCAAGGCGCAAGCATGCAGTACAGTAGCCAAACACGGAAGGGAGCTGCATGAGAAGGTGGTGCACAGAGGAGTGCTGCGGAAGGCATAGTGGGAGAGCACCTCTAAAAGACGTGAAAAGACATGTTTTGCAAAGCACCGAGCGGAAGGCAACGCACACGAAACTTCTCGCATGAGACCCCGAAGAACTTTGAGGAGGGCAAGGCCACTAGGCGAAACCTGTGTGCGCAAGAAGAGGGCTGCTGAACGCTTAGAGATTTGCCTCTTTCAATGCAAGAAACGAGGACTTGGCAAACTCCAAAATCTAAAAGCAGGGTTGAATCCGGAATCTGCAAGCAAAGTTGAACTTGAAACTCTGAGGCAAGGGCTTTCTCTGTTTTTTCAAGTCTTTGGACGAGGAACGGGGTGTCCTAACAGGGTGACTCCCCCCCCTTGCGAATAGACCCTTAAAACCCTTAAACCTTGGGAAAAAGAGATCCCCTCCCCGGTTCTCCCAAACGGAAAGTCGGATTGGAACAAGATTTTAAGGGGGTGATCCACCCATCACGTACCCCCTATAACGGTATCTAGAGCTCCAATCCACTCAAAATAAGTAGCCCAAATGGAGCGCACCAGTTTACAGCAGAAATACCAGAAGAAAAGCTTAACAGAGAAGGAAGAAGAGACCAATTGAAGTGGTTTTTTGACACAAGCGAAGCGGGAGTCAGATAAGTACCACCAACTCTACAACACTTGACTTTTGCTGTAAAATAAACCCCTTTTCTGAAATTACAGCAAGTCATTTCCTCTCTTGTAGTACTAAAAGGAAAGAATGGGAGGAGAAGGGATATTTAATAATGAACTTGTCCTTTTTCCTCCACTATCAGAAGGAGATAGGGAGAGAGAAGAGGATAATGTAGATGAGAGTTACACACATATTGAGTATGATAACCCACGTATAGAATTACCTTCATCTCTCCTTCAAGAATCTCTTGATAGAGAGTTTTCCTTTAGAAACGAAGGGAGAAATAAGTCCATCCAAGAGCAAGGCGCTGAGTTTACACCTTTAACTCAAAATCCCATACACATGGATTATAATCCAAGTGCAAGAGGGAGAGAGGAGTCTCCCGTTGATAAGCTGGTTTCTCAGCTTAGCCATATGATTGAACAATCCATTATGACAAAATTAGGGACTAAGAGAGTGCTGAATTTTGGGGATGATGATTTAAATACCCCCTCAAAGAGAGCTAAATTTCAACCTCGAGAGAGAATAGAGTTCCCAAAGTATGATGGAACAAGAGAGGCAGATAAAATCCTTAATTGGATTCGCCATTTTGAGCTATATTTTTCCCATCAAGATAAGACCGACCACGAGAAGCTTGCTCTTGCCACACTGCATCTATAGAAGGATGCTTTGATGTGGTGGTCATTATCACAAACGGAAAAAGAGCCTATTCTTCAATGATCCAAATTTGTAGAGCAACTTAAGGCCATTTTCATGCCTTCGAGGCATGAAGAAGAATTGACCTTCCGCTGGGAAAGGTTCAGGCAATTCGATGACGAGAGTAACGCTGAATTTACAGCTAGGTTCTCGAAACTCTCTTTAGAGTTACCTGAGAAGAGTGAGGATGATAGAAGGAAGAAGTATTTAGCAGCCCTAAGCCCAAAAGTGAGGTATGAGGTTGAAATGTTCAACCCAACCACCTTGAAAGACCTCACTAAATTGGCTGAGATTGCTGAGAGGAAATTGAATCCTCGGAAACCTTTCAACAAAGAAAAAGAGAAAGCTATTGTACAAAATGTTAACAACCAACCACATCCTAAAGCATCTGATAGGAGGAATAGGGCTGAAATAGAAGAGTTGGAAAAAGAGATTAAAGGTCTATAGTTTCTAGACTTAGTAGCTCTCCATCGCAAAATCATCTATAGCCAAGGTCTACCTAGTTCAATAACACATTTGGGTGAGAAAACATCTTTTGAATACTCACCAGTTTGTTGAGAATATGTTTCAGCTTATTGAGCAGGTTACTATAAAGAGATTTCAGCAGCTTGGTATTCAAAAGAGAATTCTGAGTATGAAGAGATATTGAAGAGGCACTGCAGTGGTACTTCTGCATTTTGAATATTCAGCATCAAGAGGAACCATAACTTGAAGATGAAATTTAAGTTCTGATTCAAAAGAGATCATGTACTACCAAGAGAAGATTATTTGCAAATTATAAAGAGGAGATGTAAATGCAGAAGTAAAAGAGAAGCGTACACAAGAGAAAGAGACAAGAGAGGATCCAGAAGAGGACTTCTGCCCATTCAATCAAGAGGGAGTGTCATGACAAGAGAAATCACTAATCTATGATTAGTAGACATTGAAAACATTATTATATATTATACGCCAATGGTGTAACATATATATGTATTTATGATGGACATTGACCGATTTGTTATGACAGTGGATCATCTCAGTAGATAGAACTAGTCGAGCTGGAGCCACTGCTTCAGACAGCATCGAATTTGGACATGTGATACTTATTCTATTAATAAAAATGTGCACACACGTGTCTAGGTCCTAGGGGCAATAGGAAGGGAAGGGTGCATTAAGGTGCATTGAATGGTAGATGCATGGGCCATAGGCTAAGGATAGGTGTAAATGGGAAGATGGAACTTGAGTGATCTCAAGGGACATTAATGAAAGGGTATCACCCTTTCATTGTGAATCTCACATAGTATTTTTCATTCACCTTGCATTCATCCGCCATCTCTCACACACCTTGCATGTGTAGGTCAAAAATAGAAACAAGTACTCTCACAAGAGCACTCTTCCCCATTAGAGGACCAATTGGCATTCAAATTCTACATGCATTGCACACATTTGCATTCTCGAAAAGTCTGGTTCTTCACATGAAGGACAACCACTTATACATCAACGCCAAGAAAAGCAATTTTTTCTTGGAAGAGGTACATTACTTGGGCTACATCATCAATCCAACAGGTGCTCGCCTGGATCCAGCCAAGGTGAAGGATATTATGGAGTGGGAGGTGCCTACCACAACACAAGAGATCCGGATGTTTATGGGCATTTGCCGAGCCTACCGGAAGCATATCAAGGAATTGGCGAGATTTGCAATACCCATCACCGATCTTTTACAGGAGGTAAAAGCTAGGAGACAACCTATCACCTTTACTCCAACAGCTCTTTCAGCCTTCGAGAAATGCTATGTTGCAGATGCTCAGTCCCGCTAGGAACAATACGTACCCCTAGTTCAAGGGATCCTCAATGACACCCATTCTTCCAGCATGGGTCGGACTCCCTATGAGGCAGCTTTCGGCAAGAAGTTCAAATCCCTTCTCACCAGGACATCCAAGAAGGTATACGAAGCCGATTGCATCACAGAGACCTATGAGCAGATCATGGAGTTTGTAAAAGACCGCATTGCCAAAGCTGAAGAGACCTACCGAACGCAAGCCAACAAGCACAGGCGTGATGTAAGCTACAAGGAAGGGCTGTGGGTTTATCTGCGGATCATGAAGAAACGTCTCTAGCAGATTGGAAGGAAATGTCCGAAGCTTTCTCATCGAAGTTTTGGACCCTTTCCAATCATCAAGGTGGTGAACGATGTAGCCATGAAGTTGCAGTTACCTTCGACATGGACCATGCACCCAATATTTCATGTGTCTTGGCTCAAACCATATATGGGTCCGACACTCACCATAGTACCAGATGTGGAGCAGCCTGAAGTTGTAGATGAGACCAAGATCGTCGAACCAGAGCAGATTTCACTTCATCGGTTCAAAAGGGGAACAGGAAATCGACAACAGTTGTACGCCGTCAAGTTCAAACACAAGGGCTCCCACGAAGCACCATGGATGGCGGAAGATTTTTGCGCAAGCTATCCAGACCTCCTTGCAAACTACAAGGCGGCTTTCTCTCTACCCTAGTTCGAGTTTCAACAAAAGGGGATGTCACGGGCATCCACTGGCCATACTAGACTGCCACGCAGGCAACCAGCACAGCAGCAGTCCACGCAGCAGCCATAGCAGCAGCAATCACGGCAAAGGCACCACGTCAGCAATGCCACCTCAGCAGCCAGCCGGTTGCCACGTGGACTGGACGGTGCCACGTCAACCTAGTCAGTGGTGGGCAACATTACAGTCGGCCATTCTGGTCGGTCTATTTTGAGACCCAAGGAAGCCTATAAAGAGCAGCCCTTTGGCCTTCATTTCTCATCCACTCCTCAGGCCTTCAAGCCCTCAGAGCAGCACAGTCAGGCCTCCCCGCAGCAGACCAACAAGGTAGCCTCAGCCTCTTCAAGGATCTAGTGAGGATTCACCTCCTCTAGGTAGTCTAGTCTTCTAGTTTTGCAATGAGGGTTTCAGTCCCTCCATACACTTGTATTCAGCCCTTTGGGCAATCATTCTATTTCCGATTCAGAGGTCCACTACATTCTCTCCCTCTGATTCTCTCTCGCATCCACAGCTCACTGTGTGTATTGAGTGCATCATCCTGCAATTGCAGTTAGTATTGGGCAGGAGAGAGAGTGAGGATAGTCTATCTCCCACTACAAGGGCCTTCTATTCATCCTTGATCACCCGTGGGTGGGCTGAATGAGTCAAAGAATTTTACTGATTTTATCAAACCACCATCTTATAACTTAAGGGTGGAATAGAGTATAGTATTTTTGCTCTACTTTTGTAATGGTCAATCTAAGTATGCCACAAATATTTATAATAGACGATTACTTTTGTCCATGTTTGATGCTGCCTGCCTTGAATGTCTTATTCGCTTCTCTGTTGAATGGAAACTTTTGTGCTATTTCCATTGCTTTTGAATTTTATTCGTGTTCCAAATAAATGCTGTTATTGAGATCAACTTGTGTCCCTAACCTAAATCATTCTATGGTCTTAAAACCTGTTTAGACCAATGTCTCCCTAACAACAGCCGGATTGGCCGGGGCTGCGTAGTATGGGATGTGCAGTCTTACTTGGGATTGACTAAGGTTAGTGGGTTTAATACAAGGCACAATGAATGATTTGATTAGTCATGGATTTGACTAACTAGCCATGGGTTTTACAAGCAATAAAGGTTGTTGGACAACCTGCTGTTCTGAAGGAATATTGTATGGTTGATCATGTTACCTTTTTATGAATCTTGGGTGAGACCTTTTAATGCTTGATATCCTGAAGTGAGGATTCCTTGCATAGTGGCAAGCTGATAAAGAAACACAGCAAGCTGATCTTGTGCTTGGATTGAGCACGAGAAGGGAACACAATCTAAGGCTCTATGTTCCAATGAACATAGAGAAATTTTGGGTTCTCAAAGAGATCGTAATTATTGGAAAAGCAATACAAGAAGTATGATCCTTGGAATGAGGATTTCTTCTGGTAACTTATGGGAAAACTCTGGATAGAGTTAACCTTATGGACAAGGTTTTGAGATGTCAGATGACATCACTCAGCCCAGTAGATACTTGGCTGAGTTTCCACCTGCACCTCTCCCTCAAGGCCAAGGTTATGAAAGACAGGTCAGGGATCCCTTTTCAAAAGAGAGGGAGAGAAGAAAATCTGGGAGATGGTTTTCTGGAATCTGTTATCTATACTTCAATGTTCTAAATGCAACTAGGGTTTCAATAAATCAGCTGTCACAAGGCTATGTTTACCACGAGATTATTACCATTGTTATAGTAAAGGTTCATCTGTCCATTTGAGATTTTCCTATTGCATCTTAATCCCATCCAGCTTGTAACTATTTACTCTAGTGAAAGGAGGCAACATGTGCTTTCCCTTTGTCTTTCCCCAATTCATTGCTAACTCATTACTTTAGTTGGTAACTTTACCTGTTTATCTTTAACTTGCATTTCCAAGTCAGCATACAGCATTCGTAGATTCTGATTTTCCATCCTCAAATCCTCCATTATTTTACTGGCCTTCTTCAACTCTTCCTCCTTCATATGCATAAGCTTTTCAGCTTCTAAGATGTCCAATGCTGGAAATTGCAGCTTTTTGTTTGCCTCGTCATCCTGCCCGAGTAAGAACAAGAAGGCTAAATTAAGAAACCCAAGAGAGGAGGAATTAGTGATGCAAATTGTGAAGGTGCTAAATTTGAAAAAGTCAAGGTGCACACAGAACCTCAGTGAGCTTTCTTAAAAGTGAAATGGTGACCTGCTCTAAAGAATGCAAATAGAATTAATGGCAAGTACAATATAATCTCTCTCTCTCTCTCACACACACACACATTTATTTCTCTTTGACACATAATTGGGGGAACAATTTAGTATGATTTCGGTTGTACCACAGATCTTGTTTCCTTTCACACAGATAGATTTAGAAAGAAAGAAAGAAAGAAAGTTTATTAAAGTCTTCGGAAGACCGATGGGTCTATGAGACTATGAAAATCCTGATACAACAAGCTGTGGTAGTGGAGCTACTAAACGAGCGTCCATACCAATGCAAAATGCAAAAATGCAAAATGGCAATACTAAGTCCTAAGTACAACATAGTCATGTCGATGGTCGTCTATATATCTCAGCATCGTCATCAATATCATCATCATCATCGGTAGCAGCAAGATATCAAGATGGATGAGGCAATGGAAGCATGAAGTTGGCAATAGAGTGCTGTCGGCCACTTAGAGGTGCGGTCCTAGCACGTCTCTTGGTCGTAGCTCTGCGTCTAACCAAGGCTATTGTGACCCTCGTCGGTTGGGCTCCGACTCTAAAAGGGGAGGGGATGTCCCCAAGTGTGATCTATGTGTCGACCCTCTGTCTGAGCTATTGGGTCACGGTCATGTCGAGGCCTCGTCTCGTGGGGGTCCATGTGATCTAGCTGAAAGAACTCCGTGATAGAGCTCTAAGAGGGATCAACCAAGGAAGAAGTCTGCTCCTGTCTTCGTGCTCGGAGTATCCTCTCGCGGTATCTAAGTGTCTCATGAATGAAACCTGCCAAACACCGCTGGTCTGAGTAGGAGAGGAAACAAGCCAAAATCCCATAACTATCCTAAGAAAATGTTTAAAAATATTTTTTCTTGTTATTCCTTCAACCTTGTTGGGCTTTTTTTTTTCCCCATAAAAATTACTTCATTAAATATGAATGAAAACCGCGAGAGCAAGCTCAAGTGCAGGAATACATCATGCAATGCATGAGGGAAAAAAACATCTCAAAATGAGCTAATAAAAGACTGAAAGTGGCACCTCAACCCTAAGGGAGACTCAGAGAAGAAAGGAGATCCTCTCCAAACTTTGAAAAGTTAACTCTCCTGGCAATAGCTGCTCTGGAGGATCCCTGCATGCTTGCCCATATGGCCATCAGAGTGTGTACTGTATCAGTCCAAAAACTGGCCATAACGTGAGAAGGGTGAACCTGAATACCCTCCATCGCCTATGTACACATGGCTCTCCAAATATGCCAAGCTACAATGCTAGCCAGAATCTCCCACGACGTGTCTACTGAGGCATGAGCAGCTCTAAAAGGAGTGAAGGAAACATCTTGGAGGGCCGTACAATGAGAGCCATGTCTCGAAAAACACTCAAGGAATAGTAAGAGATAGCCAAGCCACTGAGCCCCAAGTCATATAGAAAGGTATTGTATGAAAGATACTGAAAATCCTAACAACACCTTTCTAGATCCTCCTCGCCTGTCTGCACTCCCAAAGGCAATGTTGTACGGACTCAACTGCAATGTGACAACGAGGACAAGTAGGACAGCCCCGAACCTGGATCTCCAAAGCTTCACTGCAATCCCTCCATGAATAGAAAGCTAAAAGAAAAGAGTGATCTTTCTATTCCTGAGGGATCTTCAGAGCCTATGCCAAAAAAATTTCCACACAACTACGAAAATTTGAAAACTATCCCAGTGAGGCGCTCTGGAGGGCCTCCAACCTCTACTGCTGAGCTACAATCTCCGAGCATTTCTAACTGTATAGCGAAAGAAGGGGAAGCTCTTCTCTCGATGCCCCTCATCAATTCATTCCCACTTCCCTGGGTCCCACTGCAAGAACCTAATAGGGAAACCACCATATAACCAGAGTCTCCAAGACCCCAACGCAAGGAGAAGAGGATCAGGGTCAAGATACCGCTGTGAGTCCCTGTCCCACTCCATGAAGCCTGCAATCCTGACAAGCTGAAAGGCAACCTCCAAAAGAATATCATCAAAAGAACTGGTAAGTCTGACTCCAACAGGCTTCAGTGCTTGATGATGATTTGAGGAGGGGGGAGGAAGCCTTTTATAGAAGCCTTGAAGTCCCTAGAGGTGGCCTGGTTCTATTAGGACTGGACCGACCTTGGCTAGTTGGCCGACCAACTTGGTTCGTTATTGGCCGACCGCTTGGGCAGCCAATAAATGAGGCTACCAAGGGCTCTGTTCCTTGCTGTTGCTGCACCCATACAACCCACCATGGACCTTTGATGCGCAGCCATTTTACTGCCTGCTTCAGCCCCATGTTTACTCCTATGATCCCTCCCCCTCACGGCCATATGCCCCCCATGTCCTCCTCATATAGGGGGCTCATAGGTGGGGGACATTGACTTCCAACACCCTCTCAATGATGCCACTGTGGGCCGATCCCCATGCGTCGAATGAGGTGTTCCATTTGCTCCCGTAGGTACATTGAAAAGATTGTCGGCAACAAATAATGCATCAACTCCATGACGTTACCAATGATGAGCTTTCGTACAAAGTGGTAATGGACTTCAATTTGCTTCGTCTGTGCATGAAACACACGGTTCTCCGCGGGCGTCATGAGCTCCCGTACAAAGTGGTAATGGACTTCAATTTGCTTCATCCGTGCATGAAACGAGTGGTTCTTCGCAATGGCATTGCAACTCTGGTTGTCACACATAACCAAAGTTACCTCCTTTGAAGTCACATCCATATCCTCAAGGATCCACATGAGCCACAACATCTCACATCCGGTACTCCGTCTCTATTCACAAAAGAACTGAGGGTTGTTTCTTGCTCAACCAAGAGATGACCCCTGATGCAAGCACAAAACAATACCTTGTTGTCGAATGCTTAGTGTCGCTATCACCTGCCCAATATGATTTACAAAATGTGCCTAACTCATTTCATGTGGTGTATGTAATCAAGTACCCTTCAAGTACCTCAACATTCGTAGACCTGCCTTTGAATGATTCTCCCTTGGATTCATAGAAAACTGACACAACCCCCCAACAGCAAAGGAGATGTCTGACCTATGTTGGTTGAGTAAAGCAAATTGCCCACCAACCGTCGATACTCACATGCATCCACCAACTGAGATGAATCATGAATACTCAGCTTTGGCTCTGTCTCCTTAGGTGTCACTGTTGTCTTGCAATCTTCCATGTGAAACCGCTTCAGCAACTCCCAACAATATTTCTCCTATAAAATGAAGATGTTGCCCTTGTTCTAATTGACCTCAATCCCAAGGAAATAGTGGAGAGATCCTAGGACTATCATTTTGAACCCCTTCAAGAGCAGCCTCTTGACCTAAGAGATCTTTCTGATCACCGGTAAGGATCAGATCGCCCGCGGGCCACATATAGGATCAGAACCAACCTTTATCCCCCCTCTATAAAGAGGTAGAGAGTTGCATCCGATGGCTTTGATTCAACTCGAGCTTCATGAAGAACTCATCGATGCGCTAGTACTACGCTCCTGGGGCCTATTTCAGCCTGTATAATGCCTTCTACAGCTTGCATACCTTTGAAGCGGTCCCTAGAAAAGGTGGAATGCGTGAGGTAATGCCCACAGCCATGCAATATTATTTAGCATAGGATTTTTTGGGCGCCTTAAGAGACAATTTATGTACTGTTTTGCAAAAAGGGCAACTCCTGTCACAGATCTCTACCTTCCTGTTGTTGAAGGAAGCACATTTCAGATCTGAAATTGCTTTGACTTATCCCTAATATTGGCACATCTAGACTTTTCGCGGTCTTTCATTGTGGAGGAAAGTGCCAATGAAAAAGGATTGGGAGCTGAAACGTGAAGTACTTCATCTATAACTTACCTAAACCATCGGATGATCATGGATTAAATTCTATATTAATATTTTAGTAAAGTGTAGTTAAAAGTTTGAACTTTGTAACTAGTCTCTATATTACTGATTTTTTGAGTCTAAAGTGCACACAGTAATGTTCAGTGAGCACTGAGGAACGAATCATCATAAATATAAGTTGCAAACCCTTTAAAGATTTATATATTTCCAAAATCTTTTCTATTGACCTACTTTCAGGATACATGTAGTTCTACTTTCTAGTTCTTAGGTATGTTCTATTTTTGGAGTGGACTTAGTCTATTTTAGAGTTTTAGTGTTTTCTAGTACTTGGACTATATATACAAAGTACTTGTACTTCATTTCGTTGAACATTTCAGTTCGATTTCACTTGTGTTCACTTCTTGTTCTCGTGTTCACAACTCTTCTCCATTATTGTTCCTACATCTACCAACCCAAGAATCCTGCTATTGATATCTATTATATCCTCTGGCTTTGCATTCATTTCCGTTGTGAGCTTTCACAACATCCAAGCCACAAGATGACTCCGAATCTAGCGTTTTCTAGTACTTAGACTATATATACCAAGTACTTGTACTTCATTTGGTTGAATATTTCAGTTGGAGTTCACTTGTGTTCACTTCTTGTTCTCTTGTGTTCATAATTCTTCTCCATTCTTGTTCCTACATCTACCAGCTCAAGAATCCTCCTGTTGATGTCTATTGTATCCTCCAACTTCGCCTTCATTCTCATTGTGAGCTTTCACAACATCCAAGCCACAAGATGACTCCGAATCTTTACTTTCCAGATCGGATAATTGGTCCCATCCAGCTTCCTGGACTCTCCAAAGTCAGGGATAGTATAAGAAGGAATATGACTAGAGAAGGAAGGAAGAGCAGTGGCTGAAGAGGTTTCTGACTTCGATATGTTTGCTGCAATTTTCACACAGTAAAATCTCCAAATAGAGCTTGCGGCAAATGGAACAGAACTCTGCAAACCTAAGTCGAATCGGAGTCACATTCGAGTAGAACAACTCCTTCCTTCGATGTGTGAATGTCTAGATGGAAACGGAGGAAAGACTCTCTCTAACCTCGCGAACTATGCATAATAGGAGCAGCTCCATCTCACACTCAATGATGCATTGAATACCTCACTCAAACAATAGAGCATAAACAGCATACACAAGAGAGAGACTTAGATCGTAGTCCTCCACCAAGTGGTGGACAAAACAAGCTCAGAGATGAGCACGAAAGGACCAGCAAGGGGCTGGACTGAAAACTGGGAACTCTTGCTCTATGCTGCCTTTGTTGGCTTCAGTGGCTGATGATGAAGTTGGGGGGGGGGAGTGGCCTTTAATAGAAAGCAGTGAGCAGATTTGAAGTTGAATGAGGTGGCGGCACCTCCTGGACTGGGTGGCTGAATCTCCACGATGGGACAGCAAGTGCACTCGAGGATGATGGCAGAATCAAGGTTGAGAACTTGGCTCTGATACCACTGTTGATGGGAGTGAAGGGAGAGGGCACGAAGTTGTACTGCATAAAAGATTTGACTGAAAGTACAACCATACACTATCAAGGAGTCATAGAAGTTAGATTTTAGTACTAACTATACTAACTGTCCCAAGTGGACTAACCTTCAAGGCTCATACCAGGGAAATGTGATGAAAATGCAAATGAGTACATTGCTATGCAAGGAGCAAGGAGAGGTATAATGCAACTACACATAAAAAAACCTGAAGATTTCTGGAATGCTTAGCTGCAAATGTCCACCCATGAACAGGGAGGAGAGACAATAAAAAACAAGCATACACAGTAGTACTTTGATTTTAAGACCTACCCATTTCACAATCTTGTTGATATTTTAGGACCACATGTCACATGCAAAGCATGCTCACGTGAGCAGGGAAGAAAAGAAGAAAAAACACAATGTTCACAATAGTACCTTGGCTTCTACGTCTTGCCATTTTTGTTCCAAATCAATCTGTCTAGGACCCTCTTTACTTGGATTGGAGATTCTGTTTGGCACACTGAGCAATAGAGACACTTTTGAGTTCTCTGACACTATGGTGCTCAAGTCTTTCTCATTGACACTGCAACCTGCCAACGGTAGTTTTGAGAGTTCGTTCCGAAGATGATGAAGCTCTTGCTCTACTGCTTGCACATTTATCTGCAAAACTGTTACCTCAATTGTCTTATCATCATGGGCTTTCTGTAATTCATCTACCCTAGATTGAAGCTTCAGCAGATTGTCTTCAGCAATTCTAAGCTTTTCTCCTTTCGCCTTGAGGCGACCACAATAATCATCCTCCATCCTCTTCAACTGATCCCAAACGAAATTCTTCTCCCTTACCAGAGCAGATACCTCTTGCTTTCGCTTTGAGCTAAGAGCGTACTGCTCATCCCTTAGTCTTTCAACCTCTACCTTATGCTCTTTCCTCAATTTTTCAAGCACATGTTGAATTGATTGAGTTTTTTCTGCTTCATGTGTTGTCTCAGTCGATTGAGACTTTAAACCTGCCTCTCTCCTTATAAAGGCTTTGTTTGTTTCATGGAGCTGATTCTGCATATCCAGTTCCATCACCATGCTTATTAGTAATCCAAAATGGAAACAATGCAGGGATAGATATAAAGCAAAGAGTTTCTTACTGCTGCCATACTTTTTTTTCTTGAAGCTGAAGACCAAGAACCTGCAGCCTTGAAGACAAAAGATCAACGTCATCCAACGCTCCCTCTACATAGCAAAATGCACAAAACGGTCAATGTAAGCATAGCACACATGCATATCCCTAAATAACTCTGGTAATATACAGTATGGTTGACCATCACAAAATTGGAAATTGTTTTATTATGCCCAGCTGCTTGTAAGGACAAATGCATCAAACTGACCCCATCTCAGCTTGAAGCGTAGAGCTTCCTGTCGATGAAAACCAATCGAAATATTGAGACTAGCAATTTCATAAGCCTGAGCAATAATTTTGCTGTTGTGATCGCTCTTTACCTACAGGAAACAAAATGTACATTGAAGATATCCGCTAATAAAGTAAATATAAGTTAGACATTAACGTGTGCACTAACCCCCCATGTACAATTGCAAACTAAGCAGCGACTCAGATTGAGAGAATGTTAGGTGAGAAATGGTGTCACTTACACTAGTCAACGATTCCTCCAGCTGTTTCTTGTCTATTTTCCAGAGATCGAGGTGTATTCTCAACTTTTCTCTTAAAAGCTCTTTTTCTTCCAAAAGCACCCCTGTCTGTTCCAATGCTGCAGCTTCTGCTTGTTTCGATTCTTGAAGATCCAACATTGCCATGTCTAACCATTTCTGTAGGACAAATTGTTGTGAATTCTCTCTCTCTCTCTCTCTCTCTCTCTCTCTCTCTCTCTCTCTCTCTCTCTCTCGCGGGCCTAACTACATGTAGTGTCTGATTGTCTAAACCGTCTCATGAATTTATTTGCTAAAGTTAATCTTCGTCCAACCTCTTCAATGGCTTTGAGTAATTACTTTCGCAAGCGTTACCTTAATTCTGAGTTTGCATTTCTTGAATCGATCGACTCCAATCATTGATTATCTGTTCCACTCTCAAGCACTCCAACCTATAATCAAGTTAATATCAATGTATGCGACTATTTCTGAAGCAAGCTACATCCTCTACGAGATCATTTTGATGTACATGTTCCGCAACATTTTTTTGCCGATCTGCTCTAATTATTGAAAATTCCTTCCACTCGAGCACTAGAACCTACAGTCAAGTTGATGTTATTTCTGCAGGAATCTGCATCCTCCATTCGCTACACATTGTAGCATATATTGTATTGCAAAATAATCTCGTCAAAAGTACCTTAAGTCGGACTTGTTCTAAGGGTTATGTTTAAGCCTTAGCTAGCGAAGAGAACCCCACAGCACGAAGAACGGTGAGTGCAAAGACGCCGGGGTTTACAGACGGACATAGGGCGAGGAAATCCATTATGGGGGAGCAGGTTTGGAGGCTCGGATAAAGCTAGAATCAAGTCACTATCACAATGGTTGTCGTTCTGGTAAAGTTCTCTTCGCGTTTGTAATGTAGAAGAAACGAAAGCAACGAGCTGGATGATGAGTAGACAACAGCCATACCTTCAACTCGCGGTTGTCCATGGGCGAGATAATCTTGTGGTTCATCCAAGAATGAGGAAACCGCGAGCCTGGAGAGTGAATTCAGTCCTCGATAAATCCCTGCTCTAAGCGCATGAAACTTGCCTTCCCTCCGTCTCTCTCTGTTTTTTTTTCGTGCCTTGACAATCCCAAGTTTGAAATGACGAAATGGCGCCAATTCAAAATTTCTTAACGTGTAGACAAGCTACGTTTTGTTTGTCCGCACTGCTCCTTCCTTTAGGGGCACAGCTCTAGCTATTTAGTAGTGAGCCCCTTTGGGGTAGCCACTTTGGGGCAGTGCTCTACGCACATGTGCCTCTTGTTTTGAGAGATGCCTTTTGTTTTGTTTTGAGAGCCGCCTTTGCTCTGTGCTTGGGCAATCCAAAGGTGCAGCGTGGAAACAGGCCCACAAGCTCAAGCTCCTTGCTTCATTGAGTGCTGGAGCTGATCTCTCAAGCAATCCCATTGGCTCCATGTCAAAATCAAAACAAATGGCCAAACTGGTCTTGCAAATTTTCGTGGATTCCATATCTCATCGAGTGCTCTGCACGCCACTGCCACTCATTCGAAATTCGATCCTGTGAACCAAATATTTGCTTCTTCTCGCACCCGAATGCACGCATTCAAGTGCTAGGGAAACAGCTCCTAAAAGGGCAGGTTTCATCACCCACCCACCCTAGAGAGAAAAATGAAGCTTCCATATGGCCGTCGAGTGCTCTGGTCCACACCACCTAGCATCCAAATTTTATATTGCAGGCTGTCCATAATCGTAACCACTCCCTATGCTGAGGCAAAACTCTCGAGGATGAAGTGGCATGGGTTCAAAACCCAATCAACATAGTTGGCCGAAATTTTGTCAGTACACCATGATGCTAAGTAGCCTCTGAGTGCAGGACACAATTTTTTCATGGGAGTGTCCAGAGTCCTCCCTCCTATAGGACCACATAGGATAGCACCCCCTCACCTACCTTTTTGGTGTGAACCTTGCCTAAGGCTAGGTTCACACCACCTGTCGTCGGTAATCCTCCAAAAGGTGGTGTGAAGGGCTGCAATCCTAATTAGCCCAATAGGAGGGATAAGGCTGGACACTGACACAAAAGATTTGTGTGTGGCACGTGAAGGCCAAACACTCCCTAGCCAATTGGCAAATTTACCCACGAGATGCTCTCATTCGGTCTTGGAGTCTCACCAACATATCCAAACATCCTCCTTTGACCCCATTAGACCAATCAATTAATGTTGACATTTGGTTGCAAGTGACACTATAAAAATGACTACCGGGTCATGCGTGTTTTTTGTTAAATTGCTTATATTCATGTTCCCAAATAAACAAGGGTCAAACTTGTCCTGGTTAGAAAGTTATTTTTATTAGATATCCTGATGGTGTTAAAGGACATATGTTCTATGATCCTCCTTTTAAAAAGATGGCAATCAATCGTGATGCAATATTTGATGAAAACTTAATGGAAGTCACTTCATCTGTTGATTTGTCTGATGACTCGCATAGTATTTTGACAACTTATGAATGTCTCCTCTTATTATGATCCATCTTATGAGCTTAAAGAATTTGGATTTCATTGATCTTCCTATTTCTAATGAGCCCAATGTTGAATATTCTACGATACATGCATTATCCACTATTGAACCACAGTACTTGACAACCATTTGCCCTATTCATAACTTGTTTCATGTCCAGCAAGTGTTGTTCTTTTTTCTTTTAATTTGACAGGCGACTTCAATTAAGGGTTGGTCAAACCCAAAACAACAAAAGGGCACATTGCCTAAAGCAGAGCAATCTACAAGCACCGGCCACACAAATAATAACAGCAACATCCCTCCACAATCACCTTGAACATTAACATCCCTCCACAATCACCTTGAACAGTAATAGCAACATCCCTCCATAATCACCTTGCCTTGCCTACTCATCAAAGACCATCCCATTCCTCACATACCAAATTGCTAGTAGCAAAGCCACCACCCCCACAACAATCAATGTAAATCCATGAGCATCACCAACCAACACCATCCTTTCAATCAACCTGAGATGAAACCTGCTCATCAATGTCATATCACACAACAACAACATTTTGAATCCGAGACAAGTTGTATAGATCCTTTGTGTTGGTATTCTCTTTGATGTTTCAGCTTGTGGCCTTCTTCATGATCCTAGATTTCTTTGAAAAGATGGTCATGGTCATTGTTGAAAGTTTTGATGGCTTGGGATAGCCAGTCCAAAAAGAAAGTTTCAAGATTAGTAACAATTTCATTGAGTTCGAAAGCATTAGTGCATGAGCTCTGACAGGTGTCCGGACAACTGTTTAACTTTAGTGGATTCTCCCAGAAGGATAGACTTCCAGTTCAGAGGTTCACCCAGCGGTATCTGTGCTCTTTTCCATACTTTCCTAGCAAAGGGGCATACAACAAACAAATGAAAGATGTCTTCTATGCTCCCTCAACAACATTTACAAAGCCCATCCCCCCTTGCCAATTATGTGTCCAAACACATAATTGGCAAAGATCTCATCGTTGGTATTAGTACAAACACACCCACACACACCACACCAACTTCCGCAATGATGTCCTCTTCTAGCATATTGAAAGCCTATCACGCACTAGTAGATGCAACACCTTTCAAACCTTCCATACACCTTCTAAGTTCCAAATTAAATTCAACTGACTCCTCTGCCATAATTGCCCCTTCTCAAACCCCATTTTGTATTCTTTTCTTTTTTGGGGCAAAGAAAGGAAACTTCTATTAATGCTTGCAAAACCCCGTACAAATCAGGTGCCAAAATAGTGATGATGATGGTAAATATACAAAGGGAAAGGCTTGGCTCTCCAAGACCAGCCTGTTGGTCAGCAATCTCAACTCACTGCCTAAGGATTGTCTGGAATAGGGGTTAACAGCCACGGTGGTGGCCTATACCTTGAGTGGATATCTCTCGCTGACAAAGTGTAAAATATGCCTATAGGCTAAGCCTTGCAGAAACATTCCCATCGCTCGGTAGTACCTCGTGAGCGTGGGACCCCACGCTCCCACCAGGTGCGCAAGATGTCCTACTAGATGGCTACCAGTGTAGCCGCCAATGGAACTTCTTGTATGCCCATCACCTAACTGCAACGGGCGACCCATATATTTCAAGCAGTGATACTTGACATTGTCACCCATATGCTGTCCTCTGGCAAAGTTTGCGGTCACTCAGATAGGATAGAGGAGCTGCCTTACTTTTTGTACATGACATGCATTGGCAGATGCATTGAGTTGGAGGTAACAACATGGACCCCCTCGAGGGAGAGAGATTGGTTGGAGCAGGAGGTTTCCTAGGAGGTGGTCAGCTACTTTTGGCCACAACTTTGGTCTAGCTGAGACCACGGAAGATATCATACTTCTTCTCGATGGTGGCTTATGGGGGTCTATCTATTCCTCGGTTGGAGCAAATGCAGGAGGATGACATATGTACTCGTTGTAAAGAGGGGGTGTTGGAGACGATCCCACATTGATTGTGGAGCTATCCGGTGGCATAGAGCATCTAGTCAATGGCTTTCTAGATCATGGCTAGGATGCAGAGGATGTAGAGAGATTTCACGTGGGGGATGGTGGCATGGCTCACCGAGGGTCGCCGTGCTTTCTTTATTGATCCCGTCTCACCGATGTATAGGATTTATGGCAAGTAAGTTTTTTTTATTGAGTTTCTAGAGGCCGTACCACCATCCTACACTCGTCGTCCCAATGGGTCCCACTGAATATCTCTAAGAGGCCTGGCCTCCCAAAACTAGAGATGCCAAACCGCACCCTCTGGGTTGGATAGGACCATGGTCAGGTCAATATACCACACTCTTCTCAGACGACCAATAACCCTGATCCTCCACCACTCTTAATTCTCCAAGGTTGTCCACTCCTCCGACTCCGTCTCTGGTTTGCTCTATAGGAGCCCACCTAGTCCCACCCTGTAAAACCTGCGTTGGATGAACCCTAGATGCTCTCGAAAGAACCGACCCCTCAGAAGCACCCCCGTTCACAAGAGCTAGCCATCCTAACACTAGGGGGTCTAGGGGCTACGCCACTCCCACCACGACTCAAGGATCGCGTTGAATCAATCTCGACCATCCGTATGCCTACTCCTCACATATGGGAAAGTGCCCATGCTATGGCCTCAGTATCCTTAGGGAGCTACCTCCAAGACCCAAAGGATCCCACTGAGCTACTGTCCCACTATGCCCACCCATTGTCCTAAAATTTGTCTATCTGGCCCATATGAGTTCCCTTGAGACCCTGCACCACCCTCCAATTAGGCTCCTCATGAATGGGGATCCTCTCCCTGTGAGCGGTGCCTCTGAGAAAATCGTCCTCTAAGACCGTTGCCACTACCCACCTGGCCGAGGGGTGTTTCTAAGAAGTCCCCTTTGTGGGAGGAGCTTCCAAGGCTTTGTGCCAGGTGTGACCCCAAACCACTAACTTGCTAAGGAGGGCTTTGCATCTCTATGTCTATGATACCCAACCCGCCCCGCGACTGTGGAAAGATCATTGTCCACTAAGCCACTCTAGCCTTGGTGTTCTGCATGCTTTCTGAACCCGCCTAGAGAAAGTTTAGCACTAGTCTTCTAAGCTATCCCATGCACCCTACCCCCTATGGAAACGCCAACAGGATGCAATGTACCAAGATGTGGTGAGTAAGACCTAACTAACAACTAGAGCTTTGCTTGCTAGGGATAGTTTGGCCGAGATCCAATATAGAATCTTGGGTCGAACACTTCTCTAAAATCAAAGCAATTTGCTGCTCTGTCATGATATCTACTCCCACTTGGCACCCTAAGTATCTCACAGTCGTTTTGTGTGGAATCCATCTGAAGCCGAAGGCTGCCCCCCAGTTCTAGATCACCTAGAGCTCCTCCATACCTATAAAGAAACCTACGGACTTGGTCCAGTTGATCTTCGCACCTGAGGCCTCACAATAAAGGGCCAAAGCCCGCCGCCTAACCGTCTCGAGGGATCCCTCCACAAACAGAGTTGTGTCATCTACAAACTTCGCATCTAGTAGCTCATCCTCCTGTCAAATCGAGAGTTGTATGCCTGAAAGACCAATGGCCTAAGAGCGTAGAAAATAACCCATGGACTTCGCCACAAACAAGAAAAGGAAGGAGGTGAGAGGGAAGCCCTGTCGAACCGAGCGAGATAAAGGAAATGACTCTCCTATGTTGCCCTCAATGGTCACCTAACAACTCAAGAGGTTGATCCTCCTCTCAAGCCCAATCCCACTACCTCCCAAAAAGAAAAAATGTTGTTTATGATACTATGCTCCTAAACAAAACCAATCTATGTGTCATGGATGATATCTGGAAAGTGGGGCCTCAATCTTAGACTCAAAACCTTGGCTAAGATCTTGTAAGCGGTGTTTAGAAAGGTTATTGGCCTCCACTGGCGAATGTCCGACCTGTCCCCCCTTTCAGGAGTAAACAAATTTAGCCATGACTAAGAGTAGTGGAAAAGCTCCACTTATGGAGCTACCATTCTTTTATTTCTCCCTCTAAAGCCCAAGTTCAAGTCACTCAAGTTGATGATGGAGATAGAGGATGGAGATGGAGATGGGGATGGAGATCTACAAGCTAGATTCCCCCACCCACCACTTAGACCATACTTTGGAAAAGACCTTGATGAAGACATAGAAGATGAAGATGAAGACAAAAGTGGTGGCCTGTCACATCCGGATCTTCAATCCTACAAAAAATGGTCAACTAATTTGACTTGCAAGGACGCTTTCCCTGAACTTGTCAAAAAAAAAACTTTCCTATCCAAACACCGCCATGTGATTCTGAAAAGTGCTATAGGGGCCCTTGGGCAAGACAAAGCAGCCTTCTTCTTCAACGATGGTCCTGCACCACCTGATAGAAATGGACACTCCTCGTTATCTTTCCGAGCTGGGAGAGGGGGGCATGATATCTTACGTGGTAGCAGCTCAGAAAGCTAGAGGTGGTTTCTTCTCCCTTCCAACGCAAAAGGATACTACTTCTTGCTTTGCCAGTCCAGGATGGACAGACGTCAAAGATACAAAAAGACGAGCGAGCCCCAAAACAAATCAATAGGAAACCACAGAACTCCAGCTCAGACCTCAAGTACTTAATCGAGGTGAAAGAGGAAAGGAAAGAGCTAGCGATGGAGGAGGAGGAAAAGAAGGAACCATCGCCTCGAGAGGGGTTCCAAGCATAAATCAAAGAGACCCCCGAAGCGGGGATGACAGAGGGCGTGGAAGAGAGCATGAAGGAAATGAAAAGAACCTTCACGGGGCAAGGAAGAAAAGAAAGACCCACGGGCCCCAAGCAAAAGTGCCACCCCCACTGAAGAGAAAGAGACTACTGCTGTGGTGAGACCCAAAAACCTGCAAGAGGTAAGCAATTTGCCGCCTTTATCAATGAAGATCTACTATTTGAGTCTATAGATTGGCTTAGCACTCATGCACTGATATGATTTCTTCCAGGGCCCAGACCTCCTTTAGCTTTCATTAAGAGTTGGGTGAGAACAAACTGGGTAAGGCAAGGCATCAATGTTACCAATGTGAGGTTTATGAGGAAAGGTTTCTTTGTATTCCTCTTTGAGTCTCCTAGCATGGCCTCCAAGGCTCTCCACTGTACTCTATGGACTATCGATAATACACCAACCTCTCTACTTAGAGAAGTGGAAGCATAACTTCAATCTTGATCTACCTAGGTCCACTGTTACCCTTGTGTGGGTTGAGCTTCTAGACTTGCCCCTCTCTCTATGCAACCAAATTGCCTCCCTTTGCAGTGGGTTGGGAGAGATAGTGGGTGTTGAGAAAGAAAATTTTATGATTCCCAGAGCTAATCCTCAGGTTTGTATCAAAATGGACATTGCTGAGGATCTACCCAGCACCTTGGTAATGGTGAATAGGAATGGCAGTGTGTATAGAGAGCAGCCCCTTCTCTATAAAAAATCTCCCAAATTCATGCTTCCTCTGTGGACTGGCAAGTCATGCAGTTAAAAACTGCCCATAGAGGAAGCCAAAGCCAAACCCAAGGTTCATTCTGCACCTAACAACAACAAACAGACTAAAACATGGATCCCCAAGGTCCCAGCTACTTCTGAAAATACCCTTCTTCAGAAGGAAGGCCCTACCAAAACTATACTCTCTCTTGACAAAGGCAAAGGGAAGCTAGATGACTCTTTAGCACTTAACAATACATTTGATGCCTTGGCAGAGAGTGAGACTGAAGAATGGATTTAAAAAATCCGAATATGGATTTGGATTCTTAGAGAGAGCCAGGCTAGTCAAAGGATTTTGAAGAGGACATCAATAGAGAGGATGAGATGACCTCTTCCAAGATCAGTGAGGAAGACCTAGAAGATGATCAAGACATGGTCACAACCATGGAAAAGGATAATGTGGTTCAAGGGAAGACTTTTACTGAAGTGCAAAGCAAGAGAAAGAGCTCTCAAGGAAAAGGTGCTTCCCCCCAAGTTAACAGCCCCAATCCCAGGGCCAGAAAGGGAACCAAAGAGAATGTCAAGTAAACCAATAGCCATCCTCTCCCTCAATGTCAGAGGACTCACTGACCCTGGCAGAGGAGAAGAGCTAGCTTATTGGCTGAGAACCAATAATCTTTCTTACACTACAAGAAGTTAAATTCTCTGGACTCTCTCTAGAGAATAGACTTATAGCTATTGATAAGAGAAGAAAATGGTTCTTCACCCAACATGAGGAGGGAAAGGGTGGAGTGGCAATTGGGATACTCTCTAATTACTCCCATGGAATCCTAGGGGTTGAATTGGATACATTGAACACATGGATTATGCTCAAATGCTCTCTACATGGTTAGTCTTTCACTGTGGTTTCACTGTATGCACCTAACAGTATATAGGACAGAAAGATCAGCTCGGAATCACTACTGCTTGCAAGCAACAAATGTTTTGTGGTGGGAGATTTTAACATGGTGGAAAACTCTATTGGCACATGGTTGGGTAAAGGAACAGTAATTAGAGGCAGTGAACTGACTCTTTGGGAGAATCTGAAAGGAGACATAAGCCTTGTGGACATGGGGATGAAAGGTACTTTCACTTGGTCCAATATCCAAGTTGGAGCTAACAGAAGAGAGGCTAGATCAGATAGGATCTATGTTTCTCAAGAACTAGTAAGGCAGACTAGCTCTCTTCAGACTTAGGTCTTCTCTTCTCTTTTTCTCTCTGATCACAAGCCAATCCTTCTCAAATGTGACTTTGGCCTAGGACAAAAAACCACTTCCTGATTTAAGGTTGATCCTAAATTCTTTGACTTTAAAAGTGTCCAAGAAGGGGTTAAAGAAATTTGGTTGATGGCCTTCACTGATTCTATCTTAGTGAGTGATTCCTGGTGTATAGTTGTTGATGAACAGACCCAAAGACTGCTCAGAAAGGCAAGAAAAGACAAAGCCAAAATAAGGGCTAAGAGAATGGACAGCATTCAGGACATGATTGTTTCCTTGGAGAACTTAGCCAGACAGGGGGATCCACTTGCCCAGGCTGACTTGGTTGTGAAAAGAAATGAACTCAAAATTCAAGAACAGATTTTGCTTAATGATTCCAAAATATACTTCAGGATTGGTGGGCTAGTAAAGCTGAGAGACCTACTAAAGAATAGTTCAAGCTTATTAGAAGAAAAAATCTACTGAAGAGATTCCCCTTCTTAGAAAAGCTGACAACTCTCTTGCTTCAACTATTGAGGAGAATATTTATCTCATTCATCTCCAGTTTTAGAACCTACTATCCTCCACTATACAAGTACATACTGAAGTGACCAAGGCCAAAGAACTATGCAAGGATGCTAGAAAGAACACTGTACTCAGTTTTGAAATACCTTGAAAAACCTCTTTCTATTATGATGAACTCTTTAAGGCTGTCAACGTAATGGTAGATGGCAAAACACTAGGAGAAGATGGATGGCCAATTGAATTCTACAAAAAAAATTGGTCCACTGTTGGTCCTTCTCTCCTACTGTTATGGCAAGAGAGTGTCAATAAGGGGAATCTGCCTACTCATATTAATGGGGGAGCTATCAAATTAATTCCTAAGGCGGGGTATAAGGAAGAGCTCAGAAACTAGAGGCCACTCACTATGCTTAAGTGCAGCTATAAGATATTTGCTAAAGCCCTTGCTATGAGAGTAAAGAATAGAATGGCCAAGTGGATACTTCTAGAACAAAAAGGCTTCATAAAGGGCATACAGCTTCTTGAAGCCATCATCAATATCTGGGAGGGATGTGAGTATGCCAGGGAAGCAAAGCAGGATATATGTTTTCTGAAAGTTGACTTTGATAAAGCATATGATAGACTTGAGTTGGACTTCATCATCTAGACTCTGGCTAATATGGGCCTTGGCACTTGGCCCACTATTCATCTCATATATCAAACTGCTTCTCACCAATGCTTTAGCCAAGATTTGTGTCAATGGTGTCATGAATCAACCCTTTATCCTTAAAAGATCTATAAGATAGAGCTGCCCTATTGCTCTTTTACTTTTTGCAATTACTGCAGACTCACTAGGGTGGCTACTTCAACATTAAAGTCAAGATGGAAATGTGAAAGGCACTGTCCATTCACAATATAAAATGTGGGGGCTTGCTTGTAGAAATATAGGAACATAAAAGGAGAACTCAAGCATGAAAGACACAAGAGATATCCTAACTATTGTACACTACTTTATTTATCATACTGGCATGAATGCCCTAACTACTATCTGTATATGAGTGTCAAATCGGCATACAAAATTGAGATGGGAAACTTCCCTTAACTGCGAGACTGCGGGAGCTTGTGCTACGTTGCTGAAATTGGATGACAAACCTCAACCATATGCTGTCCAACCCCGATTGTAGATGTTGCCACCAATCACAAACCTAGATGAAGGGTGTTGGGGCCCATACCCAAAGTTGCAGGAGGGCTAGAACAAGGTTAGAGGCTGGCTGACTGAATGCCAAATTGGAGGGCAAGGCCCCCCTTAAATAGGGGTTGTAGTTGACTAGCCCCATACAGGCCAACCAGCCAGCCAGCTATTTGGCTGGTTGGTAGGGCTTGATTTAGTATCCATATGGACCGACCTAGTAGGGGCCAAGGCTGCCTATAAAAGGCCACCTCCTACAGTTGGTGCTGCCATTTGGGCGCCCTAAAACCTTGCAAATATATTGTGTGGGGTGTTGCCATTTGTTGACAAGGCAGCTAGCTGTCAGTGACCCTAATGGATGTGACACACAAAGTAGAGTAGTTAAGAAGAGCACACTGAATCATAAGGAAGGCTACCACTCCACCTCTGCTTCTGTCTAAAGCTGTGAATGCCTGATCATTAGAATGACCTTTGCATGCATGAATGGCTTGAGTCCTGAGTTCTTCACCAAGTAAGACTGATTGAAGTTCTTCTAGTGTCAGAATTTGCCGTTGGATGGCAATACTCTAGACTAGATTCTTGTATCCCTCTCCTAGTCCATTTAGGATGACTTGAACCATTTCTGCTGGATTCATAGTCTATCCTGATGTTGCAAGTTGATTGTTATAGTCTTTGATCTGGAGTACATAAGCATGACCGGTGGTTTCACTGCTATTACAAAAACTCTGGTTGATTTGGTTTCTCAGTGTGAGAATCTTGGAAGTGTTCTTTGACTCGTAGAGAGCTGCGAACATATCCCATGCTTCTTTTGATGTCTTGATGGTGTTGAGCTATCTTAGCATGACATCTTGCACATTCTACTTGATCAGATGATATGCACACTTATCTTTCTCAAAGAGCCCTCTCCAAAACAAACTCATCATGCGCAGATCTCTTTCACTAACGATTGACTTAGGCATCCCATCCCAGGATATTTAAAGATGTTCTCCATAAACAATCTTGCCATGTGATATGCTGAAATTTTTTTCCTCACTAGAATGAAATGTGCCTGCTTGCTGAACTAGCATATAATAGTCCAAAGGCCATCATTCCCCATAGATGTTCTAGGAAGATCAAATATAAAATCCACAACAATGCTCTCCCACGATCTATCTGGGGTTGGCAATGGCAATGGCTGCAACAATCCAGGTGTCTTCTGCTGATTAAACTTGACCTTCTGACAAATGATGCATGTTCTAACAAAGGCATCCACATCCTATCTCAAAGATGGCCAATAGAAGAACTGCTCCACTGCCTTCACCGTGGCATCGATGCCTCTATGCCGTGCATACAGTGGAGCATGACTTTCTATCATAACCTTTAACCTCAACTGCTTTGTGACACAAAGGCAACCATGCATCATAAGAAAGCCATCTCTGAGTGTATAATGCTCATGATGTTGATTATTAGACAGCTCATCATAAATCCTTGAGGAATCCTCATCTTGAGCATACTGGTGGTCCTTCATTGCATCCAGCTCACTATGGTTAGCATTGGTTACCACTGAAACCTGAGGTTTCCTTGACAATGCATAAACCACTACATTCTTTTACCCTCCACATGCAAATATATAAAAGTGAAATATGGATACAAAATTGACCCAATGCATACTCATATAACTTTGTTTGAGTGAGAAAATATTACAAAAACTGATGATCTGCCTACCACAAGTAAATAGTGCTTCCATGTAGCAAGGGCATGAATTACAGCCAGCAATCCCTTCTCATAAATTCCCATATGTCTTTCATCATCCTGCAAAATCCTACTCTCATAGGCCACCACTCGTCCATCATGCATAATGATTGCTCCAGGGCCATTCTTTCCATATGCATCTGCTTGGACCATCTGCTTGGACAAGAAAACCTTGGAGGTAGATCATTCCAAAGAAGTGGTCATCATCAGCAACAAAGTCATTAGCAAAGTCAGAATCAGCATCAGCAACATTAGCATCAGCAAAGAGGAAATCATTCCAATTGAGGAATATTCCAAGGACGAGGGAATGCATCCACCAGTGTGTCAAACATCCAGTGCAACTATTGTCATAAGTTTGGACACTATGAAAGAGATTGCCACAAGAAGCAGTACGACCAAGGCTGTCCATTGGGGGGTAGAAGATTAGTTCATTAGAGTCCTAGGCTATATTGGGTGTAGTGCCAACTTGTTGTAAGGAAATAAGAGACATTAAATTTTCACACCACCTTAATACATGTGAGGAAAATGTAGAGTTGAAGCAATATAAGGAGTTGAAAATTGACACTTCAATTGGGATAGTTTTTGCAAATGGTGCCTCACAACACAATCTTTTTCAATGAGCATTTAGAAGAGACCCAAGGGATATGCGGAGATCCTAGCAACTAATCATGGCATTGAAACCACATTGGTAGATGAGATGGTACCAATCATTTTGGTTAAAGCAAAAAGCATTACAATCAAGGAAATGGTTATTTATGGAGGCTTAGGAGTGACTATAATCTCTACAAATTCAATAGTAGGAGCCTTTACCATTCTAAGTCTATATGGATGATCAAAGACTAATCACTCCTAAATGCAATGCAAGTGTTGTGATGCAAATATTTGATATCTATTATGTTTGTATTGACATCTATTTTATGTGTGTGAAATAAGATTGTGGCAAATTGATTAAGTGGTGGCTTTGTGGCTATCACTTTATTTTCCATTGTAGAAGGTATTGTAAAAGATTGAGAAGATGAATGGGGTAGATTATTTTAAAAACCATGTGTATGAAATGGATGGTGACATACAAGCTTATGTGATTTTCTCTTGATTCTATGAAACTTCTTCCCTTCTCTTGTATTCATAGCATATTGAGCTATATTTGAGTGGATTTTCATCTCCTATGGCAATAGAGGTCAATTGATGTTGTCCCCCTAAGACTCCTCTCTCTTTTCCCTCTCCTTGTTCTACTTTTATACTCAATGTATGCACATGGCACATTTGTTTCCCAAGATATTAGAGAGTCTTATTTCTCCCTTTTAAGCAACCTCTGTAGGATTTGGATCGTTGATGTCATCCCTCTAAGTCTCCTATCTCTTTTCCCTCTCTTTATTCTACTTTTCTACTCAATGTATGAACATGGCACATTTGTTTCCCAATATGTTTGAAAGTCTTCTTTCTCCCTTTAAGTGACCTTTATAGGCTTTGGATCATTGATGAAAACTGTGTGTTGAGAGAGTACTGGCTCAAGCAAAATCAATGCGAGGAGAGATGAAAGAGCACAAGTGGCACTCAATCTTATAAACATCAATGTTAAAAGATAGTATCTAGCTAATGGTCCATTAAAGTTGCCCAATTACGTCCATATTAGGCTCCATCCAAATAGGCGCTTATTATCCATTATTAGAACTCAATGAATGGACATAATAGCCCATGAGTCACACCATTTAAAAATCATGGGATCAAAATCCCATCTAATGGTTGTCAAATGTGGGCAGAAATGCATATAATAATGGTTGCATGTCACCTCATAACAAATTCAAAATAATGTTATACCTACAATAATTGCTTGAGCATTAGACCAAAAGCAACAAAGAAGATGATTAAACAAAGTTAGCAATAGCCCCTAGATTTAGCAAACAATCAACATCATGTCAATTTTCAATTACCCAAAGAAGATCTTATGGGTTATTTTCTTTGTCAAACAATATTATGAACAATCCTCTAGATTTCACACTCTACGTTTATGGTGACATACTCATATTTTATAAAAAACACAAGTCTAATGTGATTGCATTTTGGCCAATGAAGTGGAATTTTCATTCATGTAGATCAACCTTCCAGTTTTAGAGGCAATACAATTCCATTAAAAAAATATCAACAAATGGTTTCACATCAAATGTAGATATTTGATTCAAGTTGCATTAGAAAAGGATAAGGATAACAACTTGATGACATCACCTTGAGGACACTTTCTCTCAAGCAATTCAACTTCTTTGACATCAAACTACAACTTAATAGGAGAAGTTAATGGTTAAGTACTAGTTGTATAGACTTCCACTACACCACATACTTATAATTTGATTTTCCTACTCATCAGTTACATTACCGCATTTATGCAAAAGGTCCAAAAATGTATTGGTTGTAAATCACCTCTACCTATTCAGTGCAATTAAAGAGGGGTTGCTAGAACACACAAATTGCACTTCAAAATGTAGTTATCCTACATGGACCAACTAGACCAAATATGTGGGCTATGGGGATTACAATCTTTCCCTTCCTCATCTCTATTGAAAGTAAGTTAAACTACGTGGTGTGTACTCTCTCTCTCTCTCTCTCTCTCTCTCTCTCTCTCTCCCCCCCCCTACCATTTAACATTATGTAAGGCATAGTGTAAGTTAACCTATGTGGTGTGCATTTTCTCTCTCTCTCTCTCTCTCTCTCTCTCTCTCACACACACACACACACACACACACACACACCACTTTCTAAAAATCAACTAAATATATCTATTTATATGATTGACCAGGATAGGATTTTCTATAACCTCTACGATTATCTAGAGATTTACTAGATCCTTGGATAAATTGTGCACATTTTACCTTGATCTTGGGTCCCATCATTTTACCGTGAGAAAATAACAACCAATATACACACACACACATTTTCTACATGCTTACACACATTCATGTAGTTATTGACGTCCCCCCCCGCCCCCCCCCTCT
Source organism: Dipteris shenzhenensis (assembly GCF_047967505.1). NCBI lineage: Eukaryota > Viridiplantae > Streptophyta > Polypodiopsida > Gleicheniales > Dipteridaceae > Dipteris > Dipteris shenzhenensis. Next base: position 40,494,875 of record NC_141622.1, on the reverse strand, counting down.
TACTCCTCTTACACACACACACACACACACACACACACAAACACAAACACACTCAAAGAGTAACACGTATCCCCCTATTATCTCATTTAAGGGGGAAAGTTGATACTTCTTTTTGTGCTTTAAAGTTTCCTTTAACCCCCTTAGTCCTTAATTATTCCCCCCTTTTTTTAATTAAATTGATTGCTTATAATTTTCTTTCCCTTAATATATACATGCATGTTTAAAAATTTTAATTAAATTATACACATGTGCTAAACAAAAAATTTGCCCTTTTCCTTTTAAAATTTTTTAAAATTTTTACCCCCTTGGACTATTTTATAATAGATCATATTGTTGGAAAAGAAACCCAATAAACAGTTTTTCCCTTCTTGTCTCGTGTTAATTGTCCCCCCTTATGGACTTGTTTTTAGTTAGTAGTTTCATTTGAGGTTAGGTTGTGTATAAGTTATGATCTAACCAACCCCCTACCTAACTTACCTCACCTGCCCACCTAACCGTACATTTATTTAACTCACGTTGTCAAACACCTATTTTTTCCAACCCCCACCCACTGCCCATGTCTTGACTTTGCCTCACATGCTCGCGCCCTTGATTTTGTTACTTAAACCTCTTCTTATTCTCTTACCTGTTATTGCGAAGTCGACTTGCTTGCTCCTACAACTCTACTGCTCCTTCTCCTTCTCCCGTTCTTCATCTTGTAAGAACTCATAGTGGCGCGTTTGCTCTTTCCATTGAGTGGCTATGGCCTTCGCTAAATGTTTCCAATTCTTTTCAACTCCCGACAAGTTGGCATGCTGCCACTTTTACACAGGTTCTCATCTCTGGCTCTCATGTTCCACCTCTCAAGTCCTTGATGCTTGCGATATTACTCGTGCTTCTACTTCCTGGTCGAAGAATTCTCGACTACCTTTGTTAAGTTCATGTTGATCATTTACCTTGTTATCGTGCGCGATCATCTCCTTTCTTCTTGCATCACCATGCAAGCTCACCGTAAGCTCTTTTTATTTTATATTATTATTATTATTTAAAATTTTAACATAAGCTTAGTGTGCAATATATCAAAAAAAGAATTTTCTCTTTTCTCATAATCTTATCAAGTGCTTTATTTAGAGTATTTCATTCCATCACACTTGTAGCTAGTTTAATTCTTTTCTTTAATAGCATTAATTTTTATACCATTAAGCATAATTACGTTTTATGAATAGGTGCATATGTTTACTATTATTCTAACTTTGATGGAATCACCTTCTTTCAAGTTCTTGTTAAACATTTTGATGAATTAAGCCTTGGGTGTGGAAGACCCCCATGGGAATTTTCTAATATAATTTTACTTTTTTTCATAAGGGTGTGGAGTATCCCCCTCTTTAAGTAAATTCTAGATGTTCTACCACTCTTGGGTGTGGACATTTCTCTCACCTATTGTCAATCTAGGTTAGTGATAATTAACCCCCTGTTTCAAAAAGGGTGTGGACTACCCCCCTATAACAAAGTGTATTTTTTTTCTTAAGGTGATCATTCATCTCTTGGTCTATTTCGAATGATGGTTATTCTAATGGTTATGGACTAAACCCCCTTTTTTTTCACACATTTTTTGTGAATTATCTGCTTTTATTTTTGCTCTTGGATGACTCTTTTTATGCATTTAGAACCTAGATGGTTGTGCATGTTCCTAGGTAAAGCAATAACAAGTAGGAGAACAGAGGCATTACTTGTCTACCCAAATCACGCTATATTTTTCTAACATTTAGTGTATTTGGATGGTGGCAGGTAAGTGAACCTTGACCTCGGAGCCTGGACTACTAGATGGATTCAACACTTTTGTAAATCTACCTTGTTTGGCTGTAATACCTTTGAAATAAAATTATATCTCATTTCTTTCAAATGTCTTTATATTTGAATTATTTTTAAATTTTAATTGTTTAGTTTAAGGCCAATCTATGACTGAATCGATTGTATGGTTCAATTATTGAGGGGATAATGAATTCTAAACACACACATTGCTCTCCCTACTAGCCTTTGGTCGGGCTAGTACCATATAATTATTTCAGTTTAGTAATGGCTTCTCTTTGCTTTGGTATCCTGTGGTTTCTCTTGTCCTGTTATACAGGGTCGGAATCATCTCCTTACCAAGAGGTATTCAGTTGATTCTCCTGTACCCTTATTGGTTGGAGTTGTCTCCTTACCAAAAGGTATCTGAATAACTCTCCTGTGTAATAATATAATTCTTAATGATTGTTTAACAGTTTGAATCCCCTTAATGGGTTAGTCATATGACATCTTATGGTGATTTTTCTTCCTTGATTTACTAACTATTGAATCTGATGCTCAGAGCTTAGATGAAAATACACTTCGCATACCCTTTTCTATCAAGCCCACTATGTGGTGTGTACTCTCTCTCTCTCTCTCCTGCCTACCATTTAACATTATGTAAGACATAGTGTAAGTTAACCTATGTGGTGTGCATTCTCTCTCTCTCTCTCTCTCTCACACACACACACACACACACACTTACTTTCCTCTTGAACATACTCATTACTTTTTAATCCCTTGAAAACCCTTTTATACTGCCTTTACTCTCTCTAGATTTTTCCCTCTCCCTCTCTCTACTCTTTTTTCCCTCGCTTTCTCCTAAAATTCCCCCTAAAACCTCTCAATTCACCCCACTCTAGCAAAAAAAATTTAGTTTCTTCTACTCTCCCCTATTTTTCCTTGGTTCTTCCTTTATTCTTTCATAATTTCCTAATTCTGCTAATTATTTCCTAATCCTAGCTATTATTTCCTTTTTTCCAAATTTCTTTATTTTTTCATTTTTTCCCTCAATCACTCCTTATTTCCCTCTTCCCCTTTTCAAACTTTTCCTATTTTATCCCAATTTATATATATACTTTTCTTTCTTAAGTCTCCCTTCTCTTACACCTTATTTTGCCCTTTATTTTCCACAATTTAGCACTTCTTAATTCATTTTTCTTATCTCTTGCTAATTCTCTTAATTTAATTATTATTCTTGCATCCTTTCCTGCTCTCGGGTTTACTTCTTCTTCATAATTTTCTCTGTCATTTGGTCACAATATCCCTTGTTTTTTCTAAATTCTCTCTACACGCTCTCTCTCTTCCCCTCTACATCTATCTCTCTTTACCCTCTCTCTCTCTCTCTCTCTCTCTCTCTCTCTCTCTCAATTCCATGTTACGGCAGGTTTCTCTCTCGCTCTCTCACTTCCATGTTACGGCAGGTTTCTCTCTCTCTCTCTCTCTCTCTCTCTCTCACTTCCATGTTACGGCGGGTTTCTTTTGGAATTCGACGAATTCCAAAAGAAACCCGCCGTAACATGGAAGTGAGAGAGAGAGAGAGAGAGAGAGAGAGAGAAACCTGCCGTAGGCAGTGGCATGCCTTATATAGGCTAGGCCCCTGCGTTGATTGGAGGGCCAAAAGCCCTAGAAGTGTGGGCCAAAGGGCCCTAGTTTTGCGAGCCCTTAAAGGGCTGGTTGGGCTGAGCCAACCCGGTCGGTTGGGCCAGCCAACCTGGTCTGTCCAGTCGGCCCAGATTGGGATAGACTGGTCGGGTTTTTTGACAGGCCCCTAGGCCTATAAAAGGAGGGGCTTCATGCCCCATTATATATCCAGCATAGCTAGCAGTTCCAAGGCAAAAAGGAGCAGTAGGAAGCCTACTCTCTGGGCCTATCTACAGGAGGTGAGAGAGTGCAACAGGTGCTGTAGACTTAGCTCTAGGGAGAGGCTGAACCTTGGCTGTCTTCTAGGGCAGCAAGGTGCTGAGATCATCATACCTTCTGGAGCAGCCATTCACAAGCAGGTTGGAGCAATGAAACAGGGACCTGTGTGCTGTAGACAAAGCTTGATAGGGGTTGCCCACCTAGGCTGATTCACAGGCAGTAAGGTGGAGAAGAACACACTCACCCACACTGGACGGAAAGTCTACAAACGCTCGAGGTGGAGCACGCGGGCTCGACTCTAGAGATAGCCAGCAGATTGGAGAAGGACCTTGTGGTTAGATCAGAGGACCACACCATTGGTGGGACTCTGGATCTATCTATTTTGTATTGTGTCCATAGTTTTGGACGGAAATATATATTTTGGTGTCTTCCATATCTGGCTGGCTCATTGTCTATTGATGAGTCTGCACATCTATGTGACGCACATTAAGAAAAGAAGTTTGTGATTCCACACCCCTCACGCACACTGTGTGAGCTCCTGGGCATTACTATAAGTCTTCTGCTGTGCGTACCCTCTGTTGGGTAAATTTCTAACACTCCTTCTCCCACCTACTCCTACTCCCTCACAACCCCCCAGCTATCCCGCTACCCCGAATTTCATGCTACCTCGACTGTCATGCCCGTGTGCTCTTTATGGGTCTTTGACCGTTTGGCTCTGGACCTCGATGTTGCAACACCAGCCTGTTGCTCCTCACTGTCCCCGCCTACATCTTCTGGAATTTGGAGTTTTAGTCCATGGTCGCACGTATGCTGCAACCTGCACCTTGTGCATAATACTCCACAAGTTCCTTAACCCTCCCCCCCCCTTTAATTCTTTAACCCCCCCTCCAAAACAACCCCCCTCTCTATCTTCTCTCTACATCTTTTCACCCTCCCCTGCTCTAAAAATTTGTTTACACTTCTTTTAAATTTTTCGCCCCTCTTACTATATCTTTTCTTTTTCTTTCTTTTTATATCTTTCCCCTTCTCTGTTTACATTATTTCCCCTCATAGTTAGAATTATAAACTCCTTACTTTATTCTTCTCTACTTCTTGTTAATCTATGGTACCTTAATTCTCATTAACTTCTTTGATTTTTTAATCTATGGTCCTTTATAAGACTCCTTGCATTATTTTTCCCCTCTCTCTCTCCCCCCTCCTTTCCCCCCCTCCCCCCCCCCCAACCCCCTTTTTTTAACTTTTTATCTTCTCGTTTACTTTCTTAGCTCAGTTAATTATCTTTATTTTTTTTTCTTCCTCTTAGCTTACATTTATATAGATTATTACCTCCTTTTTAAGCCTCTTCAAACCACCTCTCTTCATAAAATTCCTTTCAATTAAACCCTTTCCCCCCCATTATTTCTATCAATTTGTATTAATTTTCTCCCCCCTTTTTTTCTCTGCAAAGGTTCATTATTTTCACTCCTTAACCTTTAGACTTATCGTGCTAACATTTCTTCCCCCCTTTATTTCTATTAATCTGTATTAAGGTTCCCTCCTTTTCTCTACAAAGATTCATTATTTTCGCTCCTTAAGCCTGATAAGTGTATGGCCAAGCATTGATTTTTATTGTGACTCCGATAACAAGGGAGGGGTGTTGATGACACCTGTCTTCCCTACTAAAGTTAAAACTGGTTCTCACTATTTTGCTTGTTGGATGGTGGCAGGTAAGAAGATTCCCCTCTTCAATAAAAGTGATGTTTACGAGGACTTATCGAAGCTCAACTTCTATACAATCTCCACAAAGTCATTTCTACAAAAGGACCCACTGCTAGTTTCCTTTGTAAACAGGGATTCACTCACTTGTACAAACTTTTTCATTAATGCAATTAGTCCTATTTCATTGTTTAGCTTTGCTCTTGTATCTTTTCACTATGCATAGGGGTGTTGTAAAATCTTTCACACACACACACATTTTTCTTTACTGTACAAACACATGCATTGGTCCCGTCCTCACTCCCCACTAATGAATTACACAAAATGAACCTCCCACCTGAAAGTTCTTTTTTACAATTAACCTTTTTGATACACCCCCTCCCTTTCTTTTTCTACCTCCATTCTTAATTGAATTCAATTATTATGCTTCTTCTTCTAAGAACCTTAACTTCCCCCCTCTTTTAGTTCTTTAAGTGCATATTTAGAATTTTAGTACTTTAATCTGACTGTACACTTCATTACATAATTTTGTTTAGAATTTGCATACATGGTTTTGGTAAAAATATATATAGTGACTAGTTTTCTCCAATCTTCTCCCTTTGGCAAGTGATGGCTTACTTTTTTAATTTACTAGGTTTATTTACCCCCCTTTTTAAAATTTGAATTGGCTTAACCTTTACTCTATTTTGCTACTCTATATCCCCCTCACCTTAACCCTTGATTTCATCCTAATCTATGTTCCCCTCATTTTTTTTTAAATTGCTAACTATTCTTATCCCTATTTCCCACTTCTATGGTTGCCTAGTTTCTCTTTTTCCCTGCTAACCATTCTTACCCCTAACTTATGCAACCTTACCTTGGCTCTTTACCTAACCTATCTTACACCTAAACACCAAGACCTTTATCCCTTAAGCTACATGCGTTATTACGTGCATGCAAAGAGCAATTAAAGCTACTTACGTAACTACCCTCTCATACCACCGCCCACGACCTTGTAACTACCACCGCCACCGCCCTTTTCTTTATGATCTCTATTTATACAAGACTCTTCTATGCTCATTCAAGAGTCTTGGTTACCTTCATAATCGTAGCTCCCTCTTAAAAGAGTCTTGGTTACCTTTCGAATCAGGCAATTGAGCAATTAGCCGTGTGAACTGCTTGTGTGTCTCAAGCGTTAATGCACAGAAATTTGCTCGTGTTGTGCTCCAATGATTCCATGGCTTCTGCTCTAGCTACCCTCTATACATGTATCGGCTCCCTGAAGTAACGCATGTAGAGGCAGGACATGAGGATTTTAGCTTTTTCAACAATGCACATCTTGTGCGCACGACGGTCGCACTTTATTTTCGGCCACAACTCGGCAAAACTTTTAGATGTCCTCCTACAGGGCTGTTGTTTACGCTACCTAACCATCGATACTGCAGTACAAGTGACAACTCTCCGTACACAGCAGACATGTACAGTTCACTTCCATGTATAAAGAGCCTCGTTTCTTTGAACGGAGCTGCGCAGTGCGCACCCCTCGAACAAGCTTGCACTCGGTGCTCGGTTCAAGAGCACCCGATGTCTTCAATGATGGGCATTCTTGAGAAGCGCAACTAGGTTCAAGGCCCCCCCTTGGCAACATGGATTCTAAAAAGATCGTCTTCTGCCACCTTGGAACGCCCGTGTTTAGGGCCTGAAGTGTGCGAAACTTTAAAGGATGCCATCGTCATCCTTGAAACTCTGTGATAATGAACAGCAGCTTCCAACCGCCTGGAGCCTAACGTCGCCCATCCTTGCGAACCACCTTTGGCAACTCTCACGGGAACACACATGTAACAGGACCCCAAAAAGACCCACCTAATGCATTCGCAAAAGCATGAGTTCGTACGCAGCAGAATGTCTTTGGGTCTCAGGCTTCTTCAAATCGATTGCTTTGACCACCTCACAAAATTTCACTAGTTCACACCACCCATGTAAATCAGATGTACGTGGAAACCGGACTTCGTTCAAATCCACACATTTAGCATCACGAGGTTTCAAGTCTCCTTTTGGTGTCAGCCTAGTCTTCGAGATGTAATTTGATCTTGCCTTCGTCATCCATGGCATATTGCCCAAGTCATTCCAGGTGCTAGTCTAGCCTTTGAGTTTATGCAGTATTCGCCCTTGGGTCATTGCATGACTTTAAGGTCCTCCTGCCTTAAACCAGCTGAGAGCTACCAAAAAGTATGGCATTACAATGCATGATGTAATCTTAACAATAAAAGGGATTCATAGGCATTTGTTCTACAACCCTCGCCAAAGGTAATGAAGTTCTATGAATACAAGATTTCCAAGGAACACTTGCGGTGTCTGAACTTTGGGCTTGGAATCAGAAGGCTTGTCTGTCTTTGAAACTAACTAAAGTTTGGTTTCCAAGTACATCTGATCTATATGGGTTGTGTGAGGTAGGTCTATGACCCCAGCCATAGTAATGAAGCTCCAGGAGTATTAGATTTTGACCTCCAAAAGAAGTTTGCTGTGTCTGAACTTTGGGCTAGGAATCAGAAGCCCCATCTCTAGAGTCCTCGAAAGATCCTTGCAAATTTTTTATCTGGCTCAATATGACTAGCCTCACACTGGATGGAGACACTGAACACTCCTGATGCTCAACACTGGTTGGATTGCGAACTTACAAAACTTCTACCTGATTCATCTTTGATGAGTGCATGCACCAATAGTCTGCTCTGATCCAAGTTGGACCATCAAATAGCACTCCGAACACTACTGGATCTTCGAATGACAACTGCTGTGGTAGAAATGACAGTGGCAGGTTAGTTCTCAATTGGCTAGAGGGAAAGGAAGAATGGTCTGCAGCAATATTTCCTAGGTATTCAACAGCAAGCAGACGTTTACAGAACCAGACAGAGCTGCATAAGGCACATGCAACACAAGCTGATGAAAAGACAAAAGAGCAAGAATCGATGCTCAGTTCCTATGCCTCACTGATGCAAAAAGGAAAGACAAGCAATGACTGCGCAATCTGAAAACATTATACCTTTTATCCTTTCGACTTGAATGGGGGACCTGTTAGGTTGCACCTTTTTGTGGCAACAAGAGCTTTTGGTATCCTGCTTCCAAGCCATCAATTGCAATTTCAAGAACGCTGCTACAGGGTGAAATAGATTTGGGACGCTTAGAAGGGAGCTATACAAGCTGAATCCCCTGCCTTTTTAGGGATACTTTTGGTTCGTTTGACAAATGCTCTCTTATGCTCTCCTTCGACTCGACTGAAACTGAAGAAAGTCTCCCAGATCTAATGCATCAGGAACACATTAATGGCAAACTAATTTGGGGTTATTCACTCATGCAATGTAAGGATCCAGGCCTGAAATTGCAACTGCTCCGCATTGCTTACATAAGAAAACATGATTACGACCTTCAAAGTTGCTATTATACACTGAGGGTCGGACACACATTGTAGGCTAGGAAACAGACTTCATACTATCCAATATAAAGGAGGGGTTGCTCTTTCATACACTAGGCCTGCGTACACTTCGACAAGCCTGCTGGCCCAAGAATCGTTGCTTTTAAGAAGCTATAGAACCTTCCAACAATAGCCTTTTCTGAGAAGAAACCCCAGCAAATATATGTCGTCCAAACACCTTTGACATACAGAGCCTTACAAGGTAGCAACAGTCCATAGGTGCATGTCTTATCGTTAGCTTTGTTTAGACAGTTCCTGAACATTCTCCCTTGGGTTGTCTTAATGTATTGATCAAGGTTCTTATCTCTATTCATGCTTGCAAGAGCTTAACTTAGTAGCGATAGATGATCTATAAGTAAGTCATGGATGCTTTATTGCATCCTTACTGCTTTTTATTTGGGGTGCAGCAGAAACCCCTAAACACTCAATTATCAATGGTGAATCTGGAAGATCTGAACACCCCAATCATTACACTTGTTCCAAAAGTTTGTGGACTCACCAGGTGAAGACTTAATCCAAAAAGAGGAGAATTTGGCCATCTCATAATTCAATATGAACGATAGGTTATAACAAGGAAAGGCAATCTGCTAAACAAAATGCCAGCATATGAGTTTGAGGAAGTGTATGAATACAATAGAATATGCCAGGTCTTCGCATAAGGGGTGACCTACACTCATCCTCCAAACAAAGTATTTTTAGCCTTAAGAGTGGGAGAAAAATCAACGATCTATCATTTCCGTTAGAAAATAGAGGTAAAAGGATACTAGAGAAGCAACAAATCATGTGGTACACCAGCGTCGCACTTTATGGTCTCGTAAAAATAGATCTGCTCTTTGACAGGCACATTAAAAAGGAGCTGCTGCCAAAAGGCTACAAATTGTGCTCAATTCACGCGTGTGCTACATGACGCAATCAAAACTATTCCAGGGACCAAAAGCCATTTAGTAGTATGAGTGAAGAATTCATTTTTCTGTGAATCATACATTTCACGTTTAATCTTCTACAGTGAGTCAATACCTTCCTCAACATGAGTAATCTGTCAAGATTTCAGATGGCAAATTGTTGTGGTACCACCTCCATCTCATTTTAAAAGTCAAGTTTAGAAAACAATAGACCTCGATTGTCGAATCAAGATTAGCATGAACGGCAGTCGGGGATTTCTGTCATGACACACCCTCAACATGGCTGTTCGTAAAGTCCAAATTATCCGTCAGATCTAATCGCTTAAACTGACCTGACCTACATTGCATTGTTTGCTTTCTACTCCTCGTTCCTGTGGGCGAAGCACGATTTGGCAATTAACGGAGACCTGCATGCAACAGAACAAGACAATTGGCGCTCTCTCTCTCTCTCTCTCTCTCTCTCACACACACACACACACACACATATTTGGAGAAGCAGCAGACCGAACACAGACGCTAGAAGTTCCTGCGGAAAAAAATTACTGAATGCTTCATGTACGTTGCAGGGCTAGGCATTCGCTTCACCCTCACAAAAGCCTTTCACATAAGTATTGGAAGGTTGCTCGAAGTTGTGAAGGCAAACCGACCTGGACTTTTGGGGACTTGATGCCGAGCACGCGCACACGAGCTTCTACCGGCCCGGCAATGTTCAAAAGTACTTTATCATTCACGGTAGCGTCTTTTAAAAGGTCCCCCGAAGAAGACCCCAGGAGGTTCAATCTGTCCACGACCACAAGCGCTTTCAATGTCGTGTGGCTGTGCGCGGGCTGGCTGAAGGGAGGAACCTTCGCTACGCCGAGAAGAGCACTCTTATAGAAGCAGTTGAACTCGGTAGCACTGTACTCGATAGCCACTTTGTTGGGATTCGTAGCTGAGAAGATCAAGGTGATGTTCATAGACAAGTAAACCGCAAAGTTCGTAAGGCCTTGAAGCTGCCTATCGACTTGGAAGTCTTGAATGCTTGCACTCTGCAGCTGGAATTCGGGGCTCGTAGGTTTCATGACGAGGATGAAAAACAGAGCGATGCCCAAAGCCAAGAGGACGAGAACGAGCAAGGTGATGGATACACAGCAGCAGCAAGTGCAAAGTCGGTCGGTGCTCGATTGTTGGGCACCGTAAGCCATGGTTCCTGTGTGGGAGATCAACTGGAAGGGATGAGAAAAGCTTCGAGGGGGGATAGAAGACTCTGCAGGAATGGCCAATAGTTTTGTGGGTCTTTCTGTTGTGAGGCTATGGAGGAGGAGGCTACTGAGATGCTACTCCCAACCCATGTTTTGCTGATGAAGAAAGCGTTTTGCAGAGCAGAGTATCTTTTTGAGCAGAAATGAGCATTTCGTAATGCTTTTGCAAAGCTTTGGTTTGAGCAGCAGAGCTCTGTAGCAAAGATGCTACTCCTAACCCATGTTTTGAAGAGGATCTTTTGAGCAGAAATGAGAGAATTGCATTGTTAAGTTATGCTGAATTGCTTTGCAAGCTTTGGTTTGAGGAACAGAGCTGGGCCGCAGGTGAGCAGTGAAGCCCTCAGACGGTGGGAAATCAAATTGCTCTGATGGAACATAAAGGAAGGTAGATAAAGTGACAAAATTTTGAAGTGGAGCAATCAATGGCTCCTCATTCTTGCCTTGCTTTGCTGCACTTTCCACGGTACTCTAAACTACCCAGTGTACTTAACCCAGTTACTTGTTTTCCCTGTCACATATGATTCACATACATTGATCTTGGGTAAAGTATGCATTGTGCAATGTGTTTTTTTTTAAAACGAAAAGATACTTACATTATTATATATACATTATTTTGCTATAGCCTTACTTGTCATATTCCAACCCATTAATTAATTAGTTTTGGTGCATGGAGGTTTCATTAACTTATGCTCATCCAGAGCTTAATCTATTTATTATGCTTTAATTAACTTATGTTTCTCTATGGCTTAAGCATAGACTATGTCCAAGGGGGGCTTCCCTATTTTGCTATAGCCTTCCTGTTACTCTCATTATGCTCTCAAAGTACTTGGTCTCTGATCCACCATCTCCACGTGTTGTTGCTAATGTGGCCAAATCACCAAAACAAGTGTGGCCACCGTTGTTGCTAGTGGGACCAACTATCGCCAAACTAAGTGTGGTTGCATGCGATTCCTAGTGTGGCCAACTTCCTTGGGACCAAGTGTTGAAGAAGTGGCATCCACTCTCCTAATTTGTGCTTGTAATGTTTTGTGTGGGAAGCTTTGGGTATCCCCCTTGCTACTAGTGTATATAGCTAACACAAAAATACACTAAGGTTATAGCCGCCAATCTTAGAGAAAAACCAAATTTCTAGGCTCATTAATTTATTTGATCCGCGTGAGCCCAATAAATTGACATTGAAGAGAGTGACCTTTAGAACTAACATTTATAATAAAATGTGCTAAACTTAGGTCACTTTTTAAGCATGTTAGTTTGTATTGACCTTACTTTAACTACAGAAACCTTGGAGTTCATTCAAATCCAATTTGCAACTAGGGATGGGAGTCTCATGTATAACTTTGTTGAAGGACATTTACCTATGATCTCATTAACTTTAGGGTGCCAAAACATTTAACTATGTTGGAGCTACTCAATCTTGATTATAATTGATTGCTACGTCTCCTTGAGCTATATGATTAGCATGTCTATTTTAATCCAAAGATTTACACTATGCATTAGTTCCTCTTCATTCCTAACCAAACGGCCCCAAACTTCAAACCTAATTTCTATAGCTTTCTCTCTTTTTTTTTCTATACCTTTCTCATTTAGATTATAAAACTTTGGGATGCCAAAATTTCAGTTATCTTGGAGCTACTCACTCTTGATTATTAGAAGTCATTGTTCATGTCTCCTTCAGTGGTATGATTGGATTGCCTTTTTAAGCATATACAAATTGTCAAATTTTTATTTCTTCGAAGGTGTTATATTAACATCTTATAACAATATGAATTACCCACATGGTTTTATTAAAAAATTGCACAAGGTATTTGTAAAGAACCACACATATTATATTTGTCATCTTAAAGAAAGGCCTACTTCATGATGATCATGTTGAAAGAAGGTGTTGAGAATCCATCTCAATATCATGTGTTATCATATGTGCATAGCACTAACACATAGAGTGCTAAAAAGGCAAAAGGTTGGGAAACCCTAAGTCTAAAGGGGTTTGTATATATTCATTACTTTCAACTAATCTAGTGTACAATTAGTCATTTGTGGTGTGCTCTCTAGTTGTGCCCTCTCTACTTGTCTCCACTCTTCTCCTCTCCCTCTTCATATTTTTTCAAAGGTAACCTTGTGTATAAATAGTGTAGTGCATCTTTGTTCTAGGTAATTAATAACTATACCCATGTTGTGTACCCATGGGTGAAAGGATAGTGATATCTCCCTCGAATTTCATAGTATCTGGGGCATTGCATTAGCAAATGCTCCTCATTCCTTCACCTCACGTGTGTCATAAGACTATAGAGCCCCATATTTCTAGAATTTCATGTGGTAGAAATCTTGCATCCTACCTCAATTTATTATTTTTGAGATGAACCCTAAGCTACCTCATGGTGATATTTACTACATGGAAAAGAGCAACTTGTAGGTGCCCTAGTGCCTGGTTTTGATTATGTAATAATAAACTTCTTAGTATCCTTGCAAGTCAATTTACCTTGAGGCATTATCTCTTAGATTATCTCCATTTCTCCCTTGTCACCTTCAAGGCCTAAAAGAAATTAAGTTTGAAAAGCTTTAATTGTTTTTTAATTGTTTGCTTAGCTCTTTCATTGCCTATTGATGAGTGATCATGATGTGAAGAAGTGATTAGATTCATCACATTTCTTGGACTAATGAATTCCATTGGACACATAACATTGTAATTTTCTATGGGTCTTGAACTTTTTCTTTAGCATAAACCCAAAATACAATTCATTTTCTCCCATGATGGTAATGATGCTTTCTTATGGGCTAGGTGGTTTTTTTCACTAATGCCTTGTTAGGATGCTAAATATACCTTGCATACTCTAGCCAATTTCAATTGATAGAGTTTAGGCCTAAGAATTTATTTCCTCCCTGCATACTACTAGGATTGCTTTGGTAGATACTAATAAACTAAGCCTAAAAATAAGTATGTTTATTGACACCTTGGGTCACCACAACTGGCACCATGAGTTCCAAGTGACCAAGCACTAAGGTTCCTCCTTCCGAGTGCCCAAGCGGTAAGCACTTGAGTGGCTAAGGCAGTAGAAGGAAGCCATGCAGGCAGTCCAACCAGTGGCAGTGGTTCACACAAGATCCTAGGCAAGAATTAGGAAGTCGGTTCACAAAACCACTGAATCTAGAGAGTTGTAGAACTATTTAAGTGTGGAGCCCAATGTAGAATGGGTTAAGTCGATTTGTCTAGCTCTAAGTGTCACAGACCAACTGTTCAAGAACAATCTGTAAGTATTCTCGATGATCAAAGCATTACATCAAAAACTTCTAATCTATATTTCAAATATGATTGTTCAGCATGCATCCAAGTCAAAAATCAAACAACATTTCACAACTGATGATCATTATCTAAACCAAATGCATAAATATAACACAATAAAAAGAAGGCAAAAAGCATCTGACAAATTGGGAAGACTAGAATGAAATCAGAATCGGAGTCAAAGAAGGAATTTAGATAGGCAAAGATATATTTGATTTTGATCATCCTCAAGAAAGATTTGGCAAAGATCTCAACATTCAACCAATTCCAAGGATCAAAGATAAGGTACTAAACCAACAATGTAAGGTACTCTCCAAAAATGATTCTTTCAGGCCTTTCTCAAAGGTCAATTAAATATGTCACCACCTGATCAAATTCTCAACTTAGTACCAATTTATTGAAGTAAATTAATCAACAAATCAATGGATCTGACCACATAAACAATCGAGGCAAAAGAGAAGATAGATAAAGTAACAAGAGGCATTCAACACCTGCATGTCTATCAATCTCAAGTCGAAGTTGTGGACTTCAAAATCCCAACTACTAATGTACACTTTAGAGATTAGAATATCAAGGGTATTCTTCTCGAGGGGGCTAACTAGGAGTTAGCATTCTTCCTAGATCTCTATATCTAAAGCTTAAGTCATTTAGCTTAAAACCTGAACCATTATAGGTTAAAATGGCAGATCAAAGAAGAGTACAACCCTTGGAATTTTTTTTGGGGAGCGTAGATCTCAGTTGTAAGTTTTACCTATCCAATTCATTTTTTCATACTTCTACTTGAAAAGTAAGGTAGTGCAAACCCAATGCTTCTAGGCAGACCTAGGTTTAGAACAACAAAATTAAAGAGAAACAATCACTCTAAAAAAAGCTTAAATGAACGTCAAGATCCGAATGGTCTCTAAATATTTGCCAAATTCTCTAAGACCATTGAATATAGAAGAGTAGAGGAAGATGAAGAAGATAGATTATTGAAAGCAAACCCCTCTGTAATTTCTGTTTTTGCAATCAATATGGAGCAAATTCTTAAAAAATATTAGAAATCTCCTAACGATGAAGAAATATCTAAAAGAAAAGGAAAAAACTACTAAATATGTTAGTATTTGATGATACAGAGAATAGATCAAAGACATTGAAATGATAGAGCTAATATTCAATCAAAGATTAGGTATTTAGAAAATACTCCAAGCAAAGCATGCTTATGAAGAACGCATGAAGGAGTGTTCCAGAGTCAAATAAGAAGGACTGCAAAACCTGCATCTGGATTAGAAGCAATGTTTAAAAATGGTCAAAATCAGCATCCACCTAGAAGATAAGTTCAAACGTCATTTAAAAGCTTTAATACTTGAGTATAAAACATTTGCATGGCATCATAGAGATATGAAGGGATTTGACCTTCAACATATGATTAATCTGAAAGAAGATGCCATTTTGATTGTGCAACAAAGACGTCACATGATTATACTAAATTAGTCAAAGAAGAAATTGACAAGCTCCTCATAATGGGATTCATATATCTGGTTAATGAGGAACCTGATTGTCTCCAATTGTCATAGTTTTGAAAAGGAATGGAAATCTCTTAATTTGTGTTGACTACAAAAATCTAAACGTAGCCAAAATCATAGATCCATTTCCACTCCCATACTCTGACACAATGTTAGATGTAGTAGCAGAGCATGAGATATATAGATTCCTTGATGGATTAAGCAAAAATAATTAGATTCTAATGGAACCTAAAGGTAGTAATAAAACATCTTTCATAATTGAATGGGGAGTCTTTGCCAGTAATGTCATGATGTTTGGTCTCCAAAATGTACCACCAACATTTCATAAATGGATTTAGCAAGTGCTCCATTCCTAATTGATATTATGAGAGTATTTTTCAGCACATTTGGTAAGAAGTCAAAACACCTCAAACACATAAGATGATATTTTGACAAATGTTGCATGGTAAGTCTAAGTTTAAATCCATGTAAATGTGCATTAGGGGTAAAAGGAGGAGTCTTATTAGATTGAGTAGTTTTAGAAGAAGGAATGACTATAGACCCTTGTAAAGTTAAAGCCATTTAAAATGCCCCAGCACCCAAAATTCTCAAATAACTTGATAGAGATTCATTGGATAGATAAAATGGCATAATATATTTTAAAGACATTTATCCCATGTATGCCAACATCTCACAAGTTGACTTAGAAAGATGTTCCCTATGTCTGGATAGAAAAGTAGCACAAAAAAAAATGTCAATTAAAGAAGATGGTTATTGTGGTACGAATGCTTAAGTCCCCAAACCAAGAATTACCATTTCATGTCTTTTTTGATGCATCAAACAATGCCGTTGGTGTAGTTTTAATGTAGAGCCAAACAAAAGAGTTGGTATAGGCTAGTTTATTATGCAAGTTGAATGATGAACATAGTAGAATAGATTATTAAGTGACAAAAATGGAAGCCTTGGGAATTATATATTTTTTGATCACATTCAAACATTATCTACTTAACAACAAGGGATCATTAGATTTCATTTTTATGTAGTAAATAGGCAACACTTATCAAGAAGATAGCAAGATTGATAAATAATCTACCGTCCAGGCAAACAACATACAATTGCAGATTGTTTAAGCAGACCTAAATGACTTGGAGGCATATAGGATTAGTTATTTGATGCAACAATATTTTAAATTCGACCACTCAAGGACCTGTTTAAGTAGACCTAAAGGACTTGGAGGCATATAGGACTAGTTATTTGATGCCACAATATTTCAAATTCAACCACTAAACTCAGACAACTAGAACAAATGCTCATTTCCCTAATTGATGTTTTATTTCTTGAATCCTTATCTAAAGACTAAAGGATCTTTGGCTTTTGGAGAGGTGCTACCCCTGTTCCTTCAATTACAAATTCCACATCTAGGCCTTCTGCGGTCAAACCTTGGAGTCTTCTTTAGCCTTTTTTCTAGGATTGGCTTTGTTTGCCAAAAATGCCTCGTCATTGTTGTTATTGTAGAAGCTTCTCTCTAGCCTCCTCATACATCAACAAGGGGCCCAATCCTTGAATGTTAGAGACCTAATCCTCTCTCTTATTGTCAATGCAGTCATAAAAATCTTGAAACTCCTTGGTAGCATCCCAAGTATTAGTAATGACAACTAGATTGAGTCCACCTTTTGACCAACTGATGCCAGCTAATCTCTTACCACCTTTTGATCAACTGATGCGAGCTAATCTCTTACCACCTTCACTTTCATGAGATGGTCTGATCCCTTTCCTCCATGTTCATGTTGGACACTAATGCTAGAGAGATAGGATCATGGACATATTTTTTGTCTTGTACAAGTCCTTCAGGGCCGTCCAGACCTAACTTGATCTATCAATCATCTAAATATATGGAATAACAAAGTCTACCATTGTCCCTATGATTAGTGCAAGGGCCTTGGCATCTTTATCTTACCATGTTTTGAGTTCATTTGGATTTATAAGCTATAGCCATAGTAATCTTTCTTGAAGCATCCTTGATGTCCATGGACATTAGATCTGCTCCCATTGTGATCTTCCAAAGCTTCCTATCCACTAGATGGCTATGGATCTTCACCTTCTGGATAGGATAATTTCTCCCATCAAGCTTCACTACCTCTTTGAAAGAACAAGGTAGATAAAAAGAAGAAGGAATCTAAGCCCAAGGTGGAGTACAAATGTGAATCAGCCAACATGGTTACAGGAGGACTTTTCTTGGTCATTGAGCATTGCTTTGCTTTTGTAGTAGCGAGTGAAGGCAAGCAAGGCTGGTGTGTGGACACCAAAGCTTCACGACACATTGCCAACAAGAAGTCATCCATACAACCTTCACTCCCAAACTTGATGGTGATGGTGGGGGATAGTAGGACATGCTGTATGAGGGTATTGGTAGCATTCCATTCATAACAAACTCAGATGACAAAGATGTAAGACTTGGTGTACTTTATGTGCCTGCAATTTGTAAGAACTTGCTATCTCTGAGTCAGATGTCAAGAATAGGATGACGATCAAGTTCTATGATAAGGAGGTTATGGTATAATCCAAAGCATTTGGAGAGATCATGGCTCAAGGAGTTCAAGAGGATGGGATGTATCAGATCAATGCACTTTTAGTCCATGGTGAGAAAGGAAGCTCCAAGTTGTAGCATGAAATATTTGGTCACATCAACTACTGGACATTGTCCAAAAATGTAGAAGTCAAAGATGATGAACGGAGTCCCACCAATTATAGGCACATATGAGGTCTACATGTCTTGCTTGGAGGTCATGCAACACCTTCCCAACCAGTGCCAACATTTGGGATGTATTCACGAAAGCATTCCCAAGGGATCAACTAGAGCAGCTCATTCAACGGATGGAGATTGGCCCATGATTGCATCATTGAGAAGGGGTGTTAGAAGTCAATGGCCCCACCAATGAGCCCCCATATGAGGAGAATAAAGGCATCATTAGATGGTAGGGGATTGATGGGTACTTGAACCACATGATTGGGCAACAAGCCCACTATTGAATGGATGGCTATAGGAAAAGAAGACCAAAATTTTCCTCGATGGAAGAGGGCAAGTCTATGTGGATATATGGTAGTGCAAACATGCCTAGACATGGGTTATGAGGGACTATTTATAGGCTTGGTAGTAGGCACCTATGCCCGCAACCTAACCTTGGGTTAAACAGAGGTTTAGGTAGTTACTGGGGTCTACAAATCTGGTTGGTGGCAATTTAGAGGTCCAATTAGTGTAGTAGCAACCAAAATCAATGAATAAACCTCCCCAAGCCTCCACATGCTTTATCCACTTGAACTAAAGCCTAGGCAAAGCAGGCAGTGCACCATCTAGTGAAGTCTTTTGAGCAAGAGAGTTCTCAACATTGTTTGTTCCCAACCTGTATTGTTGGTAGGTTGTTATGCTCACCTTTGAGATTCTTGTGCCCACATCTTATAGGAGAATAAAGACTGAGTTCTCTCTCTCTCTCTCTCTCTCTCTCTCTCTCTCTCTGTGTCTCTCTCCCCCTATTCTATTTACTACTTGTGTTCATGAGTGAGGTTTACTTCAATGAGATCATCTTTGAATGATTGGATAGAGTTGACTCATTTCACTACATCTGTGAGGTTCTAGTGATTCATAACTCTATCCTTTGAGAGTTACATCCACTTAAAATGTGTAGAAAAGTATGCTAGGAAAACTATTTGGATGGTAAAATCTTGGGCGAAATTCTTAGAAAAGACAAAGAGAAGGTCCCAAGAAAATTCTACAGTGGGCTTATTCTTGAATGCACTATTGAATGTTGACAACAGCTAGGGATTGACATAGAATTCCCCATTGAAAAACCAGTTGATTTATAAAGCTTGGATGAGGATGAGCCCACCCCTTTCTTCACACAAGAGTTAGATTTTTTCAAATTTGCTACACTATGGATACTCAATAATACATTACATGATGAGAGTGCTCTCAACGGAAGCAAGAACGGAAGAAGGAGAGAGAGAGACAAAGAGCCACACAAGTTTTGGTGGGTGTAGAACCACCCTAATCTTCTTTTTCATTCATTTATATATGTGTTTGAGTATTGTACATAACTGGGGTAAAGGCATAGTGACCTTTAACCCCCACAACCTCCCACTTAAAGGACAATGTGCCTTTAAGGGAGAACAACCAATGGGCATACTATCCCCAATGCCCATCAATACACGACAATACTCAAACCACTAACTAGGTAGACTCTTCGTCAGCATATCTACAGGGTTATCATCTATATGAACCTTGACAAGCTCTATGCGCTTGTCCTCAAGTACCTCCCTGATGAAATGGTACCTGACCTCAATGTGTTTGGTCTTTGCATGAAAGACCGGATTCCGTGCTAGCTGAATAGCACTCATGGAATCACTATGCAATGTCGGTACACCTGTATGAATCCCCAAATCTCCCACTAGCCGATCAAGCCATATAGCCTCCTTGCAACCCTCTGTGGCTGCAACATACTCAGCCTCTGTGGTAGACAAAGCAACACACTTCTATGCGCGAGACATCCACGACACTGCACCACCTGCAAAGGTGAACACATAACCAGAAGTGGATCTCCTACTATCCACATGCCCTGCATAGTCTAAATCTATGTACCCAAGTACACGCATGTCTCCTTTACCAAAGCAGATGCACATCTCCTTGGTACCCTTCATGTACCTCATGATGCACTTAACTGCCTCCCAATGCCTCTTTCCTGGATTAGCCATATACCGGCTTACAACTCCCACTGCAAATGCAATGTCTAGGCTAGTAGCTATCATAGCATACATAAAACTCCCAACCGCTGATGCATAAGGAACCTTGGCCATCATGGCCCTCTCCTCTTCTAATTTGGGACTATCTATATGACTCAGTTTCACATATGGAGGCAATGGAGTACTCACTGCCTTCCCCCCCTCCATATTGAAATGCTGCAATACTTTTGTAACATACTCTTTTTGTGAAAGCCAAAGGAGTTTCCTACTCCGATCATGCGTGATGCGCATACCAAGAATATGACCTACAAATCCCAAATCCTTCATATCAAAGGCCTCATGCAACTTGGCCTTTAATGCATTTAGCTCATAAGTATTCTTGCTAGCCAATAGCATATCATCCACATATAGTGCCAATATTATCAGGCTATTATCCTTAGCCCTTTTAGTGTAGAGGCAGTGATCAATTTCACTCCTTCTAAAACCCTGGGACCGAATGAAAGCATCAAACTTCTGATACCATTCTCTACGTGCTTGCTTAAGACCATAGAGACTCTTCTTCAGCTTGCAAACTAAATGCTCTTTGCCCTTTTCTTCAAAGCCTTCCGGCTGCACCATGTAAATTTCCTCATGCAAATCCCCATGCAAGAAAGCTGTCTTGACATCCATTTGCATAAGCTCCATATCCTCTGATGCCACTAGTCCAAGAATGCATCTAAGTGTGGTCATCTTCACAACCGGAGAGAATGTCTCATCAAAGTCCACACCCTTCTTTTGCTTGAACCCTTTAGCGACCAAACGGGCCTTGTACCTAGGCACATCATCACCTGTGACCTTCATTTTGTAGACCCATTTACATGGCAATGCTTTCTTTCCATGTGGCAAAGAAACAAAGTCCCAAGTCTTATTCTTCATAAGTGAACTCATCTCTGATTGCATAGCATACTCCCACTTGCGTTGATCCTCGCGCATCATAGCCTCTTTGTAACAAGAAGGCTCCCCGCAATCAGTAAGCATCACATAGTCTACCCCTGGAACAAACCTATCAGGTGGTCTAGACACTCTAGATGATCTTCTCAAGGGCATTTCAGCTTGCTGTCCCACCTGCATATCAGCCACATTTGGCTCATCATTTCCACCAATAGATGATCCATCATCTACCCTTGATTGTATACCTGTGGGAGTACTTGGTGGGACCATTTCTTGCACATTTGGTGCATGGACAGCTTGCTATCTATCAACATATGCAGGTGGATTCACATCCTGGAAAGTGATTCTCCTCATTTTCACATCCCTCATGGGTGCCTTATGCATCTTCTTCTCATTGAAGACCACATCATGGCTGCGTATGATCTTCTTTGCTTCTGGATCCCAGAGACGATAGCCCATCTCTCCACTTTCACCATAACCCAGAAAGATGCATTTCCTAGACTTAGGATCTAGCTTCTTTCGAAGCTCTTTTGGCACGTGCATATGCCTCACACCCAAATATACGCAAATGAGAGTAAGAGGGCTTCTTGCCACTCCATGCCTCTTCAGGAATACCACCATCCAATCTCTTACTAGGTGATTTATTGATCACATGCACTGCAGTCTTCATTGCCTCAGCCCAAAAACCACCAGGAAGACTTGCATTGGAAAGCATGCATTGCAACCTTTCTTGAATGGTACGGTTCATCTTTTCTGCAACTGGATTTTGCTCTGGAGTATGAGGGGATGTGAGCTCCCTCTTAATCCCACATGTATCACAGAAATGCTGAAAGTCATGAGAGAGATACTCTCCAACATTGTCAGTCCGTAGGCATTTAAGCGTTCTACCTGACTGATTCTCAACCAAGGCCAGCCATTTCTGAAATACCTGGAACACATCACTCTTCCGAGCTATAGCATAAGCCCACACTTTCCTAGTTGCATCATCAATGAATGTCACATAGTATTCAGCCCCGCCTAATGACCGTGTAGGCATGGGACCACATACGTCTGAATGCACCAAATCAAGCATTTCAAACTCTTTCTTTCCCCTTCTTTTATGGGCTGATTTAGTCTGCTTCCCATAGAGACAATGCTCACAAAATTCAAAATCAGAGAAATTCAAATGCGGTACATAACCTAAACGACATAAGAGTTTCATTCCATTCTGGCTCATGTGCCCCAACCTGCAATGCCACAAAGAAGTGCTTGGCTGCTCGATTATTGCAACAACATGATCAAATACCCCTGATACATGTAAGGGATACAAATTCCCACACTTGGCACCCCTGGCCAAAAGCATAGAGCCCTTCCGAATTTTCCAACTCTGAAAGCCAAAAGTGGTGTGAAAACCAGCATCATCTAGCTGACCCACTGAAATAAGACTCTTGGTCAGCTTAGGCACGTGTCACATGTTTCAAAACAAATGCAGACCCATTTGCAAAAGAAAACTTTATGTCACCTGCTCCCACTATGTCACATGCATAGTCATTTCCAAGATGCACACAACCTGTCTTTCCACTATCATAAGTGGAGAACCATTCCCTATGGGGAGTAACATGGAATGAAGCACCAGAATCCAAAATCCAATTTTGGGAATATGCATCATCTGAAGTGGTAAGCAAATCTGCAGATAAACTAGACATGAAGAGAACGTCATTGTCACTATCATGTGTGACTGCATTGATCTCCTCGATCTTCACTTTTCCTTTGTCCTCCCTTGGACTCTCTTCCTTTTGATTTGCACCCCAATTTGCATTCTTTTTATTATCCTTTTGCTCTCTTTTTAGCTTGTAGCAATCCTTTTTCATATGGCCCTTCTTGCCACAGTGGTAACACTCAATGTTCCATGCCTTGGATTTGCTACGAGACTTCCCTCTTTCTTGGGACTTCCCCCTGAACTGTGATCTGCCCCTTTGCACATTTAAGGCTGCATCCTGCTTGTTGCCATCCATAGACTTCCGTCTAATCTCCTCAGCCAACAAGCTACCCACAACATCATCAAATTTCAATACTCCACCAGGTGTAGAGTTACTGACAGCTGTACGGAAGGTATCCCATGAGGATGGCAATGAACATAAGAGAAATATTGCCTTAGTCTCCGCATCAAAATTCATTTTCTGAGCCTGAAGCTGGCTGAAAATAATATTGAATTCATTCAAGTGAGAAGCGATGGAGACCCCTTCCTTCATCTGCAGCTCAAACAACCTCTTCATGAGGTAAACTTTATTAGAGGCAGTT
Source organism: Dipteris shenzhenensis (assembly GCF_047967505.1). Classification (NCBI taxonomy): domain Eukaryota; kingdom Viridiplantae; phylum Streptophyta; class Polypodiopsida; order Gleicheniales; family Dipteridaceae; genus Dipteris; species Dipteris shenzhenensis. Next base: position 40,471,215 of record NC_141622.1, on the reverse strand, counting down.
TCCTTCTCATAAGTGGCACACAGTTTCTTCCACAAATCTTCCGTAGTCTGCTCATTTACTACTGTGAAATAAACTGACTCTGCAAGATGAAGTCTAATAGTAAACTTTGCTAATGCATCCAACTCATTCCAATCATCCTCAGACATATTTGTAGGCTTAGCTTCAATCCCTGCCAAGGGTTTAATCTACTTCTTTTGAATAAGCACATCCCTTATTTGTTCTTTCCACAAAGAAAAGTTTGTCCCATCAAACTTTTTAATGTTGAAAAACTCCTTTTCAAACATGGAAGAGGACGCCATGATGCAAATGAAACAAAATCCCAAATGCTAGTACCTGCAAGAGAGAATCACACCAAATACTAGGTGCACCCAAATGTGTATGCCACAATAGAGTGAAATATCACCAAAATTCAAAGCTCAAAGCATCAAAAGATGCATCTGACTCATGTGCATATACTATGCATCCATATGAGCAAATCTGGCCCAAAAGAAAATGCCAATAAGTGCCAAATGACTCAAGCATAAACACCGTCCACTGGCATATGCATCAATAATATCTCATCCAAGAGAGCATAGCACTATCAGTGCATCACCTACATTGTGTCAAAGCTGTCCCTCAGCATAAAATAGCATCCATGTGCAAAGTGTCCATAAAAATAGCATCCCACAAGGCAATTTAGGCCTATCAACACATCCAATAAGGACCGTAATGCATCCAAATGGCCTATAAATCATCCACTGCAACCCAATGCATACCACGAATGAGCACACAACACTGCTCAAACACTGCTCAAACTGCAACCAAAGTGATCTGCATAAGATATGCTCAAGAAATCATAGTCCCATGGTAATAACCGCTACTGAAAATAGAACCTGAGATGCCTCAAAACATGGGCGCCATTGCATAATCGGACTCAACAAGAAAATCTGCAAATATCTCTCTTCTGCCAGAACTCCAAAATCCCAACCGATGAGTGAGAAATGGGAGTCAACACTTATCCACTTCCATGTGGCATAAATCTAAGGTTTCAAAACCTTAGAATGAAAAATGCATAACAGAGAGATGAAATCGAATACACAGAGATCTATAACTCTGAAAATCCTCCACCAAATCATGCAAGAACTGATAGGTAGGGGTTTTTCGGCGTCCGGAACACAATGGGACAGACGGTTTTGGAAACCGTGGTCTCAATCACTAGGTCCAACACACGGACTAAAAAACATTTTTGGAAACAGAGTTGTTTGTAAACTTCAAGAGAGAGAGAGAGAGAGAGAGAGAGAGAGAGAGAGAGAGAGAGAGAGAGAATCTTCTTTTACAAGCTCGATGGTTGAAATAGCAATCAATGTGCTAGTTTAGTTGGGATCTATGTAGCATAACCTAAGCAAGCCAATCAGTTCATTGCACCATCCAATCTAGCCATGACTAAAATAATATGCTATATAGTAGGTTTAGTGGGCACATACCGTGTGCCAAACATATCCCATATAATGTGTTCATGGCACATGGTGCGTAATATAGCACATTCATTGTGATACATTAAATGTGCTATGTGAGAAGTGCACTATGTTAGTGGTCCTAGCAGCCTAAAGTCCTAGTCCTAGCACATGAAAAGAAACCCGTGAACTAGCCACAATGGTAGATCGCTTTGTGTTGCACGTCGGCCTTTAATGAAATTATAGGTATTCCTAGTACATCGATGCCACATACAATGGAAAAGATCAAGACCATCTTGTCTCCAAACTGTAGTGGGTAATATTTATATATGCATCAAAGGCCAATGGAATGCATGCGATTTATGATTGAGCCTAGGTTGAGTGTTTTATTTTATGTGCTAAAGTTCATGTGAAGAAGATGTGAAAAAATGTTGGTTACCATTGTCATATGCTAGTTACCAATCTTGATTTTGCATAATAATGCTTTTATAAGTATACTCTAATGCATGATTTGCATGATTTGGGTGTAGCCATTTTTATGAAGTTCAGGGTGATGATGGCAAGCCAATGTTCTTTTGCTAGTTTCAACCACTATATTGTTAGATATCAATGCTCCACTACCGTGTTTCTATGCGGGAACCAGCTAACTCTACTTGTAAGCCCCCCATATGAGGAGAAGGCATTTGAGTAGCTCGGTTATCCGATAGGTCCTGGATTGGACACTAGATGGGGGCCATGTGTGGCCTGATGGCTGGACGGCTTCAGATAGAATTGGCACACCACCAACTAGGCTACATGCAAGTGCGAGAAGGCATCCCATGACTGACCGCACTGAGATAGACGGAGCATTTCCTGGGGCAGCCCACTCTCGGGTTGCGAGGCTCGTTTGGAGACTCAGATGATCCTTGATGGCTCTGGGCCAAATGGAAATCGTAGGTTAGTTGCTCTATTTTGCACCACGGTTCTATCGTGTGGTCGGTGGCCTATTTCGGGACCGACCCCTAGTCAATCGTTTTGGGCAGACTGGGTCGGTCACCCAATTGGGTCTAACCGACTACTAATGGTGGCTATATAAGAGCAAGCCCATGAAGCCCATTTCATCACTGGCTACAACAACCTTGATTCCTTAGCATCCAGCCTCTGTCCTCTACTGTTTCTAGCTCACCATCGAAGTGTCTTTCACAGGAGTGCACAGTTGGGAGGTAGCGCCATCTATTGTATCAGTTTTACAGTAATCAAATTTTTTATTCTCCATACTATCTGCTTTTCTCTCTTGCATACAAGATCCTGTTATTTGTTGAGCACAGACGTTGTATTGTTTTCTTACATATATTGGTTGTGTCAGTTTCAGAGAGGAAGATTGTCCGTTGAATCCATGAGACTGCAGCTTGTTACTGAGTCTTTCAAGTAAGAGAGACGGAATTTCTTATTGAGGAGTAGAGGAATAGCAACAGACAAAAGGGGCCGATGGCTGTTGGAGTGAACTACCTGTTCTACTAAAAAGTGAAACTATCAAGATTGAGGTTTAGTCAAGGAAATTGGTAAATTTTTAGTTGCATATTATGAAATTAGGAGCAAGAGAGTGAGGGAGGGATGGAGACAAAAGAGAGGCAATATTCTTTTGCAAAAGACCGGCACAATGGTTGAAATAACAACCACCGTGCTGGTTGCAATCAACATGCTAGTTGTCTACTGCTATTATACTAGTTAAGTGTCATTTTTTCTTATGAAATTTGGGGGGGATGAGAGAGAGAGAGAGAGAGAGAGAGATGTATTAATGTCCATGGAAGGCCTCACGGGTCTATGGGACAAGGTACAAAATACATCAAAAGAAAAATCTCATACAAGCCTCAGTGGCTTGGAGTAAAGGGCGTGCTTGGGACCTTGTTGAGTGCTAAATTGATCTACAAAGCTCAATAGGTCAAGCAAAAATCATATATAAACCAAAGACTAGCAACTAGCTAAAGTAGGATGAGAGCTAAGACTCATAAGCTGAATCTCGGCACCGTGGTGGCTCGTTTGTGAGTGGCAAAAATGTCTCAAATCTGCATCTATCAGGCTATCTCGCACTATGGTGGTGGGGGAGAGCATGGTCTCCTCGAGCTCTAAACCCACTGGGCTATGTTTAGAGTTACCTTCGGTTTCTACTCTCTCAGGGTAGTGACCCACTTGCTCAAACTTCTCATAGAGGTAGTGCACAAAGAGCTTTTGCACACCAATATGATCGAGGAAAATCCTATGCTTGGGGTGGAAAACGGGATCATGCTTGCAGCATTGTTAAGTTCAACAAAGACTACGAGCAGAGATCAAACCAAGCAATATTGGCAAAAAGAAGCTGGGAGAAATACGAATTAAGGAAGGGGAAAAGGAGAACATATGGCAAAGAAGCTGAGAAGCTATGGAAGAATTTTATCGACTCAAGAACTTACAGGTGAGAGGGATTGAGGTGGAGTGCCATAATTGGGGGGGAGCTTGAAAGAGCGCAAGTTTTCAAGGATGTTGATGGATACTCTATGTTTTTGAGAGGCTTGTCGGGGACTCAGGACACTCTAACGATGCATATGAAGGCTACACTCTCATGTTAGCGCTCTTTTCTTTTATTTTATTTTTGGCCTGGCCGGCTCGTCCCTCTGCTCCCACTTCTAAAATCTTGACATCCCTCTCCCCTCTTTAGCATTTGTAAGAGTGCTTCCCTTCATAAACTAGTAGCTCTGAATGACCGATAGGCTAGTAGCTCTCAATGAGCACTAGGACAATGCTAAGAACAAGCATTTTCCATGTCCTCATGACATGCTAGTGCTGCTTGCCTAGCATTGCACCACTAGCCCAAAGTTCCATGATTTCACAATCCTAGCCTTGCGCTGAGAGGAGAGGAGCTTGTGCATCAACAAGTTGACTTAATGCTATGCATTTAAGAAATACCATTATGTACGAGATCTAGTGCAAAGAGGAGAATTGCCCATTCAATACTGTAACACCAAGGACATGCTTGGTGATCTATTCACCAAAGCATTTCCCAAAGACATGTTTCAATTTCTTCGTAAAGGAATTGCTTTTGCAGAAGTACCTCCACCTCATAATTAATCCACTCTTAGACACTGGATTGAGGGGGGGATTGTGAGAATAAAACACTCCAGCATATCTGAGAAGATCACCTTATTGTTAGTTGTTAGAAGAATGAGCGAGAGAGCCTAACGGCTCACCCTACGTATGTTCATCATTGTACGCATCAGTGCAATCCTATCCCAGTGCAATGGAGATCATCAGGTTCAACCATAGTGCAACCTAGAATCCTTAGTGTTTCAGCATGGACTTATGGCTGTCATATACAGTCTATACTTGATGTAGATTAGTGATTGGATCTAGGATTACAGATCAATCTCGACATCAGCATTCGACAAGGATATCTTATGCATTTTTTGTTATATTTCAAGCTTGTAGGCCTTCATATTGTCTGGTCATATGTTGATGATCTGATCACCATTTGCAATGACCTTCCAAAGCTAGAAATCTTCAAACAAAATTTATAAATGCCTTTCCAATGACTGACTCCGGCCCCATTCACTGCTGCCTTGGCATCTACATACAATGTGATCAACCAGCAGGTAACACTTGGCTCCACCAACAGAGGTACATATTCTAGAAATCTTCAAACAAAATTTATAAATGCCTTTCCAATGACTGAGTCCGGCTCCATTCACTGCTGCCTTGGCATCTACATACAATGTGATCAACCAGCACGTAACACTTGGCTCCACCAATAGAGGTACATATGGCACATGCTTGAAAAAATAACATGGAGGATTGCTCAACTATTGTCACTCCCTTAACAAGGTAGCCAAGAAAGAGGGTGATGGAAAAAGTGGCCATTCCAAATGTAAAAATGAAGCTAAGTACAATTGTTATGCATGTTTAAAAATTAGGTTTTCATTAATGGAAAAGGAGTTGTTGTCTTGCATGATGATGATAGTACGCATGATTTTATTTTGACATGTCCCCACAAAATGATGATGAATGTCAGCAAATGAGTTCCATCCTCTATCACAGTTTGATAGGCTCAATGATGTATGCAATGGTCTATACTCAGCCAAACATTGCAACAATAGTCAACAAGCTAACACAATTCATGGTCTGAGGCAAGCAACAAAGTGCATTCTGCACTATCTGAAAGGAATTACAGATGTAGAAATTTGCTATAAACCATAACTAATTGGGTTCGTAATTTTCTTACTTGGAAGAGGCACCATCTCGTGGGCATGCTCAAAGCAAAGGTCCATTGTGCTTTCTTCAATAGAAGTAGAGTATATCTCTATCCTGCCAAAGAACAAGTTTGGTTAAAGCAATTCATAAAAGAGCTTGGCATTCAATTTGACCAAACTATTCTCTATAATCACAATCAAAGATGCGTCTATCTCAGCAAAAATGGTTGTCAACACAAACGAAGCAAGCACATTCAGCAAGACTTGGTACGTGAATATACCAAGTATGTTGTCATTATCTTCTTCTTGGGTCGTATGCCTATTTGCAGGTACTCTGCGTCCCTCTTTCATAGTGATCCAAGCTACCCACATGTCAGCTATCTTCTCCTCCTCCATCCCGTTGTGCCCTGGAGCTAGCTCAAATGCATAGAAGTCTGTGACACCTTGTTATGCTCTATGAGTCGCTCTATCCTCTGGTCTAGTCGCCTCCTATTGCTCTCTAATCTATCATAGTAAATTTTCCCTGTGTCAACACATCTCGATTAGATATAGGCCAATGAATGCAGACCTGGTCATGGAAGTGGATTAGTCATGAGAGTGGGATGAAGCCGCTCCCCTTCTGGTAGAGGAAATGGTATCGCCCCCTGATCTCATAATAGGCTGGGTAGGTACATTGAAAATGCTCCTCTATCTTAGCCACTTCTAGTGTGCATAGCATAAAGATATGCTGCTCTTTGGGTATGCCTGCTACTCTCCTCATCTCAATCCTCAATTGATGGGATGAAACACGCATTTGTCCAATGGCAAGCCTTAGTGCATGTGAGACTCCTCTATCCTAGAAGTGTGCCTAGAAGCACTACCTCTCTAAAGCACTTGGCCTCATGTGAGTCGTGCTTGGGTTGCATGGGTCATCTTGAAAATGGGTCCTATGAAGATTGCTCCCAAATATGTGTAGGACTGCACTATCTCCACTGGCTCACCGCGGTAAGTAAAACTAGGTTGACGGGCCACTACATGTTAGGTGTTGAAGAGCATAACCTTGGTCTTCCCAAGGTTGATTGTCAAGTCTCTCTCTTTGATGAATACCTCTAGGGCCTCTAGATGTCTATGCAGCCCTTGTGCTGAAGATGATATGAGGACTATGTAATTAGCATATAGCAATATTTGTATCATGAGGTTAGCCACAGCAGTGATCCCTTACCTTCTACGCAGTCTATGAAGTATGTGATCTCATCAATGTAAAGTCTGAAGGGGGTTGGTTAAGTGGACAACCTTGCTTCACCCTGATCATGCTCTCGATCTAGTCTGATAAACCACCTGGGGTATGGACTCTACCTTTGACTGACACATATAGGCTCACCACACCCAAATCATCGTCTCTAGAATCTGCATTTCCTATAGTTTCTTGATCATGCGGGATCACGGGACAGTGTTAAAGGTCTTCACACATAGAGAGAGAGAGAGAGAGAGAGAGAGAGAGAGAGAGAGAGAGAGAGAGAGAATTATTTTGCAAGTGACTATCATGGTGGTTGAAACAATAACCACCATTGCACTGGTGGTTGTAGCTTGCAGATACCATGTTGTTGCATATGTCTTCAATGTACTCTTTATATTTTTTGGATGAGCATATGGATATACACCTAAGATTTAAGTTTTAGAACCTCATATAAGGATTGGGTAGAGGATCTTTAGGCATTGCAAATTTTGGTATGTCAAGAGAGTCAAAGATAGGAATGTGTGCTGCTGCAAACACACATGAACTTTGACCTAGCCCAGCAAGCTATGCATGACTGGGGACATGGTCTCACATGTGAATGTCCCATTTGTTGGCCACTAGGGTCCTCATCGTATGTTGCAAGGGAAAGCAAGTTTAACACACTATGTTATGTGTGGGAGCCAATAATTTGTCCAAAGGGAGATTCTACATGGCACCAAACCGACTGCATTCCTGGAAAGTGTGGTGTGAAGGAGGAGAAATTTGTCTACCCAAATGAATTCAAGAAAGATAGCCCTATTGTTATAAAATAAATGACATTTGAAATGGTTGATGTTGTAGCAGTAGACAAGAAGAGATGGCTATTGTCATACAAGACTACTCCACTGTAGAAGCCCACTGACCACATAGTAAATCCATCCCAAAACATGTGCTTCACAATTTGATAGGATGCTTGCAAGAAAAGCAATTTAGGATGTTCCTTTCTAATTTGCCCAAGGACACAATAATGTGAAAATTACTCTTTTCAAGAACAAGATGAATTGCAAAGTGCACACTAGTACAACAAGAAAATAACAATTTGGGTGCATATCTCCTATAGCCAGTGGCCACCTACTAGATTCTTTGAGTGATACAAGTCTTCTAGTAGACTCTAAGAAGTTTAGGAAAGTGTAGTACACATACCATTTCTACATTTTTAATGATAGTAGATATCATGATACCTTGTTTGTCCAGCACACTTTTCTATTGCACTGGGATTGCACCAAGGTGATCCCCAAGTAAAGGAAACAATTGAACAACAAAGCAACAATTGTTGATAGATTATAGTAGCAATATAGTCTATAGATGTCATGTACTATAGACATTAAAACAAAGAAAATGTTGTAAAATCTTAAAAAGATATTAAGTTGTCTCAAAAAGATATAATGAAGTCTATGCTATAATGTTATGAAAAAGAAAAAAAGATACTAAAAATAAAAAATTAATGTAATTGTAAATGTAAGTATCGCTAGCTACTGCACTAATACATGTGAAATATCGACATTCGTTGATAGAGCATGATATTGCAAATGATGGAAAAAGAGAGATGTGGATAAGAAGACCTACCATTGCACACATATATTAATAGGTATAATCCCACATCTATAATCATCAAATTATGTTGATAGAGATAAGAAAATTGGATGGTTTCTATGCCTTGAGGTCTAGGTGGATTACATGGAATGTTAATTGTAAAACTTAATGAGAAAAACTAAACTTGTTGTTTTGAAGTGTAATAACTAAATTTAAACATTATATGCATAGACATGAAGACATGTATTTATATATGTTAAAGACAAATTGTTTATGTTTATCTTATAAAAAATCATAGCTATAAAGAAATGAAGTTGAAATCTAGACTCAACACATGATTTTGTTACACTCGTCAAAGGTTGTAAGTTGAAATGTAATATTTGTGGTGAATAATACATGAATACATGGTATTAGGCACAAGAAACGTTAGGAATTATTAGGAGATCCTAACAAGCAAATCAAAACTTGTAAAAGACTAGGACACGAGAAAGTTGTAGCTAATTGGGAGGAGACCTCCCTTCAAACATAGACAATGGTAGTTAATCTAATGGCACATCAAGAACCTCAAGGTATAGCAGATGATTCAATAGCACATTGGGAACTCAAAAAAATCCTAGGTTGAGGAATTTATAAATTTTTGTAGTTCACAAAATGTCCTTGATTGTAGTATTGTGGGTTCAGTCACACAAATAAAAAGTTGCATAGATGCATCTAGCAATATGTCTCATCCACGTGCACATGTATGAGTGCAATAATAAGTTGGAAGTGTCTTTTAAAGGACAACACAAAAAGGGACAAAAAGATGTTTATGATGCTATTTGATGCAATGGATTTCCTTTGAATATGGTGCAAAGCCCTCATTGGATTCTATAGCAAGGGCTATAGTCCTGGATTCATAATGCCAAGTAACAATACCATTCAAAATCATATGTTGGTTGACTATTATGAAAAGATGAATCAAGAGATGAAAAAAGTTGTAGCATCAAGAAAACATCTTGCACCATTGTCAAACAATGGATGAAAAGATGTTTCCAAAAGATCTTTGATTACTATATGGTTTCTTCATTCAAAGGTGAGGCCTTCCATAAATTTATAGACACTAACTTGGTTCCAGATAATTTCATGGCAAGTCATCATTGACAATGCAAAGAGCTATTAAAAAGCTAGGAAATTATTGAATAACAAATATCCAACAATTTGGGCCAGGCCATGCTCTTAGCATTGCCTTGACTTTGTTCTCAAGGATTGGAACAAAATAGTAGAGAACCAATTCTTTAAAATAGCTATGGATGAGGGTAGAAAGGTTGTTTTGTACTTTGTTAATCGCAAACAAGTATTGGGCATATTTAGAAATTAACAATTGTCATCTAACATCACTAGAGTTTTGAAGCCCAATGAGACACATCTCAAAAAAAAACTACATAATGCTAGAGAATTTTCTCAAGTTACAAGTAGCTCTATAATTAAAGCATTTCAATGTAGAAGCGGATAGCTAAGCCACACTCAAGTGCCTTTTGGATGCAATTCTATGAGTTGAAAAATCTTTACAATAGCACAATATTTTGGAAGAGGACAATGGACGTGGTAGAGGTAACGAAGCCCATTTGGTTTGCCATCCATAAGCTTAATGTGAAAGGGAAAAGCATTGAAAGTTCCTACATGGCTTGGTGGGTTGCAAAGTGTAATGCTTTGAAAGAAAATACAAAACTTGGTGAGGGTCCTTACAATGTGAAAAGGGATCAAACCTAGGATCTCAAGCTCACAATTCTCTTCATTATACTAGCGATCTATTAGATCCTTCATGGTGGGACATTCACCCTAAGATCGACGTCCAATTGTGGAGGCTTCCATGGGCTCTTGGGATGCTTCTTTCAGGATAACCATGAATATGCCAATGCTGTCAAGGAATTGTCCTCTTTTTGAAACAGGGAAAGTCTTTTTCCAATGTGCATACACCAATTGGCAAAAAACATGCCAGCCTAGAGATGGTGGGAAGCTTTTGGAGCATCATAGTAAGGGTTGGCCATGAAGTATTCTCACAACCATGTAGTGATTCCTCCATCGAACAAAACTAGAGTAACCACAAGTTTTTGCACTTGGTTACAAGGAATTGCTTTGCAATAGAGAAATTAGTTTTGCTATATGCAAATGGTAGAGTATTAAGTGATGTCAAGGGAGAATGTGATGACAGTTATATAGCAAAGTGGGGTTCAAAAGCCCTTCCAAGTCACCTCAGGGAGGACACTCATAAATATGAAAACATAGCACATGGGGTCATATAGAAGAAGTTTTTAAAATCCCTTTTCACTTATTTTTCACAAAGAAAAGGGTATCATATGAAGGGGGTGTTCATAGATTGAATAGAAAAAGAGTGTATATTGTTCGTGATAGATTTATAGATAAGGAGTTTAGAAATAGTCCTTGAATGCATGTGATAGATAAGGTTTATACATAGTGACTCCCCTAAGCAAGTCCTACACATGATGCTCCTATTCTTGGGCAAAGTGTACCCCAAATCCAGTGATAGAGATTTCAATAAGGAAAGAGAAGCGTGAAGTCAAATATTATCAATATATATTTGCATGTCATTTTGCTATGTGCTTGCTATTTATCAATGTCCTCTTTTTTAGTAAGAATTTATTTTCTCGTGTCACAATGTTTTGTTATGGGTACAATTTGTTAATTGATATTTCAAATGGCATAATATAATTCTAAGTGCTAGTTTGTAAATTTATAATTATCATCTTCAAAATACGAAGAAAATTTAAATAACATAATATAGCCTTTCATTATTACACCCCAAAAAATACACACTGATATGACTAAGCAGTGATAGTCAAGAAAGAGATCAATATACTTACAAAAGTACCACAACAATGTCCTTAGGTTTATGTAATATAAAGAAGAAGGTAGGAGCATAGCAGGTACATGAGCATAAGCAAGGCATCCAAAGACACGGAAATGATCCACAGAAGGCTTTCTCCCTTGCCAAACTTCATAGGGAGTCTTGGTCTTCAAAGCTTTTGTGGGTGCCCGATTTAAAACATAATTGGCACACATGAGACCTTCAAGCCAAAATTTGTGAGGTAATTTTTTGCTTTTCAGCATAATGGTGTCTCTTGTGCTCATGGGATTCTTCAATCAAATTTAGAGGTGGTTGCATTGTTGAAGTAGAAGGGAGTGCCTCCATATTGACTTCATCCATTTCTTCTCCCTCTATTGCCTGTAAACAAATATGAGAGATTAGATTCATTATCTTTAAATTTAAATCTTATTTAAAAAATTGTATTTAGTTGAGAAATAGAGAGTTCATACCGCTAAGTATTGTCGTAGTGGCCTTTTTTCATAACCCTACGAGCCATAATTATCAAAGAAGGCATCATCATGTTTGTCTTCATCCACCAACCTCTCTCTGAACGGGTCATGTAAGTCCATCTTTTCATCATTATCAATTGAGACATTATGATCTTCAAGGTAATCATCCATGTCATCAGTGTCCTTGTGCATCCACCAATGGTGTAGAGAATGTGGAGCAGGTGACATTGAATGAGTCCCCACTTGCTTGGTGGCTGCATTTGAACCATCAAATCTTACTAGATCTAATGGATCTACTTGATTGCGTATATTATAGAGGAGTTCCATTTGCTCCCATGGGAGAGCCTTCATGAATATGTCAAAAAGATTGTTGGCGATAGGATAGTACATCAATAGCATGGCATCATCAATGATGAGCTCCAATGTGAAGTGGTAATGGACTTCAATGTGCTTCATCCCTGCATGAAACACTGGGTTCTTTGTGATGGCTATGCAACTTTGTTTGTTGCACATGACCATCGTGCCTCCTCCTAAATCATGTCCATATCCTCAAGTATCCAATAGAGCCACAACATCTCACATGCTGCATTGTAAGCAGCTCGATACTCTACCTCTAAAAGAAAGGGCAACTAAGGGTTGTTTCGTGGTCAGCTAAGAAATGGCCCCTGATGCAAGCACAAAACAATACCCTAAAGTCGAATGCCTAATGTCACTGTCATTGCCCAATTCGAGTCACAGGAATGCACCTAACTCAATCCATGTGGTGTATGTAACTCTGTATGTGCAAGTACCCTTCAGATACCTCAGCACGTGTAGATCTTCCTTCCAGTGATTCTCCCTAGGTTTGGCAAAAAATTGACACAATAGCCCAACAACAAAGGAGATGTCTGGCTTGGTGTTGACCATTGAAAGTTAAGAATGTTCCTTAGTCACCATAGCATTTTCTTCAACAGTTCCAATGCTTGATCTCATTTTCCCTCATGTTCCATAGTCACCATAGCATTTTCTTCAACAGTTCCAATGCTTGATCTCATTTTCCCTCCTTGCCAAACCAGTCCATGAGAGTAGTGAAATTCATGGTGTTTGGATGGATGGCATAGAGAAAGGGGTCAAATAAATGGAGCAGTGAGGAATAGAAGTTGCAGATCTCCCCGAGGGTATGGAAAATATCAAAAATCTCATTATTCAAAAAATGCTAGAGAAAATATGGCTAGATACAAGTCCTAAAATGGAGTTCTACAAGGAGGGAATCAATCCAATCGACAATTTGGAAAACAAACCTTCACTTCCTGTAGCATAGCATAGGCAACCAAAGGTATGAGAATAGTAGGGTTGTATGCTAGCATAGCATAGCTAATACAACATGTACTGAGAACACAAGACATCTAGTACAAAGATATGCCATGATACAACACCTAGTTATCTCGATTCAAGACTTGTGCATATACAAGAAGATAGGGAACACTTGCAGATTTGAGAGGGAGAATATGCAGATGTAAAGCCAGAAAATTTCTATGTAAAGATGTAGAAACAAGTACAAAGGCCTTACCTCTATGATCCCCATATGCTGCAGCCTCTGCAACAGATCTCTTCCAACTGCCATATGCTTCCTGATGACAGGCTTTAGGAGCTGCTCATGAGAGAGCTCACTGTGCATGCGCATGGGACTTTGCTACTCTTCACCCTGATGGTGATCTGCACACAGAATAGTACCCACACAATTGATGCATCTAGCTCTTTTCCTGCCCCAACAATGGGGCCATAAGCTTTGTAGCCTTCCACACTAGCCAACCAGACTGACAATCTGGTGGATCAAATGGAGATTCTCCTAACCAGCCACAGACTGGGCCAACCCAGTCTGTGTATATTACCTGCTCCTATTGGATGCCCTACCACATGGCAATCGTCCATTGTTTTGGCCTTGCTACAACTTTGGCGATAGGATCTACCACTGTTGACATGCTCTGCCCCGAGTTGACATGTAGCACATCTGTTCAAGGCTATTGCTGACCTGTCTGGTCCATCCTAGGACCTATACAGGGCCCTGCAATGTATGTGCCCCAATGTATGTGCCCCCTGCTGACTTTGCAAACAGCTCCTCTGCCCTTTGGATGGGCCAATGGCTGGGCATTTTTTAGCTGCCAAGCTAGCCCTAAAATTGGGCTTACTCTTAGCCCTAAAGTTGCGCTTGCTCTCAGCCCTAATCCAAGAGTGTAGGATGACCAACTCTGGTGGGTTTGGTGGCCCATAGTACAAGACAAGCTCAGTGCAAGCACAGCCCCACAAGAAACCATTGAGTGCACTGGTATATGGCTGTGTCTATACTGAAATGACATTGCTTTCGTGCACATATTTAGGATGATCAAAAGGCTAAATCTCTCTTATTTGACACTCCGATTAATCTTGTGGGTATATGTGGGGTCTCTGCTATGGTGGCATGTCCTAGTCCACTTTTGAGCGACGTATAGATTCTCATGTTCTCAAGTTTCATAAGAGGTGAAAGCAATGCCACAACTTATTATGCTAGCAACATTCTCCAATAACCCCTTTCAATCGGAGGTCACTTCTTAGATAGTAGCCTTCCTAAAGAGTCACTCTAGCTTGACACGAACATGACCTAGATCCCTTCTATATAGATATTTACCTTTGTAAGACTAGAATAAGTCCAATCATACAAATTTAGATTTTTTTGTTCTAAAGACAAAAATCTACACAAAAAATAAAAGGGAAAATGAAAGATAAGAAAAAAGAGGTATCAAAACTTTTATGAAAAACAAAAGGAAGACATACTAGCAAGCAAAGCAACACTTATGTCGTCATGAGTGCCTAAGCATAAGCAGCTATACTGGGTTTCTAAAGACCCGCGGAGTCTCAAATTGGCTCTACAAGCACTAAAAAAAGTTTTCCTTGATTTTCTCTTGCCTCCACAAGATGGCCTTATTCAGCACATAGGTTACTCTCTCAAACTTTCACATGCTCTCCATATAGCTCTAAGGGAACCCAAGGTCTCTTTTAATAAACACATCAAATCATTTCTCATTAAATAACTGAAACATGGATGTAAATAGCTTGAGAGTGCCTCGACTATTGATGACTTGAACAATGTTTGTCACCCTCCATAGTCTATCAAGATGAACGCTACCATCTTGATGAGAAAGCTACTTGAAGACTAGCTAAGATTGTTTATGAGGAAAAAATTGTCATTTTTTTCACTCTAGAAAAAATTGGTTTAAGAAACAATTGCCTAGTTATCTCAAGGTAGGCTTTATTAATGATTCAGACCCGATTTCATCCCAAGGCAAAAATGCAAACATCTTATAATATAAGACAAAAGAAAAGAAAGAGACCACAAAGGTTTGCCTTTAGTTCAGAATTAAAACAGAACCTTGCAATTGCTACAGAGACCAGAGAGAGAGAGAGAGAGGAAGGACATGGGGGGGGGGGGATAAACAAAATAGTACGAGATGGTAGCGGCTACTTTTTTATTGATGGTGGTGACCTCAAACCAACAAACAAACAGTAACCAACCCACCCTCTACGAACATCATTGTCTCTCCTCTCTTTCCCCTTGATTATTTATACACATCCTACCAGACATAACATTGTCAATTCTAATAAAACATGTGTGAGAGCATGTCCTGGATCATTAATTGCAATCTAATATCACAAAAACTTATAGGATGGGTCTAGGATTGCAAGAGGGTTGGCCCAACATGAAACCAAATAATTTGCTCAGCTTAACAGCTCTCTCTCTCTCTCTCTCTCTCTCTCTTTCTCTCTCTCTCTCTCTCTATGTCTAAAAAACCTCCAAACTCTTTGTGCACCATTTGCTTGCCCAATAAGAGCAAGCTGATCTGAGAATCTCTGTGTGACCACAGTATTTCCCCTCCTTCCTCTGCCCAATTCCTGTGGATTTGGCTCTCAAGAGCAAGTTAACTTGAGAATCAATCTGTGTGACCATAGTATTTCTCCTCCTTCACTCATCAGAATTCATTAAGGTCTAGCAGGACCCACTTGATTGGCCCCATGCAACTCACAAAATCTCTTCATCAACTTGGATCCAAGGCTGTGCAGTTTGGATGCATTGACACCTTCTTCTCCCCCTCCCTACTTTCCTACTACATCAGAGCTGCAACAATCTCTATTTGTGGGCTTCCTTTGCTCTACATATGCAAACATCATGGGGTAGTAGAGGCAAGCAATAGTGGCTCATTTAACTCATTCAAGCTGAAGCAAAGCTACCTAATTAGTCCAAAGCAAAGCTACCGATTGATGAAGTGAACTTCTAATCTTCCTTATATCTTGATGAGAAGGAACAAGCACCAAAAACAGGGGGGTCAAAGTCTTTTTGCTGATGAGAGCCTATAACCTTGCCCCAAACTCACAAAGTGAAAGCACCAACAGAGCTTGATCTTCAATTGCAAATTAGGAACTCCGAGCGAACAGAGAGGGAAAAGGAGACTCTTAATAGTTTTCTCCCTATAGCACTCCTTCCCATTCTTTACTGCTTAGCGGGCCCTTGAGATTTGGTAGTTGTTCTTCGACCCTCTAGACATATCATCTCTCGCAAGATGATTGTCCAATGCTCACTCTCCTGCAGCAAGCAAGCATCCCGATTCCCATGGCAATCATTTTCTCCAGTTCAAGGCCTTTCCCTCCTTGCCAAACACATTTGATGAGAGCATTGCAAGTCACAATGTCACAATTGCAACCCTTCTCCATCATCCAAGTGAAAATAGAGAGCGCCATGATGCCTCGACTTGGCCAAATATGACATTGTTTTAAGTCATTGTGGTTGGCGGGCAACCCATAGCGGTCATTTTCTCCAGCATTTTTAGAGCTTCATCTACCTTTCCTTCCTTGCCGAGCCAGATGAGAGTATTGAAAGTCACAATGATTGGAATGCATCCCTTCTCTATCGTTCGATGGAAAGTAGAGAGGGCCATGTCATCTTGGCCTGCCTTGAGCAAGCCATCTATGATGTTGGTGTTAAGTCACAGTGTCTAGTGAGCACCCCATGATGGTCATTTTCTCCAGCAGGTCAAGAACAACATCCATCTTTCCCTTCTTGCCAAACCAAATGATGACAGTAGTCCAAGTCATAGTGTTAGGAGTGCACCCCCTTCTCCATCATTTGAGTAAAAGTAGAGAGGGCTATGTCATCTCGGCTGCCTTGAGCAGGCCAATTATGATGCTGGTGTAAGTCACAGTGTTTAGCGAGCATCCCATGGCAAGAACAACATCCATCTTTCCCTTCTTGCCAAACCAATCGACGACAATAGTCCAAGTCACTGTGTTAGGAGTGCACCCGCCGTTCTCCATCATTTGAGTAAAAGTAGAGAGGGCCATGTCGCCTTGGCCTGCCTTGAACATGCAATCTATGAAGCTGTTGTAAGTCACGGTGTTTGGCGAGCATCCCATGGTGGTCATTTTCTCTAGCAAGTCAAGAACAACATCCATCTTTCCTTTCTTGCCAAACCAATCGACAACAGTAGTCCAAGTCACAGTGTTAGGAGTGCACCCGTAGGAGTGCACCCGCCGTTCTCCATCATTTGAGTAAAAGTAGAGAGGGCCATGTCACCTCGACGAGCATCCCATGGCGGTCATTTTCTCCAACAGGTCAAGAACATCATCTATCTTTCCCTCCTTGCCAATCCAATTGATGAGAGTATTGCAAGTCACAGTGTCAGGAGTGCACCTCTTCTTCATCATTCGAGTGAAAGTAGAGAGAGCCATGTTGCATCGGCCTGCCTTTAGCAGGCCAGATATGACTGTGTTATACATCACAATGTTTGGGTGGCACCCCATAGAGGCCATTTGCTCTGGGAATGACATAGCTTTTCTTATTCTCTTCACCTTTGTATGGAGTAGCACATTCAAGGGTGCATTGCAAACATAGAGATTGGGCTGACAGTGGAAATCTTGCATAGACAGGAATACCTTCTTAGCTTCTTTGACCATGCTAGCCCTTGCGCAACTCCCAATTAGTGAAGCGAAGAATGGGGGTGTGGGTTTCACCGGTGTGCTTTTCATGAAATCGAGGAGAAGCCAGACAACATGCGAGTCCCTTGCACTAGCAAGGAGTCGAGCGAGAGTGGAGCAGGTGTGCGAGGTGTGAGCGAAGGGGGGTTGGAGGGTGGCCCAGTGGAAGAGGCTGCAAGTGAGGGGGGGAGGCAAGGGCAAGGAGAGGAGGAGGGAGGAGAGCAAGGGGGGGAGAGGAGAGGGGCAAGGGGGGCAAGGGAAGCTTGCAAGAAGGGAGTCCATTGGAGGTGGTGGTGGTTGGGGAGGATGGAGGACAAGAGGTGAGCTGCTTTGAGGAGAGGGGCGATGATGAGCAAGAGCAGGGCATGCTCTTCTTACCACCATAATAATCGTCTTCCTCAGACCATAGACGCTTCATGAAGAAGACGATCATTTGTGACTCTTAACCAATGTAACCACCAATTGTAGAGACCCCACCCAAAAGACCATACGGTTAACCGCCCACGCACTTCAACTGCTCTACCCTGCATTTCGGCGCCCCACATTTAGTCCACTACTGCTAGTTGGACATAGGTCTGCTACTGCATTATTCAAACACTGCATTCATTCTTGGTTGATCATCTCTCAAATGACCAAAATGATTTGCTAGACTCACCTCTTCATGGCCCACTTGACATTTTGAAAGTTCCTTCTCATCAAATCAATTTTTCCCACTCGAATCACCACCATGAGGAGTTACTTGGTTTTCCACACTAGAAGGATCTATTTGGTATTAGGAAGCACTTTTGGATGAAATGGTTATCCCCTAGCATGGGTTTCTAGATATGAGTGGGCAAAGCAAAGCAAAATCAACTCCATGCCTTGTTAGCAGAAGCCTTTAAACAAAGCTCCAATGTTTACACTACCTAACCTAGGAGCCCAGGTAGTTGTGCGGACACAACCAATGT
Organism: Dipteris shenzhenensis; assembly: GCF_047967505.1. Classification (NCBI taxonomy): domain Eukaryota; kingdom Viridiplantae; phylum Streptophyta; class Polypodiopsida; order Gleicheniales; family Dipteridaceae; genus Dipteris; species Dipteris shenzhenensis. The sequence continues at coordinate 40,452,551 of NC_141622.1, read as the reverse complement.
GAAGCCGCCGAGGTCAAATGTTGGCCTCAGGTTATTTCAACTATACTAGGTTGAGACCATACATGCAGGTTAACTAGGGTTAGCTCAGATCTAGACCATTTGAATGGAGTTAGCTTAGACCAAGACGTCAGTTTATCTCAACTGTCCTAGGTTGACACCATACATGCAAGGTAACAACAGGTAGCTCACATCGAGACCATTTGGGTGGAGTTGCGCCAACTCCCATAGTGCGACTTCAAGCAATAGGGAAGGCTAACTTAGGCCAACACAGGGAAGCCAATCAATAACAGAGGTCCAACGAGTTCTAAGTTCTGAAACACGAAAGCGGTACATGTTAGCATAAGTTAGAGAGGGAGAGAGAGGGGGGTGCACATGATATAGCTACCTGTCCACTACGTTGTATTGAACATGAACATGAAGATGTACAGGTGAACCCCTTAGGGTTAGGGCTTGCCCATAATGCCCTAGAGGTATGGTGCAATTTACACCATCCTCAACACCCCCTCTTAAATTGCATTGGGTAAGTAGAGGGTGCATGTACAAGATCTTTTTGTATTTTGTTTGGTGCATATGATAGCATCCAAAACTGAAAAGAAAACTAAAGCATACTATGTGCATGTGTGAGCACAATGACTGTAGCGGAAGCATGTACAATGAGTACAAATTGCGATCCTATACATAACGTGGATTTCCCCCTCTTAAGTTGTGGGTCATCCTTCGCCTTTGGGAATAAAACCCAAAAGATAGGCTGAAAGGACGAGGAAGGAAATATGCACAAAGTCAAGTCCACTTGGATCAAAGACTGGTCGATCAAAAGATGACTATGTGAAGAATGGTGTGTATCGTTGCATGCCGAACATGTCAAAGCTGAACATGTCATAAGTCACCGTGGACTGTGCAACTGCTCTAATCCGGATGTGAGGCTAGCTGATGTAGCGATGGACAAACAATCTGGTAGGTTGTGACATACGGGGGTGTCACCTACCCAAAAGAACTGACAACAATGCCAAATGTATGCTACAGTAGTGTAATCTCTATACAGGATCGTAAAAGACTGCATAATTGGTGTGGATAGGGTAAATGCTAGGGCCAAAGGTGTAGGTATGATACATTGCTCTGCAGAAGAAGAGGCCCGTACAAATGACAAGGTATAGGAACCTGTCCAACTTGTATGCTCAACTATCATGAGCTGAAGGTTGTCTGCTGATGTGTGCATGGCTAAACATCCATCGGCATCTATCATAGGCTTATCAAGAAGGAGCTGACAATATAAATGCCTAGAAGCCTGAAATACAGTTGTGAAAACATAAGATGTCCCTTAGGCGTATGAGATGCCGAATGATGATGTAAGGATTGATCTAGAATCTTGGATCCAACCACTAATCTACATCAAGTATGGACTATATACGACAACCATAAGTGCATGCTAAAACACTGAGTCTCCCCAAGTTGCACTATGGCTGAACTCGATAATGTCCACTGCATTGGGACAGGACCACACTGATGCATAGGAATCCTCATGCTAAGGAATGATCTATTGATCAAAAGAGGTGGTGGTGATAACTGGATCTAAGCATGATGCAATGCGACATTACTGAGCCGATGCTGGAATGTCATGTACACTGATCTATTGATCTAAAATGCTCGTGGAAACTGTGTCCAAGATATACTCTGTATCAATGAAAGCATCAATGCTCGATGCTGGAGTGTAATCACCTGAAGAGCTGAATGCAGTCTCCTGCTCGCACGAGGTGGCTGAGGAGCCTATCTATCATGCTTGGTGAGTCGTGGAGATGTGCCACTTTGGAGCTTAATGTTGACATGGATAAGATGCCAATTGTAGGTCTGCTATAGCCATGGGTTAGGCCATCGTGTATCGTGGTTGGCTAGATTAGAATGCTTGTTGGAATGGGAGCCAGAGGCTAGAGCTTTGAAGGGTTGGTGTGGAAGCTGTGTTGGCAATGGTGGTCGCCTCTACAGTCCGAGCTGCTACAGGTTGCACATTCCGTTGACAGGAGCTTTGAGTCGACATTAGAGGGTAGAGTGTCACCTGCAGTAAATTTTGAGGCTGAAGGAGGCTTCAAAAACATAGTGCCTCTCCCCTTCCCTCTTTCAAGAAACCTTACACCTCAGAATACCCACCCTCAAAGAACATGAGAGATTACACCTCTCTCAACTTTAGAAGAACATAATTTGCACTCCAAATATCAAATTTGGGAGCTTTCCGAAGCAAAATGGAGAGGATAAGGAGCTCCATAAGAAGAACTCACAAAGAGAAGAAGATTCCTCAAATGGAGGGCTTGTCACCTCGATGGAACAAGGGCTTAACACTCTCTCTCAAACAAAAACTCTCACACGGAGGATGCCTCGCAAGGAGGGCTTGACACTCATGAAGGGAGTGGGAGCACCATTGACTTTGATAACATGATAACGGAATTGAGGCACACGATATAGCTACCTATACACTCAGTTGTATTGAACATGAACATGAAGATATACATGTGAAGCCCTTAGGGTTAGGGTTAGGGTTAGGGTTAGGGTTATGGTTAGGGTTAGGGTTTTCCCCTAATGCCCTAGAGGTATGGTTCAATTTACACCATCCTCAATAGTACATCTCAACTGCCTAAGTCTGTGGGTACTTAGAGGGTGAGTCCAAGTTAGGACATCCTCACTCAACTATTCAATTAGGATCCTCTAGTTTTAATCCTCTACAAAGCAAGGGTGATGAACCCTTACAATTGAGCATCATTCTCCTTTTAACGATAACCTCCTAGTACACTTAGCCAACTGTCATATGTTTAAATTAGGATGCCAATGGGCATACAAGGATTAAGCCTATATAGATAATTACATTAAAGATCACAATGGTAATCAGACTTAATGGCCCTTGGGGTCAGGTCCTTCAAAAGATGTCTTGCACTTTGAAATACATCATATTGGTCCATCGGGTGGTGGTCAGTTGTGTATGAATCTGCCCAACATTTGCAATCGCTGTGGAATAAGAAATCGTTTACTTGAACTCAAAATTACTAAAAGAGATTGTGTTGAAGTTAGGTAGAGGATGGCGAAGTGGATGGTTTGGAAGTTTGAGTATACCTTCCTAACTCGTCTTGCCTCCCTATCAGCTTTTTGTACTAAGGAAGCGATGGAGGTTGGGAAAATATTGCCCCAAATTGTTTGTCAGATTGTTAAAACTAGAACCCTCTAGGCTGAAATCAACTAGCTTGTCATCAGCACCTTCTACTTGAATGAGGATTTGACCTGTATTGAGAGTCATTCCACTTCTTCAAGGCCTTCATCTGGAGATCCATCAAGGGGACTAGGAGCAAGAGGTGGAACACGAACAAGAATAGGAATAGGGACAAGAATAGGAAGTGGAAGTGGTAGTTGTGGCAATAGGATTTATCCCTGACCTTGCATAAATCCAAAAAGAGGCTTGCACCACAGTGGTTGTGGAATTTTGGTCGTGACCGACAAATTGGCAAGGCATCGGATGCCCAAGAATGCTTGATAGAGTGCATGTAGCCAATGACTCTGTTGACACTAGTTCTTCATCAGATCTTGTACGAGGCTAGCTCAATCATGGGAAAGTTCATGAAATTATTGTTACCAATCACATACATGTGCCTACGAGTCACAGACATGTTCTTGCAAGTGTGCCTTTTTGGCCGTCAGATTCTCCACTTGCATCAAGGTGCCCAAGCTTCTTCTACGGTGAGTTATTAGAGTTGGTGGAGTCAAGGGTGGATTTTCGAGTGGATCGGGTTGCCCAACAGCGGTGGCAAAAGTCTATGGTCTCAAAGTTGGTTTCATAGGACATTAAGTTGCACTGTGAGCCTTTAGATCTCGAACCATTATTTCTTGACCATCTTAGTATTGCGATGATGCTTCTTCTTCTAGGCCAAACTTCATTTCAGCCACTTGGTTGTTTGCAACATAGTGGCTTTACTAGAGGCGGCCAGTTGCTCCTTCAAGATCCAGATAGCCGGATCTTCCATCAATTGTTCTTGGGCCAAATTTGCCAACATGTTCAGACATCCATTGGAATGGTCATGGGTTTTGCAATCGACTACTTCCCCTTTCTCATGGCCTTCTATAGATCGACTTTTAATTGCTCAATATGTTGCATTATTGTATTAGTCTATTTGTCAGTTGGTGAGGTACTTCTAGTGCCTTCTGCTTCTTTGGTCTTGATTACTCTATTGTATTCAATCAATTGTCCATCACACCAAGTCATTAGCAAATATTCTATTGTGTCTGTTGTCTTTGGGACTAACATAAAATGCTAAAAGGACTCTTTGCTTGTACATATTGAGTATTTGTTTATTGTTTATTCTTTCTGTGTGTCTTTTCCATGAGTTTTTGTGTCATTGTCCTTTTTTCTTCAAATGTGACATGTTAGTTCAAGAATGATTTTGATGCTAAGATGAAAATATAGCTCTTGTTAGTGGAGTAAAGTTTCCATTAACATGCTTATTTCCCATGCCTGTGAGATTGGTTAATCAGCATAGAGAGTTGCAAATGGTATGAATGATTCTCCAACACCAAAAGAATGCAAAGGGTGTATCTCATACTGACTAAATTATCTAGAAAAGAAATTTTTCTTGAGGTCTTTAAGGTCATTGGCTACAATCATACAATCTAGCTTCTCTTTTGGTCCTACATACTCAGCAATCCTTGGCTCCAAAAGTTTGAGGGCTATCAGATTTTCATTATCAATAAGCATTGTAACTATTTCTAGAGATACCTCAAGCACTTACACCTCAAGAGAAGTCCCATTTGGCCCCTTGCCTTGTGAGTGGATGGGCCAAGAGCCACTCCCTAGCTAGGCCTTAGGTGAAGGAATGAATTATTATGCTTCTTGTTAAAGGAAAGCTGATAGCATTGAACCTTTCAAATGAAAGGGTTGTTGAGCATGTAGGACTTATTGAGGACTTGGGTTGTTAAATTGAAGTTCATGACCCTAAAGACTAGAGAAGAATTCTTTTGCCTAACCATGTTAGTCATTGTGAGCTACACCTATTTAGGATTAAAGCATCATTCATACTGTTTTCAAATCATAAGTTGAAGTTAAAGTTGAGTCGGAGTCGACGGACTCCAACTCCGACTCCAACGAGGGATGTTTTTATCAAAGCTATGCTTATATATTAATATAAAATCTTGGTGAAAGTTTTCAAGCTCATTTTTTTTAATTTCACAATATTGGTAGAATGTAATACTTTTTTATATATTTTCTTTTGAATTTTGAAGGAAAAATGTAAATCTTGGCGAAACTTTATGTTTTTTGACATAAAAGTTTCAAATCCTCGTGAATGTTTCAAATATTTTTTTTATAAGGGCATACAAACTTTCAATGCCAATATAAAATTCTAGCTTCTTAATGAAACTAACTTGAAAAAATCATCCAGTACTAGGGTAATGCACCAATCTCAAAATTATGGGGAATATACTAGTTGTTGATAGACTAATGGTGAGCAGGGGAGGAACTCGACAAAGGAAGAGCTCAAAAGTGACCCTAATAGTAGAGCCACATTGAAAGGTAGGTGGAGGCACGATATTTTGAAAGTATTCTAATCACTTACTATCTTGTCAGTTAATGCATTTCATTAATGTATATTCTTTTTATACCTATTGGTGCCCTTTTCTACTATCATATCATTGGATGTATTCTTTGGAGGTTTAACACTTGTTAAAGTTAGATCCAGTGTGGTGGGTGGGAGTACTCTCCCAAGATTTGAGCTACTAGATATTTCTAGTTTATTTTTGGGTGTCCCCAAAATAAAAAAAATAAACTATATTTTTGGGAGTCCCCAGACTCCAAAAATAAACTAGGCATATCTAATAGCTCAAACCTTAGGAGATTCATCCAAAGCACCATGCTCTAGAAATGCCTAAAGAAATAACTCACATTGTAATAGTGATGAGGAGCATTAGAGATACATCCTTGTTAGTGCACTTTTGTATGAACCAACGATCAACATAGCCCTTGCAACAGGATGACACAAACAAATCAAGAAATGATCAAATATTTTTGGTATTATAGACCCTTCTGTTTGGATGCCTCTGCCTCCCTCCCATTAGAGGGCCTTGGAAGTAGGTGCCAACAATTTGCACTTGGAGGACTTTTTTGAATAGCAGATGAGCATCCTATTTTCCATGATCACTTCAAAGAGTCTAGTCTAGTAAGTTGTTCAATACATAGTAGAGGTTTGATGCATGCAAGTTGGACCGTATTCTACCAATCAAAGGATATAAGTAGGAAATGCTAGGGAAATACTGGCATTATTATAAAACATTTTTAACTAAAAAAGCACATTTTAAATCAATTTGAATGATTCAAATAATAAAAGCATGTATTTTTATGCCAATTATGGTAGCTAGTTGACCAAGAACGTACCACTTCATATCTCATTTCATTGTATTGTACACCATATACATGTCATATTTATCACATGCTAGTGGAAAAAATATTTATGATGGGAATCCACCAATTACCAAAAAGGAAAACTTGATCGAGTTTTTTTTAATGATTTGTATTTTTTAAAAACAAGTTAAATCATAGTTTTAAATCAATGATTTAAATCCCTTGAAAGTCCTTAGGGGAATATAAAATCCCACATGGTGGGTTCATTTTGGCCCATCAACCACTATTAGCACCAAACGTCTTTTAAGGGATTTAAATCGTTTTAGTTAAACCTGTGACTTAAATTGATTAAATTTAAAATTTTAATAAAAAACATATAAATCCTTGCTTGATCAATGATTCTATTTCCTTTATGATTGGTGGATCAGTCAAGCTTATCAAAATATGGTTTTCTTAATTACAGATGATAAATACTACTTTTATATAGTATGCCATGCAAAAAAACAAGATATTAAGTGGTATATTCTTGGTTGATCAATTACCATAATTTGCAAATAAAAGTAGGTACTTTTAACAATTTAATTCATTTAAACTGCTTCAAAACATAAATTTTCAATAAAAAGTGTGGTGCATGCAAGTTTTAGAGAGATTCTAATTTAAAAGAAAAGGGAAAATTAATCTTTGAAAAGTTCATTAAATCACTCTCTTCCCCCATAATGTCTATCACATTCATTGGGTTACAATTGTAGTAAACTCTTACCCCAATATGAACAATCTCTCCCTTACCCTCTACTTCTCACAACTCAATTCTGATACACCTTACCCCAACATGCTAGTTACAAGAGCTATGGACTATATCTTATCGAATGATGAGTGCTCATGGCTCACAAGATTTTTTTAAGGAAAAATTAGACAACAAAACCCAAATAACCTTCCCACCACTAAATGCCAGTATATTGTTGGTATTATTACGACACTAATGGTATCATGGCTATTACGATGGTATATTTATCTTATTCACCAATTATATTTCCAAGTTACCTAAATGATGACATTATTTTTATGATTTTTGAACAAAAAATGATGATAGTGAATGGCCCTAATGCCAACCTAAAAATTTCAACAATATCCCTGGCATAGGCAATCATGCATGTGTGTGTGCATGTATGCATTAGCATGTGCATGTGTTTCACTATGTGTGTTTGTGTGTGTGCAATTTTCTAAAGCATTTCTCAAAAATTAATTCATGCATGCATGTGCATGTGCACTAGGATGTGATTTTAGGATATTCACCTTTGTAGGATAAAATAAAAGACTTGTTCTACAAATTGACTCTAATAAGAATCTAATGGCAAGTTAGTTGCAACCAATAGTTGGAAATCTTTGTAGCAAGATTTTAAGAAATTCTATGCACCCAGGACGAACAACCATATAACTATTTTTGCCATGCATAATAGACGGATGTATTGGAGACTTGAATAGGCAGCGACTTAATAACATGCCATTCAAGTCTAATATGATTGTTAACCGTGGCATATCCAAAGAAATTGTATGTGGATATAGATCCAAATTCTCCTTGAAGTTGCTGGCTTCTGACTCATCCAAATTGTCAGGTGCTATGATTTCATACATGTTTGCAACAACAATAAGATTATCTAGTTTTGTCCCCAATGTTGAGACAGTACGTTCATCCATGTTCTCTTCTAAAAGTATAGGATTCGTGATATTCCTTGCAATTTTCTCCATTTTTGGGGTTATGTTTTCTTCTATACCTCCTGTATCCATCGTGTAATTGATAGTCCCCATTTTGGGTGGTATGTTGTCCTCTACATTTGATGTCTCCACATCCTTCCATGCATCATTGGTCCCTATGGAAGTTGAGGAATATAGAAATATTTTAATTCTTTAGAGTGTATTCAACAATGTCGAAGCACAAAAGCATATGAAACTAATAAATAACAATAAAGTATGAACATTATCCATCGTCATTCACTGATTCCATTGTATTTTTGGGGAATGGCAAAAGTGCCAATCTCTCTAAAGGTCAATTGAGAATGCAAATAGTGCAAACTTTCTCTCTGAACTTATAGAGAAAATGGCAATAGTGCCATTCTTCTCTTGGGGTGGTGCTAGTGCCATTTTACATATAAGGTTATGGAGAATGCCACTAGTGCCTTTCTCTATACCCTCATTGGGAGGAGACATTACTACTAGTGCCTCCCCCCATGTCCCAAAAGAAATGTACAATGCATGATCTGAAAGCATAGATACTGTATTACTTTGGTCCAATAGATTTGTAGAAAGCACCCAAATCAAAACTTTGGTAGCATAGTTAATATTATACAATTTTTAATCCTTGTAATGCTTTCAACTAACATAGATTCAAGAAAGGAACATAACAGTATTACCATTTCTACATAACCACAAAGAGAGAATGGCACTAGTGCCATTCTCCATATGAGGTCGCATAAAATGTTAATAGTACCTCTTACGTATAACCCGACATAGGGAGAATGACACTAGTACCATTCCCCATGTCATTATGTCACACAATTTTATCATACCTAATGTTTAATATCTTTAATATGATGAGAGTATGTGCAATCGAGAAAATCCATAAAAGTCATATTATTTTGAAACTGAATACACAAGGCATAAATGAGTAGCTAAAGACCTTGCTCCAAATCTTCCAATGTAATCTTTGGGATAGCTTCAAGATCTGCTTCAGTTAAAGCTCGCAAGTCTTCAATGTGATGCTCACCCTCTTTAATTCCTTCATCGATAGGTGAATCAGCTCTATGTGTCTCAAGAGGCCTCTCAATGCTAGACCAAATCTTAATATGGGGATTATTTGATGCATGTGCCACACACATAGCCTCAACCTCTGTCGCCTGTTGGGATGTCTTCATCAGCGAGATCACTTTTCTTTTGCTTGACAATGCTTGTAATGCCACACATCCATTAGTAAAGACGTCAACAACAACTTCATGTTCCCTACTACAATAGCACCTGATGCACTCCTTGATGATGCCATGCTTCACAACCGCCTCTTTTTCATACTCATCGCCCTCATTAGAATAAAGAATATTGTCCTCAATTATTGTGTATGGCCTTGTGATTTCTAACATGTGCTCAAATCCATCAAACCCATCATGTGAGCTGACAAATGACAAAAAATAGAAGGTCTCAGACAAACCCTTTTGTGCAGTATCCGATTCATGGATAACACCCACAAACCTTCTATGCCAAAATTGAGCCTCTATCATTGCTTCCTTGAGATTTACCATCTCTATCATTGTCATAATTGATAGCAATACATACTGTGATGGAGTGGCAACGGTCTCCATCAAGCCACAGAGCAACTTCTTGAAGGCAGCCTTATCCCAACACATGCCTTTGGCAGATCCCTCTGAGGTGTCAAGCACACACAAGCTAATTGGAAGTTGTCCCTTGGAGTGACGTGTTAGAAAGCTCTCCCCCTCCATCTCCATGTTCACTTGAATAATTGTCCAAGGAAAACAAGACTGCGATGTAGACTTGTTACCCTCTATTGAACTAATCACCCAATCAACATAGATTGATGCGGCTTTTGGGAAATCAGGTGTGGACTTGCCAACTTGCAGCTTCTCTTTGACCCATGACTCACATGAACCCTTGAAGCTCTGATAAACAATTGAATCAATTTTGAAGTAAGTTGCAAGGGCACCCCATGTTTGATGTTGGGGCGAAGGGTGACATGAGTTGAACTCCTTAATGAGCGCTTCTTTCAGGGCTCTATCATGCTTAATCTCCATTGCCCGTTGAGACATTTCAATGGAGTCCTTGTATTTGCTTGATTTGACCAAGACTATTTCTTTAGACTCAATCTCTGCTTGAAGTGCATGTACATCTTCGTCTTCCAATCCTAGCAGACACCTCATATATGTTATTGTGGGATTTCAACCCTCAAGATCACCCTGCTTCACCAATGTCAAAATCCTAATCCATTGTTCGTAGATGTCATCGTCGTATGTGACCATGTGTGTGTCCTTGGTAGCAAAGTTTGCACCCATCAATACGCTTGCAACTCCTACAAAATTCTATATAAAAAAATCAAAATCATCTTAGACATCATCTTAGACATTCTTCTAATCCAAATCATGTAATAGACATAATAATGACACTAGTGCGATTCTCCCATTACCATGTCAAAAGCATGACTTGGTAACTAGAAGAATGGCACTAGTGCCATTCTCACATCAGGGAATTGACACTACTATCATTTCTTTTACAAAGCCATAAACATTCTTGAAATAAAAAATGCATACAAAACAAAGTTTATTACTCACATCCCAACTTTGTCGATCTTTATGCCCTTTGACAAGGCCTTGGGCTGGTTTCTTTGGTCGTCTGAATGCAATCCACTGTGCCCTTAGGTGTTGTAAGATATCGATATATGGTTGATTTTTCAAAACAGCCTGTACCTCCATGTTGGCCATTGATGATATCTTACAACTTGCTTCAACTGGTGCATTCACAACAATTCTCGCCTTCCTCCGTGTATAGAAACCTTTTCATTGATTGAAGGCTTCTCCATGTGCTTTAGTTATAAATATCCTTGCAGCATAAATCGAATGCTGCCCTGCGAGAATCCAATAATTATACTCCTTTAACTTTTCCACCTTTATCTCTTCCTTGCACATTGGAGTATTTGTGCCTATGTGGTAAGGCATAAGATATGCACATGTTGCAGGAGGTCGTGCATTCATTGCAAAACTCTTGACCAAGTCACTGATATAGCTGAGGGTCAATGTCCTGTACACATATTGGCTTGGTGCTCTAAAGCAATTCATCACTGGGATCAACACCTCAAACTCCAAACCAAATGGGAAGTACTCTACATACTCCATCAAGCCTGTCATACTTGTGTCCTTCCTTTCCAATTTCTTTTGTAGTGCCTTAAAGTCAACATCTGGCTGGATTTTCTTATACAGGATGATAGTTGCTTCAGATGAGTTCTCACCATGTCCTGTTATATGTGTCTCACCACTCCCCGTTGCATCACCTCCACTTCCAATTCCATCAGTGACTATTCCCGTACCTCCCTGTTTTCCTCCTAAAGTTGTCTCTTTCTCTTTAGCCTCCAGTTTATCCCCAATGCTTGTTTTTCCATCTGACCTTATTTCCTTCTCACCTGTTGTTTCCTCCTCACCGGTCTCTCTAGCCTTCTCTTTCAATGTGTTCTGAGACACTTGAGAGCTTGATCCCTCAACATCACTTTTCTTGGTTCTTTTCGAAACTTTTATACTCTTTTTGATATCTTGCTTTATCCCTTTTTTTACCAAATCGAAGCTTTCTAATATCTGTTGAAAGTGACATCCTTGAACAAGGTCGGCCAATAGTATCCAGCATGTAAAATCTTCTTAGCTGTATAGTCACTGGCATAGTGGCCTCCACACTCCCTCCACAATCACGATAATGCTTCAATACCTTAGGCACTTCATCTGCATCAATGGCTCATCTTAGTAGCCCATCCATGCCTTAACGGTACAACACCCCATCAAAGAGGGGGTAGCGCCTACTATCTCTATGGATCTTCTTTCTCTCATAGCTAGTATTTTCTGGAGGAAAGGAGAAAGCAGTCAGAAACCTGTAGATACCGCCATACCATGGATCCCCCACTTCTATGGCTGCTACAAGGGTTACATCGAGGCACTCCTCTAAATCAATCAAAGCATTCTTCAAGTTGGAACAACCCCCTTTTACAATTTTGAAAGAAAAATCATATTCTTGAGTTTCTTATACTCGATGCAGACCTGCCACTTGTTGTTTTTCTTTGGGGTGACTACCACTGGTGAAACCCATTCAGTATTGTGAACCGGAACAATAAACCCAGCTTCTACAAGTTTCTGCAACTCTAAGCACAAAGCATCGGTCTATAGGGGCCCTAATCTTCGATACTTCTGAGCCACAGGCTTCGCATCAGGCTTTAGCTCTATCTTGTATTCTATGGTAGTCACATGGCGAAGGTGGCAGTAGCTAGTTGCGAAAAGGTCAGGGAAATCTTTGAACATTTCTAGGAACTCATCTTTCTCACTTGGAGTGAGGTCTGGGGAAAGCATATATTCAAGCTGTTGAGGACTAGCTATTACCTTTTCTACAGGTGGCGGGGTCAGAGACACCCCCATCATGTAAACTTTCTCCTCTAAGAACTCCTCCCCCCCATCTGATTCTTCCATTGATTCAGACACCGAGGATGAGAGAGTATCATTGTCTTGCTCTTCTTCTTCTGGTTCTGTGGCACCTAGTTGCACTAGGATCTTCTCCTTAGAAGCACCAAAAGACATGTGCCTTGTCTTCCAATAGCTGACTGCATCACTCTTTCTCAACCATGGTCTCCCGAGTATGGCTGGGTAACTCCTACCTGTATCTTCAATGTCCACTACATAGAAATTGATGGTGGTGGTCAACCAATTGACAGTGATGGGCAAATCCTCAATGACTCCTAGGGTGGCGAGTGGTCGACCATCTGCTACCTTGATTCGAGTGGAGGAATGCCTTGTACATTTCAAATTCAATTTCTTCATGATTCGGGGCACCATGATATTACATGCAGCTCCCCCATCAACACACACATTTTTGACACGGCAATTATCTATGATGACATCGACTGTATGTGGGTGTCGATCAATTTCTTCAGAGATAGAAAATACCTCCTGTACCTTTCCCTTTTTCTTGCTCCTCCTTGTTGAGAGCCCTTGCTGCAGCTCACGTCTCACCTTAGGGCTTAATGCTATTAGTTGAGGGAGCGTGATGCTCAAAGAACAATGAGCAAGGTCCTGAATGACCGAATAGTCTTCTTGCCCCGAGCCGATGGGAAAATTCGAGGGCGACCACTTACTCTTGCGAGATCTTTTAGTCTTGTCTATTGGTGGGTCTGCCATCTCAGCATCTGAGGGCTCTGAGAAGGACACCTTCTTCCTGGGGCAGCTTGGTCCACGATTTGGAGAGGGGTCCGAGGTGGTACGACTTCTTTTCTCGAGGTCGAGGATCTCTACATCAGAATCCTCAGTGCTAGATTCACTTAGAAGATCCACCCTTGGAATATTGGGACATTCCGTGCGATAATGACCTTTTTGGTGGCACTCGTAGCATACAACATTAGCTCAGTCTCTTGGAGGGCAGTTGGCTTGATTTCTGATGCCCACCATCTCAAGCCGAAGATCATTCAGGCCTTAGCTAGGTCATTGACTCCGGGTTCTTTTGCAGGAGGGGCCTCTTTAGCTAGAGGGGCCTAGGGAGTAGAAAGGAGGGGGGCTCGTGGGCGAGGCTGGGGAAATCTTCGAGGCGGAGGGTGAGAATATACACCTTGTTAAGGGTAAGCATCTAAGGGAGGACCATACATTTGAGGTGGAGGCAGTGGATACATCCCTGATGAGGGGTGGGGGTATGCCCCTGAGTTAGACCCCCCAGGTTTTTGTTGCAGGAATTGAGGGGGTTGCGGAGGGACAATTGTCTTCTTTGAAGCAGGGTTATCAAACTTTTGAGCAATCTCGTGTGCTAGCACCATAGTTTCTAGATTCTCCCATTTAAACGTGAGGCGGAATTCCTCACTTGCTCCTACTACAAGGTAGCCCAACACATGCTGAGTCATTCTAGCTCGAAATCTGGCATTGTCCTCTTGCGTGGCAATTAAACGGTCTAGGAGCACGGCCGCTCGATCCACATATCGACGCACCATCTCACCTTTTGACTACTTCAAGTTTGCCACCTGTAGGTACACATTCTCTGGCTTCTCTTCTTTGCCGAAATACTCAATCATCGCTGTTGTCAACCTTGGCCAGCTTTGGTGAACGTCTTCGGCTTGCTTCTCATACCACACTTGAGCCAAACCCTTTAGAAATGTGGGAAGAACCAACAGCCATCTGTCTTTAGTAAAAAAGTTGAGAGAAACACAACGGTGCTTGAAGGCCACAAGATACTCATTTGGATTTTCTTCCACCCATCACAAAACATGGGAATGTCAGCCATGCTTGGAAGATGGAAAAGAGAGAGGCAAGACGAGGCTTATCTATGGACAAACAATAGAAAGAGGAAGCTTGAACTGAAAATCGGGTGAAGATACATCCACAAAGCACACATAGGTAGGGTAGGGTGTGACTGGTGTATTGTGAAATACTACACGAGAAGAATCTTCAACATAGAATAGCACATATACAATCTTAAAAGGACCAACCCTCATGATATCACATCCATCTTTACAAGTGAGGGTTAGAGACATGGCGTTGCATGAGGTTGTTCATCAAGGCAAACAAGAATGCCATGACAAATGTCAACAGTTGGAGAGCTTGCACATCACCTTCAACTTCTTTCAGTTCTTGTAGTCGCCATGCTATTTCTTCAAGGGGTGTGCGGTCTGACATCCTTCTTTTGAGCAATGTCCTTGAGGACCTTTCTAATGATCTTCCGAAGTTGGTAAACTCGTATCAAGTATGCCCAACACTTAGTTTCATGATGACCACAACCTTTGCATTCCTTACAAATGATCAGCCTCCTTCGTGGCTTGTAGCTTTGTTGGGGTGGTGCTTCCACTTGCGTCATGCGTGATTGAAGTACAAGCTTCACGTGCCAAGAAATCAGCAACTAGATTTCGAGCTCGAGGGATATGCTAAATTTTTACCTCTTCAAATTGGTTGCAAAGTTCCAATGCTTGTTGATGTCGTGGAACCAAGCCTTTGCTCCGCACCTTCCACTAACTTGTTCACACACTAGTTGAGAATCTCCTTGCACTTCAAGTTGCTTGACGTGATGTTCTTGTGCCTTTTGTAGCCCAAAAATGAGTGCCGAGTACTCAGCTTGATTGCAAGTACTTGCAGGTGTAGATTTGCTATAATAATATGCCTCACCACCTGGTGAAGTGAGCTTCACACCCACGCCAACAGCCTTGGACAAAGGTTTGTAAGCTCCATCAAATTGAAGGATCCAAGATGTCATCACACCAAGACTAAAATTCGGACATCCCAAGTTTCTCGGTAGTCCAAGATAGGTAGAAGGAGAGGGTGGGGAGAATTCAACACTTGAGCCAAATGTTCAACACCAAATAAACTTGCAATCCTTTGTTGATAGTTTATCTTTAGACCAAAAAGAATTACAACTTGAAGCTCGAAATGAGGCACAAAAGGTTGATTAGGTACAAATGGATTCCTTGGTCGAAACATTACCAACCATAGCCGAGGTCTAGAAACCTTTGTAGTGAGATTGAGAATAAACCATTCAAGATGAGCTTATCCACAAGAATTAACAAGCAGATGCACCAAATCTCCCCCCAAGCTTGGGGAGCATCCCACCCTTCGATGAAGGACACCCTTTTAATTACCTCCGAAGCAGCAAGTAGCTCGATCACTGCACAATGAGTAGAATTAAAATCAAAGTTCTCCCAGTGTATCAATAGTTCTTCACCTTGAACCAACCACGGGGTATCATCCCACCCGTTGTCTCATTGAACAATGCACTGGACAATCAGCCGTTGAAGGTTGACATGAAAATCAAGAAAGAGATCTTGCCAATTGGTAGCCGTAATGAGCGGATGACCAAGCACCAAATCCTTAAACTCATCGAGAAGTGACATAAATATCCACCCTCCTCGTGTGCCGTGTCCATGAAGTGGACTTGGAAAAGTTCCGAATCAACGATATAGCAGGAGATGTGAATAAAGCACATGAAATGAAGTACTTTTGCTTTTTACAGCAAGAGTAAACTCCCCACGGTTAGAGAGTTACAGTTCTCGAGATTTCAATATATAAACAAAAATCATTACATTTTCATCACTTCCAACTTGTCGGCCCAATGATAAGTCTCCCTTTTGTGAAGGGGGAGGTCTTGGGTTCAAATCCTACTCTTTAATAAAAAGAGAGGAGAGGAGAGGAGAAGGAGAATAGAAAGAGAAGGAGAAGAAGAGAAGAGAGGGGGGGGCGCGGGATTTGCTGTTACAGACAGTTTTGCAGAACTCAGAAAAACTGTCCGCAACCAGAAGAGAGGGGGGCGCAGGATCTGCTGTTACAGTTTTGCAAAAACTTAGAAAAACTGTCCGCGACCAGAAGACGTAGAAGCCTAGAAAGATATCGCGTAGGTGAACATAGTAGACACGCGAAGCGAGAAAACTGTCCGTGACCAAAAGATGCAGGAGCCCAGAAAACTGTCGCGCAGGTGAACACAGTAGACGCATGAATCGAATGCACACGTAGGAACTCAGAAGGAGCACAGATGTTACAGTTCTGTAGATGCAACCGGTATGAGCAGAAGATTTGCCGGCCAGAATACACGTAGGAACCATGAGCAGAAAGCAAGCAGACTGAAAGTGCAGAAGCAGGGAGGTTTTGCAGCCGTAGGGATAGGGAAGGTACATAATTTGGAGGTGCAAAAGTAGAGAACTATGCACGGAAGAGGCTACAGAGCTGCACCCAGTCATAGGAGTAATAGGTTTTATACCACTAGCCGTGGAGATTTCGATCCCAGCAGCCATACCATTTCTATTTGCCGAAAAAGAAATCAAGACCAAAGGCTAGAGGCTAAGCATGGCGACACTCGAGGGCCATAGAGGAAAGGAGAACGTGGGCGAAACGTTATCATGGGAGCAGAAAAGGAATTAGAAGGGGAGGGAATGAAGAGGGAGACTATGACACAAGGGGAAAGGGAGAGGGGGAAGAGAAGCGTGTACATGATGGGAGGAGGAATGTAAAGATGGAGACATCAAGGGAAGAGGACCATGCTTTATTTTGAAAGGAAGGAAAGGGAGAAATCAAAGTACTAGCTAGGTGGCTTTACAAGAATGAGCGTGTCCCATCAAAGAATAGCCCCCTCCTTTTATAGCCAAGAGAGGGGGTCTCTCCCAATAAATGCATCCTCCCACATGCATGGTGTGTGTGGAAAAGTCTCCCATGTGGGCTAGGCAGTTACGCACTCTCAATTGTGTGCGACAACCCTTTGCCTAATTTTTCCACATAAATCAAGCCCCATATCTCAAGTCTATGATACTCCCTTGGTCTCTTCCCAATTTTATAATACGTTCAAACCTCTAGGAGGACAAGTGGAAGGTTGGCACAAGGAATCTTGCCACCTCATCCTACTTTCCCCATTATTTAACTTGCTCTCTTGGACGTTCTATACCTCCCCCACATGGGCCTATCCTATATGGAGGGAATAACCCAATATAATATCCATCTCACCTATTTTATATTACTTCTCCCATAGAATTTGGGCTATATCTCACTAAATGCAGCCTAGGTGGAGGGGTGGCACATGGAGGAGCCATGCCACCTTACATTTTATAATATTACTACCATGGATTATGTACAACACACCTTATGGGTCCTCTTACATGGAAGGGTGGCACATGGTCATGCCCTACCACCTCAACCATGGGCCCTATGCACACCGTATTTTATTATACTATTGCCACACATACAAACACACACACATATTAATTTCTTTTTCCTTAGACAAATTTATCCATAATAGTACATAAAAACATTGGTGTCTAAGGAGGAAGTGTTGTCTATATGGACAACGCAAGCAAAGGGAAAGCAATCAAAAGATGAGGGAAGTCAAAGAAGATAGAAGTGCTTGGCATCAGAATCTTAGCCTATTTGGGTATCATTTTTAAATAATATATATTTTTTTTTTGTAGGCACTCCATTGAGCTATGAGCAATAGCTCTGCAAACTAGGACCTTCTTTTGTTTGGCGAGGGAGGTGATGTTTTCTCCTTGCCAATTGCATTTTCTTTAATATATAGATAAAAAGATAAATGAAAAATGGAATTAGTTTTTAGTATAATTTTTATTTGTTAAATAAGTATTCTTAAATAATCTTTTTGTGTGTTCTAGAGAATATAAAAAAAAAAGGAGACTATTTCTTTGAAGTTAACAAGAATCTTAGTTATTTCAGTTTTTGTGTGTTAGATTAGTATTTTTAAATAATCTTTTTATGTGTTTTGGAGAATATAAAGAAAAAAGGAGACTATTTATTTGAAGTTAACAATAAAGAAGATGCCCTTCTTCAATAGGGAGTTGAGCATCAATTAAGGATCCAATTTAGGAGCCTTTGATAGATGTATAGGATTTCTCTCTAGATGGAAGATAAGTGAATACAAGCACCTAGAGATCGGAGCTCAAGCCCATAAGATTTACATTGATGTATATGGTAAGGAGCCTCAACTTGGGGATGTCCCATTATACTTTGCAAAGATGTTATATTGGCACTTTGTGAAAAGGACTTCCTGTTAACTTATCTTCAACGATTGGGTGAGGCCCCTCGAGTATAAAGTTTTCATGTCTAAAGTTTATAGTTTATACCTTATTTGCCGAGTATTTGCCTTGCTTGCATCATGCAAAGGTCAATGAACATTGGAAGAGAGGAAAAGTTGTAGAGAATAATCATGATTAAAGGAGACAATGCTATGATGGTAAGCATCCTATGTATTAATTTATATTTTATGGTCTTTTAATGTAATGTGATTTGTTAGGTCTGCTAATGTAATGCTTGATGAATTGATGTAGGAGGCATTTGAGATTAAGGAGTTATCTCCTCGATAGACCAACTTTCATAGCACATTTGGTTGAAAAGACATGCTCTCAAATGCATTGGCAGGAGCACAAGATACTATGGAAGAGTATCTCCAAAGACTTTGTGATGAAAACAAACCTAATTTTGATGTTTGATGAGAACTAGCACTTAAAAGGCCAAATGATAAATGGTGTGGCCTGCAGTAATATCATAGCTCTCATGGTACAATTGGAAAGCTTAATGTAATTAGACACACATCCATGACAAGAGTGCATGAAGCATGGAGCCATTTTGCAAGGGGTGTAGTCACATGCAGTTTTTGATGCATCTACACTTCTATGCTACACCTTCTTGCGATAGGTTTCATCTTATTTGCTTGTTACAAGCCATGCGAGTAAGCAAGTTGTGCCCAATTCAAGCTTCTTTGTATATGGTTTTCGAGGTTGGCAATTTAATGCCTCCGCAATAGCTCATGGCTCATGAGTTTGACTCTTGTAAACCAAAAACACTAGAAATTGGCATCTTTTTGAATATATGACATCTTCATATTTCAATATATACTTGAGTCCATAATATTGAAATGTTCTTAATAGTTTGATCTATCATTTTTCAAATTTAGTATAGGTTGTGAGTACTTGACTCTTTAAATTAGTATTTTCAAGTTACATATAAATGGTGCATCAAGCAAACCGCAACCCATTGTGATTGAAGCAAGCTCATCGAAGCAACCCATTATGCAAACAATCATTAACACACGTGTGCTAACATTAAACTAACACTAACAAATATGCTAGCAAATGACCATCAACACATACACTAATGCTAACATTAAACTAATGCTAACAAAGTTGTCTATAAATGAGAAAGAAATTGTGGATTAAACTGTAATTGTGGATAACACTTAAAATAAGAAAAATGTTAATTTTGTTTAAACAAATATAAACTTCATTGTAATTTTAAGTGTTAACAAATGTGCCTATGATGTGAAATACACTATAATTCCAAGATTTCGGGTAACAAATTAAGTGGTAAGAAGTAGATTGTATCTCAATACTATGTATGTTGATAACAATGTTTAGTCAAGAGATTTAATGGTGAGATACACTCTACTTCTTGCATTGATCATAGGGACAATGGTGGATTTTGTTATTCCAAATATTTAGATGATTGATACATCAATTGAGGTATCGACAACCCTAAAGGTCTTGTACAAGATAGAAAACATGTCCAGGATCCTATCTCTCAAACACCAGTGTCCAACATGAACATGGAGGAAAGGGATCAGGTATATGACCATCTCATGAAGGTCAAGGTGGTAAGAGATTAGCTGGTATTAGTTGGTCACAAGCTGGACTCAATCCAGTTATTACTGATACTTGGGATGCTACCAAGGCGTTTCAAAAATTTGATGCCTGCAGTGACAACAAGAGAGAGGATTAGGCCTCTAACATGGGCCCTTTGTTGATGTAGGAGGAGGCTAGAGAGAAGCGCTACAATGACGAGGCATTTTTGGCAGACAAAGTCAATCCTAGAAAAAAGGCTAAAGAAGACTCCAAGGGTGACACATACCAGAAGAAAAGGGCTCTAGACAAGAAGTGTTTCCTTTGTCTAAGCCCAAGGAGGAGTACGAATTTGAATCAGCCAACGTGGTTACAAGAGGATTTTCTTGGTCATTGAGCATTGCTTTGCTTTTGTGGCGCGGCGAGTGAAGGCAAGCAAGGCTAGTGTGTGGACACCAGAGCAGCTTCACAACACATTGCCAACAAGAAGTCATCAAATCCATATAACTTGCACACCCAAACTCACTGATGATGGTGGGGGATAGTAGGACATGCCATGTGAAGGGTGTTGGTAGCATTCCATTCATAACAAACTCAGATGACAAAGATGTAATGCTTGGTGTGCTTTATGTGCCTGCTCTTTGTGAGAACTTGCTATCTCTGAGTCAGATGCCCAAGAATAGGATGAAGGTCAAGTTCTATGACAAGGAGGTTGTGGTATGATCCAAAGCAATTGGAGAGATCATGGCTCAAGGAGTTGAAGAGGATGAGATGTATCAGATCAATGCACTTTTAGTCCATGGTGAGAAAGGAGGCTCCAAGTTGTGGCATGAAATATTTGGTCACATCAACTACAAGACATTATTAAAAAATGTAGAAGTCAAAGATGACGAATGGACTTCCACCAATTGCAAGCATAGATGAGGTCTGCATGGCTTGCTTGGATGGCAAGCAACACCGGATATGCCCAACCACTACCAACAATTTGAATGTATTCACAAAGGCATTCCCAAGGGATCAACTAGAGCACCGGATGGAGATTGGCCCAAATTGCATCATTGAGAAGGGGTGGTAGAAGTCAATGGCCCCACTAGCCAACCCCCATATGAGGAGAATAAAGGCATCATTAGATGGTAGGGCATTGATGGGTACTTGAACCACATGCTTGGGCAACAAGCCTACTATTGTATGGATGGCTAGACTAAAATTTTCCTCGATGGAAGAGGGCAAGTCTATGTGGATATATGGCAGTGCAAACATGCCTCGACATGGGCTATGAGGGACTATTTATAGGATTGGCATTTGGCACCTATATTCGCAACCTAACCTTAGTTTAAACCAAGATTAAGGTAGTCAGTGGGGTCTACAAATCTAGTTGGTGGCAGTTTGGAGGTTCAATTAGTGTAGTAGCAACCCAGATCAGTGAGAATAAACCCCCCCAAGCCTCCACACACTTCATCCACTTGAACTAAAGCGTTAGCAAAGCAAGCAATGCACCATCTAGTGAAGTCTTTTGAGCAAGAGAGTTCACAATAGTGTTTGTTCCCAACCTGTATTGTTGGTAGGTTGTTATGCTCACCTTTGAGCCTCTTTTTTGCCCACATCTTATGGGAGAATAAAGTCTAAGTTCTCTCTCTCTCTCTCTCTCTCTCTCTCTCTCTCTCTCTCGCCCCCCCTTAATTGTGGTTCACCTTACCCCAACACGCTAAGTGAAAACATATGGATGACAATCTTGCCGAATTAAGAGTGCTCATGGCTTTGTAAGCCTTTTAGAGGCAAAAATGGGCAAGAAAGCTAGTGAATAGTACCACCGGTACATGGAATGACACCACTGGTATCTTTAATTATATTACTTGTATTTATAAGTGCATCGGTGGTATTGTAAATAAACCCATTGTTGAACCACATGCTTGGGCAACAAGCCTACTATTATGTGGATGGCTATAGGAAACGAAGACCAAAATTTTCCTCGATGGAAGAGGGCAAGTCTATGTGGATATATGGCAGTGCAAACATGCCAGGACATGGGCTATGAGGGACTACTTATAGGCAAAAATGGGCAAGAAAGCTAGTGAATAGTACCATCGGTACATGGAATGATACCACTGGTATCTTTAATTATATCATTTGTATTTATAATTGCATCGGTGGTATTGTAAAGAAGCCCATTGTTGAACCACATGCTTGGGCAACAAGCCTACTATTGTATGGATGGCTATAGGAAACGAAGGTCAAAATTTTCCTCAATGGAAGAGGGCAAGTCTATGTGGATATATGGCAGTGCAAACATGCCTGGACATGGGTTATGAGGGACTATTTATAGGCTTGACACATTACGCACCTATATTCGCAACCTAACCTTGGGCTAAACCAAGATTTAGGCAGTTAGTGGGGTCTACAAATCTGGTTGGTGGCAATTTGGAGGTTCAATTAGTGTAGTAGCAACCCAGATCAGTGAATAAACCCCCCCAAGCCTCCATACACTTCATCCACTTGAACTAAAGCCTTAGCAAAGCAGGCAACGCACCATCTAGTGAAGTCTTTTAAGCAAGAGAGTTCACAACAGTGTTTGTTCCCAACCTGTATTGTTGGTAGGTTGTTATGCTCACCTTTGAGCCTCTTTTTTGCCCACATCTTATGGGAGAATAAAGTCTAAGTTCTCTCTCTCTCTCTCTCTCTCTCTCTCTCTCTCTCTCTCCCCCCCCCTTAATTGTGGTCCACCTTACCCCAACACGCTAAGTGAAAACATATGGATGACAATCTTGCTGAATTAAGAGTGCTCATGGCTTCGTAAGTCTTCTAGATGCAAAAATGGGCAAGAAAGCTAGTGAATAGTACCACCGGTACATGGAATGATACCACTGGTATCTTTAATTATATCACTTGTATTTATAAGTGCATCGATGGTATTGTAAAGAAACCCATTGTTATTTGGCATTTTGTTAGTAGTTCACGATTTATTGCTACTAGTATATTGATTATGATCATCAGTCTCTTTATCTAGACCGTCGGTGAATTTTGAGGTTACTAGCATGATCTCATTATTACAAAATTGACGTTCATGAAAGAGGGTTTAAAGCAAAAGTAATAGAATCCTTGCTTTTTTACTAAGGTCTATGACCTTTGGGTGGCGTGGCTTTGCTCCTTCTCTATATTCACCAATGCAGACATCGTGGGTTGCCTCGATTCTTCTCTCCACATGTTCATCCTTTGATATAAGTTTGTTTAACATCCTTCTTGGCTCAAATTTCAATAAAACAAGATTCTACTCTCATTTTTCTTCTCTCAGGTGGACGAAGTCTCTCCATACATAGCTGATATTGTCACTTACATGTAGGAGGTTATTTTGCTTCAATGCTCCTTGTTTTCCTACTGTTCTGGCATAAATTTTGAGTCTTGTTATCAAACACCTATGTGATTCCAATTTGAAGATGTCTTATAGCAATGGGGGCTCATAGCAAGCTGACCAAAATATGGGTGATTCTCTCTTGGGTTGGAGCAAGAGCCAAAATTTTTTTTTTCAGCAAATTGAAAGCTTTTGAAGTTGAATGAACTATTTTGTGGCATCCTGGGCAGAGAAAAAATAGCCATAAGATTGCTGCTTGAAAATCAAGCCCTCTATTTGATGATTTGCATTGCCTTAGTTCCCATATCTTTGAAGGTATGTCGTAGCTCTTGTCTCATGCCACTCTTTGAGTTTGCTAGACTTCTCTATAAATCGATGAGGTAACCTACTAAAGATTTACATATTTCCTCTAGACACAATCAAAGCTTATAGGAAAATCCGTTGTCCATATATTACAAAATGAAACTATGCTCCCTTCTCTTCTAAGGTAAAATTGTGTCTTGTGTTGTGACACTTTGATCCTACCTACCAAAGGAAAACGTCCCATAAACAAAATGGTGCCTTGGTTGATGGTTCTATTACTCAAATTTAGTTGTTGCAAATATAGTGCCGTCTTTCTCCATCACTCCATAACAAGGCATTGAGTGTTAGTTCCCGATCATGTTGATTTCCAATTCTAATACCAATGTCACATAAGCTAACAAAGAGGGCTCTCGACATCCATTCCACCTAGCCATAAGTCTCTAGAGTGCTACCGATTGCCATGTGTTATTTATTGTGTTCATCTAGTACATCTGTTGTTCCTTTTAACCTCCACACATTGCATACATCAAAGTGAAATGTGGAGTGTTTAGGGATTGTAATTCAACATGATCAATACCGCATAGTGTTTTCAAGATGAATTTATGCATTAGTTAGATTAAGCGTGTTGCAAAATCATGTAACAACTACTTTCATTCTTTACCTGTCATATTCGCTCAAATGTAGAGCAACACTTGATAATCCATAGCTTGCAAGGAACATAAGATGATGAGAGAAGGGATCGCTCATGACTTCACGTGCTTAAACTAACATGGAGACTCAAACCAGTAGATATATACATGCTAATGGATTCAAGGGGATTCAATTATCCCCATTCTATGAACCATGTATTGGCTCTTGAGCTATGGAGGACCACTCGACACATTATATCATGTGAATCATACCCATAATCAGAATCATGTTTGAAAAGAAAACTAGAATAAAAAGCTAATTGCCTTTTACATTATTGGCTCCTAATTCAATAGCATGATAGATTCATTTACTTAGCATATGTAGTCAAGTTCCTTGATGGCATGACTCATGAACTTATACAATTTGGTATAGGCTCCAACCCTTCCCTAATGGTGCGTCTTTATTAAAGGAGTGTAATGGTGGTGGTGAACGTAGTGCTCTTGGATACTCTTTGAAATTGCACTCACAAATTAAAGAATTAGAGAATCATCATGCACACGAGTACATAATTTAAAAAGGTGTGCTAGAATATTCAAGGACGAGAACAACACCTTTATTTAAAGCATGATTTGACCCCCTCCCTCGCTCTCTCTCTCTATGTTTCTCTCTCTCTCGTTGTGTATGCATGTGTGTGTGTGGTGTGTGTACATTGTGTGCATTTCACACAAAAAAAAGTGTGTACGTTGTGTATGCATGCATGCATGTGTGTGTGTGTGTGTGGTGTGTGTACATTGTGTGCATTTCACACAAAAAAGCGTGTACATTGTGTGCAGTTTCCTTTGTGGATCTTTATCGTTTTTTAAAACCCTCCTTGCATCGGTCCCTTCAGGATGTGTATGCATGGGGAGATCTTCCTTCGGCTTAGTTAGCTCCTTTTTGGATCATCTTTGAATGTACATTACCTTTCACAAAAAAAGTGTGTAGATTGTACATGCACAAACATATACAAGTCATAAATGAGCGTGGTGAAAGTTTAACACACACACACACACACACACACGCACGCACGCACACACACACATAAGCATGGGATAATTACCGGGATTTCGGGAGAAATCCCATAAGCATGGGATAATTACAGGAATCTTGGGATATGAAAGAAGAGTTTGAGACCCTCCCCATAATCCCAGTCGGCTCTTTTTGGGTAGTGGGGAGGATTGCGTAGGCAGGGGAGTGGGACCCTCCGTACTCGGTGCTCCAATGGCTGCCATGTGACAGCATCTACAAATTTCTAACATGCTCTAGACACTGAGAGAGAGAGAGAGAGAGAGAGAGAGAGAGAGAGAGAGAGAGAGAGAGAGAGAGAGAGAGAGGGGTATGGTTGGTTGTATGTGTGTGTGTGTGTGGGGGGGGGGGGGCTCTCTCTCTATGTATTTGTTCAATTTTAGAAGTTCGGTTGAATTAAAGGCTTTATGAAAATTCTTGAATATTTGTGTGTGTGTGTGTGTGTTTGTGTTGGTATGTATGTATATGTTTTTCCAAATTTTTATGAAATTCCTCAAAGTTTAAGATTTATAAAATGAGACCTGTAATTTATTCTTGAGAACTGAAGGCATTTTATGGTCCCAACGTTGAGACCGAGCAGAGCAAGTCTCTGAATCGTTGTAGATGGGCTATGCTACACGTGTATGCTAATGCATTGCATGGAGATGCACGAGGCACATAATAAACAAGTGAGTACAAGTACTTGTGAGAACTGCCTTCAAATTGGCTTTGTCAAAGGAAAACAATTGTCAAGATGAATGAATGATTAATTTGCAACACTTGTGATCGAAGCTCTTGTATAGGAAAGTTTGGATGATTTGCAAACTCTATGTGCGCATGCGTACGAGCGAGCGCGCGCGCGAGAGAGAGAGAGAGAGAGAGAGAGAGAGAGAGAGAGAGAGAGAGAGAGAGAGTTCTTAAAAAAAGAAAGTGTGTGTGGGTGAGTAAATGTGTGAGAGAGAGAGAACCAAAATAGAAGGGGGCCACTTGGCAACAAATTGTGTCGGACACTTTTTGGCTTGCCACAGGTAGGCCTAAGTTGAGGCAGCGACTTCTTGTAGAAGCAAAATTCACTATTTTTAAAAATATTTGTCATTTGTTGAGGCTCGTTTGTCTTCCCCCTCTCTCTCTTGTTTCTATTTCGGTCCCCCTTTTTCTTGGCCACTTAATTTCTATTTGTTGTCCTCTTCACGACAGGCCACTTGAACGTGGTTCAACTTGTTAACAAAAGCGTTACTAGAGCACTGTCTAAAGGCAGTGCTAACAAAGGTGAAAATAACCCAAGTGGAAGAAGGTTGAAGGAGCTTCTTGGGAGGGCTGTTTCAAGAAAGAGAGAGAGAGAGAGATATTGGTGGAGAAGATGTAGCTCTTATTAAGTTAGATTAGAAATGTCATTCACGAATATTGATTCGTGGAGAAGATATAGGGGAGCAAAGGGAGAGGGTGAAGACGAGGATTGGTTAGGGCAGGGTAAAGTTTGTCTCCGAGAAGATGGCAAAAATGCACAATTTAGTTTAGTTAATAATAATAAGTGGCAGCATATTCTAAGGCCTCTGCGAATCTCTGTGTGTGTCTCTCTCTCTCTCTCTCTTGTGTCATGCTGTTTTTTGCCGCCTCCTCCTCCCATTCTCCTCCATAGCCAACCCTCCTCCATCCTGGCTCCTCCTTCCTCGCCATGGCCCTCGACCTCTCTCCTTCCTTCGCCTCCTCCCCTTCTTCTTCTTCCTTCTCCCGCCTCCTTCACCTCCGTTTCTCCCCCCGTTCCGCTCTCTTGCTCTTTCATTCCTCCCATTCCAAGCCCTCTTCCTGCTTCTCCCTCCACTACCCCCCCCCCCCCCGCTGCAGCTCCTTGTCTCTCTCTTTTGGATTGAAAAACTGGGCTTTGAAGCTCACTCCGCCTGTCTCTGCTCTTGTCGCCTTCGCCATCAGTGCTTTCGCCACATTCTGGCGTCAGAAGACCAAAGTGTGGCAACATTACGCTGGCAACCATGCTGACGACTTTTTGACAGGTTTCGCTAACAATTCGATCACTGAAAGAAGGCTTGGAGCAGCAGAGGAATATCTCGACATGAAAAACAGGTTTTGCGACAGCTTAGTGCATCAAGGCGGATTGAGTATGGCCTTGCTTAGCACCACGGCTATGGCGAAGGATCACATTAGTCCAGTCATAGCCACACTATCTGCGAACCCTACTTTTATGTCTGCTCTTGTGGCATGGACAATCGCACAGACCCTGAAGATTTTCACCACCTTTTTCGTGGAGAAGCGCTGGGATTTTAAGATGCTGCTCGGATCTGGTGGAATGCCCTCGTCGCATTCGGCGCTGTGTGTTGCTCTTACTACATCCGTTGCAGTTTGTCACGGATTAAGCGACTCGCTTTTCCCTGTCTGCCTTGGCTTCAGCCTCATAGTCATGTACGACGCAACAGGAGTACGAAGGCATGCGGGCATGCAAGCAGAAGTAAGGCTTCTAAATCATTCTCTGTTGTTTTGCGCTCTTATGTTCTTTCCTTTTTTGGCCTCAAACGACACTGCTCTGTGATTATTCATCCCAATGGTCGCCCTGGGCGGGGGGAACTCGGACCTTGATCTGTTATTTGGTGTTCTTTTCTCGAGTTTGTGATACAAACGATCATACTAAATCTGCCCCATCTACGGGCAAAGGCTTGTGCCTGTGACGTTAAACATATTTCTTCTTCTTTCTTGCTCTCCCAAGCGACACCCCGTGTAGCCTATCCTAGGATATCCGCAGTTGCAAGCGAGTTGCCGCCGGAGTATATGTGCAAGCATACTGATCACATGTGGGCTGATTCTTTGAACTCTCCCATTTCTTTTTACATGAACCAATGAGGCATATTGTGTATTTTCTTTTCTTAGTGAGCATGGTGGGTTGCTCCGAGATGGGGAGTATTCTTTTGTCTGAGACCAGAGCCTAATCTGATCATTGGAGGGAGGGTGCGAGCCTTCTGTATTTTATCGAACTTTCTTCTAACTATTCTTAGGCTCAGATTCTTGTCTTAAAATCTTACATGGTGCCTTCCTTTTCGTAGTACCTTGGTTGGTAAGGTGTTCCAAGCGGTGATGCTAAGGTGTGATCCTCTAGCTAGTGTAGCCGTGTTAGGGGAGAAGGCATCACCCCTCTCCACTAGCCAACCAACCATACCCCAAATGAAGTCCATTGCATCTTTTGCATTCCCTTGAACAAGCTAATCAGCTAGGGGCACTATAAGAAATCCTAGATTTACTATTATTATGAACATGCTAAGGAGCAGAAAGGAGACTAGAAATAGCAGAGAACAAGAAATAGTTGTAGTGCTTGAAATGTGTGGAGTTTTTTGATCCATATAACTGGGTTTTATATAGAGAGTGAAGAGCCACACATGAAAAGGTGTGTGCTCCCAAAAGGTATGTGCATGAAGAGGTGTGTACCCCTTGTGAAGGGTGTGATCCTTGATGAGATGCATTACAATAATACAAGTAGTAGTCCTCTTCATATGAATATGTCTCTTGTGAAGGGTTGTGCCTCATGGGAAATGTCCCGTTGAAAGGGCATATCCTTCCAAAGTGTATTCATCCCACCATTGATAGGTCTAAAGTACAAGGAAAGGAATACGTCACGGATCGTGATAGTAGCAAGTCTCGGCTATGCGTGATGGATTTCATGGTTTTCAATCTTGTAAGTGGCTGTCATAAGATTGAAATTGTCATTGTAATGAAGGCCAAAAGTTGACCAAGTTAGTGGGGGTTATATTGGTTGTGTGTGCAAGATAAAGAGGTCAAAATGGAATAAGGAGGTACCATATAAGTACCCTTCCCTCATTTGCAATGTGTCTTTGATGTGACTCCTAGAATCTTAATCTACACACAGCCCTCTTGCTTCCTCTTCAACTATGCTCTCTCTCCCCTCTCTCTCCTCCCCCCCCCCCAAACTTCTCTTTCTCTCTCTCCTACCCCTTTCCTTCACACCTCACTCCTTCTCCCCCTTCCCCTCTGTCTATTGCTAATTTTGCCCTCTTCTCCAAATTTGCCCTATCACCTTCACTACAATGGTATCAGAGCTTTGCTCTTGGCACCTTTGGTTCTTGCGTCGTTTGATTTCAACCCATCTCCTTCTACTTAACCATCCTCATTGTACCCTCTGCTAGCAATAACTAGAACTAACATTTGGACCTACATTTTAAAGGATTTTTGATGTGTGACGGTCTTCAACAGTCCTTTCATCACCTCATTCATAGCTTCATCATGCTCGCCAGGTGGGAACTTGGTGGTGTGGAGGATGAAGGTGCTCATGCATTGCTATTGCTTATGCTCACGAGGGCTTCCCAATCCCCCTCATTTCACCCTTGCTTGTTTGTGTGACATTGGATAAGCCGGTCAAGTTTGTAGCTTCTCCCTTCAAATCTACAACCCACCAATTTGTCTAATCCGTCATTTCTTCCTCCCCCTTCAATTTCCCCTTTGAATCTTCACGGTTGCCCCTTCTACCGTTCCCTTTACTTCTCGTCATTGATGTCTTAGTACCACCAGTCTCTATTCTTTCTGAAATTGCCATTGTTAGCTTTCAGTTAGGGCCATGTCATTAGCTCCTGGCTTGGGACACATCATCAGCCAATAGCATCAGTACACATCATCAAGACTGACTCAGCCCTAGTACGTCATCAAGACTGACCCATCCCTAGTATGTGTAAGGTGTTGGAATGGTCACCTCCCCATCTGTAAGCCCCCAAATGAGGAGAGCGTGGGGGAGGGAGACCTTGGGCAGGATGTGCCCCAAAAGAAGAGAAGAGGCCATGAGCTCACGGATGACGTCAGCAACAGCACGGAACAGTACGGAGCTGAGGCGCACACGTGTGGGCAGATTAGGGAGCCAAGAAATAGCGCAGCATAGTGGGGGTCTATGGGCAGGTATACAGCCTGCAGCAAAGGGGAGTCTAGCAGCAGCCCAAAAGGGCTTGGCTAGGGCCCTTATATAGGGATGGTTGGGCTGAGCCAACCAGGTTGGTTGGGCCAGCCAACCAGGTCTGTCCAGTCGGCCCATTTAGGGCTGGCTGGTCGGTCCATTTCAAAGGGCCTTGAGCCCTATAAAAGGAGAGGCCTTGGGCCTTATTTTACATCCAACTGAGGCCCTGAAGGACGACCCTGATTTAGAAGCTCTTGGGAATTGACTTCCACGATTGGAGGATTCTGCCCTTGTGAGAAGGAGGGTGACTTAGGTTCAGTTAGGTGCGTTTAAAGTTCGCGGTCTAGGTTATCTGGAGATGTACTTTTGTTGCAGACCTTGCCAAAGGAAGGACGGGTTGAAACAGACCCTCAAAGCATGGTGCCTGGAAGACTCTATGTTGTTCACTCATTATGAGGGGGACAACTGGAAGATTGTGACGGCTGGATTGCTCGAGTTTGAAGGCAGGAATGTGACGGGAGATGGTGGTGCCAGG
Organism: Dipteris shenzhenensis; assembly: GCF_047967505.1. NCBI lineage: Eukaryota > Viridiplantae > Streptophyta > Polypodiopsida > Gleicheniales > Dipteridaceae > Dipteris > Dipteris shenzhenensis. Next base: position 40,421,607 of record NC_141622.1, on the reverse strand, counting down.
AGGTGCTACCAAAGATGGACCTGTGTACCAGGATGGTGTGCGGAAGCGGAACTAGACCTGGTGGAGCAGGAGCCACTGGATGAAAAGCCAAGAAAAGATTTTGACATCGAAAAGTTCAAGAGGACTACGACCAGGGAGTTACTGGAGCATCTTCATCGACGTGTTGGCATTGGGCCTAGATGTGTTGGTGAGAGGGGGTGTTGGAGTGGTCACCTCCCCATCTGTAAGCCCCCAAATGAGGAGAGCGTGGGGGAGGGAGACCTTGGGCAGGATGTGCCCCAAAAGAAGAGAAGAGGCCATGAGCTCACGAATGACGTCAGCAACAGTATGGAATAGTACGGAGCTGAGGCGCACACATGTGGGCAGATCAGGGAGCCAAGAAGTAGTGCAGCATAGTGGGGGTCTATGGGCAGGTATACAGCCTGCAGCAGGGTCTCCAGCAGCAGCAAAGGGCAGTCTAGCAGCAGCCCAAAAGGGCCTGGCTAGGGCCCTTATATAGGGCTGGTTGGGCTGAGCCAACCAGGTCGGTTGGGCCAGCCAACCAGGTCTGTCCAGTCGGCCCATTCAGGGCTGGCTGGTCGGTCCATTTGAAGGGGCCTTGAGCCCTATAAAAGGAGAGGCCTTGGGCCTTATTTTACATCGAACTATCCAGCAATCCAGGAGGCAGAAAGGAGCAGCAGGAAGCCATCCTCTGGGCCTATATCCAGGAGGTGAGAGGGTGCTTGAAGGGCTGCAGACTTAGCCAGGAAGGGCTGGACCTTGGCTGTCTTCTAGGGCAGCAAGGTGTTGAGATCATCATCTTCTGGAGCAGCCAGTTACAAGCAGGTTGGAGCAGTGGAACAGCTATCTTGGGGCCTACATTCAGGAGGACCAAGGGGACCTGTGTGCTGCAGACAAAGCTTGGCAGGGGCTGCCCACCTAGGCTGATTCACAGGCAGTAAGGTAGAGAAGAACACACTAAGACGGAAAGTCTACAGACGCTCGAGGTGGAGCATGCGGGCTCGAGTCTAGAGATAACTTGCAGATAGGAGAAAGACCTTGTGGTTAGATCAGAGGACCACACCATTGGTGGGACTCTGGATCTATCTCTTTGGTATTGTGTCCATAGTTTTGGACGGAAATATATTATTTTGGTGGTTTCTCTATCTGGCTGGTTCATCAGCTATTGATGAGTCTGCACATCTATTTTATGCACATAAGTCAAGAAGTTTGTGATTCCACACCCCACACCACACTGTGTGAGCTCCTGGGCATTACTATAAGTCTTCCGCTGTGCGTACCCTCTGTTGGGTTAATTTCTAACATTAGCAACACCCGGATCCAAGCTTCCAGCTCTGAAATTTTCCATCAGATTTTCGATCCCTAATTCCCAGCCAATGCTTGGTATCTTGGATTTTAAATCACCGATTCCTGGTCAGTGCACCCAGATCATAGATTCCTAACTTTCGGCTTCCACATTAGTATTCGCGATTTCTTGACTTCTTGCTCCCACATCAGCATTTTTGGCTTCCACATCATCACTTCTGACTCTTGGATGAAGACCTTGATCTCAGAAGCAGTTGTAGTTTCAAATTCGTGGATCTCGGATCTTTGACTCCGGGGTCCCAGATTTCAAAATTTGGATTGTAGTCCCGGATCCCAGATTGCGGATCAACACTTGGATTCCAAAGCACATGTGTGAATTCCAAGCCAATCCGAGGTATATTTTTGAAATTTGGCACATGCTCAATATACTCTCATGGCAAAAAAACGTGTGACCTGATTTGATGCGCCATTGCTAAGTGAGGATCCTTTGGTTGAGGCTGCTCAGCATGAGCAAGCGCTTTCCATTGAGGCTGCTTAGCATGACTAAGCGCCTTCCACGGTTAGAGCACCCACTGGTAGCATGGGGATGCCTTCTCTTTCATTGCCACTTGCATCCATTGCTTTACAAGCACAATTTTTAGAGGTGTTATCGACCATGCCTCTAGGTATATTTGTATCGTTAGGTAGCAACTTGGCCAATAGAATTGACCGGTAGATGATCGAAGTGGTTGCACTTGCATTTTAGGATAAAGGCAATCAGATAGCCAGGATGCCTTGTCAGCACCACACGGAGGTTTATGGCAGATGCTCGCTGTTCCTCTAGCTTTCAGACCTTCAAGCCATTTCACGTGGGACAATGGCACCCAATATGGGGACTGATCTGCCAAGGCAAGTTGCCATATGTCAGAGATTACAATTTGCATTTGGTTTTCTCCCCTTGTGGGCTTATTAAGAAGATTGTCATGCATCAGATTTCAGGTGGCCTCCAAGTGTTGTTACACTTTGCCTCACAGCATAGTGCATTATAAGCAAGAAACTTTGAAAGGTCGGGATATCTATAATAATTGAAGTGCATTCAGTTTTCAACATGATGGAAATGCAGGCATTGAAAGGGAGGAGATAAATATGTACCAGAGCAGCCAATTATGGTTGATTCTATGATGCCTAGTGCACCGGTTTTGTCACATGCAAGGAAGGCCAACAAAAGTGAACACTTTGCATCCAAGGAAAATACAATTACGTTATGCATGTGATGCAGCCCAACCATATTCCTTTCTTTCACTTGAGGGCTACGAATCAATTTGGTACTTCTATGTGTTTTCCTGGCATGTAGTTAAATTATGCCTCACAGTCGTGCAAAGGACACAAGGTATGCATCATGCAGGATGTTCATTACACACCCAAAGAGAGTCTTTTGTCTTTGGGAAGGATGTACTTGAACAAGCCGCTATGAGCTTGTTCATGGGTACCTACACAACTTGTGACTTGACTAGTGTGACACGCCATGGGTCATTTGATGCTCCATATGCATGGGGTAGAGGCCTGTCTCGATGACAGCCATCTGGCACATCCCTGCCTCGTGTGAATGCTCTTGCAAGAGCTTTTCCCCACCCAAAATCTAGATTGGCTCAGGTACAGCATCAAGTTCGTATGATAGAAGAGGATATATATAAGACTGCCTTTAGAACTCAAACGGGACATTATGAGTTCTTAGTTATGCCTTTTGGGCTTACTAATGCTCCAGCTACTTTTAGTAGAATGATGAACTGAATCTTTCTTAAACACCAAGATTGTGTGGTAGTATTTTTCGATGATATTCTGGTGTTTAGCAAAGATGTTGAGGAGCATAAGAAACATCTGAAGCTAGTCTTTTCACTCTTGAAAGAAAATCAATTGTACATAAATCCTGAAAAGAGCAGTTTCTTTCAAGATCAGATAGAGTATTTGGGTCACATTGTATCCGCCGATGGGAATCGAGTAAATCCAAAGAAGATTGAGTGCATAGTCACATGGCCTAAACCCCGAGATATGCATGAAGTAAGATCATTCTTGGGATTGTGTAGCTTTTACAGAAAGTTCGTTAAGAATTTTACATACGTTGCACACCCATTGACAGACCTTCTTAGAAAAGCTAAGCATTTCTTATGGACTGAGCGTCAAGATAAGTTGAAAGAAGCTCTCACACAAGTTCCTGTGTTGCAACTACCCGATTTCTCTAGACCATTCTTTGTCGTTGTAACCGATGCTAGTGGATATGGAATTGGAGCCGTACTTATGCAAGATGGACATCCAATAGCATATGAGAGCCGAAAACTAAAACCAGCAGAATGCAATTATAGTATATATGATAAAGAATTAACCGCTGTTGTGCATGCTTTACTAATGTGGAAACATTATTTGATGGGAGCTGAGTTTCTTATCAAAACTGATCAGCAAGTATCAAGCATTTGTTGACTCAGCCACTAATATTCGATAGATACATTAAGTGGGCATCATTTATAAAGAGTTTTCAGCCCATGCTTCAGTGTCAACCTGGAAAGGAAAATGTAGTTGCTGATGCTCTTAGCAGAAAGCCAAGTATTAATCACATCACTACTGTAGAGACGCATCCTTTCAAAGGTATGAAGAACTCTTATCAAGGGGATCCAGACTTCTCCGATATATGGAACAAATTAGAGAATAACAATTGGAATCCTATGTTGGACTATTCATGCAATGATGGATACCTCTTTTATCAAAAGAAATTATGCATCACTCGATCCTTTAGACAAATTGTAATGGAGGAAATGCACCAATCACCATATATGGGACATAGGGGAGTGACTGCCACTTTACAAGTGATAGCAAGAGAATTTCATTAGCCTACCATAAGAAAAGATGTGGCTAAGTTTGTAGCCGAATGCATCACTTGTCAAAAGATCAAGAGTTACAAAGGAAAGACCCCATGATAGCTTATGCCTTTGCCTATTCCTACGCAACCTTGGGAACAAATATCTATGGATTTCATAACAGGTTTTCTAACTATAACGAATTAAAATGATATGATTTGGACGATAATAGATCTCTTTAGTAAGCAAGCTTATTTCATTCCATGCAAGAAGACTTTAATAGCTCAGGAAGCTGCACATTTATTCATCAAGCATATCTTTGTTCATCATGGCTTGTAAAAGATTATAGTGTCCGATCGAGATTCGAAGTTTTGCAGTAATTTTTGGACTGCATTATTTCATAATCTAGGCACTAAGTTAGACTTTTTATCAGCTTTTCATCCAGAATCGAATGGACAAATTGAGGTTACAAACAGTACTATTTTGGATATGATAAAAGCTTATGCGAGAAGTCAACCAAAGACTTGAAACAAATACATTCATCTCTTACAGTTTGTTTATAATAATACTTCTCATTCTGCAACTGGAAGAGTACCCTTTGAGATTATCTATGGGAAGGTTTAACCTATTTCTATCACACGATTGACCCATAGAGTGAAAGCAACAGATGCATTTACTCATGACTATCAAAATATTCTCAAAGAGGTTCGAGAAGCCATTGCAATCGCTCGTACACAAAACAAGCTAATAAGAAACGGAAACACATGCTTTTTAAAGAAGGCGATTATGTACTTCTTCGGATTGAGAAAAGAAGGTTGAAGAGTGTTGAGAAATGGCTAGTAATCAAGATGTCCCCACGTTTTTATGGACCATTCAAGGTGATTTAGAAAATCAATGATCTAGCTTATAGGCTTGAATTACCTGATAATTGAAAAATACATAATGCTTTCCATATTAGCCTCTTAAAGCCCTTCAAAGGACCTTTACCTATTCATCCTGTCTATGAAGAGGCTCCATTGATTGTTGATGAAGAAGAAATTCTAGAGCCTGAATGCATTAGCCTGAATGCATTATTGATCATCAACAAACCTCGACCCGAAAAGGAAATGTTTATATTAAATACTTGCTCAAATTTAAGAATCATCCAAGAGATGATGCTTAGTGGATGCATGAGCGGTTCTTTCGAACTTTTCCAAACCTCATTAGTTCTTATAATCAAACACGCAACTGAGGTCAGTTGCAATATAAGCAAGAGGGATGTTACGGAAATTATATTTTTTGATATATCTTGCTTTGGATATTATTACTTTAGTCAAGTGTGACTATGGCAAAGTACTCCATAGGAGCGCACCGGACGCAACGGGGGTCCTAGTGGATACTTTGTGTGGTTAGTTAGGGACGCCTGACTAGCTTGTGTTTTGCCATGCTAGATGGTCGGTATTGTGGGTGATTCCATGTTAATACTAATGTCGCTAGTGTTATTGGTGTTGTGCTTGATTATTGTGCTTTGAGCGCGGTTATGTTGGGATCGGTTGATTCAGTGATTCGTTCAATCAATTGTTAATAACTAATGAAATTGGCAGCTTGAGTACAGGTGATGGAACTCATAGCGAGGATTGGAGTTAGTGCGAGGGTACCGATCGAGGGGTCGCACAGCGCATTATATATGGCCATGGGCCAATTTTGTATTTGTTTTATTATTGCAAGTTTGAGCAATATATTTTGTTGTGGACATAATTCATTTTGGGCGCTAAGATGGCTATGTAAAGCAAATCCCTCATTTTTGGATGAGAGGGATAATTTTGGCTCCTTGGTGCTTTTATGAAATATCATAAATACTCTAGATGAGGAAGCGTGAGCCACTCATCTAGGGGGGGGAGATTGTACCTAGTCTGCTGTCGTTTTCGTGGTGTGATTGTGCTCTTCTTCTCCAATTGATTAAATGGTGACTTCGTGTGTGGAAAGAATTACCTTCTGGTTTCAGAGGAAGCACACAGTTATACTAGAGTGCTTGAGCCTAAACAACAGCTTTGTAGTCCCTTCCATTTGAGTAGGACAACATAGACAAAGGTGCAATGCAAGTACAGCTCATTGAAGTTGCTTTGGGATATATGGCAAAGCTGTCAATGCTTCCAATGTGGGGAAAAAGTGGACAGCAAGATATAGAGGAGCATGCAAGCTCTATGTGATTTTGGAGCTTCTTGATGACAAGCTTGTCGGGATGGGCCTATACCTGCATATGTGGAGGTGTTTCAAATTCTTAAAGAGAACAAAAAATCAATGCTTCCAATGTAGGGAAAAAGTGGACAGCAAGACATAGAGGAGCATGGAAGATCTATGTGATTTTGGAGCTTCTTGATGACAAGCTTGCCGGGATGGGCCTATACCTGCATATGTGGAGGTGTTTCAACTTCTTAAAGAGAACAAGAAATCCATTTTAAGAGTTAAAAAGATCCATATCAGATTTTGATGTGCCCCGTTTGACATGTAATGTTTTCTACATTAGCTGGATCTCTAGGTGTTCATGTGATGTACAAATATTGTTTACTTGCCTTCAGGTTATATAATGGGGATTGTTTTAAGCTTTGTTAAGGTCATCCTTTAGATACATGGTTATTTTTGGTATCCTGGTTTTTTGTGTTGCATTGCATTCCTCTTCTTTTCTGTGCCCAACTTCCAAGTGTATCCTCCCTTACTTTCAAGTCTCTGCAGACTCTCTTTCAAAAAGGCTAGTGCTCTGAGCACTTTGTGTCCTCTTGTTGAGGTTGCAAATGGTTATAAGCTGGTTGTAAAAAGGCAGTGGCTCTATTCCTCTCTTGGCGTCACATGAGAAACTTGTGAAGTGCTTTAGAATGTATGATATGTGCCAGGTCTCAAGAAAAGCTACTTTTAGCTGCAGCAATGTGTGATGATGGAAACAATGTTGTATTCACAAAAGATAAGTGCAGAGACCTGTGCTTGAAGGTGGTTGGCACATGCACTAGACACGAGAACATGTATGTGTTTGATGGCATGGCAGTGGAACAACAGCATAGCCACTCAATTTTCGACCCCATGTTCACAGCCTATCTCTGAAGCATGAATCATTTACTTTTGAGCAGCTCGCTACTTACCTTTGGCACAAGAGGATGCCACACAGGTGTCAAAAGCCTTTGCACTTTGAAAAGGCCTAATACGATGGATGCCTTACATCTGAAACAGCCACAAATGTCTTTTTGTAAGGGCTGTGCATGGGAGGATGCAGAGATTAGAATGGTCAGAAGTCTGTTACGATGTGGATTTTTTGGAATCGGCAGGCTACTGCCACTCCTCTTTAGCTTGATGCTTCCTTCTGGATAGCTGCAAATGAGAGTTGCCTACTCTCATATGCATAGATGATGCCTGTTAATCGAGTCTTGTGCTAGCAAGCACACGATAGGTAGGAGAAATTGGTTTCAGTCATTACATGAGCCCATTGAGGGTGTTGTCAGCACTGCCCTTACATGAGCCCATTGAGGGTGTTGTCAGCACTGCCCTTAAAGTAGAGGTAAAGGGATTATTTTAAGCTTGCTAAGGTCCTTTCAGTTCTGGTCCTGTACATGGTTATTTTTTTAATTCTGCTTTTTTGTGTTGCATTGCCTGCCCCTGCTTTCTGTCCACATGTTGTGCCCAACTTGTAGCCTTCCTTTTTTCAATTTCAAGTCTCTTTGGAAGAGGCCAGTGCTAGCGGCACCTTGTATCCCCTTGTGAGGTTGCAAATGCTTACGAGTACTGTTCCTCTCTTGGCTTTGCATGAGAAATTTGGGAAATGCTTAAGAACATATGATATGTGCCAGGTCTTGAGAGAAATCTACTTTTAGTTGCAGCAAACAATGTTGTCTTCACAAAAGACAAATGCATCATTCAAGACCGTTTCTTGAAGGCTGTTGACATAAGAACATGTATGTGTTTGATGGCACAGCAGTGGAAAAATAGCATGCAGGTACTTCTTTTGTGCAGCTCACTGGTGACCTTTGGCAGAAGAGGGTGGCACACATAGCAGTCAAAAGCCTTTGAAAAAGCTTAATATAGTGGATGCCTTACATCTGATACAGCCACAAATGTATTTTGTGAGGGCTGTGTGTATCTTAAGATGCAGAGGCTTCCTTTGCAGAACGGGCAGAAGTCTTTTACTATGTGGGTTTTTTGAATCAGCAGGATACTGCCATTCCTCTTCAGCTTGATGCTTCCTTCTGGATGGCTGCTTTCTAGTTACTCAAGAAAAAAATGTGTGCTTGAGGACTCCAGTAACCCCCATGATTCAAGTTTTCCCCTCATCCATGGCCATTGGAAGGTATCACATAAGGAATTTGAAAAATTGGTATGTGCCTAACATGTTTTTCTACTTTGGTTAGAACCGTAGGCACACTCCCATGGTGGCTAGTCGTTGCTATGCGTGATGGAGTCTATGTTTTTTTACCTTATGAGTGACTATCAGGAGATTGAAACTGCACTGTGTCGTGTTTCTAGAGGATGAGTTTGGACATGTTCCTGGACACACACACACACTCTCTCTCTCTCTCTCTCTCTCTCTCTTGCCGTCACTCACTCACTCCGACCCTTCCCTTTCAGGTTGGACTTCCTATTACTCCCAACTTCTCAAGGGTGAACTCCTCTCTTTTTGTTGTTAGGACATGTACAATTTATAGAAAGTCATCGATGTTATTTTGTAATTTTGAGTACCTCACAGAAGCTAAGGGTAAGCAAGTTCTGTCACATATATGAAGAGTCAGTGAATGCCATTTTTTGTGTTGTCTGGGCCTCTTCATTGCTCCATCATTTTCTACACCTTGTCAATGAATCACGCTCTTGTCCTTAAACCCTTGCTGAAAGAAGCAATGGCATCTCCCTCGGAACTCATAGTATCAGGGGCATCTCATAAGCATATGCTTGTCTATCTCCACTACTGCATGTTGCAAGGTACAAACACAATGATGCCATGTGGCATCAACCTATGCTTGGTCTCAGTATGGAACTACGAGATGTGTCTGGAACCAGCCCATAGTTATGAGGTTGGATGAAACGGTCCTCAGAAGAACCAAAATGCCCACGATTGCAACTCTAGTGTGCTATAGTTGACACACCTTTCCAAACCTTTTGAAATAATCCGAGTGTAAGAACCACTAGTATTGTTAAAATTTTAATGACATGATAAAGTAGAAGCTTTATATTTAAACGTTGAGGCTGATACTCTTGATATGAAACAGTAGATTCATCATTAATGACTCAAATAGAGGTTAAAGTTAGCTGTCAAGGGATTCATACATGTAACCTTAAGTAATAATTGCATCACATGCACCTCGTCTTCAAATAAAATTAGGTGTAGATATAATTAGCACAAAAAGAGTGATGACCTCTGAGGGATGATCTACACAATTTATGCTCACTGGACTGCAATGTGGAAAGAAATAAGAACACATGAACATTTTGATCATTTCTGAATGCACAAGTTCTCTATGATCAGTATACGTTGCTGAAAGAAAAACATTTGAAATAATCAACCTGTTTTGCAACAAGAATGAGACCTCAGGTCACAGCATTTTGAGTTCTGATAGTGTGCTTTACAATTGTCTACGCCATCCATGTTTGTTTTGCTTGTTTTTGTAGCTAGACGTTACTGAGCTGCCTTAGTAGATGGCATTGCCGTTCTAACTTTTATCAAGGCTGTGATTTTAATTTGAGTTTTGGTAAGGTTATCAGGCTACCTCATAGGGCAGCTTGAGCCTATACATTTGGCAGTCGTTTTATTTCAGCTTTGTATCACAGGTTTCCAGGAGATCCACAAGGGTCTTAGGTCTGATGTTGTTTTCCCAAATTCATGCAGGTATTGAACTTGATTGTGGAAGATCTCTTCCAGGGGCATCCGATCAGCAGGAAGAAGTTAAAAGAATTGCTTGGCCACACACCTTTGCAAGTTGGTGCTGGTGCTGTCATTGGTATGGTGGTAGGTTATCTGTGCTCGCAAGGATATCGACATGGGCTGTAACATATACTGGTAATTGGCAGTGCGAAAGGCTTTAAATTTTTTTCTACAAGAGTATTCTCTTCTTTTGTGAATAGGAGTATTTCAAAAGTGTCAGTTGGGAGGGTTTCCAATTATAGGGCCTGAGAAGTCTAAACCTTTATTGTCTCTGTATCATTGTGAGGCCTAACCCTGAGCATTTGGGGGTCAATCTGCATATCTGGGAGTTGTGATTAACTCAATCACATGGAATGCTGAAGGACGCATCAGTCGGACTAAATTCTTGAAAGGATAATTAGCGCAGGCCAATACATTTGTCGCATTGAGGGTTGGCATTTTCTAAAGCAAAGGTCGTGGGAGGTGAATGCAAAGTAAATGGATGTACAGTTTTGATGAACAGAGGAGTCTATTTGCAGAATGATGGCCAGTTAAAAAGGCAAGCGAATGCTTTGACTGCTTGGATTTCAAGTAAGACATGCGACAGCTTCCTTAGGTTCAAGGCATGCCCATCTCATAAAGAATTGGTGTGGTGTATCCCAAAATGGATATAGTGATGTCTGAAGACTGTTTGACATTTTCAATTGTTAAGTTAATTGCTGGACGGTTTCTTACAAAACAAATAGCTTAGTTTGCTAAAAAAGACCCATGATCTTACATTTGTAAGTGGCTGCTGAGAAATAGGGCAGCACACCTTGCTACCCATGCAGTTTCCATGGATACTTTCTACTCATAGGTCTCATTCCCATACAGAACAAGAAAATCAAAGCCAATACCGACAGCAGTCTTTTGCTAAGCAGAAGCACAGAATTGTAGATGATAAACAACATTCAGATCCGGAAGAAACACAGCAGCCCTGGTCAGCGAAATAATCATTAGCGTATACCACAAGCACATGGACTGGTCAAGGTACAAAAGTGTAATAGAAATACTTGTAGGCTGCCAGCTATGCTGCAACTAGCTTCTACCCTACGGTTTGTAGACAAAGTTCTGGTGCTCCCCCCCCCCCCCCGCCCTCCCCCTCCCCCTTCCATGCTTTGCTGTAAGATCTTTCTGGAAAGGGACCTGACAATGGGGGCTGGTGAATGGATTCGCCAACTAGCCTTACAGGCCGAATTAACCTGTCTAGCCTTCATTTGTCCCCAGCCATCCGCATCGTCAGTCATTGTAATGCTTGACCCGCAGGCAACTAGATTTCCCATAGTTCGGGCTTCTTGTGCATGGCCTTCTTGGTTGGGTAAAGATCTATTTATGTGCTACACGAACATGTTGCCTGCATGTACCATGGCAGCTCATCCATTGGCCAATGGTGAGCCCGCATGTGGCTGCTTCATGTGGATGACACACCCTAGTGATAGTTGAATGTAGTGCCCATGTTTCCTAGGACCTCATCTAAATTATGATTACAACCTAGGACTCAAAACTCCTTTGCTCTCCTCAATTTGGGGCTTACATTGGGAGCATTACCCTTCTTTGACTCCCCCCCTCATGACCCAATGTGGGCCAATATCCAAGAGTCGAAATATGTGCAACTTGCTCATCTTATTACACTTCTTGATGATGTAGCATGGAGTAGGTGCTCAACCTTAATGAAATACAAGGTCATCCTAATTGTACGATTGGAAACAAATTGAGCCTCACAAATTGATGACAATGCTTTGAATTTGTTGAAAGGGAGGTGATAGTTTGAAGCTTTCTATAGAGCCATTTAGCGGTCCCTTATTCTAGCAAGAAACCTTTTTCTAAAGTATTCTATTGATTGGTATCCATGTCTCTATCCCAAGTAGTCACAATATCCACCTAGATACCAATATATTATTTGATTGATTTCTCCCGTATCCCCCCTTGTGAACAGCCTGAAAATGTACATGCCGAAAATGTACATGCCCTTCCATACAATAATTTTAGACCCTTATGAAACTTTGCACGCAAGTGGAACTTAAACAAAGGACTATGTAGAATTTTGTAAACATGCATATGGCTAAGCATACCGATGCATAATTTCACATGTACTATGCATTGTCAAAGATAAAAAAATGTTCATGTCCCATCATACAAATGATGTAAGAGATAAAAAATGTTCATGTCCCATCATACAAATGATGTAAGATTCTTATGAAATTTTGCGAGTATAGGGGCCTTACTAGAATTGATCCATGCAAAGATTTGTATGATACAAATGTATTGATGTACAAATTCTTGGTTTACAATCGGAATGAGAAATTGCGGATGCTTGACTATATAAATGATGTTTGATCCTTAAAATTTGGGAGACTGTGTACCTTACTTAAAAAGTTTTTAAAGTTTAATTTAATTAACATTACAGACATGCCTATCTTTAAGCATAGTGATACACAATTTCTTAACAATTGTAAACCATACATGGGTGAAAACGAAAAAATGGCTATATCTTTGTAGACAAATGATATCATACTTATTGAAACAAAGATTTGTGCAAAGTTCCATGACCAGCAAACACGTGTATGATATGGGCATGTTGATGCATAATTTCTTCATAATTGTGAACAATGCATGATAAAAAATGAGAATGTAAGCAGGCCCCACCGTACAAATGTCTTTCGTTGTTATGAAACCTTACTACAAGTATATGAGCCTTACTTATTCAAGGTTAATGCAAAGTTCCATGATTACTTTTTATATACATGTATCAAACAAGCCACTTCTTCACATGTGTACCACATATTGTTGGAAATAAGAAAATGTTTATACCCTACCATATAAATGATGAGGTTTATACAATAGTTTTGTGACCATTCGACACATACATGTATGATATAAGTATACTGAGGAACTTAAGCATGACGCATGATGGAAAGCGAGAAAATTTGCTACCCTACCATAGAAACAATGTTTGATACATATGAAACTTTGGGAGTATATCCACCTTACTAAAATAAAGGTCTTTTTAAAGTTGGGTGACTAAAATAAAGGTCTTTCTAAAGTTTGGTGACAATTGAACACATACAACTATGGTATACCAATGCACAAATCCTTGGCGTTTATGTTAGTGCATGGTAAAAATGGGCAGTACGTAGAACCCACCATATAAACTATGTATGAACCTTAACATTTGTTGGATCCACCATATAAACCATGTGTGAACACTAACATATATTGTGAGTATGTAATACTGAGGCCAAGCTTTGTCCAAAGTTTCATTATCATCAAACAACGTATACATTTGTTGTAACCATGCCAATGCAAAATCTATTGACTCTTGTACCATTGTTAAAAATGAGAAAATATGCATGTCCCACCATACAAATGACGGAAAACTTTGCAAGCATATGGGCCTCTCTCAAAAAAACGTTTTGATACTTGCACACACGCACACTGTACATTATCTTGACAGTTGTGTGACATGCATGGTTGAAAAGGAGAAATCTACATGTCTCCATTTAAATGGTGTCAAACTCTTATGAAACTTTGTGAATATATGGAGTTTACTCAATCAAATGTCCACATCAGATTTTTAAACCATCAGACGCATACTGATGTACACATGCATATGGTATAAGCATACTATGAGGACATTAGGGGAGAATTGGAGTCTCAAAAGGGCCTCGTAAGGAATGGATTAGACTAAGACCACGTGAACCCACTATGGCAACCCATGGGCTAAGGGTCCACTAGCATTTACTTAACTGACATGGGTACCTTTATTTTGAAATTGATCAACCTTGGCCTTTGGATGGAGGTGGATGGTGGATGGATCAAAGGCCAAGGAGACTCAAATTGGTGGGCTCCAAATTGGCAAAGCTTGACAAAATAGAGGTGTAATAAAGAGGGAAAAGTCTCCATTTGTTGTGGACCATTAGATCTTGGATAGATCTAATGGTGGAGATCAAAGGATCAAATGAAGGGCATCTATTTAGGCCATTTTGGAGGGTGTAGATGGAGGCACTTGAGATCAACGGTTGAGATTTAGGCGCATAATGGACGGTGTGGATTTTAGCACCTTTTTCTTGCATCTCCACCCTTGGGTCTCTTTGCGATCAATGGCCCGGATCCCAGCATCTTTTTGTTGCATCACCACCCTTGGATCTATTTCTAGCTAGATGGCTTAATGATCTCAGCCATTCAATCCTTGCCATTTTCAATGGTTTAGATTTCATCCCTCTATCCTTTGATGGTATCCATTGGATCTACACCTTGATCTAATGGCTTGGAGGGTTCTACCAGAAAATTTGAATGTATCCCTTGGATTGTAAATGAGATCAATGGTTGGGGGTGTAGATGACCAGTCTAACCCATGGATGAGAGGTCTCCCCACCCATAAATGCTCAACATGTCCTTTTGTACACCTCAACGTAGCATTGCTGACCATAAAAGAACATTCTCATTGGTACACCTCAAATTCATCTCTAATCCATTGAAATTAGAGAACGCTGATTGGGGGCCCTTTTGAGACCCCAAATCTCCCCTAATGAAAAGATGAATCATGAAGCCTACATCTACAACCTTTGCGATCAAGATCAAGATGGAGAACGAAAGAAAGAAGCACTTCCTCAATGCCAAAATCAGACCATGGCAAAACAATGCTTGCAAATCAAGTGATATGTGTGTGCTCTTTTGCAACCAAGTCCTACAATATGTGCACGAATTTTCCATTGCCTTGTGATATCTCTCTCACATAGCATGAAATATGCAATGGACAATGAGGCATACTAAAAGAGGAGAGGAATCATGGGAGAAGTGCTCAACAATACAACAGAGGACGAGATGATTGCAATACAAACATCGATACTTCAAGTATGTTCTTACCATTGCCTACGTGTCTTATTCCAAACTCATACATCTCCCATGTTAGACAAAAGGGCTTTACAGTCATATTTTTATAAAAAATTAGTAAAAGTATCACTCTTAAAAGCTGGCACTCTAGAAAGAACTAAGTGCACATGATCTACATAAAACTAGGCCTTCTAGAAAGATCTAGCTAGCCAAATCAGGTGAGCGAGTGGACACCTATTCCTAGTCTTATCCACTCGCCCACATTCCTACCTAATATAGCCATACATGGACTACCAATTTTTGGCACGACTAGCTTGTACATGCAATAATAATTCCTACACTGAGGACCATGTGCCCAATAGCCAAATTTTTACACACATGCTTCCCTTAGGAGTTGAGGTGTACCACATTGAAAATCTTGGTGAGGATAGTACTTCTTCAATAGGAATTCATTATCCTTGCTTGACAATTCTCATCCATCCAGGGCCCTCAATTTATACGCTTTGGCCGTTCTTTATCACTTGAAAGGGTCCTTTTCACCTTGGAACAAAGCGGTTTAGAAGTCGAGTTTCACACTAGGTTCCCTTTTTTATCTCCTCTTTCTTCTTGCCCCATTGTTGTAGCCAAGCCTTCCTCCATTGATGATGAGCCTTTAGGGTATGCAATAACTTTTTTAATCTCTTGAATCATCTCTAGCTACCATAATCTTTCCTTGAAACCTACTTCTTCATCCTCTTCCCTTAGATACCTCTTTCTTAACTTCTACACTTCCAATTCAATAGGTCAAAGGGCTTCTATACCACACAACAACTAGAACGGGATGTGACCTATGGAAAATTTAAGGACATCTGGTAGGCCCATAAAGCACTTGGTAGCTCTATCCTATCTTCTCATACGAGAAGGAACCATCTTCCCAAGAGCTCTACATAATATCCCATAAATACTTTTTACCCATTCATTACACTGAGGATAATCAAAAGTGGAATGTGTTAACTTGATTTCGAGTTTGGCCATCCAAGCTTCCACCTCTTTCTTTCTAAAGCTCACAGTGAGTACCTCAAAATTTGGCACAAATGTGGTTGACTAGGAAAGATGCCACCGTTGATCCCTTGCAACTTGATATTGTCTTTGCTTTCACCCATCAAGTGGCATGGTTGATAGCTAACCAAGATGTAAATCCTTCCCTTATATCTCCTAGATAGAGGCCCCATAAAATCAAGTCCCTAATAGTCAAAGCATCCAAAGCCTTCACAGTATGCAAGGGCCCTACGATAAGATTTTCTGTTTGAGTAGTTGACATTATTCACATGTTTTATACCACTTATATACATCCCCTCCCGAAAACGATATGGTGGAAAGCAATATTTATGAAAATTTGGTCATCGATTCCCTTCTTGCCAAATTATCCTTGTAGTAATATCTTTGGAAGCAATGATCCATACACTCATAACATGACTTAAGAATTTGTGTTACTTCTTTGGGTGATACCACTCGTTCGTAACATATCATAAATACCCATCCTATAGAGATACTCTCCAACTAAAGTGCATAGCTTTTTCTTTCATGCGAGCTTTGTTTGTCATTTGCCTTCACATCAGCTAGCTATTAAATCATTCAAATAATCTTCCATGGCATTGTGCTCCTCCATCTTGCACTGATAAACCCACAAATATGTGTCATTGACTGATCTGCAAATCCAGATAGTCAATCTTCCACCTTCCGAAACATACCTCAAAACGATTTCATACAAAGTCCAAAAGGATTCCATTGGTAACTTCCATAATCCTTGAAGTTATCTAACAACCAAGTGAGAATCTCCAAGATCTATAATTTTTTTGAGTTCATGATCTGTGTCCTACTTCCTTCTTAGTCTTCACATTGGCCCATATTTGCTTATGGGTGGCTAATAGCCTTCCCATGCCCCCCTCCTATTTCTTGGACCAAATGAATGCTCCATCAAAGTACAAAGTTGGGTTTTTGTCTCATAACTATGTCTCTAAGTTCTCTGGCTCCTCCTTGGCTTCATGTGTAGGCAAACCTTGTTGATTTCCATCCTTCCCCTTTTCGTGAGTAGATGCTCAAGTCAAATCCTCTATTTTGAAGGAGAAGAATAATTCTTATAACTCTCCAAGACATTTGCAATACTCCTAATAGGGTTTGGTATGTGCACTAAATATGGATGCATTGCACATTTAGAAATGAAAATGAAGGGTTTTACTAGAAGATATGACTTGAATTTCTCGAGGCATATATAAAATCCAATCCTTGTTGCTCTATTAGCTTGCATCAATGTTGAGCCTCTGCTTTCTCTTTTTTGCCTAATAATCACTCCGGTACCATGACGACTTTAAGTAATGGCTCCTTATTATCATCTTCTTTAAAGCCTAGAATGATGACTGCTATTCTCTACCCCAGCCAAAAGTGATAGAGCTCTTAAGTAAAGATTTGGTAGGAAAGGCTATGCAATTAAATTGCTTCACAAGCTACTAATGGCACTTATTGATTTGGTAATTGGTTTTTAGTTAACATGGCTCTAGCAGCCAGTGTTTTGTTCTTTCTTTTTGCAATTGCATTTTGTCCAGGTGTGTCTACACATATGAATTGTATTCTTCTCCCATGATCTTTGGAAAAGTTTAAGAATGTCTATGTCACTGCTATTTGATCTAAGTACCTTGTTCTTTTCGCATGTCTAGTTTTCAACCATGGCCTTCAATTCTTTGAATCTATCAAAGGCTTTTGACTTTTCTTTAACAAAGTAGACCTAGTAGTATCTACTATAGTCATCATTAAAATACTCCATTGACTCTTCTAGCTTATGCATAAGTTCCCCCTATAATGTGTATCAAGTCAAGAGTACCTTTCTTTCCAGTTGTACTTCTGCCAAAGAAAGCTCTAGCTTATTTAAGACGTGCTTCACAATAAATTTGAGTTTTGGAATACCCATTGCTAGTTTTTTACTTTTGAGTTGTATCAAGCTTTTGAGATTGACATGTCCATATCTTTTGTGCCATAATTCTAAGATTGACATTGGTTGATACATTGTTGTCACCGCATGCAATTAGGTTTCAAGATATCATCTTGAATAATCTACTTTCACTACTTTTGCAACAAATTGGATTCTTTTTTATTTGATTCTAAGAGTGCATTTAACTCGATCAAAGATTACTCTATAATTCCTCTCTATCATCTGTCCAATTGGCAAGAGATTGTTGTTGAGATTTCGAACTTAGTGTGCATATTCTATCAATCCTCTCTTGCCTGGATAATAATCCATGGGTATCATGCCCTTTCTCGAATATGATTTAGAGTATTATCAGTAGTGTAGACTATGTTCCTTCTTCCTTTCAATGATTTCATTTCTGTAAACCATTCTTTATGACCTATCATGTGAGATGATGCTCTCGGCCTTGATTTTCTTCTTCGAGATTGATAACTTCATTCACATGAAGTACTTAATTGTTGATTTGATTCTTCATTGCTTTCAAGTACAACATGCACGTTTTCCTAATTAATGTTATCATAGGAATCATTTTGTTGATTTGTATAGTGGGTGTGACTTTGATTTTTTCCATGAGAGTCTCCTCTTCAACTAAACTTCCACTGTCATTGTTGTTGTTATGTCCTCCTTGACCATATTTTTCTTTCTAGATTGTCTTTCATAATGTCAAAATTTATTACATGAAT
Organism: Dipteris shenzhenensis; assembly: GCF_047967505.1. Classification (NCBI taxonomy): domain Eukaryota; kingdom Viridiplantae; phylum Streptophyta; class Polypodiopsida; order Gleicheniales; family Dipteridaceae; genus Dipteris; species Dipteris shenzhenensis. The sequence continues at coordinate 40,403,061 of NC_141622.1, read as the reverse complement.
ATGTTTCACTTGGTGTAAGTTGAGTGTTGATATCTTTGATTCTTAATACAAATGCATGCCCAATATCATTGGTTTGTCAAAATGTTTGATTGATTTGCTAGATTGTTTACTTTGGCAAAGGGGCATTTATGGCCTTAGAATCTATTTGGGTCTCTACACTTTTCAAAAACTCTACTTTGACTGATGAGATCTTTTTAATGGCTTGTCACCTATTCAAGAAATGAATTTAGTGTTGGTGGGGACAACTGTGGAATAGAGAAGATTACAGATGGAAGAGTTGGACTAAGATAAGAAGGGAATTTTCTCTCAACAACCAACAAGGCTTGATCATGACTAGACTCGAGCTATGGGAGGGAGACATACAGTGGAAGGGAGGAAGCTTTTTGGTTTATAGTAGGGAGTTTAGTTGGGTGGGGAGCTCTTCTTTTTTTCCTATCCTTACTCCTTCTAGGGATATAGATGATCTTTTCAATGTTTTTAATGCTAGATGGAACCTTGACGACACTTAACTCAATGGAAGGCCATATATAGTAGCATTTGGGGTCTTCTATAAGGTTTTCTTGAGAGGATCTTAGAGAGTTTTATGAGAGGTTATTTTCCCCTCTCAAGTTTTCTGTCAACGGCTCCCTTAGCCGACTCTATGCAAAAGCAAGCAAGCAGCATCGACTCTCCTACAACTCTATACAAGCAAATGCCTAGCTTCAAGCGACTACGACCTACAGCAGATGCGGCTCCCTACTCTACATTCGACTACTACAGCCAGGCATAGCTCACAACATCAACGCGCATAGCTACAAAGCGAGCAAAAGCAATGGCATGCCCTCCTCTGTAGACTGGAGCGAGAAGGGAGCCGTGATGCCTGTTAAAGTCCAGGGCAGTGCAAAAGCTGTTCGGCCTTCTCTACAATGGATGCCATCAAGGGCGCCCATGCTGTCGCCACTGGTGAACTCGTGAGCCTTTTCGAGTTGGAGCTGGTCAGCTGCTCTCACCTATGCCCAACTACTCAAGCGCCTCTGCCCATTCAAGCTTCAACAACGTTGACTCTAGCTTCACAAAGCCTTGATGGCCAGCAACTCTCATGCAGCTCTACTGGTCAAATACCATGCCAGCCTCTCCGTGATGCTAGGACCAAAGGGCCTCTAAGGCCAATGACCTGCAATGCCACACTCTGATGCCACAGAAGTGGCTCTCCTTCAACACAGCAGTAGCCGCTGCCTATCTGCAAGAAAGGCCATTCAGAGCCGTGAAAACGCCCAACAAGTGATGGGTATACGGCTTTCTCCACGACAAAATCCTGACTCGACTGCTTCTCCATGCTCCACCTTGTAGCATCAACCAACGCCTGGGCCTCAACAACAACCAGACAGCCTCCATCAATGAAAAGTGCAACATGCCTTAGGCAAACCCAGTCGCAAAATGACTGTGCACTCAACCACCAAGCCTCAAGCGCCTCCTACAATGACCGGGCATGCACTCCTTCAACGGTGACCTGCAGACTCTAGTAGCCATCACAGCAAATGACCAAGGCAACCCAACGTGCCGATCTCCATCTCCAGTTCAACGCTGCAGCTTACACCTTAGCCTCCAAACAACGTGCAGCTCTAGCTTCCACGCCATAGCACATCGTAAGTGACTTCGTCAATGAGCTCCAGCAGCTCTAGCGGCTCCAGCTTCTCCGACTTCCTGCTAAGCTCCTAGCGGCTCATGAAGCTGCCCACGCTCGATGGCCAAACGACCTCCACGAGTGAGCTTAGACCAAAGGAGCCTAGCTCCATTTGTGCCTCCAACCGAGCGTTGCCCTCCGTCACCCATCGTGCTCTACAGAGCTTCTCTACAATATGACCTTCACAAGGTCCTTTGCCACGTGATACATAGGGCTGGCTACCCTAACCGAAGGTCACCACACACCTCAGTGTGATTGCAGTTGTTCCACGTAGCAAACTTATCCCAGATGCCACATCAGCAAGGTTCCATGTCACTGCCACATCATTGCCACATCAGCACTCCTTATTCCCACATGCCACATCATCCGCTTAGTCAGTAGTGACACATCATCATGCCACCTCATGAGCTACCACCTCAGCACACAGAGTGCCAGACAGGCACAATTGCCTCTTCAGAGGCACAGTTGTATTCTGCATGTGATCATCAGTCTTCCACATCACCCTCTTGGCCACATAATCATTTTTGGGCTTCTAGGGATCAAAATCTACCTATCCTTTGGGGGGCCGTATCTTTTGATTCAGAGGGAATTTAGAGGTGATCCAAAAAGAAAAAATGATCGCTAGCTCGCGCTCTACACGTTGAGCACATCAGATCTACCATCTGACATTTACATAGGTCAGTATCATGCAATCCTCATCATCGGAACCACCTCCTGATCCACTGGAGCACACCCAGCACTTAAAATGAATAAAGATAAAATTCATTTGCTGCATTTTGTGATTTGATGTGTAGTCTAGTTGTAGACTAGCACCGCCATAGAGGAGATCCAACTCCACAAACCCAAGTCAGCCATTGCCACATTACCCGATTAGTTCCCACCGGTGTCAATCCCATCGGATCTATCATCGGTATTCACTTTCACACATCTGACACCAGTTCAATTCTCTTGGCATTTGGCAGTTTACCACATCAGCGTGACACTTGGCAGAGTTCTCCTCCTCGGATTCAGGATTGTTGCATTCTTCTTGCATGCACACATGCCATCCATGCACAGTCACATTTGTTGACTATTTTTGGCATTGGTTCTTGCACACATACATCAACCTTGTACAGCCTCTTGGCTATGCCCGACACTTAGTGTTATCTTCATTTTACAGGCTTGATCCTTGGCACACAATTGCTCTCACATGACTTGGTTTTGACAGTTTAGCATAAGCCCCCCAGTGGCAGCTCCTTTAAAGTGTTCTCATGGGTAGACACTCTCACTAGTACACGGGTAAGCCTCTTGCACAGAGCACCAAACCACCTCCAGGATGGAGTTATTCTCATCACACAGTTGATGATACACCAGTCATGACTCCAGACGAGATCTGTGAGTGGAAAGAGAACCTTCTTCGACCATTTATTGCCACAGGGCATGTACCAGTCTATGATGCAAACTCAAGCCTCATTGGCCTTGACAGATCAGATGTAGTTGCAGATGCTTCAGATGTTAGCATGGATCAGACCACAGTTTCTGATCATGCACACTCCTCGATAAGCCCTCAGCATGAGGCACACTTCTTGGTAAGCCCTCAGCATGAGGCACATTTAACAGTAAGCCCTAAGTACGAGGCAGTCCCATCTACATCAGCTCAGTTTGATTTCAGTGATGTACAGCCATCACCCTTATGCATGGATACGACTCCATCTCTTGCCATAGATGCAGATACTCAGTAGGAGTTCACCTATGATCATGCAGTTATTCAGCAGGTAAGTCCTCAGTACAAGGCACTCACATCTTCTGCCGTATGCAGAGATATATGCCCCAGTGCATTCAGCTCTTCAAGTGATTCTATTCGAACATCCATCACTGATGCTTTCACCTCTGACATAGAGCATACCTTGGGCTCAGTTCCCTTCAGTAGTTCAGATCAGTAGATCAGTCTTCAGGACATTCCAGCATCGGCTCAGTCATGCCGCATTGCATCCTTGGATCTAGTTATCACCACCACTTTCCATCAGCACATCATTCCTCAGCATGAGGATACTTATACATCAGTGCAGTAGAATCATCAGGTTCAGCCATAGCGCAACCTGGGGAGACTTAGTGTTTCAGCATGCACTTATGACTGTAGTACACAGTCCTTATATGATGCAGATTAGTGGTTGGATCCACGACTACAAATCGACCCCTTCATCATCATTCGGTACCTTATATACTTCAGGGACATCTTATGATTTTTCAGTTGTATTTCATGCTTCTAGGCCTTTATACTGTCAGCTCCTTCTCGAGGAGACTATGACAGATGCTACATCCCATGCCGATGGATGTTTAGCCATGCACACATCAGATGAACTCCAACTCATGACAATTGAGCATACAGGTTGGACAGGTTCCTATACCTTGTCATTTGTACAGGCCTCTATATAAGTAGAGCAGCATATCATACCTACACATTCAGCCCTAGATCTTTATCCCCTGGATCACTCTGTCCACATTGACTATGTGATCTTCTTCGACCCCGCATCATTCGACAAAGATTATATTTCTACTGCAGCATACCTCACACATTGCTATCAGTTCTTTTGGGTTGGTGACAACCTCATATGTCACAACCTACCAGATTGTTTCTCCATAGCTACATCGACTAGCCTCACATCCAGATGCCTCTTCTTCAGAGCAGTTACACGATCCACGATGACTCATGACATGTTCACCTTTGACATGTTCAGTACGCAGCCATACATGTAGACATTCACGTAGTCATCTTTTGATCGACCAATCTTTGATCCAGGTGGACTTGACCTTCTCCATATTTCCTTCCTCTTCCTTTCGGCCTATCTTTTGGGTTTTATTCCCAAAGGCGAAGGATGACCCACAACTTAAGAGGGGAAAATCCATGATATGTATAGGATCGTAAGTTGTACTCATTGTACATGCTTCCGCTTCGTAGTCATTGTGTTCCCATACGCACATACTACTCTGATTTGTTTTTTGTTTTCTTTTCAGTTTTGGATGCTAGCATACACACCAAACGAAATCCACAAAAAGGTCTTGTACATGCACCCTCTACTCACCCAGTGCAATTTAAGAGGGGGTGTTAAAGATAGTGTAAATTGCACTATCCACATAGGGCATAGGGGCAAACCCTAACCCTAACCCTAACTCGAAGGGGTTCACATGTATATCTTCATGTTCATTGTCAATACGCTTAGTGTACAAGTAGCTATATTGTGTGCACTCCTGTCTCTCTCGCTCTCTCACTTCCGCTATCACTGTTCTATCTAGAACCCACTTCAATGTCTCATGGCACTCTTTCAGAGTCTCAAATGCTGCAAGCCACCATATATCTTTCTCTGATTGCACTGAGAAATCTTTCTCTACTTCTTCGTCCCCTTGAACAAAGGCTAAGGCTTTATTCATAATGCAAATGCTGACTCTCTCTAACTTGTGTTCTTTCACCAATTGAGCTTCATCCATTTTGATGACAAATATGAGCTTTCCATTGCAATCCGTACAACAAAAGAGAAAAATCGTTAGGATAAACATGATATAGGAAATGAACTAAGTAAAGTGCAATGCTATAATGGATTTCCTCTTACCATCTTCTCTCATGCCATAGAATTTGACCATTGCTTGTTGCAGTTTCTCAACATCTAAGTAGACATTGTTGAAAGCATTCATCTCAAAGGTTTGCAAGCCAAATTTCTTTTTATTCTTCCAAGTCATTGTGCCCCTTACGCAATGGTACCCTCCAAGCATTTCTCTTGCACATTGGTTTGTTTCTTGTCGTGCACGTCTCACAAACCAAGGTGTGGGTAGGGGCACTGTAGACTTCTTATACTTTCCCAAAATAGCAGACTTGAAAATTTTGAAAACAGATGTGTAAGCTTCATGACTTACACCGGCAGTATCACAAGTTGCAAGCATCTCCTTTGCATCCACAATATCCTTGAAGTCCTTCATCACCTCCTCAGCATCTTGCACATGTAGGCGCTTGTGTCTTGGGTCCCTTAGTATCCCAATGACATCGCTTGACTTCAATAAACTAGCTAGAGCATATGAACGGTCAATATCATCCTCGCTCGTTCTTCCACATCTTCCATGAAGTTCCTAAAGAAGAACACAATAAAAACTTAGTCATAAACAGTGTAGCACAAAAGAGTGTAATCTCATTGGAACATTTGATAACCAACCTTGTAGCCCGGAGTCTCCTCTTTCTAGCACCACCAGTGGGTGCCAATGCATCCATGTTATGTAAGTACCTTCTTTTCCTCTCCTTCAATCCCAAAGGTGTTTCTTTCATCTTTTGCACTCGTTCCTCTACCTTCTCTCGTTCCTTCTCTATGGCTTTTCGTACTTGATTGTATATAGATCTTTCCAAGCCTTTTTTGGACTCAGCTAGCTTACAGAGTGTCTCTTCTAATTTATGTCGCTCCAAGTCCAATCCATTTCGCTCCAAGTCCAATGCTTTGGCTTATCATGAAGATCCTGGTTCTCCCTTTGAAGATCCTGCATAGAGTTATGCATTGCAACAATGGTGCTATTTCCTAAATGTGCTAGCATCTCTGCTTGGGCTCTGCACATCCCGCTTGCTTGCATAGCCATTGATTGAGCATTGTTTAATTGATTGCAATAACCAAGCAACCCCGCATGTCCATTTCCAACAAACCGAACTAGCTCATGCATTGTATGAAAAGGAGGGCTCTTTTGGTTAGCAGGATCTAAAGGATACAAGGATCCTTCTGCCCAAAGGTCGAGATGCTTCTTTCTTTGCGAACGAAGACTGTGGATTTTAGAAGCTCCCCTCAATCCTAGACTACATGTGCTTGCATATTTAGCCTCCAACTTTAAGTGAACCTGGTACTTGTTGGAGACGTCCTCGAATGGTGCCATGACTAAAGGAGTGTAGAGAAGGAGAAGGTGTGGAGATGCAGGCTTGAAAGAGCAACACGGTGGAAGAGGGAGGGCGAGGAGGAGGAGGGATGGGAGAGGGAGGACCGGTAGTTGAAGAGGAGGAAAGGGGGGCAAACCAGCAGGTGTGGAGGGTGAGGAGGAGTAGGCATGGAGGAGGAGGGAGGAGTAGGAGGGAGGGGGGAGGAGGAGTAGCAATGGAGGAGGAGGGAGGGGGAGGGCAGGAGGAGCAGGCATGGAGGAGGGAGGGAGGGGGAGGGTAGAAGGAGCAGGCGTGGAGAAGGGAGGGAGGGAGGGGGAGGAGGAGGAAGGGGGAGGAGGGAGTGAGGAGGGGGAGGGGAGGAGAGGGGAGGGAGAGGAGGGAGGGAGGGAGGGAGAGGAGGAGGGAGGGGGAGGAGGGAGTGAGGAGGGGGAGTGAGGGAGGGGGAGGGAGGAGGGGGAGGGAGGGAGGGAGGAGAGGAGGGAGGGAATTCAAAATTCGAATTTTGAATTTTGAATTTTTTGGTTCCCACCTAGGAGTAAGAGTTTTGTAAGAGGTGTAAGAGGTGGGGTCACTTGTGGGCTTAACCCACCTAGGTGAGGGGGGGTTAGGACTTTTTGGGACCTACCTTGGCCCTTTCATTAGGACTAATCTATTTCTTAATCCATTCCTTATGAGGCCCTTTTGAGACCCCAATTCTCCCCTAATGTGTGCTGAGCCACATGGTGTCTAATGCTAGTGACTAGTTATGACTCAAGCTTAATTGGAAGGATCCAACCATAATGGAACAAGTACAATCCATCACCCCCAAGTTTGACAAGGTGCACATAGATTCAATAGCATGATTTTAGGCCCCTACCCAAGTCTCTACCTCGGCCTCACGTGCATGGGATCCTCAACCCCTTGTAACCCATGTAGCGTCATCTATGCTTTCCCCCTCAACCTCATCAATAGTTCCCTTCCTAGACGCCTTTCTTGTCCAACACCTCCTACTCCTCTACTAGTAGAAGAAGATTTTGTCAAGGAAATAGCCAAGGCTCTTCGAGACCTTTGGCTAGAGATATTGGGGATAAATATCGAAGTGTCTTGACCCCCACATAGATGACCTAACGTGGTTTATCATGGGTGTTAAAAGAAACACCACTACCACCAAGAATGCCCTAATATCTCACAAGTGAATCTCTTAGGAGAGTTACACTCCAAGGATTCAGATGTGGAAGTCCTTGACCTCAAAAAGAGAAGAGGACCATGATTGGGTCTGTTAGCCAGAAGTTAGGATGCCCCAAGAGACAATTTACCTTTGCAGAGATGCTTATCACCCTAGAGGTAACAATGTTGAAACTCCCACGAAAAAGGAAATATCTCATCGGGCTCAAAGAAAAAGGTTGGAACCCTCCAATATCCCCATTAAAAAAGGGCAAACTTATTACTCAATGCTAGTAGAATTGGTTACCATCCTTTAAATATCACTCTTCCATAGCTCATGGCACTCATTCCACAAGTATGCCATAAGTTCCAACAAGGCTTATCTACATGAGAATCAAGAAATAGGGAAGTTACATTAGATATCTTCCATTTTTTAGGAAATAGACTGGCATCCACACAAAAAGGATTTAGTCACAGATAATTTGTAGAGTAAAAGGTGCCTGTTGAAGGAGGAGATTTTTATTACACAACGGTGCCTCATATTTAATCTCCATACAAGGAAATTGGATGCCCACATCAAGGTAGTAGATGGTTAAAAATTGGATGCCCACATCAAGGTAGTAGAAGATCATTGGGCTGGCACAAAGGTTTTGGTGGTTTGTCCTCATTTTGCTATCAATGTTGTCATTGTGTCTCTCACAAGTGATAATTTGGAGTCCCTTGTTTTCATTTCTATAACTCTATGTTGTAGATCTTCTCTAGTGTATGTTCTCTATTTTGTTGCCAAAGTATGGATAAGTTTGTCGAACTTATCCATTGATTGACATGCTACTATTTGACTTAAGGCCCCTCATGTCTAAATTACAAGGTTGCTATGAATTGGTCAACTACTAGTTTAACGGGACTTATTGGCCTCTTATTGTTTATTTTAGGATCTTCTTTCAAGAACATATGTCCAATGCCTTATTCATCACATTGTCAACTTTCATAAGCATCTTCTTCAAGTTTTTTTGGCATCTATACACATCCATTTATCAGCCCATTTATTGAGGACTCTTCTTATTTTTTGGGCATCAATGGCCCAAAATAATTTAGTTGGCAAGGGCTTATGGTTAGGGGAATAATAAGTTGCCACAAGCTCTAACCAGCATTGAATGTTGGACTATCTGTCAAGGAGAGAAGTACCTCGAAACCATACAAAGATTTACCGTGAGCGGATTGTATTCATTGAGAAAATATAGGTTCAATAAGGAATTGCTTCTCTGAGGTTCCAAAGGCTAACGTGATGTCATTATGGCCATAGAGACCCAAAGTATGGAGCCCTAGGAATAAGCTAGCTTGACTCAAATGGGCTATTATTGGTTCTTTATGCTCAACATCCTTGCCAACACATTATCCTTATTTTGTTATGGATCATAACACCGTATAAGAATATGGCTCCATGGGCGTACGCCCCTGTCATAATAAAACCAACGATGTATTGGTGATGGGTGTATAGCACACCCTGGGTCGTATAATCCTGTGCTATAAAAGCATAAGCTAGAATACATATGTTGCGCCATTAGGGAATGACTCCTAAAGCAGTTAAAGAGAGTCCTAATTGGAAATGTAGGGAGTTATTGATTGTGTCGTAGAGTCCTCTATATCCACATCCCAACCTGCCTCTTGGAGGAATATGAGCTTCCAAAATCTCTATTATACTATGTCTGATGCCGTAGGTAGTCCTGTACATGTGGTTGGCGATGATAAACACTATCGCAATTGCCAGATGATGATGAGCGATATTAGTTAACCACAAACTCTGAGTTTGTGGATGAAATCCCACCAAAAAGGTTGAAATGGAAGTTCCTGCTCCTTAAGCACGGTTGAATGAGCGATTAGAGTTGGGATTTTGGCTAATTCGATCTGTTTATTGATGGTCAACAACAAGTACAACGGTTTCAATGATGATTCCACATGTATTTTTTACCTATCTCACAAGAGGGTTAAAAAACCTCGTGACTTCACTTGGGTTACTGGTGTAATTCTAGCCGTACCAACTGTATCTTCTAGTGTAACTAGATATTCGTCACATCGGGACCAAATTGATTACTGGGCAGTTAAGATTATAACCAACGTACCAGAAGCCATTCCTCTAATAAGATCTCTGTTGGTGGAGCTACTACAAGTTCTTAGTGTAGGTTAATCAACATTGACTCGTTTCTATAGCATACACACTTTCGTCTCACCGCCTCTTATAGCCGTTTCTATGCTAATGCACCTCCTAATGATCCGTAAACAAGGCATTTTGGGTCCCTTGTAATGAAAATCTATAATCCAATAGATGGGTAGTATTGATTGACCTATCCATGAGAGGATCCCACTCATTGTCCCCCTTGTTTGGATTTCCCTCTAAAAGATTGTTGTGTAACAAGTGCATGGGGCCCACTGGATCATGCGTGAATCTTATCATCAACCTGATGAATCAATTTCATCATATGAGCTTTCCCAATTGTAACTGATTGTTCAGAATTATCACCCATTCGTCCATCAATTAATCTACTCTTCTTGGGATGATCAAGTTTCGAATAACCACAGATTGGATGTTCCTATACTTGCCTTACATATATGTACCGAATTTGTGCAAGAACCTATTGTCTGTCAATTGGATGGACAAGCACAATATGTCGGTATTATTCGACAACGGCAAGGTCACTGTCACATCCAACACAAACGGACAGGTGGTGACTCAAGGTGTCGAGGAGCATGGGCTATATCGGCTCAATGCTCTGTTGGTGCACGGGGACCATGGAAGGTCCATATTATGGCACAAGCGGTTCGGTCACGTCAACTATGGCACTCTTTCCAAGATACAGAAGCCAAAGATGGTGGATGGACTTCCACCGATTGCAGGCAATGATCGTGTCTGCAGGGCTTGTGTGGAAGGCAAGCAACACAAGGACAAGTTCCCACAGGAGGCCTCATCATGGGCCAAGAAGCTGCTCGAGTGGGTTCACACCGACATCTGCGGCCCAATGTCGACAAATTCATTTGTAGGTTCGTGGTATTATCTCTTGTTGATGATTTCAGTCGCATGACATGGGTATTCTTCTTGGCCAAGAAATCTCAGGCTTTCGAGAAATTCAAAGACTGGAAGGCCCAGGTAGAGAAGGAGAGCGGGGAGGTCATCAAAGCCTTTCGCACCGACAGAGGGGGAGAGTTCACTTCTACCGAGTTCAATGGATTCTGCAAGAAGGGATTAAGAGATAGCTCACAACAACTCGCACATCTCAGCAGAATGGAGTTGCTGAGAGGAAGCACAGGACCGTCATAGAGACAGGGTTGGCCATGTTGCGAGGGAGGAATCTCTCAAAAGCCTAGTGGGGTGAAGCCGTGAACGCTGCCGTTCACATCCTCAACAGAACCAAGAACAAGGCTGTTGATGGCAAGACTCCATATGAAGCTTATTATGGTAAGAAGCCCATTATATCTCATCTGAGGGTTTTTGGTTCTAAAGCATTTGTGCATGTACACAAAGATGAGGGAACAAAACTGGATCCCCATAGTTGGAGCTGTATCTTTGTGGGATATAGCGAAGAGTCCAAGGGCTACCGCCTATTCCACCCGGACAAGAAGAAGTCTCCCAGTCTTTGGTTTACCTGAGACAAAGTCTCCATAGTCCTAGCAAAGCTAAACTCATAGCTCATGATGAATGTACAAGGCTGCACAAAGGCTATCGCACACAATGTTTAGCAACGGTAACATGCCATAGAACCACTCATAGCCAATGTAACATTCAGTAGAATTTAACATAAGTAGAGCATGTGAAAGCACCTAACAACAAGCTGTAGATTTGTCAAACGCCCTCAAAGAAAAAGGAAAAAATCGGCAAAAAGCATCTACAAGCTACACATTAGCAAGCCGAAGCACAAACACAACGTTAAACAAACATAGCAGTAGGCACGACAATGAACTTGGCAAACATAGTGACAAAAACACGTGCACATGCACACACATTTTTGGTGGAAAAATGAACACACGTGCACACAACAAACACAGCAGCACGGTGAACACATCAAATCTCCCCTACCTACATATCACTTGTGTGTGCGGGTTTGAGAGCCTCTGACAGCATTGTACTACCAACTTGGCATCTTACTATTAGCTTGGCATCTTCCTTCAATTCTATCTTCTTCTCAACTATAGTTACCTTTCTCAAGTGGTGAGGCAAACAACTTGAAAATTCTTTTAACCTTTCTAAAAATTCAACCTTTTTAATTAAAGAAAGATATGCAAAAATCATGGAATCGAGTTGTGTAGAGATAGTTGTTACTATCTCCTCCTAGTCTAATGTTTGAGAAGATTCCATAACTCCCCCTCATTTGTGCGTTAAAGCTTTCAATGGTGGAGTAGGCATTTATGGTGTTGAAGGTGATTCCTATAGTGCCTTCAACCTTTGAAGCCCTAGCTTATATAGGGATCTTGTCTTTTGAGCTACCAAAGGACATATGTCTTATCCACTAGTAACTGGATCCCTTTTCTTGAGCCACAAACTACCTAGGATCACCAAATAACCCTTCCTTATCTTTGATATCAACCACATAGAAATTTAGAGATGTGGTGATACCATTCACTATGATGGGAAGGTCCTGTACTAGAGAGAGAGAGATTAGCACCTTCATAGAGGCACAAAGACAATGCCTTTGGGACAGGCTAGGTTTTGAAGATAACAATCTACCTTAGATCACATCTTCCCTCTATGGGAAATCATTGCGGAGGCATTGCGGAGGCATATGATAAACATGAGTTTGACATCTGAAGAATTATGACTAAGTATTGTTACAAAACTAGAAGGGATTGCCCAATGTAGAGAAGAGATGCTCACAAGGGAACAAGAGAAGAAGAAGGACCACAAGAAGAGAAGTAACATATCAACTCATATTGAATATCAATGTTATTTTGATGAAAGACATGAACCATAAGCTTCTAGAAAATCAGTATTTATAGTACCGCGTAAATCAACTCCTCATTTCCTGCAGTCGTAATGAACGGAATACTAGTGACACCCTTCGCAGGGCATGACCGGTTATCCCCAACAGTGACCTTGGAATCGGGATGCGTACCTTCCATGGTTTTGAACCATTCCTTCTTGTTGGATATGTGCTTTGAAGCTCCATTGTCCACATACCAACCTTCCTCTCCCTCACTGACTGCATAAGCGGAGCATGCTCAGTGATGAAGAGAGCGCCGGTCGTGACGTTTGCCGATTCAGTCTTTGGCTCCTCCTTGGACTTGGACTCCTTCCTCTTGAGATCCGTCTTCTACTTGCGGCACTCTTTAGCAAAATGACCAAGCTTCTCGCAGTAGAAGCACTTCATCTGCCTCTTTTTCTTTGCATCCTCGGTCTTGTTTTTGTTCTTGGAGTCTTTGAACTTACCCTTGCCGGGCTTGTCCCTCGCCACGAGCGCCTTCTCGTCCGATTGCGTAAAGGATAGAATTACTCACACCTCACTTCCTCTCTAGCTCATACAACACTCAGGAAAACTGAAAGAGAGAGAGGACAAAACTCAAATATATTCCTCCACAATCATGGGCAACAAAAGCTCAAGGGTGAGCGTGTACAAATAGCCTGAGTGCTGTCAATGATGCTGAGCCTGTTCCTCTCCCTATGCGCTTGCGTGTGTGCAAGGCTGTAAGTGCAGGTGATGAGGAATGAGGGGGGAAGGGGGGGCTTTTTATAGGAGGGGCTAGGCCCCCTCATTTTGGCCAACCAGGGAGTCGGCTCCCTACCCAAGGCATCGACCTGCCAGCCCACCAACCAACCTGATTGGTCGACCTTTGCTAGCTGGTCAGGCTGCCTATTTAAGGGCCCATAAGCCCTGCTTATGGGCTGCTGTTGCAGCTATCAACTCTGCCCGTGCACAGGTCCAGGATTGCCTAGGATGTCGCACCATCTTCACGCTGTAGCGCTAGTTGCCTGACAAGTAGGTCTTCTGCCTTTTCACCTCCCCTACCCGCTATGGTCTCCTGCCCCCTTGTCCCCTCAAATCAGGGGCTCACAGGTGGGGGAGTGACCTTTTAACAGCTTCTACCTACCTTTACTTTGGAAGATTCTTATATGCCCTTTTACTTGTGTTTGGTAATGATGTTCTAAAGCAAGAAGTCAATCATTACATGAAACCAAGCAATTTTTTGCTTTGACTTAAAGAGTTTGGTCCTTTTATAAAGCATAAATATAAAGCTCCATTTCAAGAGAACATTTCAATATCTTTTTGCTTACAACAAGCTGATTGAATCTAGACAGAATGGGAGAAAGTAAGGGACGACTACACAAACATGTAGCTACTTGTACACTACTAGATTAGGTTTAGGAAATAAGTTATACACATGCTCATTTAGGGTTAGGGTTCCCTTTAAGCTTTTTAGGGTCCTCTTGGGCCATGCACTATTGTAGTTTGATATACACTATTCTCAATATCACCCGAAACCCCCAAAAAAAAAATAAATAAATAAACCAACCAAACACTACTCCTAGAGATTACCACAATTCCATTCCAATACTTAACACATGGACCTCACAAAAGCAACACAAACAACAAAAACTTGTTATGAGCAATCAAACCCCACGACTTCCTCATCTTTGAACTACAATGTAGACAAACTTTTACATAAACTATAAAAAAGATAAGGAAAACCCCAAAATGTGAAAAATAGCAAGGCACTTCGGCGTTCTCACTAAGGATAGGTATGCATGGTCGCTAATAAGTTATAGATAGTCAAGTTAATGACCAAGACACACAAAAGGAGCTGCCTACCTTACTCAAATTATATGTTTACTTGATGCTCGTGGGACTAGATCTCGCATTATATAAGTTATGTCCATACACTCCTTGACTGATAGCTTGGGACAGCCTTGGTGGAGCTAGATTTCCTCTTCATTCCTTTATTTTGGTGGCAATAGCTAATCATACCACCCATCTCCAAGACTCAACCCTAGACCATTCTATCATGCTCTTCCTCAGGATGAAGCTTCCAAGTTTGTTTCCATCTTTAAGCAGAATTCTTGGTTTGACTCATTATTTAAAATGTATGAAATAGAGCTCTTTTGATGCACATGATTGAATGAATTGGATCTCTTTTGATGCATGTTATTCATAAAACCTTTGTGATGATATTGTTCTCGTGCTTATTTATGGTACTATAAGTTCCAAAATGAAGACGGTCTTTCACCTCGTGAAATTGTTAAGAAACATTTAACAGCTAGCAATCTTGGTTAATTTATCACAGTCTACTACCTTTTCAAATGCTAACTTCTCAACAAAAAAAACAACTTATGGCTAGAGTTCCATCCTATGCCTTGAACTTTCTACCATTGATAACATTATTTTAAACATGTGTCTTAACTCAAGGCCACAGTTAGCTAACTGTTTACAAGAAAACATCCTCTCCTAAGTTTTCGGCATACACAAAGCAACTTTGAGAACACAAAGCTTGTTATGAAAACTGAATCCTGCTTCTTTATTGACCTCAGACAAAGACATGAAGCAAACTATAATTCCAAATGATATAATGCTAGAATACGTACAATGGCACAGCAGCACATCACCTTGCTCACATATAACAAAATCAAAGGACAGAGCATGTCCTTTGCTTGTTTCTTAACAAACAGATGGAAAGCCATTTAGATCAAATAATTGGCTTGTGAGAGTTGGGCTTTTAGGAGACCCCTTCACCCTCATGACCAAATGTACGCTTACTTCTAGCTTAACCTTTTAAAGATATAGTTGAATCAGTTCATCGCTGACGGCAGAGGGAGTTAAAACCCCAAGATCAGTGAATAAAAGGGTTAAGTATTCTGGGGGTGTATAATCCCTTGCTGGACATTCAACCTGAACTGATGGAGGCAAAGCAACTTGAAAATCTACCCGCCGTGGTGCTGGTGACATATCTCTCTGATCCAGTGGATAAAGTCTTGCAAACTGCACAATCGCATTGAATAAGGCAATTCAGCATATAATTTACTTTGAAGCACAGATTTCAGCTTACTTAACCTAGATGAATCCAGGAACATTCCCAAACTCATCATGTTGGTATATCATATCTTCATTCCTTGTTCAACACGGCCCTGACTATGGAAAAAGCGCATCATCGTTGAGTATAATCCTTCAAACTTCAGGCCCACTACTCTACAATATCCTTCCATGGGTTTCTCTGCAGTTAATAGAAATTGAAGGAATACATACAGGACATACTGTTTGTTGACCACAATTGTTACAGACGGGGTCTCCACATGACATGTCAGCCTATAAAAGCAGCTTCCAAATACTTAGCCTTGCAATTTACACACTAAAGACTAAATAGAAACCGATAAGTGCGAAGTAGAGACTGCAAGATACAGGTACCATCAAGTTATGTTTCTCAAAATCCAGGCTTATTTAAGGCTCCCAAAACTTTTGGCCAAACACCAAATTAAAAATGAACCATAAGTTTAAGATAACATACTATCTAATTACATAAAATTTTAGATCCAAAGAGTTTTGAGCTGTCCACAGACCTAATCTATAGAATTATGAGCATAATTCATGAAATCGTTCGTTCAAAAGCATTCATATGAAACTTTATTAAAGCAATAAATCGTGAAGTTTGACCACAAAAAATTACTGTTTATTCGACGGCCCAAATACTAAATTCGATGGAAGAGAACTGGAAGTAGCATGACTTTCAAGTCTTAATGAATATATACCTTTGTAAGACTAGAATATGTCCAATCATACAAATTTAGTCTTAATGAAGTTTAAAACATGCAAATCAATATCTTGTAGAATGAGTTAAAAAACCATACAACAAAATTCAAAACATAATGTAAATATTGAGGTATTATGACTATTTTTAATATTTGTCATTGCTTATTAACAAGATCTTACTTTCAAAGTCTTTTTTTCCCAAGGTCAACTTTCAGGGCCTAAAACAGAGATTTAGGTTTAAGAAACTGAAATTGTTTTGGAAGCGTCACTGAAAATGGCTTCAAACCAAGTGAAACGGGTTTCTTGGTAAGACTGCCTAAGTTTATCCTATCATGCGGCACATGGCACAAGGAACATGCAACACACAACATGGCGAATGGGCACAAATTACTCTTCTTGAAAGGGAGATCCAAAAACCTTCAAAAAATGCATAGATGGAACTCTTACAGCCAATGGAAAGTTCTATCAAACTAAGTGCTGCTTAATTGACTTCGACAAGGCATCCAACTAAGTCCCATGGGCTTGCCTCATTAATGACTTCAAACATTGGGAATTGCAGATGATGTTGTTTAGGCAGTTATGGCACTATATGGGAGATGTTGGGGTAAGTATGATCAAGGGCTTGCTCTATGGTGCATGTGTGCATCTAGGGGAGTCACATGTGTGTTTGTGTGTGTTGTAAAGGCACATCAAGTGCTATGATGTGTCTAGTGTGTGACCTAAGTGATGATGTAAGACAAAGGCAATCCCACTGATGTAGGGATTGATTCCCACTGATGTAGGGGCTGATTGCCACTATGTAAGGAAGGTATTACCTTCTCCCCCTTTCTATAAGAGAGAGTCCTCTCTCTCACAATCATAATAGAGATCTACCATCTTTCTTTCATTGTGCTCTCACACCTCTTGCAAGATGCATCTATTCTATCCTACGGGATCCTACAAATGGTATCAGAGCTTTAGGTTCTAGATCTAGCCTAGCCTAGCATTAGATGCTATCTCTAGCATAAACTACTAGTTTCACATCTTCTCCATTTTCCTTCTTCTTCCCCAAATCTTTGAGAGCTCTGTTCTCTGCCTACAAACGACCATTGCCCAAACCCTTTGAGCTGCAAACTCCTCACGTATGGGCGAACTTCCAACTGCAAGCAATTAGAGAAATTTCGACTGTACGCGCAATGGCAACACTCACACTCGCTGACGAAATTTCGCGCAATGCCGCCTCTGTACTTACCTATCTGCAAATTCCTCTGAGCCCATGCTGGACGACACTGAGGGCAAGCTGTTGCTGAAATCTGAGCTCATTTGGACAAGAGATGGAGGAGAAAACGACGAAAAACCAGTCTGTCTTCTCAAGCCTGGCTATGGCGACCTAGCGCAACATTGCGCCCCTCCTTGCGCCCCTCCTTGCTGGTAGCTCTTCTCTGGTATAAGGCCTTTCTTCCTGCATAAAAATCCCCTTGAATAGAGCTATGAGCTGTGAGAATTGCACCCTCCAAGTTCTGGTCTCTGTTTTGGACAGTTTTGACAAGGTTGTGAGTTTGATGCTACATTAGATGCTACTTTAGCATTTCTGATGTTTTAAAGTGTTGAATAGCTTCAGTACAACTATGGCTACAGCTTTGCTTTAAGTTGCTACACCTGGATTTGCTTGGAATACTTTCATTTAGCTACCTCTATGAAGCATGCAAGTGGAAGCATCATTTCCATTATGTTTTGTAGTATGGAATTTGGTTACAAGTCTTTGCTACTCTAAATGCTTGTATTTTGAAGCTCTTCAACTCTTTCTAGCCTTGTAAGAGAGTAGACACTGCCCATTTTGGGTTAGACCCTCTCATGGCTACCATCTTGAATATGGATAAGTTCAATAGTAAAGGCTTTCACACATGGCAGATGAAGATTAAGTTTGCATTGATGAGGGAAAACCTCTGGGGGCTTGTCAAACCTGCTTCAACTTCTTCTTCAACAGCCTCTAATGCTGGAGAATCCTCAGCTCCAACACGCCCGGCAAGAGATCCTGCTAGAGAGGAGAAAGCCTATGGCATCATTGCTCTTGGCTTAGGAGATGACTATATCCATCATATCTCTGATTTAGAATCTCCTTCTGAAGCTTGGCAGAAGCTTGACATTATTTTTTGTGCTAGCTCTCACATCTCAAAATTGTTACTTAAAATTGCTTTGTTTGAATTGAAGATGGCTAGTGGCACTCCCTTGGCTGCCCATGTCAATTACATGCGGAGTCTCATGACTCAACTTGCTTCTATCAACTCTCCAATCACTACAGATGATGCAATCGCAATATTGCTCAAAAGTATGCCTGAAGATTATGATCATGTTGTTACCACTCTGAAAAATCTTCCTAATCCTACTCTTGAAGGTCTTATTACTGCTCTTCAAGAAGAAGAAAGGCACATGGAACTCCGAAGAGACAATGACATAGCCTACGAGAGAGGCAATGACACAGCCTATGCCATAAAAATTCAGAAGGGCAAGTTTTCACCTTGCAAACATCGTGGGAAGACTAATCACCTCTCTAAAGATTGCTTCAAGATCAATCCATGCAAACATTGTGGCAAAAACAATCACCATGAAAAGTATTGTAAAGCCAAAAAGGAAGAAACTACAAAGTCAGAAACTGCCAATCTACTTTCATTTGATGAGTCTCCACATGATGAAGACTATGCTTCTTAGGCACTTTGTCTTTTTTGTTTATCATCACTTGGTCAAATTTTGAGGTTCTTTGCCTGGAGTAGTACTCCAAAAAGAATATGTTATGTAAATCACCTCTGGTCACCATATGATGTAGGCCATGTAATATGTGTTGTGACTATCCCATTTCTGTGAACCTCACACCCTTGGGAACCTTTGCTAACATGAGATCCTAGCCATAGATTAATCCTTAACCACCATGAGATGGCATGAGAAACTATGAGACTAGATGTATCCTTGACACTGCAAGAGGCAACCCCTTGAGGGGGGGTTTGTTGGGGTAAGTATGATCAAGGGCTTGCTCTACGGTGCATGTGTGCATCTAGGGGAGTCACATGTGTGTTTGTGTGTGTTGTAAAGGCACATCAAGTGCTATGATGTGTCTAGTGTGTGACCTAAGTGATGATGTAAGACAAAGGCAATCCCACTGATGTAGGGATTGATTCCCACTGATGTAGGGGCTGATTGCCACTATGTAGGGAAGGTATTACCTTCTCCCCCTTTCTATAAGAGAAAGTCCTCTCTCTCACAATCATAACAGAGATCTACCATCTTTCTTTCATTGTGCTCTCACACCTCTTGCAAGCTGCATCTATTCTATCCTACGGGATCCTACAGGAGACTCACAAGTAGAGTGCGCACCGCAAAGGAGGTAAGTTGCACCATTGGTGTGTAGCAAGGGTGCCCTCTGCCCCCACCCTCTTTGGTCTCTACATTGATAAGTTGGCCCTCTTTGTGATCACACTCAATGGGTAGGGCTCAGGATTGGCAAAGACGCTTATCCCTATCTTGCTTTATGCTAATGATGTAGTCTTGATCTCAGACACAGCAGTAGTGGCTTTACATGAATTTTGCAAGAATTGAGACTGAAGGTCGAACTTGGGAAGCTCCCATGTATGATCTGAGAGAAGAAATGGAATCCACATCATATCATATTCAAAGTTTGCAATGTAGCCTCTGGACATAGATATTTCTTTTCAGATTTGTCACATGCCATGCCAAAGATTCGAGAATTTGGATTGACTGAGGCGGGTAGACAAGGTTACCATGGAGGGCCCTTCATCATCTATGCCATTGGTAGATAATGGGAAAGAGAGCTGTTGGTATTCACATTCTACCCGATCATTCCATTCCCAAGGTATGTCAATTAATCATCCCTCCCTTAATTGCCCATCTTTCTTCTTCTGCTATTGTGACTTTGAACCATTTACCTAGGTAGCCCATGTTGGAGATATCATAGCCAAAGAGTGTGTTGATGTGATGTGTTGGTGTGTAGTATTATGAGATCTAGTAGTAGTTCATGTGTGTCAGTCATGTGCGAGTGCCACGTGTCACTATGGGACTTCTTCATTTATGTATCATTTCCTCACACCCTAACCTTCTCCCTCCCTCTCTCTCCACCATGTTTCTATCAAAGCAGGTTCACCCTGCCATAGCTGCCATGTCATCTCTAACCTAACCCTACCCCTAAACCCTAATTCTGCTCAAGCCCTTCTTCTTGTAGCCACCTCAGCTCTGCTCATTTCCGCCTCAGATTCAGCCTCATTTCCGTCTCTGCACAGCTGCCTTCTATTCGTTTAGGGTCTTTGCACAGCTGTCATCCTTGCTGCCACCACTTCGCCTCTGTTTTGCATCTTTTTGTGACCATTTCTGCTCGTTTTTCAAGAGGCGTGTGCACACGTGCTGCTGGTCGGCATCTTCTTCAAGTGGCGCCTGCATACGAGCTGATTCGGAGCTGTTTCCTTCCTGTTTTTAGGGTTTTCAGGCTGCTACAGCAGAGCTGTCGGCTGCTGATCCAGACTTCTCTCATGTCGGCTAGCTCCTGTTCCTCCACTCCACTATGTCCTTGGGCTGACTCAAATGTATAGAAGTCTGTGATGCGTCGCTGTGCCTGGTCATCCTCCATATCCTGTGGTGCTCTAGCCATCCCTTGCTGCTCTTTGAACTGTCGCAGTAGTGTCTCCCTGTGCCGACGCATCTCCATCAGATAAAGCCCGATACAGACATGGTCATGGAAATTGATCAGTCATGATAAAGGGCCGAAGCCACTCCCCGACAGTGGTAGCATCCCCAGATCTCGTAGTAGGCTGGGCAAACACAAAGAAAATGCTCCTCTGTCTCAACCACCCCCAGCATACATAGCGTGCAGACCTGCTGCTCTCCCAACTTCGATCCTCAACTGATGGGATGAAACCCGCATCTGACCAATGGCAATCCTCAGTGCATGGGAGACTCGTCTGTCCTCGAGATACTGGGATCCGATGATGAATCCCTTCTCTGATACTCTCAAGAAATGGTCGCGGTAGAACTGGGTCTTGGTGGGGAGCTCCTGGTCCTTCCCCCAAGTCCGGGATGTATGAAGCTGCAGGAGGTCTAACCGTATGATACGGTTGATCTCATCTCGTGGGATCGACTCAGGAGGCACATCCATGCTGTACTGAAAGGGGGGAAGCTTGTCCATCTGGATAGCGTGACTGGCAAGCTATGTAGATATGCGTGCATACCATGTATCTGCCCCGCTCTCTGCTAGCCGTCTAGATGACTAGGGCAAACCTCGACAGTCTCTAGTGAGGTAAGTCCCAAACTTTGTGGATGAAAGTCACTGTTTGAAAGATGGCATCAACCTAGAGAGGTGTCATAGCCAACTCTGCATGTACTAGGGACCCCACCGTCACCTATAGCCGCTCAAAGCTCCTCCAGTCTGTCCTCGAAAGATTGCATTCCCAGAAGGGCGCTGCATACATGGCAGTCGGTTGCACCAATGTGTCAAAAGGCTACATGGGTCATCGTAAAGATGGGCCCTGTGAAGACTGCTCCCAAATATGTCTACGACTGCACTATCTCCACTGGCTCGCCACGATAGGTGAAACTAAGTCGACGAATCACTGCTCGTGAGGTGTTGAAGATCATAACCTTAGTTTTCCCAAGGTTGACCGTCAAGTCTCTCTCTCTACAGAACACCTCTAATGCCTCCAGATCTCTCTGCAGCCCCTCCGCCAAAGAGGATATAAGGACTATATCATCAGCGTATGACGATATCTGTATGAGGAGATCACCCAGTAATGAACCTTCGCCGCCTAGGCGATCTATGAAAGATGTAATCTCATCGATGTAGAGTCCAAGGAGAGTCAGTGAGAGAGGGCAGCCCTGCTTCACTCCAATTGTGCTCTCGACCTAGTCCGATAGACCGCCTAAAGCTTTGACCCTACCTCTCACTGACTCATATAAGCTCATCACTCCCTAGATCAGCGTCTCTGGAATCTGCATCTCCTGTACTCTCTTGATCATACGGGATCGTGGGAGAGTGTCGAAAGCCTTTCGAAAATCTACGAAACATGTGTAGACTTTCTGATGTATGAACCTCGCCTCCTCAATGATAGCCCTCAGAGTGAAAATGTGGTCTACAGTAGAGTGTTGCCTCCTGAATCCTGCATGCCGTAGTGCTCGCTGCCTCCGTGCCTCTGTATGACTGCTGATCTCCCTCTCTAGTACCGATCCATAGATCTTGGCCAATGTGTGGCTAATCATGAGGGTGCAATAGTTCCCACTGTCCATGAGGTCTCCTGCTTTGTGTATCGGTACGATAGTGGTGGTGCTCCATGCGGATGGGAAGCCGTGACAAACTGCAAGGTTAAACATATGTGCAAGAATCGGGGCTAGAACCTCCTATCCATGTGCGAAATACTCTGTCTGGAGGCCCTCGTGATCTTGTGCTTTCTGGTTGTGGAGCCGGCGAATTGCAGCCCGCACATTCTGCATAGTGAATAGATGGCAGGTAGTGGGCCTAGGCATAGAGGACATGTCTGGAGGTGTCTGCCTCGGGACATCATATAGGGAGCATGCATCAGTGTGCCACACTCCCGGATCAGTGATGGGGATGGGTGGCTTCCCCTCCGAAAGAAGTCCCCATCCAGTGTTCGGGTCTCCTCTGCGAAATGACCTGATGATCTCATCCATCCTGTGTGTGAGGAAGGCTAGTCTCTTGCAGCGTGTCAGCCGTTGAAAGATCCGGTGTGCCTCATGTGACGTCAACTGACCCAAGGCTCGCTCCCGTGTGAGGTGGGCTCCCATCTCACTGCACTCATCATCAAACCAAGGGTTTTGAGGCATCTTCCCATCTCGTACCCGTGAAGATCGGGTCGTAGGAAAGGATCTGGTGGCAGCATCATGTATCATTGTGGCAAGTGTGGCTGAAGCGTGGGCGAGGTCTAAATCACCCTCTAGGGCTAGAAGTTCTCTGGCTAAGTGACACACATACACTCGATCAAGGGCACGGTCAAAGTGGATCTCGGTACGGGCTGTGGTAGGAACTCTCCCTCTATCTCGCGTAGTAGCAAGAACACCGAAGGCCACATATGAGTGGTCGGCTCTGAGTGGGGAGGGTACAGTGAGGAGAGAATTATTAAATTCCGTTGCCTAAGGTACCAATATTCATCCCACCCTTTAGAAGCTTCGTCAAGGGGGAGAGATTGTTTCTAAACCCCAATTTAAAGCTTTCCCAAGTAATTGGAGCCACATTTGTCTTGTCATTGCTTCATACATCACCTATCAGCAACTTCTGTAAACACGCGCATGGCCTCTCAGATCATATCATTATATCATTATGAACTTCACATATGGCAAACACCTCATCCCATTTGTAAGTCATGTCTTAATGATGTCCAAGTTTCTATCAACCATTCTACCTGCGTATTTTTCAAGCCTATAGTTTGCTATGTTAGGCCGCTTCACTTTACCTGTCTACATTGTATGGATACTAGATTCCGGTTCCATGATTCCTTTCCCATTTTCTTCCCTAGATGGTCTAAGGTGTGGATGGACTTTTGTAATTCTTCTTGCCTCTCACTAGCATGCAATTGTTATGCCGTTAACTTTGTGTTAAGACATCCTCTAAATTCCGGTTCTAGCATTTAATGAACAGGGTTTGCGTGCCATGGGCGCAATACAACATTGGGCGTGATGCCTGCTGTATCAGTCGAGCTCCCAATGCTACAGGGTTCACCCTAGAGGTATCATCCCCTACCTCCATCTCCAAGTGCTTATTCCTTTCCATATCCATCTGAGTTTGACTTTTTCTTGTGTTGGTTTTTTTGGCTTGTTTTTTTTTAAAATTTAAAAACGTCTGCTGAAACCAAAAACTAACATGGTTTTCCTTATACTATGATTGAGGGACTGCCTATAGAGGAGAGCTCTAGGGTGCCAAGGACATCTCCAGGCATCCAGCAAGGTGGTGCACAGCCAATCAAGATGATGACAGGGCATGCTGGTCATGTGGACATCACCCTAAGGTGCTGATCTGGCTCACAGGCGACGTGGAACACTATGGACCAGTTCAGAGCTGTATTGACATGCTGACTCTATGGTATTTGGTAGCTCATTTCGGACTCAAAAATGCTCAAGCACCTTTCAATTGCATGATGAAGATTATGATATGAAGATAAACAAACTTTTTGATATATCTTGGTTGTAGCCAAACAACAAACTTTTTTATATATCTTGGTTGTAGCCAAAACAAATCGGAGCAAGGCTTCACACATACGCATGCACGCACATGTGCGTGCATGCGCAAGATTGTAGTAATCAGGCTTCGTAAGGAATCAACTGCCTGAAACATAGTGCATTCATATATTTGAGGCACAAACTACCACTTTTAACTCTTTTTTACATACGTCATATTTCTACTTATGAGGTAGCAATTATCTGCTCTCAAAAGTTGTGGCATGACTGCAGTGCCTCAGCATCCATGCAGTCCACGTGGCCTGTATACCACATGAAGGATTTTGTGTGAATATCTGCATGCAACTTTAATTTGATGTAAACCAATCCTGAGACCTATTGAAGTTGAAATAATGAGCAGCAGCTCCATCATAACCTGATTGGGTTCCTACCTTCGATTCCTTCAAAAACCATAGTGAAATAGAGCAGGTCAATTCCAAGCTATGTAGGGTGACCAAATTACCACCATCATCCCATACTAGACATGCAGAGCACCCCCACTCTCTAGCTTTCTTCGCAGAGTAAGAATGCTCCAACTGCCTTCATAGGAAAGCTTCTATTATGCAAACACGTTACACAATGAAAGAATCATACACGTCCTGTCTTTGTGATGAAGAGTCTTGGGAATGTACCTTGTAGCTTTCAGCTGCAACATACACAGGTTTATTCATGCTCCTTGCCACCATGGCTGCTTGGTATGTCCCAATCATATTAACAATGCCCCCACTCTCTACAACGCCATCCGCACCAATAAGCAACATATCAACACACTCCATCGTGTATGCCACTGCTGAGTCTATGATAAGTGTAACAGGAACACCAACAGTGACCAGCTCCTTTGCCATCTCTATTCCCGTGCTGTCAGGTCTCCCCTCTGGTTCCAAGCATCAAAAGCGGTAAAAGAGAGAAGAAACATCTGCTGATTCATAGTCCTCAACATCATGTCAAGCACGTATGTAGCATAAGGGGTTCAGACAAATGGAACATGGCAAAAAATTAAAGTCTCATGGTACACTTGCCACTCATGAAACAGCAGAAGTAATAAATTTTAAGGGTACCTGTACAGATAACACTGAAGTGTTTTCCATTGGAGGCAGCAAGCTTTAAAATTGCCAACACCACCCTAGAAAATCCATGTGTCAATATTGTGCTACCATCTCGAACAAAATCTTGTCCAAGCATGGCAATAGTTCTCCTTGCCTGCGACGCCACAGATTCAAGTTATGAGAATCTAAAATTACATTGCAGTTCAGCTGGCCCCCATAGTCTGCAAATGGAGGAAGCATCAAGTTAACCACCTGAAGCAAAACCCACCCAATACCAAATACCTTCATTGAGCAATTCCGACCCAGTAAGACAGTTTCTTATATGAGGTTAATTGCAATCCAAGCATGGAAGAAAATGAAAATCTCCAAATGTAGACCTTTAAGGAAATTTCACCAAACCGTTCTCCACGTTCAATAAGGCGAGCCTTCCCAGCACGTATATCTTCATACTCTAAAGCAGACGTTCGAGTCACATATCGCATGAAAAGGTCACAACCAGCAGACAGTGAGATTGAGGTCTCATCCCATGCCTGGCCATACCCAACCACCACATGCAAAAATCGTATAAGAAGAGATCCAAAACACAACTGAGGTAACCCAAAGCAGAAACCAAAGAGAACCAACAACACACTCCAAATATTCTCGGTATGTGATCCTTCTAATGAGGGAGATGGCTATCAATTAGAATTAATCTGGGCAAAGGCTGCAAAGCTCTGTGAATACACAAACAAAAACCAGAAAGAATGTGATTAGACCTAAATGCAAAAGCCAAGCTCCCCAATTAGAGACAACACGAAGCCAACCATTACCCAGTAAAAACTCAGAAACTGGGCTGAATTCCTTTCATGCATTTGGCAAATTTAGAAATCCATTACTACACTCGTATTAACTTTCTTAACAGATAGGAGCACTTGACAGGTCCCA
This sequence comes from Dipteris shenzhenensis, assembly GCF_047967505.1. NCBI lineage: Eukaryota > Viridiplantae > Streptophyta > Polypodiopsida > Gleicheniales > Dipteridaceae > Dipteris > Dipteris shenzhenensis. The sequence continues at coordinate 40,376,478 of NC_141622.1, read as the reverse complement.
AGCAATATAACTTTCTTAACAGATAGGAGCACTTGACAGGTCCCAAGCAATATAAAAATCTGACTGGTGACCATAAGTGGGAGGACACACGCTGAAAGTCCAGCAGGCCGTTTAGCAAAGGATCAGCTCAAGGCCTTGATCAATCGAGGGCATCCAATATCCACAGGTGCAAGAGAGAGAGAGAAAGGAAGTTAACGAGCAGGGTAAAAATCAGTCTGACTAACAGTGCCCAGAAATGAGTTGCATGCAAAGGGATTCATCGGATGCGGGGTTCATACATGAGTGCCTTCGGTGTGCATGCAAGTGTTCAAGTTACTTTCTGTGACATGCACTGGTGTTTAGTGTTTGCATGGTCAGTTTGCATGCATATGTTTTAGCTGGAAAGCCGTGCATGCAAAAAAGTGAGTGTCCATGTGACTTTTTCAGTGCTTGTGCCACCTTTCTTTGGATGTGCACCATCCTTTGCAGCTTGCTTTAGTTTGCCTCATGCATGCAGCATTTATCTCAGCTGGTAAAAGTAGGCCACATGCTTGGGATGTCCACACGAGCAGGGGACTATTTGGGGCGATTTTTGGAACATGCAGGGCCAGCAACGCACATAGGTACAAGCAACTCATGCAAGTCACTGCATACCAGGACTTACATGCAACCACATGCAGGGCCAGTAATGCATGCATGCACATGCAACTCATGCATGTGCATCAAAACTGCTGCACCAGAAAAATTCGTCAAGAGGCTTCTATAGAGAATTTATTGCCTGGCTAAAGAGCTTAAATGCAACCAAGGTTGTCATGCCATCCACCCACGCTGTTGTGCAGTCCCCTTAGACCACCATCCAGCCTACCCAGGAAGAAAGAAAGAAAGAGAGCTTATTAAATCTTCAAAAGACCAAAGGGTCTATGAGGCTAAAAAACCACATACAATCAGCTGAATGGTGGAGCCACTAAGCGAACACAAACTCAAATACTAAATATCTGAATCCATGGGAGTGTGGCAGCACTTGTTAGAGAACACAACAGATGTATGCACAAAGGAAGCTAATCCCAGAGAGTTATTGAGCCTAGAAACTCACACATTTGTATATTCGAAATCCAAAACTTCTTACTTTAATAGATGTGCAGATAGGAAATAGACAATGCTCAAAAGAGAGATGCAGAACCAGCAAAATATATTTCTGTCCAATGTGGACGCAATACAAAAGTTATCTCCAGAGTCTCACCCTGTATCAACGGAGTGCTGACCAGATGTGGACCCCTATAGATACACAAGGCTGTTCTCCTACTTCCTTGGAACTTCCAAAACACTAGGCTTGCGGTGCTCTCCTAGAGCTTGAGTGGGCCTCGTATGTGTGCCCCGCAATTACACCTTCCGACTGATCCTCCAGGACAGCCCCTCGTAAGGCAGTGCTTGCTATGGAACCTTGACCGCTCACTTGATGGATAGTGGAATGAGCCGTGAAGGCTCCCTTTTATTGGACCCAAGGGAACCCCAAAAACAGCTGACCAGTCAGCCCTAACAGCCGACTCAGCCAGCCAATCTGTGGTCTGTTTACTCGACTTGAACAGTCAGCTATTTGCTGACCCGCCTGGCCAGGCGCAGCATGCAAAAGTTTAGGGCAGCTTCAACGTGCGGAAGATTCACAGCCCAATGAAATCCTTTTAATTACCATCCACAACCTGTTGTACACCATTATATTCGATGTGTTCCTTTTGAGCTTATTGAGAAGATTGTCATGCATCAGATTTCAGGTAGTCTCCAAGCTCAAATATAGTTTGCCTCACAGGCTATCGCATTTCAAGCACGAAAGGCCTTGCATGGTCGGGATATATATGACAGTTGTTGTACCTTAGATATATATGACAGTTGTTGTACCTTACATATTCATCTGTTAGATTTGACAAAGATATCCTATAGTAAATGCGGAGATACAAATGCAATAGAGCAGCCACCTATGGTTGGAGCTATGACACCTAGAGGAGTTAGGACAAAGCCTAAGCAAGCCTATAAAAATAGACACCCAACATCTGTGGAGAATGCAGTTATGCCAATGCTGGCAATGCAGCCATGCTATGCCTCTCCCTAGTACGCAGCCAAACCATACTTCAAAGCCATTGAAGATGCCTCGGTATGTAGGACAAAAATCTGGTTATCTTCAAACAATCAAAACTGCAAAAAGGTTCTGTGGAGATAGCTGCTCAAATAAAAACAGCAGCCCACATGAAGGAAACAAATATGGAGAGTAAGAGAAAGAGGGCTGTTATATCAATTTGCAGGAACAACACATTGCTCCAGATAATGCCCTAGCAGTTCAGCATAGTATGAAGAAATACCTATACGCAGGGTAATGGAACAAGCCTACATAAATATGACAATGAAGCAAGCCTGATGGGTGATAGAATCAAGATGGAGATGTTGACCAGAAAGGTTAAGGATGTGGGTGCGCTTACACTAATATAAGTTATAAAAAGAACAGATAAACTGCCGTCTATGGAGATTGTACTAGCTACGCACAGTGAAAAGCTCATCCGTCTCCATACAGGAAGAAAATATACAAGACCACACAAATGATCGCAAAGGATGCCAAAGTAATTTTACACACATTGATGAGCCACAGCTTGTGCAGCAAGAACAAGATATCCTGAAGCTGCATCACAACACATTCAAGAGCATGACAGTGGGGAATATAAATGACTTTGTGGAAACTGTATAGAAATTGAGCTTATCATGAGCATGCCAAATAGCTCTGAGAAAGCACTCGCGTCGCTCCTGCGAGCTTCCATCCCCATCGCTAGCTACCCCCCCCCCCCCCCCCCCCCCCGCCGCGACCACCCCCCGCTCCCTGTCTCTCCATCCTCACCTTCCGCTCGCCATCCCCCTCACCCGCCGCCTCGCTCGCCTCACCCGCCATCCCGCTCACCCGCTACCCATCCCTCCGCCTCGCTAGTCGCCTCCCATCCCCCGCCCCCTGCCTCTCCGCCCTCGCCCCCTCCCCGCCCTCGCTCACCCGCCCCCCTCGCTCACCCGACCCGCCCCTCGCTCACCCGCCTCACTCACTCACCCGACCCCCTCGTTCCCCGCCTCCATCCCGCTCCCCCCCGTCCCCCGCGCCCGACCCCCTCGTTCCCCGCCTCCATCCCGCTCCCCCCCGTCCTCCGCGCCCTCACCCGCCTCTTCGCCTTCCACCCCCCGTTTTTTTTTTTTTTTTTTTTCACTCCGCTCCCCCGCCCTCCAATTCACCCCTCCGTCTCCGCCACATCCCCCCCGCCCTCCCGCGCCACCCGCCTGCCCCGCACCCTTCACCCCGCCCCGCCCGTCCCCCCCCGTTCACCCACCTCGCTTCGCCCGCCCCTCTGCTTCACTTCCCCACCCCGCCTCCACCCTCCGCCTCCGCCACCATCCCTTCCATACCCAGGCGCCATCCTCCCGCTTCGTCTCCCCTTTTGGGGTGGCAGCCTGTTCTTCATCGGAAGCTTGCAATTAGTCTTGGCGGTATGGTGGCCCCCTGCCCGGATCCGGAGGCCCAATCGGACCCTCCCTCTCCAGATGCCTACCGCGTTATCCTGACAGAGCAACAATCATCCCGTGTGCAGGAGGTTGCCACTGACTTTGCCCGTACCTCTGTTTACGGTAGAGTCATTGGACACTCTCCCTCCAGAGCAGCCATCAGGGACTGGCTCCAGTCCACTCTCCTGCTAGAGGATGGCCATATTGAGGAGGTGGCCCTTATGGGTAGGGGCATCTTCTGGCTCAAACTCTCCAATGAGAAAGCTGCGAGCAACCTGATTGCCGGTTCCCCCACATCGGTGGATGGAAAGATTATCATGATAGTCCCGTGGTACCGTGGATTCAGCGCAGCAGATTTTGATGTTCGGTTCCGTATACCTCGCCACCCAGTGACACTAGTTTTTCCAGGGCTTGCTGCTGAGCTGCGGCCGATTGTCAGGGACTTGGGCTCCCATTTTGGATGGGTTATGCACGACACCTTCGCCGATGCGGTGACCACGGCAGGAGCTCCCCGTGTCCGAGTGGCTGTGGCAGACCCTGCGACCCTCCCTGCAGTGATCGAGATTGTGACAGATGCCGGCAGCATCACCCAGAGCATGATAGTCACCGGACAGCCAGGTCAGTGCCTGAGGTGCCATGGCTTTGGGCACTTGGCGGCTGCGTGCCCACGCTTCGCCAGTTCATCTCGACCCCCCCCGCCCCCGCCTCCTCCGCCCCCGCCCCCCCCCTGGACAGTCACGTCAGGAGGAGCCGAGGCAGGCGGAGCCCGGTCCAGAGTTAGTGGGTGGCTGGACCGAGGTTAGAAGGAAAAGAGGAAGGAACAAGAAGATCTCGGATAAAGGCAAGGAGGCAGAGGTTACCCTTCCGGCAGCAGCACCCCAGAGACCTGACAGGAAGCCGCCCCAGGGACCTGGGAGAGCTTCTTCGTCGACGACAGGCCGCCCGTCACAGCCTCAGATCCCCCCCTCTCCCACTCCCCCGCCCCTTTCCACTCAGCCCCAGTCCCCTCCCCAGTTTCCCCTCCCTTCGCCCGGCCCGCAGCCTCAGCCTCCGGCTTTTCCTCCTCAGTCTCCTTCTCCTCCCTCTCAGCCCCAGCTCCAGAGGAGTCTCCATCCCCCCCCTCCCTCCGCCCCCCTCGACTCCTCTACAGTGTTAGCTGCACCCTCGGCTCCCCAGTCGAGGGCAGCCCCCGATCCGCCTCCTCCACCTGCTCCGCCAGTCGCCTCCGTGGAGCTCGAGTCGCCTGCCCCTCAGCCTCCTCCCCCTCCCCCCCCGCTGGCAGGACACCCGGAGTCTACACCACCACCGGAGCAGGCTTCCATGGCCGCTAGTCCCTCAGTGGCAGACTCTAATGGGTCTCAGCTTCAGGAGAGAGCGCTTCCTCGAGACTTTTACAGATCAGGCCCCTGGGACTACTTGGACGTGGCCGACCTTGGGACCTTCCCGGCTTATCTCGACATCAGCATCTTCTTGCTCCGCAAAGGGGCGGATGGGAAGATTGTCGCCTTGGCCCCTAGGGATGGCCCTAGCTTCGCCTTCACGTTCCTCAGCGATGGCACCGAGACCTGGACAGACGACACGGTTTGGGAGGCGCTCAGAGAGCAGACACACGCCCAGGTCTGTTCCTGGATAGGCCCGTCCGGTGGGCAGCTTCTCGAGACTCAGTGGTCCGAGGGCGATGTGCGCTTGCGGTGGCGCTGCGCCGCCAAACGCTTCCGACTGATTGTGATCCTCAGACCTGCCCCGTCATGGCCTCTCCCCCAGGATGTCAGAGCTTGGTCCCATCAGAAACTCCGCACCTTCTATGGGATGACCACTTCAGAGATCTCGAGCTGGCTCGAGAAAGCATTTGTTCACGGCACCAAAGGCCTCTCGCCTTTGTTGAAGGTGTTGAAGGACGGGCAGGACGATCCCGTCTCCCCCTCCAAACCTTCTCATAAGCGGCAGCGCCTCCATTCCGACATGCCTGCTTCTTCATCGACTTCGACCGCGAGCAGACAGTTGTTCGCAGCCCCCCATCCCTCGCCATGAGCCTACACCTCGTATCCTGGAATGTGAACGGGTTTCACTCTTCTGGCACCCGTGGTCCCAGGAAGCTCATTTTGCGGCAGGAACTTCAGCCTGCAGTGATTGGTCGTTTGGATGTACTTCTGCTCCAGGAGCACAAGCTCTCTGCGGCTCATTCCCGTAGCTGCGGGAAGGTTCTCCCTGGACGTTCCTACACTTACTGGGAGCCCTCGATCGGCGCACAGGGGAGGAGTGGGGGTGTCTGTACCTCCGTGTGCGAGCAGTTAGCCCAGGGAGTTTTCGGTCATGGCACGTTGATCCCAGGCCGAGCCCTTTGGGTAGGCCTGGATTTGGAGGGATCCAAAATTGGAATACTCAATATCTACGCTCCTACAGACCTCCGATGCAGAGCCACTTTCTGGAGGACACTTACAGGGATTCTTCCAGTCATGGATTCCTGGATTGTTGGAGGTGACTTCAACAATCTGGAGTCATTGGAGGACCAGCAGGGCAGAGGTCCGGAGTTTACAGGTATGGCTCAGGCAGAGCAGTCAGCTTGGGACTCCTTCATCTTCGCGACAGGAGGTAGGGACAGCTGGAGAGACCCGTCCTTCCGGCGTTGGCACGGGAGCCTGGACTTCTCTTGGGGCTTCCGCAGGGAAGGAGGCAGACTCCTGGAGAGGCTTGATAGATTCTATGTCAGTGATTGGGCCATCAGTAGAGGCGGTCAGGCGGGTATAGTTCCAGGGACGACACTTTCCGACCATGCGCCGGTACTCCTCTCATTAGATTCGGCAGCCCAGACCCTCCCCCCCCGGTCATGCAGGATTCCCGATTCTATTTTCTCAAGGGAGGACGTGCGTAGTAGTATTTGCAGTCTTTGGGACAGAGATTGGGGAGAGTGTACGGATTTGGTGGACTCAGTTGCGCAGGCTCTGCAGGAGTCCAGCCAGATCTGCCAGCTAGCAGCCCTACAGGTTCGTCAGGAGTGGTGGAGTAGAGAGAGAGCTCTTCGGAGGGACCTCGCATCCATTCAGCGACTCCAGCAGGCTTCCCCGGACTCGGAGGAGCTTCGGATCCAGGCCCTTCGAGCCAGAGCCCTCCTGGAGGAGACACTCCAGCGCCGCTCAGAGTTTTCCTATCACGCCTCTCTCTCCTTCTGGGCCCGGAAGGGTGATCGGATGTGCAGAGAGTTCTTCAGGACGCATGGCCAGAGAGCTGCAGGTGATCAGCTTCGGAGTCTCAGGACAGCGGATGGTCACATCGTTACGGATTCGGGGGAGGTCCTGGGGTTGGCCACTGACTTCTACAGGACCCTCTTCCAGCAGGAGCCGCTTGCCCCTCGTGCTAGTCGTGCCCGTGAGGAGGTGTGGAGGCACATTCCATCCCTGGTCCGGCCTAGCATGCAGGCGATGTTGTTGGCGCCGTTTACCTCGGATGAGATGCTGGAGGCCTTGATGGCTATCGACGGACAGAAATGCCCAGGAGAGGATGGGCTTCCCCGAGCTTTCTTCATTTCCTTCTGGGACCAGATCCATCAGCCCCTCCTCGCAGCTCTGCAGGGGATTTTCAGCAGCGGTTTGATGCCAGAGAGCCTCTCTTCGGGTCTGATTTGCCTCATCCCGAAGGGAGGAGATAGACAGGAGATCCGCCAGTGGCGTCCGATCACTCTCCTTACTACCGCCTACAAAATCCTCGCTAAGATGATCAGTGCCAGAGTTCGGCCTCTACTCCCAGACCTCATTCATGACACTCAGACAGGCTTTGTCCAGGATCGCAGTATCTTGGATAATGTCTTCACCTTTTCAGAGGCGGCGGAGTGGGCTCAGCACAGTGGATCACACCTTGCCATTCTACTTCTCGACTTTGAGAAGGCCTACGATCGCGTGGACTGGGCCTTTTTGGAGGGGACTCTGGAGCGGCTAGGTTTCCCCGCAGGATGGATTCAGGGTATCTCAGCTTTGTACAGGACAGCGTCTAGCAGGGTCATCATTGGAGGCAGGATGGGTGAGCGCTTTAGCCTGGAGAGATCAGTGCGTCAGGGTTGCCCCCTTGCTCCTTACCTGTTTCTTTTCTTCGCCGAGGCCATGACTTACTACCTTCGGGCGAGGTCTACCGGGTCCGGGGGGTTCGCCTTCCACTTCGGGAGGACACGGAGCTTCTGGACTCGGAGTACGCAGATGATACAGCCCTTTATGTCCAGGATGATGAGAGGATGCTAGAGAGGGTGCGGATGGCCTTGGAGGTCTTCTGCTCGGCCGCTGGTGCGAAAATCAACTGGAACAAGTCAGTTGGTTTTCTCACAGACCCTGGGGCGTGTTCTCAGTGGGGGCGATTTCTGGGTTTCAGATGGATTCCACGAGGACAGACAGCTAGATACCTTGGCTTCCAGGTTGGCCTAGACATCACGCCAGCTCAGCAGTTTCTCCCGGTGCTAGACTCCATCCGACGGAAGCTGGCTTTCTGGAGTACTGCTAAGCTGTCTCTTGCAGGTCGTGCCCTGGTAGTTAACCAGGTCCTTCTAGCCACGGCTTGGTATGTGGCTTCATGCTGGTGCTTCTCGAGATCCAGCGTGGCACAGCTCAGGAGGTTGGTTCGGAACTTCCTTTGGTCTGGGGAGGATGGTCTTAGAGATACCAGAGCCAGGGTTGCTTGGCAGACAGTCATTCTTCCGCAGGCAGAGGGTGGCCTGGGGGTTATCGATCCAGAGCTTCAGAGTCAGGCCTTGTTAGGCAAGCTTGTCATCCGCGGTTTGACCCCGGGGGGGCAGACGTGGAAGATGTTGCTTCAGCAGGGAATAGGCTCTTGTGTCCCGCGCCGAGGTGGAGAGTGGCCACCGTCCCTCAGGTGGATCTTCACTTCTGCCCCGCTCACTCAGCCCCGTTCTCCACTCGTTCGTAGCCTCCTCATGGTGTGGAGGCGGCTTTGTCTCAGTCTCATACAGTCCCAGCCCAGCTGTCAGGAGGAGATCGATCGCCAGCCGCTCGTCTGGAATGGGCAGGTCAGAGACGCCGAGGGCCTTCAGTTGGGGGAGAGATCACATATCAGGTGGGACGGCTGGATGAGGGGGCCAGCCCGGTCCCTTCGGGTTTGGAGGGATACGTACAGACATCTGGAGATGACCGATCTTGCAGTCGCAGCTGGAGGTGCACGTGGAGTCCAGGCGAGACGCACGGAGATTGACGGAGCGATCCCAGCCGCTTGGTTGGCTCCACCTGAGCCTCAGGTCCTCATGCCTGGAGACACCCGTTGGCTGGGACAGTTCACCCCCCGTGGCATCCCACTGGTGGTCGCAGGACGTTTGGATGACTCCTCTATCGCCTTCTTCGCGGTTTCAGGGGATGGACGACTCAGGAGAGAGGATGCGCTCATCGACCCCCTACTCCCGTGGCAGAGGGTTAGGGTCGTAGGCCTTCTGGGGAAGGTCTGGCGCACCGACCCTAGTATCGAGCAGGACCAGTTGCAGCTTTGGCGTCTTTGGCTATGGGAGGGGCGGGCCTTGTCAGAGCTTGAGTGGGACCCAGGAGAGTGGTGGTGGCCAGAGATTGTGACAGGACAGGGGCCGACTTCCTTCTTCGCTTACAGCACGACTCTGGGCAGGCGAGTTCTTGGGAGGATGCAGAGCCGCCCCCCCACCCAGCGACCTAGCTGGTACGCACAGGGTATTTCCAGGTTCTTTTTGCAGGCATTCTGGAAGGCCTTGTGGGAGAGCTGGCGGCCGCGGAAGATCTCATACTTCCTGTGGCTTCTTGCCCACAAAGGTCTTCCAGTGGGGAGCTGGTTGAGGCAGATAGGCCAGGACGGTTGCTGTCAGATTTGCCATGCGGACGAGGAGTCACCAAAACACTGCCTGTGGAGCTGCACGCGCGCCCAGGAAGTGTGGAGGTGGACCTTCGGGCTTCTTACCTGCGCAGCACCAGAGCTAGGAGTGATCACTTGGGGCGCGTTCTGTTGGTGCAGCACCGCACCTGGTCTTCATCACTTGTTCGAGGCATGCCAGCAGGACCCCACCTTCCTTATCACACAGGGGACGTGGGGGCCGCTCGAGGGTATCCCACAGCACCTAGCAGAGGCTGTTACAGGAGTTCGGGAGAGCCAGCCAGTCTGGGAGATTATCAGCAGCATTACAGGATGGCACATCTGGACCTCGCGCTGCGCGCAGATCCTCGGTGGCACTTCCTTTTCGATTGCCCAGATCATGGCGGAGATTTGGAGTGAGATTATTCATACCCTCAGAGGCCAGTGGGACCAGATTCAGGGAGACTCCCGGGCTGGTCAGGAGAAGCGGAGACGCTTCCTCCAGGCTTGGGACACACAGAGCCTCTTCTTCGAGCAGACTACGCAGGGCCTTCGGTGGCACTACTCACCACCCCGATGGCTGTTCATTCACACTCAGCATATCCCTCCGTGAGAGTATGATTTATTATGCTACCTTTTAGGGCTGCGTCCGGTTTGTGAACGCAGCCCGTCAGCTATAAGCTGACCTCTTGTATTTTGTTCTCGAAGTAATATAATAAGCACTGCTTTTTCGGAAAAAAAAAAAAAAATGACAGTGGGGAATATGGCCAACGACTTTCACATAAACTAATGCCTGCTCACTAGGTGAGTCTACCTCGTAGTTTTGCCGCCTACACTTAGCAGAGAAGACCAGTGCTTGATCCCCAACTGAATGCAAAAATCTCCCTTGCATCCTTCTCCTCGGTCCCAATCACTATCTTCCACAGCTTCCGTTCCAACAGATGACTTCGGATCTTGACTTTCCAAATTGGATAGTTCGTCCCATCGAGCTTTCCAACTTCACCAAAATTGAGAATAAGATGACTGGAGAAGGAGGAAGGACGAGCAGTGGGTGTAGAGGCTTCTGAACGCTGATCCATCTCGGCGAATAGCAAACTGAAAAACTGAAGCAAAAAAAAAAAGATGTACTGACCTTCCGTGCTAGCCTGAGCTGAAAACAAAATCGCCTTTCTGCCAAGGGACTCCTTCCTTCACAGAGTGCTTTGATGAAGAAGAGTTGAGAGCCTATAGCTCTGATACCATGTTAGAAATCAAGAGGGAATGAATCACTCAAACCACCACCCAAGATCTCTCCAACTCTTACATACACTCAACTCAGATAGATGATCACAGATGCAATAAACACTCTCTCAGAAATAAATATGGATGGAGAGAGAAAGAGAGTATATTCATCCACCAGATGGTGGGCAGAAACATAGCTCCAAGGGAGCAGTACAAAACACAGCAAAGTGCTGGAGAATATTGATGGACTCTCTCTCTCAACAAACTGCTCCAGATCTGAGTGCTGAACACAGCCTTGGAGAGGGGCTTTCAGTCTTGCACTGGATGCTGGAATGAATGCAGGAGTAGGCCCTTTATAGGCACTGCCCAGCCCCCTTGAGTTGACCGACCAGCAGGGTCAGTACCCTGTCTGGTGGCCGACCACATGGGCCCTAGAAAACCGACCAGGGTTGGCCCTGGTCGGTGGCCCTGGTTGGGCCGACTTGGCCTGCCACAGGCCCCTATATAAGGGTGCCCTGTGCAGCCAGTCTGCGCTGCTGCAGGAGCCTCCATGTGAGGCCTAAAGCCCCGTTTTACCTGCTGTTGCAGGCTGCAACCAGCCCGTGTGCTGGTTGCCTATGATGCCGGCCTGAAGATCAAAAAACGCCAAAGCGAAAGAAGAGTAAAATAGATAAAGAGGACTTGCCTCTTGGTCCACCATTGATAGAGCCCCTTGACATGATGCCGCCAAATACTAAGACCTTGGGAAAGGATGAGATGGAATTCATGGTAGGTGCAGAATCCTTAATGCGGTGGAAAGATTTCTATCCATTTGGGTATGAGACAAGTTTTGAAATTGATGTCAAAAGGTGTTACGAGGCAGGAGTTAATTATGTGTACAGGCCACATCTCTCTCCCCCCAGCCCTCCTACCTCTCACTGCCCCTTGTCCCCTCAAATCGGGGGCTCACAGGTGGGCACAATGAGTTTCTAACACTTTCTTGAGCAAACAGGAGAAGGAAGAGACCAGAAGCAAGTGAGCAAGCCAGATAGAAGAGAACACGAGAGGGCAATCGCATGACAAAGGGAGCAACAGTGAAATATGAAGGATGGTTGAATTAGGAGCTTTGTGGTGCGAAGGTTTAAGGAAAAGACACGTGGTAGCTCAAGGCCCTTGTAAAGTCTTTATCAAATTTCAAAGGGGTCTTTGCTACAAGCAGCATTAACTTCTTGTTATATTAAGCATTGGCTAGTTGACGGTTGCTTCCACTGCTTTTTTTCTGCACTAAGAAGAGGAGTCTCTCTTTTTTGGGAAAAGGTCTATTTGGAAGGTTGTTGATGCATTTCGCTCTCGTTGGAGGCCAAGTAAGGGATTTTTTGCTCTTCTCTCGTCTACTTCTTATTGCAAAATTTGGCATAGTACCCATGAGGATCACGGGGGAAGCAATTGCCATTTGGGGTAGCACTTGTTTGCAGGAAATTGCATATTTGGGCAGAAAAGTGTTGATACCAGAGGTTATATGCCCTGTTGGTGAAGTGTAAATGCCTTTGTGCACATGAAATAGACTTTCGCCAGTAAATTTGAGTTGGAGGATGCATATAAGGGTGTGTAAGCCCGAAATTGGATGTGTATGATGCCCAAAGCGTGGGATAAATTTTCAGTTTAGTAAGCCACTGCAAGAGCACGTTTGGAAGGCAACTTGTGGCCGTTTGATGCCAAAATACGCTCATTTACAGAAAGTGGGAAAAGCCATAAGTGCATCGGTACATGCTTGAATTTGTGCTGAAAAGTTGACTGTTAGTACTCATTTTTTATGTTCTTGGATGGGTGTTAGAGGTCATCTCCTGATGTCACCGTAGAGAGAGAGGGCCTTGCTTGTGGGTGTGCCTACCCAGTGAGTGAGGCTAGGGTAGAGAGTGAGGGCCTCTGTTGTGGGTGTGCCCGCCCCCGTGAGGATAGACTAGGGTAGGTACTGCGTGATCCTCCTAGGCCCCATGCTGGTTCACATGCCCTTCCTTGGCTGCCCTTGTGTAAGCATATCTTGCTGCACATTGGGGAGGCCTAGAGGCTGGAGGGTGGCACGTCAGTTGGCCCTTGAGGCGCATTAGTTCAGCCCTTATGGAGGACAGAGGTGGGTCGGCCCTTCCTCTTGTGCAGGTCGGCTGGAGGGCAGAGGGTACAGCCCCTCTTAGAGGCTGACACAGCATCTTGTGGAGGGCTAGGCCCTAGAGCCCTGGCTGTCGGCTGTCAGGCCCTTGCTTTGGAGCCTTGTGCAACCTCGTATAGAGGGCTGTAGGGGTCGGCCCCTAGGGCAGAGGGTCAGCCCTCATTAGCTGCTGGTCGGTGGCCCCCTATGCTGGCCGACTAGGGGAGGTTCTAGGCTATATATGTGCCTCCCCTCCCTCATTTTCCATCTCCTGGAGCAGCAGATCATCATCTCTTGGAGGGCCTGGCAGAGGAGCAGAGCCAGCCCTGTTGTGCACTTGTGGAGCAGGGTAGTGGAGCAGTTCATCCACTCCCTCATGCTCCCTTCCACATGGTTGTTGAGCTGTGTGTTCCGAGCTCTCGAGCAGCCTGTTGTTTCTGTGTTTTCCCCCCAATTGTAGCGGGGTTTTCTCCAGAGATCACTTGTAGTTCTCCTATGCCTCTCTCCTTCTCAGGGTGTGTGTGTGAGGCGTGCTATCTCTCTCGGTCTCTCTTCCGTTCATTTCCGCTGCAGTTCTCACAACTTCTCCCTCTAAAATCACCTCTTCTACCCCGGTGGTAGAACAAATTGTCTCTTCCACTACTTGTGGAGGCTTTGAGCCCAAGCTTCACCTCTTCCGTCATGCATAATGCAACCAGCTTCTCAAAATCGGGCATATTGCCTCGCACGAAAATAAAGGTATCCAACGATTTTTATTGAGGACCTAAACCATTCAAGGTGATAGACACCAAATTGTCAGCTTCCACATTGCAATTTATGAAGGCTAAGTCTTCCGTAAGTTGCCTTATCTCAGCCACATAGTCCGTGATGCTTCTATTTCCTCTCCACATTCCATGGAGGCGCTGCTTGAGCTGAATTTTCCTTGCCTCCGTGCTTGTGCCATACAATTTGTGAATGATATCCCAAGCTTCTTTAGGCGTGCTAGCCTTCTTGATGTGAGGGATGAGTGTATCGGAAATGCATAAGGAAATCCAATGCAACACCTTTCTCGATTTCTCAACCCATGTTTTGTACTCCAATTCCAGCTCATCTGAGGGTTCATCCCAAGGCAGCTCCGGACATTCATCTTCACCCGTGATCAATCCCCAAACACCTTTTCCCATGAGGAAGTTTTCCATTCTATAGACCAAGCGCTATAATTATCCTTTGTCAACTTTTCACCCACGATTTGGGTTACTTGAGTGGTCTCACCCATGCTTGATTAATAATATTTGCTTCCAAATACAACTTAGCAAACCTCAAGGCAATGGCGCTTTTCTGATTTTTCTGAGCACACTCACTTCAAGTGAGGTACATGGCATCAAAAACTGAGAATTCACTCTCTTTTCAAGTGTTCACACTTGGATAAGTTTAGCTGCCCAATTTGCAGCGCCTTGGTTGCACCTCTGTATGGCTTGCTTCCAGGGTCTGATGCAGGCCCCACCCTGCCCATAGCCCTTGCCTTGCTGCAGTACTGCAGATGTACCTGCTCGCCTCTGTCTGGAGCTCCAAACAGCCCCGAACCAGCCCAGAACTGGTGCGACCTGTCTGCTCCAGCCATGTGTCTACCTCGTACAAGATTACTCCACCAGAGGCTCCACTCTTGGCCAAGTAAGTCCATGAATTGCTGTCCACATGGCAGCCTGTTTGCTGCCCATGTGACATGGGCAGCACCTCTATCTCTCTTCTATTTGTTGTCAGGTCTAAGGTGTTGCCCATGTGGCAACCCCCTCTCCAAGCTTTTCCCTCTGGGCATGTCTTGCCCTAGGTCTCCCTCCCCATGCTCTCCTCATATGGGGGCTTACAGATGGGGAGGTGACCTTTCCAACACGGGCATATAACAGCTCACTGTTAGAATTATTGCTATAATTTAGCAGTGACCAATGTAATGTAATAAGTAGGTTAGGGGCACTTTTCCCTCACTTAGAGGTTTTTCCCCCTAACCACAGTTAGTTCACTAACTACGGTTAGTGAAGGATAAGGTTTTGTCACTTAGACAAAACCTATCACTCTATTCAATTGTACGCACTCATCTAATTGCAACTATCGTTTTCAGCTCTCTCACTCTCCTGCTCTTGCTCTCACTTTGCTCTCTCCCCTTCTCACATTTGGTATCAGAGCGGGTTCTTTCTGCGTTTGCTCCTGCTGCACATTCGCCTCCAGCTCCAGCCCGCAAGCTCCCTGCTCCATCAGTTCGTCGTCCGTACACACTGTCCGTACAATATGTACAGACTGATTTCGTACGGTCCCGTACTGTACCTACGCTGCCATTCCGTACTGTCCCATCGCCATCGTCGCCGTACATCAATCTTTAGCCGTACAGCTCGTCGCCAGACTGTACAGTTCGCCGTACAGTTTCGTACAGCTCCTGCGTACAGTTCGTCCGTATCCGCACGTGCGGCGCCTCGACGTTCGTACAAGCTGTCAGGTCGTACACCTGCAGTTCGTCCGTACAGGTCACCATTCTTTCAATACAACATGCGTCGACCGTACTATACCTGCACCGTACATGTCCGTACATTCCGTACAACTTGCAGCAAACAGCTCGTCCGTACAGTACGGCCATCCGTACCTCTGTCGTACAGTCACGGTACAGGCCGTACAGTTGCATTTGGCCTTCTGAGCAGGTTTCATTCCTGCAGGCATTATTGCAATTGGTCGTCTGGTAGACATTTCTTTGCAAGAAGCCATTGTTTGGCAGAGCAGTTTCTTGGGCAGATTTGAGCATATTCTTTAAATTGGGCATTTTGTAAAATTTGGGGCTTTTCTTGGATTTGCCCCGATTTCATCTCAATTTCACCTCAACATTTGGGGCCTTTGCAATTACACTGCAATTTCGTAGTGAAATTTGGGGCTTTTGCAGATAGAGAGCAATTTGTGCAACATTTGGGGCTTTCAGACCATTTGCCCCTTTCTGGTTGCAATTTCAAGCCACAAATTGGGGCTTTAGTGTTGGGAGAGCAATTTGACAGGTTTCAATTCACACTGCCTTTCTGTGAGTGTTTTGAAGCGCTTTTGGCAGGTTTTGGGAGAAATGCACCTAATACCCCTCCCCAACAAGGAGGAGGCAGAGGTCGTGCACAGGATACAACTGCAGCACAAGTTATTGGTGCAGTTATACCTACCACTCCAGAGCAGAAGAGATGGGATTCACGTGATGCTTTAACTTTGTCGTGTATATCTCTTTCAGTGAAAAGATTCATCATTCCACATATCCGGTCGTGTAAGACCTCAAAGGCAGCTGCAGCTCAGAATGATGCCAGGGTGTCTTTTTTGAAAAGAAAATTGTCTCATACACATATGGAAGAGGGTGACTCCATGTCAGTGCACCTCACAAAGCTACAAGATTTACGAGAGCAGTTGCTGAATAGTTTTTTGAAAAAAAACAGTGCTAATTATATTACTTCGAGAACAAGATACAAGAGGTCAGCTTATAGCTGACGGGCTGCGTTCACAAATCGGACACAGCCCTAAAAGGTAGCATAATAAATCATACTCTCACGGAGGGATATGACGAGTGTGAATGAACAGCCATCGGGGTGGTGAGTAGTGCCACCGAAGGCCCTGCGTAGTCTGCTCGAAGAAGAGGCCCTGTGTGTCCCAAGCCCGGAGGAAGCGTCTCCGCTTCTCCTGTCCGGCCCGGAAGTCTCCCTGAATCTGGTCCCACTGGCCTCTGAGGGTATGAATAATCTCACTCCAAATCTCCGCCATGATCTGGGCAGTCGATAAGGAGGTGCCACCGAGGATCTGCGCGCAGCGCGAGGTCCAAATGTGCCACCCTGTAATGCTGCTGATAATCTCCCAGACTGGCTGCCTCTCCCGAACTCCTGTATCAGCCTCTGCTAGGTGCTGCGGGATACCCTCGAGCGGCCCCCATGTCCACTGTGTGATAAGGAAGGTGGGGTCCTGCTGGCATGCCTCGAATAAGTGATGAAGACCGGGTGCGGTGCTGCACCAACAGAACGCGCCCCAAGTGATCAATCCTAGCTCTGGTGCTGCGCGAGTAAGAAGCCCGAAAGTCCACCTCCACACTTCCTAGGCGCGAGTGCAGCTCCACAGGCAGTGTTTTGGTGACTCCTCATCCGCATGGCAAATCTGGCAGCATCCGTCCTGGCCTATCTGCCTCAACCAGCTCCCCACTGGAAGACCTTTGTGGGCGAGAAGCCACAGGAAGTATGAGATCTTCCGCGGCCGCCAGCTCTCCCACAAGGCCTTCCAGAATGCCTGCAAAAAGAACCTGGAAATACCCTGTGCGTACCAGCTGGGTCGCTGGGTGGGGGGGCGGCTCTGCATCCTCCCGAGAACTCGCCTGCCCAGAGTCGTGCTGTAGGCGAAGAAGGAAGTCGGCCCCTGTCCTGTCACAATCTCTGGCCACCACTACTCTCCTGGGTCCCAATCAAGCTCTGACAAGGCCCGCCCCTCCCAGAGCCAAAGACGCCAAAGCTGCAACTGGTCCTGCTCGATGCTAGGGTCGGTACGCCAGACCTTCCCCAAAAGGCCTACGACCCGAACCCTCTGCCACGGGAGTAGGGGGTCGATGAGCGCATCCTCTCTCCTGAGTCGTCCATCCCCAGAAACCGCGAAGGAGATAGAGGAGTCATCCATACGTCCTGCGATCACCAGTGGGATGCCACGGGGGGTGAACTGTCCCAGCCAACGGGTGTCACCAGGCATGAGGACCTGAGGCTCAAGTGGAACCAACCAAACAGCTGGGATCGCACCGTCGATCTCCGTGCGTCTCGCCTGGACTCCACGTGCACCTCCAGCTGCGTCTGCAAGATCAGCCATCTCCAGATGTCTGTACGTATCCCTCCAAACTCGAAGGGACCGGGCTGGCCCCCTCATCCAGCCGTCCCACCTGA
The DNA here is from genome assembly GCF_047967505.1 of Dipteris shenzhenensis. NCBI lineage: Eukaryota > Viridiplantae > Streptophyta > Polypodiopsida > Gleicheniales > Dipteridaceae > Dipteris > Dipteris shenzhenensis. The sequence goes on along the minus strand of NC_141622.1, from coordinate 40,358,922 downwards.
TATGTGATCTCTCCCCCAACTGAAGGCCCTCGGCATCTCTGACCTGACCGTTCCAGATAAGCGGCTGGCGATCGATCTTCTCCTGACAGCTGGGAGGGGACTGAATGAGACTGAGGCGGAGCCGCCTCCAAACCATGAGGAGGCTACGAACGAGTGGGGAACGGGGCTGAGTGAGCGGGGCGGAAGTGAAGATCCACCTGAGGGACGGTAGCCACTCTCCACCTCGGCGCGGGACACAAGAGCCGACTCCCTGCTGAAGTAACATCTTCCACGTCTGCCCCCCCGGGGTCAAACCGCGGATGACAAGCTTGCCTAACAAGGCCTGACTCTGAAGCTCTGGATCGATGACCCCCAGGCCACCCTCAGCCTGCGGAAGAATGACTGTCTGCCAAGCAACCCTGGCTCTGGTATCTCTAAGACCATCCTCCCCAGACCAAAGGAAGTTCCGAACCAACCTCCTGAGCTATGCCACGCTGGATCTCGAGAAGCACCAGCAGGAAGCCACATACCAAGCCGTGGCTAGGAGGACCTGGTTAACTACCAGGGCACGACCTGCAAGAGACAGCTTAGCAGTGCTCCAGAAAGCCAGCTTCCGTCGGATGGAGTCTAGCACCGGGAGAAACTGCTGAGCTGGCGTGATGTCTAGGCCAACCTGAAAGCCAAGGTATCTAGCTGTCTGTCCCCGTGGAATCCATCTGAAACCCAGAAATCGCCCCCACTGAGAACACGCCCCAGGGTCTGTGAGAAAACCAACTGATTTGTTCTAGTTGATTTTCGCACCAGCAACCGAGCAGAAGACCTCCAGGGCCATCCGCACCCTCTCTAGCATCCTCTCATCGTCCTGGACATAAAGGGCTGTATCATCTGCGTACTCCGAGTCCAAAAGCTCCGTGTCCTCCCGGAGTGGAAGGCGAACACCCCTGATCCCGGTGGACCTCGCCCGAAGGTAGTAAGTCATGGCCTCGGCGAAGAAAAGAAACAGGTAAGGAGCAAGGGGGCAGCCCTGACGCACTGATCTCTCCAAGCTAAAGCGCTCACCCATCCTGCCTCCAATGATGACCCTGCTAGACGCTGTCCTGTACAAAGCTGAGATACCCTGAATCCAACCTGCCGGGAAACCTAGCCGCTCCAGAGTCCCCTCCAAAAAGGACCAGTCCACGCGATCGTAGGCCTTCTCGAAGTCGAGAAGTAGAATGGCAAGGTGTGATCCGCTGTGCTGAGCCCACTCCGCCGCCTCTGAAAAGGTGAAGACATTATCCAGAATACTGCGATCCTGGACAAAGCCTGTCTGAGTGTCATGGATGAGGTCTGGGAGTAGAGGCCGAACTCTGGCACTGATCATCTTGGCGAGGATTTTGTAGGCAGTGGTAAGGAGAGTGATCGGACGCCACTGGCGGATCTCCTGTCTATCTCCTCCCTTCGGGATGAGGCAAATCAGTCCCGAGGAAAGGCTCTCTGGCATCTGACCGCTACTGAAAATCCCCTGCAGAGCTGCAAGGAGGGACTGATGGATCTGGTCCCAGAAGGAGGTGAAGAATGCTCGGGATAGCCCATCCTCACCTGGGCATTTCTGTCCGTCGATAGCCATCAAGGCCTCCAACATCTCATCCAGGGTGAACGGTGCCAACAACGTCGCCTGCATGCTAGGCTGGACCAGGGATGGAATGTGCCTCCACACCTCCTCACGGGCACGACTAGCACGAGGGGAAAGCGGCTCCTGCTGGAAGAGGGTCCTGTAGAAGTCAGTGGCCAACCCCAGGACCTCCCCCGGATCCGTAACGATGTGACCATCCGCTGTCCTGAGACTCCGAAGCTGATCACCTGCAGCTCTCTGGCCATGCGTCCTGAAGAACTCCCTGCACATCCGGTCACCCTTCCGGGCCCAGAAGGAGAGGCGTGATAGGAAAACTCTGAGCGACGCTGGAGTGTCTCCTCCAGGAGGGCTCTGGCTCGAAGGGCCTGGATCCGAAGCTCCTCCGAGCCCGGGGAAGCCTACTGGAGTCGCTGAATGGAGGCGAGGTCCCTCCGAAGAGCTCTCTCTGTGCCCCACCAATCCTGCCGAACCTGTAGGGCTGCTAGCTGGCAGATCTGGCTGGACTCCTGCAGAGCCTGCGCAACTGAGTCCACCAGATCCACGCACTCCCCCCAGTCTCTGTCCCAAAGACTGCAAATACTGCTGCGCACGTCCACCCTCGAGAAAATGGAGTCGAAAATCCTGCATGACCGGGGGGGAAGGGTCTGGGCTGCCGAATCTAATGAAAGGAGCACAGGCGCATGGTCGGAAAGTGTCGTCCCTGGAACTATACCCGCCTGACCGCCTCTGCTGATGGCCCAATCACTGACATAAAATCTATCAAGCCTCTCCAGGAGTCTGTCTCCTTCCCTGCGGAAGCCCCAAGAGAAGTCCAGGCTCCCGTGCCAACGCCGGAAGGACGGATCTCTCCAACTGTCCCTCCCTCCTGTCGCGAAGATGAAAGAGTCCCAAGCTGACTGCTCTGCCTGAGCCATACCTGTGAACTCCGGACCTCTGCCCTGCTGGTCCTCCAAGGTCTCCAGATTGTTGAAGTCACCTCCAACAATCCAGGAATCCATGTCTGGAAGAATCCCTGTAAGTGTCCTCCAGAAGGTGGCTCTGCATCGGAGGTCTGTGGGAGCATAAATGTTGAGGATTCCAATTTTGGATCCCTCCAAATCCAGGCCTACCCAAAGGGCTCAGCCTGGGATCAACGTGCCATGACCGAAAACTCCCTGGGCTAACTGCTCGCACACGGAGGTACAGACACCCCCACTCCTCCCCTGTGCCCCGATCGATGGCTCCCAGTAAGTGTAGGAACGTCCAGGGAGAACCTTCCCGCAGATACGGGAATGAGCCGCAGAAAGCTTGTGCTCCTGGAGCAGAAGTACATCCAAACGACCAATCACTGCAGGCTGAAGTTTCTGTCGCAAAATGAGCTTCCTAGGACCACGGGTGCCAGAAGAGTGAAACCCGTTCACATTCCAGGATACGAGGTGTAGGCTCATGGAGAGGGATGGGGGGCTGCGAGCAACTGTCTGCTCGCGGTCGAAGTCGATGAAGAATCAGACATGTCGGAATGGAGGCGCTGCCGCTTATGAGAAGGTTTGGAGGGGGAGACGGGGTCGTCCTGCCCGTTCTTCAACACCTTTAGCAAAGGCGAGAGGCCTTTGGTGCCATGAACAAATGCTTTCTCGAGCCAGCTCGAGATCTCTGAAGTGGTCATCCCATAGAAGGTTCGGAGTTTCTGATGGGACCAAGCTCTGACATCCTGGGGGAGAGGCCATGACAGGGGAGGTCTGAGGATCACAATCAGTCGGAAGCGTTTGGCGGCGCAACGCCACCGCAGGCGCACATCGCCCTCGGACCACTGAGTCTCGAGAAGCTGCCCACCGGACGGGCCTATCCAGGAGCAAACCTGGGCGTGTGTCTGCTCTCTGAGAGCCTCCCAAACCGAGTCGTCTGTCCAGGTCTCGGTGCCCTCGCTGAGGAACGTGAAGGCGAAGCTAGGGCCATCCCTAGGGGCCAAGGCGACAATCTTCCCATCCGCCCCTTTGCGGAGCAGGAAGATACTGATGTCGAGGCAAGCCGGGAAGGTCCCAAGGTCGGCCACATCCAAGTAGTCCCAGGGGCCAGATCTGTAAAAGTCTCGAGGAAGCTCTCTCTCCTGAAGCTGAGACCCATCAGAGTCTGCCACTGAGGGGCTAGCGGCCAGGGAAGCCTGCTCCAGTGGTGGTGTAGACTCCGGGTGTCCTGCCAGCGGGGGGGAGGGGGAGGAGGCTGAGGGGTAGGCGACTCGGACTCCACGGAGGCGACTGGCGGAGAAGGTGGAGGAGACGGAGCGGGGGCTGCCCTCGGCTGGGAAGCTGACGGTGCAGCTAACTCTGTAGGAGGGGGGGGATGGGGATGCATCTGGAACTGGGGCTGAGAGGGAGGAGGAGGAGACTGAGGAAGAAGAGGCGGGGGCTGAAGCTGCGGGTCGGGCGAAGGGGGGGGAACCTGGGGAAGGGGCTGGGACTGAGTGGAAAGGGGCGGGGGAGCGGGAGAGAGGGGGATCTGAGGCTGTGAAGGGCGGGCTGCCGTCGAAGAAGAAGCTCTCCCAGGTCCCTGGGGCGACTGCCTGTCCGGTCTCTGGGGTGCTGCTGCAGGAAGGGTAACCTCTGCCTCCTTGCCTTTATCCGAAATCTTCTTGTTCTTTCCTCTTTTCCTTCTAACCTCGGTCCAACCACCCACTAACTCTGGACCGGGCTCCGACTGCCTCGGCTCCTCCTGACGTGGCTGTCCGGGGGGGGCGGGGGCGGAGGGGACGGGGGCGGGGGGGGCGAGATGAGCTGGCGAAACGTGGACAAGCAGCCGCCAAGTGCCCAAAGCCGTGGCACCTCATGCACTGACCTGGCTGTCCGGTGACTATCATGCTCTGGGTGATGCTGCCGGCATCTGTCACAATCTCGATCACTGCAGGGAGAGTCGCAGGATCTGCCACAGCCACACGGACTCGGGGGGCTCCTGCCGTGGTCACGGCGTCAGCGAAAGTGTCGTGCATAACCCAGCCAAAGTGGGAGCCCAAGTCCCTGACAATCGGCCGCAGCTCAACAGCAAGACCTGGAAAAACTAGTGTCACTGGGTGGCGAGGTATACGGAACCGAACATCAAAATCTGCTGCGCTGAATCCACGGTACCACGGGACTATCATGATAATCTTTCCATCCACCGATGTGGGGGAACCGGCAATCAGGTTGCTCGCAGCTTTCTCATTGGAGAGTTTGAGCCAGAAGATGCCCCTTCCCATAAGGGCCACCTCCTCAATATGGCCATCCTCTAGCAGGAGAGTAGACTGGAGCCAGTCCCTGATGGCTGATCTAGAGGGAGAGTGTCCAATGACTCTACCGTAAACAGAGGTACGGGCAAAGTCAATGGCAACCTCCTGAACACGAGATGATTGTTGCTCTGTCAGGATAACGCGGTAGGCATCTGGAGAGGGAGGGTCCGACTGGGCCTCCGGATCCGGACAGGAGGCCGCCATACCGCCAAGACTAACTGCAAGCTTCCGATGAGGAACAGGCTGCCACCCAAAAAGGGGGGGGCGAAGCGGAAGGGTGGAGCCTGGGTGTGGAGAGGACGGTTGCGGAGGCGGAGGGTGGAGGCGGGGTGGAGGAGTGAAGCGGAAGGGCGGGCGAGGCGAAGTGAGGGGGCGGGGGGGTCGGGGCGGGGGGCGGGGTGAAGGGTGCGGGGTGCGGGGAAGGCGGGGGGCGCGGAAGGGCGGGGGGGCGGGGTTGGTGAGGCGGGGGCGGAGGGGTGAAGCGGGGGGCGGGGGGAGCGGAATGGAGGCGGGTGAAGCGAGGGGGTCGGGCGGGAGAGGCGGAGCGGCGAGAGGGGGGGGGGGTGAGGTGAAGTGAGGGGGGGGTGGGGTGAGACGAGGGAAGGGGGGGGGGAGTGGAGGCGAGGGCGGCGATGGAGAGGCGAGGTGGAGAGGCGATGGAGAGGCGAGATGGAGAGGCGAGGGGCGGCGATGGAGAGGCGGCGGGTGAGGGGGAGGGCGGGCGGGGGGCGAGGGCGGAGAGGCAGGGGGCGGGGGTGGTCGCGGCGAGGGGGGGAGCTAGGGAGGGGAGGTAGAGCTAGCGGTGGGGGGGGAGGGAAGCTCGCAGGAGCTCTGCTAACTAGGGAGCTACATCCTATATGAAAAATTAAGGTTGGAATCAGTTGCTGAATATTGATGAGATCATTCCTGATTCAGAGATGATTACCACTACTCTGAATTCTCTTTCTGAGTCTTATCTCAGCTTTCATACCTCGCTGAATTTGTCGTTGAGGGGGGGTGCAAATCCTCTCACTTTTCACGAGTTGATAGGACTTCTGCTGCAGGAAGAGCAGACCAGGAAAAACATGGCTTCACGAGCAAGTGAACATGCCATGCTCTCAAAATTCAAGCCTAAAGTAAAGGGACAGGCAAAGACTTCAGCAAATCAGCCTTCCAGTGGTTCAGGACAGCCTTCTCAAAACATGGCTAAGGGTGATGCAGGTAAGCCCAAGAAGAAGGGAATATGTCATTACTGCAAAAAGCCAGGTCACTACATTGGAGAATGCAAGAAAAGGCTTGCAAAAGAAAAGAAAAACAGCTCCAGCATGGCTGTCTCAGATTCAACTCCTCATGCATCTGACAATGAGCAAGCTACAGCCAACTTTGTGGAGCACGACTATGCCTTCTTGTCTTGCATTTCAGACTCTCAGTTGGCTACTCGAGATAGTACAGCCACTTGTAATGATGACACTTATGCTTTTCTGACATGCAGTTATGATTCTTCCAAGGATGCATCAGCTTTCAGTGTCAATGAGACACAAAATACATGGTATTTTGACAACGGTGCCTCAAAGCATATCACTTCCAGGAAGTGTCTTTTCACATCTCTGCATCCACCACCCGTTGGTAAAAAGGTCACATGTGCCAACAACTCCTCCTATTCAGTTCGTGGTACAAGAGAAGTTGAACTTACAGCCATTGACGGCTCAACATTCAGAATTTCTGATGTCTTGTATGTGCCTGGTATCACAAAAAACCTACTTTCAGTGTCCACTCTTAACAGAGCTGGATTTGAGGTCATTTTTGAAGATGACAAGTGTGCAGTCCATGATAGAGAGCATGACTATGCCTTGAGATTGTCTGGCACTTTGTTGCGTGGTCTTTTTCAGCTTGACATGTATGAGAAAAGACCAGCACATGCTCTTGCAGTTTCCACTCCTACTGCTGCTATGCAGAATGCGGAGTTATGGCATGCCAGATATGGACACATGCATTATGGCAGCTTGATGACGCTTCAAAAACATGCCATGGTTGATGCATTGCCTCCTCTTGAAACACCTCCTCCACATGCCTCTGAAGGGTGCATTCTTGGAAAAATGCACAGATCTTCTTTTAAGAAGGATGGATCAGTTAAAGCTGTTCGAAAATTACAGCTTATCCATAGTGATGTCTGTGGTCCCATGAGGACTCCATCATTGGGTGGTCATCTTTACTTTACTCCAAGTACACTTGGGTTTATGGGCTGAAACGCAAATCAAAAGTGTTTATGGTTTTCAAACACTTTGCAGCCATGGTTGAGAATGAATCCGGACTCAAGATGCAGACATTACGCACAGATAGAGGAGGGGAGTACTTGTCTGCAGATTTTGATGCTTTTTTGAAAGACAAGGGCATTGTACATCAGCTTACAGTGAGGCTAACTCCTCAGCAAAATGGCAAAGCTGAGAGGAAAAATCGTACTCTTATGGAGATGGATAGATGTATGCTAAAAAGCAAAAAATTGCCTCACAAATTTTGGCTTGAAGGTCTCATGTGTGCCAATTATGTTTTGAATCGGGCACCCACAAAAGCTTTGAAGACCAAGACTCCCTATGAAGTTTGGCAAGGGAGAAAGCCTTCTGTGGATCATTTCCGTGTCTTTGGATGCCTTTCATATGCTCATGTGCCTGTTGAGTTTCGGCATAAGTTGTCTGATAAGGCAATCAAATGCATTTTTGTTGGGTACAGTGCAGAGAGCAAGGGCTACCGTCTCTACAATCCTGTCACACGCAAGATTATTGTCAGTAGAGATGTAATATTTTCAAAAAATTCAGCTCACACTCAAGCTGAATTTGATATGCCTTCTTCTTCCGGTGATGTCTTTGAGGGTTACTACCCATTGCCTTGGGTTCCTCTGCTGATATATCTGATGAAAATCAGAATTTTCAGATACCTCCACATGCTCCGATTCAGCCACACGATGTCATACCACCTCCACAAGCCGTGAAAGAGGTTGTTCAGCAAGAAATTGCAGATATACATGCAGCAAAAACAGTCCCAAATTGGCTGTTCCAGACTCTCAGGGAGAGTAAAATTAATGCTGCATTACATGGCAGAACTCGGAGTGCAGTAAGGCATGGGGGAGGTGCTGTTTCAGTTGAATCAGCTTATGCAGGTACTCTTCTTGATGAGGAGGAACCTGAGACATTTGAAGAGGCACAGGATAATGTGCATTGGATGAATGCCATGCACGATGAGTTGCAGTCCATTCAAAAAAATCAGACATGGAAAGTTGTCGATTTGCCACCAGGTAAACATGCCATAGGTACACGGTGGGTTTTCAAAGTTAAAAGAAAGCCAGATGGCACCATTGACAGGTACAAGGCAAGGCTTGTCGCAAAAGGATATGCTCAGAAAAAGGGCATAGACTATGAGGAGACTTTTGCTCCTACATCCAGAATGACAACCATCCGGTCAGTTATCGCAATGGCTGCAAATTTTCAATGGAATGTTCATCAGTTAGACATAAAAACAGCCTTCCTTAATAGAGACTTGTTGGAAGAGGTTTATGTCAAACAACCTCCAGGCTTTGAAATTTCAAGAAATGCACTTAAGGTATGCAAGCTCAATAAAGCTTTGTATGGACTGAAATAGGCCCCACGTGCATGGTATGCAAAGATTCATGCCTTTCTGACCAGCAAGGGGCTGCACAACAGTCCAACTGAAAGCACCCTCTACATCAAGAAGGATGGGGGACATTTTAGTCACCATTCTTTATGTAGATGACTTACTGCTCACAGGGTCAAATGGAGATTTTAAAGATGAATTGCAGACCACTTTTGACATGTCAAATTTGGGGCTGCTACACTTTTATTTGGGGATCCAGTTCACTCAAGAGCAAAGTGGCATCGGTATGTCTCAATCCAAGTATGTGCAAAAACTCTTGGACAGATTCAACATGCAGGATTGTAAGCCCATAGCTACTCCCATGGAGCCGGGGCTGAAGCTTACAATGCATGAAGCAAGTGAATCATTTGATGTCACACTCTACAGTCAGGCTGTTGGATGCCTCATTTATCTCTGCAATACACGACCTGATATTCAGTTTGCAGTTTCTCAGGTGAGCAGATATATGCACAGCCCAAAGACTATGCATTGGCAGGGTGTAAAACGCATCTTCCGTTATTTGCAAGGTACCAAGTCTTTTGGCTTGATGTTTCCAAGGGGGGGTGACTTGCAGATGCATGCCTACAGTGACTCAGATTGGGCTGGAGATTATGACACTAGGCAGTCCACAAGTGGCAATTGTTTCTTTTTGGGCAAAGCTTGTATTTCTTGGTTGAGCAAGAAACAATCTACAGTGGCTACCTCTTCATGTGAAGCTGAGTACAGGGTAGCTTTCACAGCGACAGTTGAATGTGTTTGGCTGCGTGGTTTATTTGCTGATCTTCATCTTTCATTGGAGGGTCCTTCTCCAATTCTCACTGATAGTTAGAGTGCTATTGCAGTGGCAAAGAATCCTGTGTTTCATGCTCGCACGAAGCACATTGAGGTTCACTATCACTACGTCAGAGAGAAGTTGCATGCAGGAGAGATCAGCATGATCTATGTGTCAACACATGACAATGTTGCAGACATTTTCACCAAAGCACTTCCACGTGAAAAGTTTGAGGCATTTCGCAGTGCCCTGAACTTATCTCCTTTTGGTGATTGATCATTTCCTTGTACATGACATTGGCACTGCAGGGGGGTGTTAGAATTATTGCTATAATTTAGCAGTGACCAATGTAATGTAATAAGTAGGTTAGGGGCACTTTCCCCTCACTTAGAGGTTTTTCCCCCTAACCACAGTTAGTTCACTAACTACGGTTAGTGAAGGATAAGGTTTTGTCACTTAAAACCTATCACTCTATTCAGTTGTACACACTCATCTAATTGCAACTATCGTTTTCAGCTCTCTCACTCTCTTGCTCTTGCTCTCTCCCCTTCTCACACTCACAAGGATCACTCAACTGTGTCTGGGTTCCCGCACTGGCAATCTACTGACCCATCCGGATCTCCAACAGCATCAGACAATCATTGCAGTAGAACACTAGGGGACCCCCACTGGATCTGCCAAGTCATAACGTGCAAACAAAATACAAACTGGAAACATACTGCCACCTGAGTCAGCGGGAACAACTCGTCGTGGCTCGACGTCCGCCTGAAAGCCTACCTTGATAAATGACTCCCTACTCAGTGCACCTGATTGGCAAGTCCAGCTACCACAAACAACCAAGCAATCCTCCATCTGGATCCGGAAAGCCAGTTGGCAGCTCCTGCCAAGTGCAACTAAAAGGTTGAAGTAATCGTGGTTGCAGTAGTCACACTATTGGCTACCTGAGCACTGCACCCCTCTGCATTCCTTTGGGGACACTGATGCCAACAATGACCTTTCTCACCACATTGGTTACACATATGGGATGCCTTGAGAGCTTCTCGTTCCTCAGCTATCAACTCCTTTCTTCCTTTTTGATCATCTCTCAAATTCCATAAAGACATAGGGGGATCTCTCATTGCGGAGGCTTTCGACACCTGCTACAAGATTACCTTCAAGGTTAGGTCCTTCACATGAAATGTGAATGCCATGTGCCATAATTGGCAAGGTGCCATGGTGCAGTCAGAAATTTCACCTCAGTTCTGCAGCCAATTAGGCCAACTTCAGCTTAGTTGCAGACAAACGGTGCTCCACCCTAGGCCCAAATCTGCAGCACTCAAGTACAAGTTCTTGATATAGATTGAGGCCTAGACTATGATCCATATTTGAAAGTCCAACATATTAGTCTTCATGACAATATTCTTTTTTGGCTTCTAGAAGCCCAAGTCTAGAAATTTCTTAGTAGTCTTCTACCTAGAGTTTTCAAGGCCAAGTACAAATGGAGGATGAGTGTCCTTCAAAAATCTGTTCATGATTCTAGAGAGTATGCCATCTGAAAGCTCTTGAAATAATCTGAAACCGGCCTCTAATCACTCAGAGGGCAGTGGAACTAAACCTTTAATCACTTCAGCACTTATTTACAGCTCACAAAGCATATATCACAACCATTAACCATTGCATGATCACCATTTGGCATTTACCCATTTGTTCACAAACAAAACCACTGAAAAAGGGATGGAGGCTAGAATGCCCCTGCTCAACAAACATAGACAAGTGCACCCGATTGGCCCCAAACACTGTGGCGCCCCTTTCGGTATTTCTTTATATTTCACAGTGAAATGATTACAAGTTGCATCTGGGAGACCTTCCCTGCAACTAAGCATGCAGCCCCAATTCACAAAGCCTTCGCAAGGCTTTCAAGCATAGAACACCATCACATAAGTGCACTTAATCCATAGGCTCAACCCAAAGGCATTCTCTTTTCCGAGTGCAATTCCATTGGCTGTCCAGATGCAATCACACTGCACCCCAACTGCACTCTCTTTGAGTGGTTTCCAAATGGTATTCACAAAGCTTTTCAAAGCTCCAAAGTAAAATCAGCAAAGTACCCAACCAAAGAATGACTCATGTAGCATTGCCTGGGCACCTGTGAGCCAAGAAAGAGGCGGCACACGAGGCCAACCAATAGCTTATGGCAAAAAGAAATTGCAGCAGCAAAATCACAACTCACCAAGTCCTGAAAACTCGAACCAAGTCCTCAATCGCCAAGAGGACATAGTAGCCAATGCCCAATTGCATTCTCAGCCAAAGAGGAGTGCAAAGGCATGAAGAAAGAGCATTTACAAGAGCCGACCAGCAAGAATTCCATTGAAAAATGCAAAAAGAAGCACTTCTGTCGTGAAGAAATGGGAGTTCTTGGGCTCAAAAGAAGCGTGCTTCAGAGAGGAATGCATTGAGAAGGTTTTGGAGAAGTTTCATCGCCGGAAAGTCCTCCAAAACTGAGAAAAACCAGTCAACCAATGCGTGGGACCACTCGAAATTCAACAGAAAGCTGTAGCTTTGCAAGAGGAGAGGCCCAGAAGCAAAAAGATCCAGAAAAAGCCACTTTTGCAAATTCGACCAGCAAAAGAAGTGCTCAGCTCTGCCCATTCTACCAAACGCACGGAGGGAAAAGCATATCACTACGAAGGGGAGGCAGAGGGGAAGCAGTCGAGGAATCCAAACGGAAGTCGAGGAATCCAAACGGGTGAGGAGTTATGAAGAAAAACGGAATTCAGCTAAAGGAGGCTGAAAAACCAGTCCAAAATCTCAACAAAGGGAGAAGATGAGAGAGAAAACCACACATGTGAAGTTTAGAAGACCCAGGAAGGTCCAGGAATGGCAAAGGAGCATGTAGAAGGCACTAGAGCCACCTGGAACTCTAGGGGGGCCACTGAAGGTACATGGCCCTCTAGGAGGCCCATTAAAAATGCCACATCATGATTTCCCAACAACCACTCTTTTAATTCCTTGGAATGCCTTTGGGCCTAGGGATTAATTACGCTTATGTGCTAGGCACCATGCCGTTTTTTAATTACACATTATTAAGCCCATGCTTGGACTTTTAAAACCAAAGTTATCACGGTCTTGTAGTACATTAAAGTACTTAGAATTTCACGCCCCCGTGACATACCCCTCTCTTGAAACAGCAAACCACAGTTTGCTGCCCCAAAACACAGGAGTGAGCATGAAATATAGCATGAAAGAGTATACAAGAAAGCCGCAGCTATAGTATACAGAGACAGTGAAAATATGGCTAGGAGAGGCATGCATCCATCCATATACACTGCTCAAAATCTATGTGATCCTCGGCGATCAATAGTCAAGATGCATCAATATCATAACGTCTCACAGTAGAAATACTGTCAGCTCAGTATCTCGAATGAAACATACAGTGTCATTAAGCGACCTCATGAAATCACGGTAAGCCCGTCTGTACTGAGGGAGTGGAGGTGCTACCTCCCTCTCGAACACCAGGTAATGCTCCAGACGCTCGCTCTGCTGAACTACCTGTAAGAGCCCAGACCGCAGTCGGCTCTAACTGGAAAGCATCAAGGTAAAGCTGCAATATCCCAGGTGAATTTGCCAGTTCACCTTCCTCCATCCATTTCGCATCAAGTGATGGGTAATTTTGAAATTTTACCAAGTAGCGACAGATAACTTTACCCTTGAGCTTTCTATCTCTGTGTGCCAGAATCTGCTCTGGGACCAAAAGTTCATCCTGTTCTTCCACTTCAGGCTGCACCTCATCAGGTAAATCCTCGGAAATATCTCCATGATATTGCTTTAATAAGCTCACATGAAAGACATTATGTATCTTCCAATGCGGAGGCAACTTCAGCCTGCAAGCTACCTCGTTTATCTTTTCAGAAACCTGGAAAGGACCATAGTAACGCATGTTCAGCTTTGTGTACAATCTTTCCTTGCCTTTCTTATTTTTCAGCCTTGCCTTCTGAAAACGCAGCAAAACCCAATCACCTACTGTGAATACCAATTCCCTGCGGTGCTTATCTGCTGCTCTTTTCTGCTTGTCCTGACTTCTTTGCAAGGCATATTTGATCTTCTTGTAAGCCTCTTCAAGGCTTTCCACAAAACAATCAGCTTCGAAGATTTTCTCTTTTGTATGCAAAATGGGAGGTATCTTCCTGGCACCTTCCACTATTTCAAAAGGTGCTTTACCTGTGGATGTGTGCACCGTATTATTGTAAGCATATTCCAGTAAACGCAAATAATGCTCCCATTTGCATTTGTGGTCTGAGACATAGCATTTAAACATATCCAAGATGGTAGAGTTTTCCTGCTCCGATTGTCCATCAGACTAAGGGTGAAAAGATGACGAAAAATTCAGCGTAGTGCCCATATTTTCAAACAGCCCTCTCCAAAAGAGGCTGGTCATCCTCAGATCTCTATCACTGATTATGGATTCAGGCATCCCATGATACTTGAAGACATGCTGCAGAAACAATTTGGCCATTTGATCTGCTGTAATTTTCTCTTACTGGCACAAAGTGGGCTTGTTTGCTAAACCTGCAAATTATTGTCCACAATCCATCATGTCCAGTAGGAGTACGTGGAAGATCAAACACAAAATCCATAGCTATGCTTTGCCATGGTCTATCCAGAATTGGCAAAGGGTGTAACAACCCAGGTGCCTTCTGCCTGTCAAACTTTACTTTCTGACAAACCATGCATGTTCTCGCATGTTCTCACATATTCTTCCACATCTTTCCTCAAAGATGGCCAATAAAAGTATTGCTCCACTGCTGTAATTGTTGCTGTAATTCCCCTATGTCCTGCATATGGAGGAGCATGACTTTCCATTATGACTTTCTGTCACATCTGATCAGTGACACAGAGTCGTCCATGCATCAAAATGAAACCCTCTTTCAACATATAGTGATCATGCCTTTGACCATCAGAAAGCTGATCATAAATAGTTGAAAAATCAGCATCATTAACATATTGATCTTTCATCACATCTAACACATTGTTGTAAGCAATGCTCACTGCTAAAACACTGGGTTTCTTGGAGACTGCTTCAGGCTGTGGTTTCCTGGAAAGTGCATCAGCCACGACATTTTTGTTACCCGGCACATGTACAATTTGAAAATGAAACATTGAGAGGAAGTTAGCCCATCTCATGTGCTTTTCAGATAATTTTATCTGCGTGAGAAAATATCTAAGTGACTGATGATCTATCTGCACATAAAAATCATTTCCAAGAAGGTAATGTTTCCATGTGGCCAAAGCATGTATCACTGCTAACATTTCCTTCTCGTATGTCTACAAGTACAATTCAGCATCTTTGAGAACTCTACTCTCATATGCAACCACTCTGCCATCCTGCATCAAAGTGCCTCCTATGCTGTTCCCACATGCATCACAAGTTACAGCAAAGGGTTTTGCAAGATCTGGCAAGATAATAACGGGTTCAGAACACAACTTTTGCTTCAGGTCTTCAAATGCTACATTTTCCTTTGGTCCCCACCGAAACGGTATAGCTTTCTTTTGTAAAGCATGCAAGGGAGAAGCAATTTCTGCAAAGTACTTTATAAACCTCCGATAGTATGAACACAACCCAAGAAAGCTTCTGACTTCATGCAGATTTTTCAAAATTGGCCAACTCCTTATGGCCTCAACTTTTGCAAGATCCATCTTGACTCCATCCTTTGACACTATATGACCGAGAAAATGAATCTCATGCATAAAGAACTCACTTTTCTTGGTGTTTATTAATAGCTTGTGTCTTTTCAACTCTTGAAACACAATAGTGAGGTGTTACCTGTGCTCCTGCTCATTTTTAAAGAACACAATGATGTCATCGAAGAAAGTGCCCACAAACTTTCTGTGTGCTCTAAAAATCCTGTCCATCATTCTATTGAAAGTGGCAGGTGCATTAGTCAAACCAAAAGGCATCACAAGGAACTCATATAAGCCAAATGAAGTGCGGAAGGCAGTCTTGTAGACATCTTCAGGCCGTATCCTTATCTAATGGTATCCACTTTTAAGATCAATACGATTGAACATTGAGGAATCTTCCAACCGATCCAATATATCATCAATGCGTGGAATTGGAAAACGGTTCTTAATTGTGACTTTATTCAAAGCCCTATAATCAATACACATTCTCCAACTGCCATCCTTCTTTTGCACAACCAACACAAGGGAACAGTAAGGAGAATTACTTGGCTGTATTAATTCCTTTTCCAAGAGTTCCTTCACTTGTGACATTATCTCTTCCTGTTGTGCCTTACTGACACGATAGGGAGGTATATTAGGCGGTGAGCTTCCTGAAATTATATCAATTTGATGATCCTCGGACCTCTTGGGAGGTAATTCTTGAGGAAGTGCATCTGAGAAACAATCCTGAAAATTTGAAATAAAAGCAGCCCTTTCTGTATCTAAAGCAGAAAGAGTAGAGCCTTCCTGAACTGGTTGGCTGTCCTCTTTGACAAAAATCACGTACGCTGAAATATGACGCTTTATGACATTGAAAATACAAGAAGCTGAAACTACAGGGATGGACTCCCCTTTCAACTTTACATCAAGTACATGATTTTTGCCTCTATGAGTTAAAGAAATCTTCTTGTTTCTCATCTGCACATCAGCCCCCACCTTGTACATCCAAGGCATCCCAAGCAAAGCATCACACTCTGGCAAAGGCATAATGTAGAAGTCCTCTGCATCCTGATATCCCTGGATATGCATCCTCAACTTGCCAATGATAGGAGTGACAGGTGTGTTGAGTTCAGGGTTGGCCATATCACACATGCCGGATGGCCCCATTTCCTCAGGCTTGATGCCAAGCCTTCCTGCCATATTAGAAGTTATGAACTTCGCCTTTGCCCCAAAATCAAAGAAAAACAAACAATTCTGATTTCTGATTTTTCCCCATGCTCTGCACATCACAGTCTTTTTCGTTTCTTCTTCATCATGTGCATGTGGCAAACTCCCAATCACATCTGGAAGAAGTCCTGCGGAAGGTTTAGGCCTTTTGCCCTTCCAATCAGCCTGTTTATCACCATTCTTATCATCATCTGACCTGTCTCTTTTCTTGGATGGGCAATCATAAGAGCGGTGTCCCTCTCCTTTGCATATAAAACATTTGTTTTGCTCCATGAGTGACTTTTTCTCTTCATCAAATAACTTGGTACGGGGCTGTTTATTAGGCTGTCCACGCCTTTGACCAGCTTTGAATTGGGCTTTTCCTCCCTTTTGAAACAGTCGTTTGCCATAATTTTTATTTTCAGATTTGATGTCCTTATCTTGGTGTTTGGCAGCCCGTTTGTTGTCTTCTTTCTTGCTGTCCATAAAGCCCAAATTCTTCTCCTGCATCCATGCATATGCTGTCCTTGCATTCTCAATTAATTGAGTCATAGAACCCACCTTGGTTTTGATGCAATAATCATGTAGCTCAATAGGCAATCCACAACAATACCTCTCTATTTGCTCTTTAAAAGAAACATGCCTGTAAGAGCTCAATAGCAGCAAAATATCCCAAAACCTCTGAGTGTAATCATCGAGATTCTTGCAAAGTTTGTATGACAAGTCATGCCAGTGTGAAAGTACTTCAACTTCAAAAGTTGGAGTAAGCCAAGTAGAAGAGAACACTTGCTTAAATTCCAGCCAAGTAGCAGGTGCATCTCCATGAAGCATAAGGTTGGTATACCACTTAAGTGCATTGCCTTTCAAAAATGTGGCAACCTTCCTCATCTTGGATGCTTCTGTAAACAAACCCCCAAGAAATGCAGCATCAAACTGTTGAAGGAATGTGAGGGCTTTGTACCTGTCCTGTACTCCATTATATGTCTCAAACTTGACATGAGAACCGCCATCCTTAAATTCTTTATATACATTTGATATTGGCTGTCCCAAAGATGGCTGTATATTTGCAGCATTCCCTTCACTAGGGAGAGCCATGCTTGGCTGAACATTAGGCATGGGAGCATATGATGTGGCTTGCATGCCTGGCTGCATTCCCACATTGTCATACATGGCTTGCTTTCTATGCCCAATTGGCGGTGAAATCAACATAGCATCAAAGATAGAATCTGTACCAAAATATTCAGGTTGCTGCCTCAAATATGGCTGAGGTGGTTGAGCCACATTTATGGACTGCACATTATTATTTTGAGGAGTAGAAGTACCCAAACCAAGGCCTTGTGCTGGCTGCTCATACTGTTGCACTGGCTGTACTTTTTGTACCTCTTTCTCAAGTGCTCTTTTGGGTCATTCCTCTCTCTTGGAAGTCATTTTCTGAGTCATTTTTTATGGCTGTCCCTCATGGGAAACTAATGCATGAGTATGCGGTCTGCCATGAGAAGCTGATGCATGTGTGTACTCACTCTTTCCGTGCTTGTGCTTTCTTGATTTCTTCTTCTTGGCATTTGTTTGCACAATCTGAGCCAAATTTTGAGCCAGCTGAGTCAAAGCAGTCACTGCACTTGCAAGCTGTGCATTCAACATAGTAGCATCATCTAACTCACTGGTAGAACTAGTATCACCGTTGAGCTCAGTTATAGCTTCATGTGTGGCCTGCTCAAAAGGCATTTGTTGTGCTCCCTGCAGCTGTACACTAGCTGGATCATTAAGGCTTTCCTGCCTTCTCCTTTGAGGAGTTGTGGAGCTCTCTTGCTCATGGGTACTCACCATGTTTATGGTTGTAATATTCAGCTGTCAAAAAGTGCAGCAAAGATATCCTTCCACCAAACTACCGAGGCCCACCTCTTGAGAAAGAGTGTGTGGTATCCCGGCAATGGAACCAATGAAACCGGCCTCTAATCACTCAGAGGGTAGTGGAACTAAACCTTAATCACTTCAGCACTTATTTACAGCTCACAAAGCATATATCACAACCATTAACCATTGCATGATCACCATTTGGCATTTACCCATTTGTTCACAAACAAAACCACTGAAAAAGGGATGGAGGCTAGAATGCCCCTGCTCAACAAACATAGACAAGTGCTCCCGATTGGCCCCAAACACCGTGGCGCCCCTTTCGGTATTTCTTTATATTTCACAGTGAAATGATTACAAGTTGCATCTGGGAGACCTTCCCTGCAACTAAGCATGCAGCCCCAATTCACTAAGCCTTCGCAAGGCTTTCAAGCATAGAACACCATCACATAAGTGCACTTAACCCATAGGCTCAACCCAAAGGCATTCTCTTTTCCGAGTGCAATTCCATTGGCTGTCCAGATGCAATCACACTGCACCCCAGCTGCACTCTCTTTGAATGGTTTCCAGATGGTATTCACAAAGCTTTTCAAAGCTCCAAAATAAAATCAGCAAAGTACCCAACCAAAGAATGACTCATGTAGCACTGCCTGGGCACCTGTGAGCCAAGAAAGAGGCGGCACATGAGGCCAACCAATAGCTTATGGCAAAAAGAAATTGCAGCAGCAAAATCACAACTCACCAAGCCCTGAAAACTCGAACCAAGTCCTCAATCGCCAAGAGGACATAGTAGCCAATGCCCAATTGCATTCTCAGCCAAAGAGAAGTGCAAAGGCATGAAGAAAGAGCATTTACAAGAGCCGACCAGCAAGAATTCCACTGAAAAATGCGAAAAGAAGCACTTCTGTCGCGAAGAAATGGGAGTTCTTGGGCTCAAAAGAAGCGTGCTTCAGAGAGGAATGCATTGACAAGGTTTTGGAGAAGTTTCATCGCCGGAAAGTCCCCCAAAACTGGGAAAAACCAGTCAACCAGCGCGTGGGACCACTCGAAATTCAACAAAAAGCTGTAGCTTTGCAAGAGGAGAGGCCCAGGAGGCGGTAGAAGCAAAAAGGTCCAGAAAAAGCCACTTTTGCAAATTCTACCAGCAAAAGAAGTGCTCAGCTCTGCCCGTTCTACCAAACGCACGGAGGGAAAAGCATATCACTACGAAGGGGAGGCAGAGGGGAAGCCATCGGGCCAAACGGAAGTCGAGGAATCCAAACGGGTGAGGAGTTATGAACAAAAACGAAATTCAGCTGAAGGAGGCTGAAAAACCAGTCCAAAATCTCAACAAAGTGAGAAGATGAGAGAGAAAACCACACACGTGAAGTTTAGAAGGCCCAGGAAGGTCCAGGAATGGCAAAGGAGCATGTAGAAGGCACTAGAGCCACCTGGAACTCTAGGGGGGCCACTGAAGGTACATGGCCCTCTAAGGGGCCCATTAAAAATGCCACATCATCATTTCCCAACAACCACTCTTTTAATTCCTTGGAATGCCTTTGGGCCTAGGGATTAATTACGCTTATGTGCTAGACACCATGCCGCGTTTAATTACACATTATTAAGCCCATGCTTGGACTTTTAAAACCAAAGTTATCACAGTCTTGTAGTACATTAAAGTACTTGAAATTTCACGTCCCCGTGACATAATCTGTCCAATGGTCCATGCCAATCTCTCATTTGACAAGTATATTACAATATATTTTGACTTTTAAAGTCTACAAAAAAGTATGATGTACTTCTCAAGTTACAAAAGAGACATTATTTCGTGCAACAAAATCTAATAATTGCACAGAATTTCTACAAGTGTTTGAGTTCCATTGACTGTTGAATCCATTGTCCAACATATGTGGCAGCGTTCATACTAGTAGCCTCATGGTAATTTGAGAGTGTTGTAGAAGTTTTATGTGGGATTGCCAGTGGGAGAATAGACAGCATTGCCAAGGTCCTTTTTCTTGGTTCTGGGCTCGTTAAGGTTGGCCAATGGGATGATGACTGACAATGACATTGATGGGGGCAAGAGCATCATGTGACGTTGCTCTTGGGACAAGGACAGTTTGAGACATTGTCTACATATTTTGTGCAACCTTTGAAGGGTTCTCCACAATCCCATACATACTAGCTCGTTGTGGAAAGTTGTGGCTTGCAAGGTCCATTATTATTTATGAGGCATATATTTTTCATAAAGCTATTATTCTCCAGTCTTGAGCAGAATAGCTTCCCAGCACAAATCCTTAAAAATTGCTCCTACAAACATGGTTTGAGAGTGGAGAACACCTTTTAGGAGGCTGTAATTAAAAGAGAAATGAAACTTAGTTAGGGGTAGCCCTAGGTGCCAAAAGGGCAGCTTGATAGGGCTGCAAAAAGGGGAGCTTGTCCTCCTGCTTCCTTCACCTCCATCCACCCCTACCTCAATCTCTCCCTCCTACCTCAATCTCTCCCTCCCTCAAGGTTACTTATCTTGTATTTGGAAGCCATAAACGTGGCATTGATGGGTAGATTCTCCTACCAGCTAGTTCCCCTCGAGAATCTTCAACGCATTGTGATATTTTTGGATAATCTAATGCGCTATGAAATAACTTTAAGGCCTGCAACTCAGACTGTACTTAATAAAAGTTCAGGCTTTGTAGGAAAAAGGCTCTCAAACGATTTTCAACTTTGGAGTTCAAAAGGAACTAGGTATACATGGAAGTTACTCAAACTAGATTCAGAATGAGGCTGAAGATGAGCCAAGGAAAGAAATGTGAAAACAGGTTTGAAATTTGAGGACTTGAAATCAAGCATCATGAAGACGAGCCACCTGACCCTACCAACCAAGGCATGCAGCATGATGCTTGAAACCAAGCCATCATGAGGAGGAGCCCCCTCAGCCTACCGACCAAGGGAAGCAACATGAAACAAATTGTATTCCAGACTATGTTTACGAACCTCGCTTGATACATGGTATCCAAACTGTGCCAGGGTTTCAAGAGTACACTTCCAAGCTTCCGTACAGTCAGTAATAGGTATGAAGATTCTTGATAGGAAATCCAAATCTAGCCTCACCCTTCATTCACTGGTAATTGTTTTTCCAAGACATTAGCATTTTTCTTCCTTAAGCTAATGTGTCAAAGAATTTAATTCCTCATCTCTACAATGACGAGATGCCAAGCTGCCATCATTTTGTCACCAGCGTTTCCATGCTTGTACACCTTCACCACAAGATCATCCCTTTGGTCCTCGTCCCTTGTTCCCCTTCAGCTTAAACGCAATGTTATGTGTGTTGGAATGCAAAAGCCAGCAGCTACTGTCCTTTGAAAATGACATTTTTGATTAAGATAAAACAGTGGCTCTTTCACGTCTTCAGATTCAAAGAGGAACATGAAGGCCAGTACCCTTTGATCAGAGCAACAGAGGATATTTCATAAAGTCCTTCACATACACGCTCTCTTCATCGTTTCACAATTGGCATTCAGCGTCTAGAGTATAACTTCAGATAAAAATATTCAGAATTTTGCCACTTGTAATACAGTGAACCTGTCCTTTCAAGTTATATACCTCCCTTATTCCCTCAATACAATTTCTAAGCCTTTGAATTGAGGAGGATAGGTAACCCTCAGATCACTAGACATTTGAACAAAGTTATTGCAATATCTCAATGGGAAGAATTGAAATACCTTTAGAGCTTCCGATGCTTTCTTGAGCTCAATTTCAAGGCCCATCATTGTGGTAGCCTCGCTCCGTTGGATAACTGCGGTAAGAGCCTTAATAGCAGCGACAGCTTCCGCGAGCTCTGGTTGGCTGCGCCAGTGGTTGAACTCTTCGATGACACTGAAAGGGGTGCCATTGCCACGCAAGGAGGAGCTTCGGTTAAGAGTTGGGGACTTGGACTCCTCCAAGTCCCCTAGAGGAACGGCTGCTTCGGCCTGGGCAAGCCATTCCTTGGTTACGGCACCGCTAAAGCCCAATGTGCGGTGACCAGCTCGAGCTTCATAGTAAGGGAACCCTGCTGCTTTCATGTCAAGGCTGATCTGATCTGGTTTCTGAAGCCGTGAATAGGTCTGCCCGTGAAAGAGACCAACTTTCTACGGACGCACAGAGAGTCCCCAGTTAGTTTGGAAGGCTTTTGTGCCTTGAAAGAGCTGGTTGTAGGACAAGTCATCAGTTTCCACGTGGATGGACCCATGACAAGTCATCCATTCTAGGACACGTCATCACGTTTGCAAACACTCCGCATGTATCAAACAAACACTCCACATGTTCGAGGGTGAAAATTTCACTAGACCTGCCAAATGAAATGTGACAACCTCACCCTTACATTCTAACCACCATGAAAGCCCCTCTCACTTTACCCTTCTGTCACAGCATTCTTTTAAGGCCCTTGCACATTTTCCATAATGAGAGAACCCAAAACAAACACTATGGCTTTGCCTTTGGCATGCCGAAAAAGCTCAACCAGTTGGTCTCCTATTGAATGGCTGGGTATTCTGTGGGAACATAACTAAAGAGTCACCCGGTTCGTTTCCTAGCCAATATTTGAAATTTTCACTGGTTGGATGCTAACTCGCTTTTCCTGAACCCTTCTAAGCACCTACATCTTGTGAGTGTAGGTCTGCATGGCATGGTGCAATAGTACATGCACAATGTGGCAAGTGGATAGCACCAAATTGGATGACATTAGGGCAATTTTGGGTGTTCACATGCTCATAGCTTAGAGCACATGCTAGTCATCTTCCTCCTCTAGGGTCTAGAAGTTCTTGAGTTGTGATTGTCCTCTCTCTTTAGGGATACGATGTTTGAAAGTAGAGATGTCTAAGAGTTGAAGTTTGGGAAGAAAGGGTTACAATGACCACCCTGCCCTCCTGAGCCTTCTCTACCACAATCAAAGTGCCCCTTAGTAGGTGACACCCGTTAGACACAAATGCTCCAACCAAGCATAAAATACTTGACCAAGCATCCATGCCTTCTCTTGCATAGACTCGATTGCTCCATCCTTGCATTATGTAAGGTAATTTTGGGCAATCCTCTTACCTTTAAAGATAAGTAGGCAGGAATCGTGCACATTGGCATGACAAAGGATGGTGAACTAAGCAATAAGAAAATATTGGAGTATTTATCTCATATCCTTCATGTCAAACTCTAATGTGAGACGAGCTTTATGATCTAGCCTTTTCTATGTAAATTCATGGAATCGAATCAGATGTTGAGATCCTATTTACATGGGAAGTGATTGTGAATTCTTGCATTCCATGGACGTGGCACTTTTTTCAATTCATAAAGTGATTTCTGGAGCTTGCACACTTTCTCTTCCATTCCTTTAACAATGTACCTTGTTGTTGAAACAAGCTTCAAACTAACAAGAGACACCGAGAAGGTGAGCATGCGAGTGGTTTGGCTAGTCAGAGCCAAGCGCCATAGGAGGGATACTGAGCTAGGTGATACCTTTGAGGTGAACTTGATGAGTGAAGAGAGTGCTTAGGAGGGGATTGTGAAGGAAGTGGGAGAGGCAGTCCTCAAGCACGATGAAGAAGTGAAGTATCTGTTGAAGTTTGAGCCTTTGTCTCAAGACGATTAGGTGGGGAAGTCATTCATATTTGCTGGTGCAATAGTTTTGGTTATCCCTTAGTCTCTCAGATGAGTTTTTATATCATGACTGCCTGAGTTGGGTGGAGTTTCTGGGGCTGCCTTAATGGATGGGAATGTAGTGGGTTTTATCATGAATTCTTTTGGGAAGTTCTTGCTAGTATTATTGTTTATAGGGGTGTAATCAAGGTTAAAACAGCTTGTGTGGGATCGCATGCAAGACGTTTCAAATTGCATTGATGTCGAATTCTTGGAGCATCTAGCTCATACATATGAGGTGCGATTTGGACCATTTTTTAATTCTTGTTTTATTTTCCATAAGATAGGACACTTTGCTGGAAATTGTTCTAAAAAAGTAGAAAATGTGCAATTGGCAAAATGGTTGAAAGATCCAAACATGCAAGTAAAGAATAAAAGTGCCGAGGGGAGGAATAGTGACAAATAGGGTAAGGCATGGTTATTGCCACTGATACACCTACAAAAGGGGCATTTCCTGCCGAATGTGGTGGTGATCATTCTAAAGAATTTTGAGAAGCCATTGAGAGTGCAAAGCATGACTTTCAATGAGAGGAAGAAATGTGTGAAGCTAATCTAAAGAAGAGGTTGCTAGAAGAGATGGGGGTGTTGAGAAAACAATTATCGAAGGGAGGTATTCAGATAAATGTTCAAGCAAGAAGAGGGATGTTCAAAAGGCTTAAGCATGCAACATGTAATGGGGCTGTCGGCAAGGAAAATAGATTATATTACTTACAGGCTGCCTACAAATCTTTATCTCAATCAAGGGAGGCTTTTTAAGGGGGGGGGGGTGTGTGTAAGAGGGAGAAACTCAGGGAAAATCAGGGGGATAGTGAAACAAAGGAACAAAAAAGGGGAATGGTTATCTAGAACAGAGGGAGGGTAGTAAAAGGTGAAATGAGACCAATAAAATAAGAAAAAAATGTAGAAAAAAGATAAAAGATAAAAAGGGTTGGGGGGCGGGGGGTTACTAAAAAAAAAATCTTTTTATAAACTAGAGAGAGGGAATGGGAAAAAATCCTAGAGAAGAAGTAAATAGGGACCTAAGATGTAAGGGGGGAGGGACATATTATATGAGTGAAAGGAAAGGAAGAAAGAGAAGGGTGGGTGGGGGGGGCGGAGTGTTAGTATATGCATGAAAAGAAAGAAAAGGCAATAAAAAAAACCTGAGAGTCCATGCTGACAAGTCAAGGACGGGACGTGATAATGTGTACAACAAGGGGTGTGTTGAAGGAATTGATGACGGTTGAAGGACTATGTGGCAGTGCATGGGGACGAAGCGTATTGCATCAGTACTTAGGCACGGTCAAAGGTCCAGATGGGCGCTAGAGCAGGGCGTCACAAGTGATAGAGACATAGAGGGGAAAGGCTGCTGACACGAGCGCCGACAGCGAGGAATGGAAGAGTAGGGTGTAACTGAAGGTAGGGGGAGCGTCGAGCAGCTTCACATCCGGATGCCTCTTCTATAGAGCAGTTGCATAGTCCATGATGACACATGACATGTTCAGCCTTGACATGCTCATCACACATCCATACACACAGTTCTCGATGTAATCATCTTTCGATCGACTAGTCTTTAATCCAAGTGGACTTTAGTTTTTGCATATTTCCTTCCTCTTCCTTTTGACCTCTCTTCTGGGTTTTATTCCCAAAGGTGAAGGATGATCCATAACTTAAGAGGGGGAAATCCATCTTATGTATAGGATCGTAAGTTGAACTCATTGTACATGCTTCCGTTGTGTAGTCACTGTGTTCACACACGCACATACTACTCTGATTCTTTTTCAGTTTTGGATGCTATCACATTTACCCAACGAATTCCATAAAAAGGTCTTGTACATGCACCCTCTACTTACCCAGTGCAATTTAAGAGGGGGTGTTGAGATAAATTGCACCATGACTTTGGGGCATTAGGGGCAAACCCTAACCCTAACCCTAAGGGTTCACATGTATATCTTCATGTTCATGTTCAATACAACATAGTATTCAACTACCTATATTGTGTGTAGACCTCTCTCTCTCTCCCTCTCTCACTTATGCTATCAATAACTACTATTTATAAGAATGTGCCACACACTCTACATAATTAATCAAATCCTCATGCTCATGACAAAAGAGAATACAATCATTAGGACAAGCATGGAGAGAGAGAGAGAGAGAGAGAGAGAGAGAAGAGAGAGAGAGAGAGAGAGAGAGAGAGAGAGAGAGAGAGAGAAATGGAAGAGGAGAAAGAGGGAATGAATGCACTTCCTAAAAAAGCACACCCAAATTTGAAAGACATGCTCTAAAGTCAACACACCAACCAATCAAAGAATTTGCAAAAAAAACACGTCTAGAAAATGCTAGAAATTATTTTTGGTTTCTGAAAGTTGAACCTTCACTAAGGCTACCTAAAGGCAGGCCAAAAAGCAAGTTTAGGGAGAAGAAAAAAGAAAAGGACTTAATGAGTGACCACTCAGCAAAACATAAAATATAGAGGAAAAATAATGGAATTTAAGAGAGATTAACGAACAAGGGTCATTAACTAAAATTTTTTGAAGAAAGGAAAATTAGGGAAGGATTTATTAGTTTTTCTTTTATAAAACACAAAATTAGGGAGAGTATTGGGATAAAGTTTTTAGAAAAAAGGAAATAAATAAGGAAAGTTAGGGATAAGTAGGTGTAAATAGGGATAATTAAGGGAAGTAGGTGTAAATAGGGAAGTAAAAGAGGGGGGGGGATAAGGTGGGAAGGAAAAGGAACAAGGGTTTAAACAGAAGGACGAAGGGGTAGGAAGTGTGTGTGTGTGCACGTGTGCATGTGCGTGTGTGTGTGTACCTACTTTTGCCCTAGTAGGGTACATCACAATAGGTGAGACAGTAGGTTATCACCTAGTGTGATGACCTATTGTCTACCTAAGAGAGATAGAAATGTAAATAAATCAAGTTTAAGTTGAGGGAAGGTATTGGACGAGATGTATTTATGGAAAATATTTTTGATTCTATCAGGTTGGAAGCCATTGTGTTTGCAAATGTCTATGAGAATGGATATTTGGAGGAAAGCTTCGAAACTGTTAGAGCAAGAATAGAGAATGGGAAGAATGAAGGTTAAGCAACCTTTATATGAGGAGGAGAAAGGTCGGTTACTATGACAACTTATGAGGGAGACAGTGGGAAATTTGTGAAGTTTTTTCTTCCAAACAAAAGTGGTAAAGAATTCTTCTAGGAAAGAAGGCAAAAGGGTAATGTGTGTGTTAAGAAAGGTGGTAGCGAGGCTGATGAGATTTTCATTAGAGTCAACAAAAGAGGAGGAAAGACTACATTTTAGGGAAATAATTTGTAGTGTATAGATGGTAAAGGGGTCATCGTCATGGAGTGGTTTGGAAGGGTCCAGAAACTTGGTGATGTAGGGATTATTTATTATGAAGAGGATGTGATCGACATATCTGAAGGTATGGAGAAAGTGAGAGGGGAAATGGGGATGACCAAGATGTGCAAGTTTTTTAACGAATTTGAATTCGAAAGAAGTAAGATAGAGGTGGCGCTGAAGCGGTGGGCATGAGAAACTCATGGGAATGCCTTTTGATTGGATCCAACAACGTGGGCTAACCTGAATGACACAAAAGTCGAGCAAGAAGTGGTTGTAACTTAGAAATGTACTAAAGGTGTAAAGGGTTTTAACTTTGGTTGATTTTGTGAGACAAAAACAACCGTTTTTTTTTTTGTGAAAAATCCTTTAAAACCTAGTTTGCTAGCAAGTTTACAGAATTATGAAAGGGATGCGATAAGACTGGAAGAGCCACGGTGAGAAATGGCTTCATAATAGTTTGCAATGTCAGCAGAGTAGAGAGAGTGGATTTCATGGGGTAGGTTAATAAGGAATTGTAAGTTTGAATCTATACCCCTTAGTAAATTGGTGTTTACATTGAGGAATGTTTTGTAGGTAGCATGAACTTTATCTCCATGGATGGAGATGACATTTTTAAGCTCCTTGAGTCCTGAAGAAATAAGGTCAGTGAGATGAGAGAAGATGCAGTCTCGAGCATTAGAGAGCTAACAAAAGCTGTGTTTGTGTGCTTTATAAGTGCACATGAGATAAGGAAGGTCATTGGAGTTCTAAGGAATCTTAAGGGAGTCAAGCATGTTTGCAATGGATAATAGTGTATTAGAAGGTGAAGCAATTTGGGGTATAAATTCAGGCGAGTTTATTATGTTAAGGGTGAGTTTTTGAACTAAATATTTGCAAAGGACAATGGGAGTTTGGGATGCTTTGTCCAAAACACATGGTTAGAAAGCCAGTTTATTTCATCAAGAGAATTTTGTTTTCCAAAATGGATTGTTGGGTTTTTAGGTTGGGAAAGTGAAAGAGGAATCTTCCAAAAAAGGTGGGAGAGACCAGCTTCGTAGGTTGTGTGATCCAAATTAAGACAGAGGCAAATTTCTTGAAATACAATCGTAAGTTCTTGAAGTGCTGCATGAGGATCTAAGGGGGTAATGGGAATGTGATTGAGGCCAAAAAGGATATGAGATCGAAGAAAGGGATGATGAAAGAAGTTGGGGTCCAAAGTGCAAACATGCACCTGATCATCAAAAGTTTTAAGAAAGGGTTTAAACCTTTTAAGTGAATCACATTGACAATTAGAGCTAAAGGATTTTGCTAGGAAGGTGAGTTTTATTTTGTAAAGTAAAGATCTAAGGGGTGGAGTATACTTCTAGTTGAAAGCGAAAGAGTCGAAAGTGTGGAGAGTGTCGAAATCAGTGTTAAAGTGTACTAGTAGTGTATCTCTAAAAAGAGATTTAGGGGGGATTTTCATTAAAATTTTGTTAGCATAAAGAACATGAAAGTAATTTGAACATTTCTTCTTTGGAATAGACTGAAAACGAAATAAACCATTGTTGAGTAATTTTATGGAACATACCTCACGATCCTTAGATGGAGCACTCTACAAAAGAAAACACGTTGGAGATGATCATTGTTTATCCCAGTCAATGGAGTAGTGTGAAGTATCATCATTATCAGGTGCTTTCCTTTTGGGAGAAGAGGTGGCAGAAGAGTCCGGTTTGGAATCTTTGACATGAGAGGCGAACCAAGGGATTCTAAAAGGGGTAGAAGGGGTAGATTTCTGAAATTTGGGGGAGAACTATGCCTTCTTTTAGGCAAAGGAGGAGTGAGTTTGGCAGTAGAGGAAAGGGAATGAATGTTAAGGGCGAGGGAGGGATCTGGGAGGTTAAGAAAAGAAGAGGGGAGTGAGAAGTTGACAGAGGGAGACAGGGATTTTGCCGTTTCAAGGAGTAGGATTCTAAAGTGGTAAAATGTGACAAGGGAGAATATTACTTCTTTTGATAAGTGTGCCATCCAGATTTAATAATTTTGATTGTAGGGAACCAATAGGGAAAAAGAGATCCTGATGGTTGAGTATATACCAGACCACATGGTCAAACCAGAGAATAGAGGATTTGCAGGACATGTTTGTTTTCTTTATGAGACATGTGCACTTTATTTAAGGCCTGAAGATGTTCCAACTATTCTTGACATAATCGTTTGATCTTTGGTTGAAGAGCCGGCATCATTGTGAGTGGCACCTTTTGAACGAAAGAAGACCTCCTTGGTGAAACCACATTTAGAATGATCAATAGAGTTTAGGAGGAAGTGGGAGTTAAAAAGTAATTTGATGCCCCTGGTAGGCATCTTGTTTGCATTGCTCCACCTCTTTTGAAGAGAGGTTACAAATAAAGCAAGCAAGGGAATGGAAAAGGGTGCGAGAGAGCTAAGGTTATCTAGAGACCAGATTTTGTGATCAACAATTGGAACCTTCATTTCTATGTGTTTAAGCGGAAGAAGGGGAACACATGGAGCAAAATTATTAAGCTCTCTACTATCAAGAGGCTTTGGTGGTTGAGAGAGGGACCGAGAGAGTGTTTCGAAGGAAGCCTTGTCTTTAGGGGATAGGAGGTTAAGGTTTATAAAGTTGTGAAAACTAGAATTAGCAGGAGCTAGGCCAACAGGGATGGGGAGGGGAAAGGCAACTTTGAGGACAAGAATGTTGTTAGCGAGGCTAGGGAGGTTGGTATGGTAATCATTCAAAGTCTTTGTGTCATTGAGATTGATAGCGGCTAGGTTTGAGGAAACTTTTTCAAGTTTGGCGAGGGCGCCATCGCTTTCACTTTGTGAGAATTTGAAAAGCTTGATCCAATCATTAAGGGAAAGAATTTTAACAAAGCAAAGGAGTGTTCTTTGCAAGAGCCTCGAGATTGTGCGTTCTAATGAATGAAACGAACTTGGGTTTTTGGAAACATGAGAGTACCGCTTGAGTCGTGGGAGAGGGAGTGGGGAGAGAAGTGTTGAGTGACTTGGACTAAAGTGTAGTATCCCAAGAGTATTTCTACAAAGATAAAAAATGAATTAGTAACAAGAGTTTTGTGTACAACATTAAAAAAACCAATTTAATGAAAGGAGTCATGCTAAAAAGCCTTGATGACTAAAGTGTACTATGTGCAACCGTCCAAAGTTGCAGGGGGAAAAATACATGTGTGGTAGACAAGACAACAAATAATATTCACCTTCCACATGGGCCTGAAGATGAGGACATTGATGATGAACATGATGAGGATAGTGAATTGTGAATTGTGGCTTTAGGATATCAGAACTTTGATGACGATATTGATAATGGAAATGATGATGATAGTGGGTTTTGAATGTCTCACTGCATTCTGAATGTCTTATTGTTTTTTGATTCAGGGTTGCAGGTTTAGGGTGGGATGAGAATTTTTCATTGCAATTAGCAAATTTTGGAGCACCATCATCTTCTTCTTGCTCTCAGCACCATCTCAAGAAGAACACATAAATATTGGGATCTGATATAGGTTGATCGAGTAGAGAGGGAAAATGGAACTGTGAAGAACGGTATGATGTCAGAAGATGTGAAAATTGAATTGGTCAAATTGTTTCCAAAGAGACAGTACCATCTCTGGGTAGGGGATTGGCATTCCATAACGATGTTAAATACCTCCTACATGGTGATGAGATGGGGACTACTATGGGAGGAAAGGATCCTCCTCCAAATCCATCTCCAACTTTCACAAAACTGACACACGAAGTGATGCCTTCCTTCATGCATGGATTCGCTATGGATGATTCACCAATGAAAAAGCCCTGAAGGAGTATGAGCTATGAGGCATTAGAAACACTCTTGCCCAATCGCCAGATACTGGCAGTAGACCCCCATAGATGATAGCAAGGCCATCATATGCGAGCATAGTCCAAGAATTTAGAGGAGGATTGTTCACCCCCCGTTCATGCATCATCCTCTTGGCACTACCAGCAATGGCAAAAAAGGAGAAATAGATGAGAGATTTAGCTTCTCCCAGTAGCCAGCCACTAATGGAGATCCTCGAGGTGTAGTAGGAAAGTTTGGAGAGGTCCCTGCCACTGGACGGAAGACAGGTTCCACTGACTCAAGCTCCTTGAGGAAGGGGGAGATATAGAGCCAGAAAGAAACAAATGTATAGCCGACCGCCAAGAGCGCCAACACAAGCTCACCACATGGGCGCATAATAGAATTCCACCCAGAGAGCAGAATAGCCTCCAATGCAGGTATCCCCAACAATGGCGCCGATGGACAGTCCAAGCGAGAAAGCAATAGACTCCAACCTCAAGAAAATTCACCAACAGATTCACGATCACATCAGCAAGAGGCTCATCAATCTGAAGATGAGGAGAAATCATTTGCTAAAGTTAAAGTGGCTACTTTTTTGGACGAGGATATACTAGAGTAGTCTATAGATTGGCTTTCATCCCATGCTCTGATTGGTTATCTCCTTGGACCCAGTCCTCCTGCTACTTTTTTAGAGGGTTGGTTGAGGAATAATTGGATTAGAAAAGGTTTAGTGGTCACTAGTGTGAGGTTCCTAAGAAGAGTTTTTTTTTTCTTCTTATTTGAGCCTAAAGACATGGCTTGGAAAGCCTTATACCATGCCCTCTAGACTATCAGACATCAACCTCTCTACTTAGAATTTTGGACCTTGGATTTCAACCCAGACAAGCCTAGATCTTACCTTTGTTCCAATGTGGGTTGAACTCCCTGACCTCCCTTTTTCTCTAGTCAATCACGCTCCTAATCTTTGTAGAAGCTTAGGACACGTCATTGATGTAGAAAAAGAGTAGTCTATCAATCCTAGAGGCCATCCTCAAGTTTGTGTCAGGCTGGATGTTGTTGAAGAGCTCCCAGACACCCTGGTAATTGTCAATAGGAATGGGAATATTTTCATGGAAGAGCCTTTGTTGTACAAGAACCTACCTAACTCCTGTTTTTTGTGTGGGTTGTCTACCCATACAGTAAAAAGTTGTCCCTTGAAAAGAAATAAGCCTAAGCAATCTCAGGAACAACCCCAGCAATAAGCTAATCAAGCCCCCAAGTTCAAGTGGACTGTAAAAGACAAATAGAAAAGTCAAACGTAGGAGGAGTGTAGAAAAAAAATGGCAATGTCTCAAACAAGGTGGCAGAGGAGGTGAGGAATTCTAAGGTTCACCTAGAGAAGGATATAATCGCTTTCCCCCTGGCTACCAATAATGTCTGTGAAGCACTAATAGATCAAGAAATTGAGCAATGGATTCATGATGCTAAGATGGCAGAGGATGAGGTGGATGGTCCAAGGAATTTGAAGATGATATCAATCAACAATATGCTAGCATGAGTGACTCTGAGTTAGGGGACTTAGACGAGGAACTCCCTTTGGTTGAAAAATAGGAAAAGAATATTGAAGCCCCTATAAAACCTCAAGCCATAGCTCAAAATAAAAGAAGAATCTCTTAGGTCAAAGGCCAGTGTGCCCCTCCCAAAAGCCCTGCCCCCAAGGCAAAAAAGGGGAAAAGTAAGAATGGTAAGTAGCCCTTACTCATTCGTCACATTTAATGTCTGTGGATTGAGTGACCCATGGAGAGGTCAGGAGCTAGCCAACTGGTTGAGAGGAAATTTGCTTTCCCCAACTTTTCTTGTGTTGCAAGAAGTTAAAGTCACTAATGATTTATTGGTGAATAGACTCAAAAGTATTGACAACAAAAGGATCTAGTTTTATACTGATCATGAAGAAGGCAGAGGGGGAACTGCAATAGGAATCCTATCTCACTACAAAGACTGTGTTTTCAACTGCCAACAAGATGTAAATCATAGATGGCTTGCTCTAGAATGCAAGTTAAAAAGAATATCTTTTATAGTGGTCTCAGTTTATGCCCCAACTAGAACAATGGACAGAAGAGCCACAATGATGAACTTGGGCAGTGATTGTGTGATACTAGGGGACTTCAATATGGTTGAGAGCTCAAGGAATAGGTGGTTACAAAAAGGGTCTGTAGTTAGAGGCCCTGAACTTCAACTCTAGGAAGATCTCAAGGAAAATCTTCAAGTTGCAGACATAGGTTCAGCTGGCATATACACATGGCGCAACATACAGATAGGTGAGCTAAGAAGAGAAGCAAGATTGGACAGAGTTTGTGTTTCCCAATCTCTGCTAGATCAAGCCTTGGAAGTCAAGCAAAGAACTTTTCCCCCCCTTTTTCCTCTCTCACTCTTTCAAAGTCTTAGCTTGGATAGACTTGGGAAATGGCAAAAAAGGTAATTCATGATTTAAAGCAGACCCCTCTCTATTCAAACTTCAGATTGTGCAAAAATAGGTCATTGAGAGATGGAATATGGCTTTTTTTTCTACAGACTCTTGCTCCCAGGGACGGCAAGATGTTGTCTTGGGTGTGCAAGCAATTTTAAAAGAGGCCAAAAAAAGTAGAGCTGTTATCAGGGCAAGGAGGATGGATAAGTTAATGAATGAGCTAGAACAACTTGAATAGAGGGCAAGACTGAAGGACACTAATGCCCAAAAACAAATGTTAGAAAAACAAAGGAAATCAGAATCCAGGAACAAATCAAGATCCAAATTGCTAAAATATATTTCAAGGATTGGTGGGTAGGAAAAGTTGACAAACCAACCAAAGAAAATTTTATGAGAATTAGAAAAAAGAGAAATCAGGAGGAAATCCCTCTTTTGTAGAAGGATGATGGTGACATGGTCAGAACAAAAAAGGAAAATATGGAGATTATTATCAGTCATTTCAAGGATTTACTCAGCACAGTTGATCCAATTATGAATAGGTTCTGGAGGCAAGAAATAGATGCCAAACAATCAGAGAAAGTAAAGTTTCCTGCTTGGATAGAATGCAGCTGGAGAATGTCTTTTCTTTGCAAGAACTTAAAGAGGATGCCTTCTCTATGGATGATGGAAAAACTCCAGGGCAGGATGGTCTTCTAGTAGAATTTTACAAGTTTTTCTTAGACACAGTGGGCCCTTCTCTAATGGTAGTCTGGAGAGAGAGTGTTAGACAAGGATTCTTACCCAATCACCTAAATGGAGGAGTTATGAAACTCATTCCTAAAGATGGGGATAGGACAACGTTAAAAACTTGGAGACCTCTAATTATGTTAAACTGCTCTTACAAGATCTTTGCCAAAGCTCTTGCATTGAGAATGAGAAGCAAGATGGATAATTGGATCTTGCAGGAATAGAAAGGATTTATCAAAGGCAAACACTTGTTGGAGGCAATCATAAACTTATGGGAAGGATGCACCCACTTAGACAAGGATTCTTACCCAATCACCTAAATGGAGGAGTTATTAAACTCATTCCTAAAGATGGAGATAGGACAATGTTAAAAACTTGGAGACCTCTAATTATGTTAAACTACTCTTACAAGATCTTTGCCAAAGCTCTTGCATTGAGAATGAGAAGCAAGATGGATAGTTGGATCCTACAAGAACAGAAAGGATTTATCTAAGGCAGACACTTGTTGGAGGCAATCATAAACTTATGGGAAGGATGCATCCATGTTGAGGAAAGTAAACTAGATGTGTGTTTAATAAAGATTGACTTTTACAAAGCTTATGACAGACTTAAATGGGATTTTATTTTGTAATCCCTCAAGAATCTGGGGCTAGGGACAAAGTTCACATCATTAAAAGAATACCACATGGTCAAATTTTCAGGATGTTGGGTATTCCTATGGGCTTTAATGTTAAAATGAAGGATAGATGGGAGTGGTTCCTAGACAGATTCAGGAAAAAAATAGATAGACTCAGAGGGCTATATGCCAATCTTGCAGGGAGGAGTTGTCTTAACCATTGCATTTACCCAATTGCTATTTTTTATCTCTCTTTTTGGTGCCCCTCTAAAACAGGCTTAGAAAAATTCATCAAAATCTACAGAGCTTTCTTATGGGGGGGAAGTGATACAAAAAGGAGAATTTCAAAGGTTAAATGGTCCTTCTGCATTCAAACCCAGAAAGGAAGGAGGATTGGAACTAATGAATATCCAGTTGGCTGCCTACAAACTTACTGCCACTTGGATTATAAAAGCTATCACCTCTCTTGACAATGACTAGGCCAAACTCCTACTTAGAAATTTTAAATTTGTCAGACCTTACTGGGCTCCTAGATGGAAGGGTTTTCCTCTCCTCTCTACTATTGGAAACCTTGAGCCCTATATGACTAAGGGGAGTCAACTCTGGAAAACTTTATGGGGGGTTTTTGAACAGATCAAGAGCCACATAGTCCTCTCTAGTAAAGGGAGGTTCATGACTTTGGACTCGATTTGGGTTTCTATTTTCTTTATTAAACAATAGCTCAGTGATGAGGAGTTTCTAAAAGCTTGGCAACTTAAAAAAAAAAGACTAGTCACTTGGGGAGATTTGTGGGACAAGGCCAATTTCAAATGGAAGACATGGTTGGATATTAGAAGGGAATTCAGACTCAATAATGCAGATGAAGAGTTGGTCATGAGAGTAGAATACAACTGTGGGAGAGAGACATTACTTGGAAAGGGGGTAGGGTCTTAAACTTCACCAGAGAATTTAGTTGGGTTGGCAGCTCATCTTTTCTATCCATACCTACTCCTTCTAAGGGCATAGAAGAGGTGGTTTCCACCCTCAATTCTAGATGGAAACAAGCTGATACTAAAAGGAAATAGAATATCAAGTTCTCACTGATCTGGGACAGAAAGATACCAGAGAAAATGTCCACTCTTATGTGGCAAATTCATAGTGTCCAAACTTATGATAGTAGTTGCACTGAATGTTTGACATGTTGGTGAATGCATTCCCTCATGCTTGGAATCTTCCTCTATTGGAATGATTTCCTCTTTGCTGATGCTGATGTTGTTGAGGATGATGTTGATGTTGATTCTGACTTTGATGTTGATTTTGTTGTTGATGATGACCACTTTGCTAGAATGATCTACCTCTGCCTTTGCCTTTGCCTTTGCTTCTATCTGAAGCTATGAATGCTTGATCATTAGAATGACCTTTGCGTATGTGAATGGCTTGCGTCCTGAGTTCTTCACCAAGTAAAATTGACTGAAGTTCTTCCAGTGTTGGAATTTGCCATTGAATGGCAATACTCTGGACTAGATTCTCATGTCCCTCTCTTAGTCCATTCAAGATGATTTGAACCATTTCTGTTGGATTCATGGTCTCTCTACTGCTTTGAGTTGATTGTTGTAATCTTTGATTTTGAGTACGTAAGCATGACCGGTTTCATTGCTATTGCGGAAATTCTAGTTGATTTGGTTTCTTAGTGTGAGAATCTTGGAAGTGTTCTTGGACTCATAGAGAGCTACGAACATATCCCATGCTTCTTTCAATGTCTTGATGGTGTTGAGTCGTCCTAGCATGACATCTTACATGTTTTACTTGATCAGATGATATGCATACTTGTCTTTCTTGTCCCATTCTGCCTGTTCTCCAGCAATGGCAGGATTTGCTCTCTAGGTGCAAAAACTATTGGTGTAGTTGGAGATCCTGCTACTGGTGATGTGACCACAGGTGGAGTAGAGCTACTGCTGGTTG
The DNA here is from genome assembly GCF_047967505.1 of Dipteris shenzhenensis. Classification (NCBI taxonomy): domain Eukaryota; kingdom Viridiplantae; phylum Streptophyta; class Polypodiopsida; order Gleicheniales; family Dipteridaceae; genus Dipteris; species Dipteris shenzhenensis. The sequence goes on along the minus strand of NC_141622.1, from coordinate 40,322,517 downwards.
GATCGTCCAATGGCCTAGGTGTAGATCCATCGACATACTCCCATTTATCCTGAAGTACAAGAATGGGTCTCCATTCGGTATTTCCATGTGCCATAATTAGAGTTGTCTAGCTTAGTAGATGCCTCCAAATTGAGGTTGCTAGTCATAGACATGGTGCAAGAAATGTACTCAAAGTGTTTGTGAAATCACTGTCTGAATCAACTGCAAAACACTGACTGTGTCAACTAAAATTTGAACTGTTGGTGAAGATAGAACTACAATATATAATATGATCTGTCACAAGGCTTGTGGAAAATGATGCGGGGAATAGCCAAGAGGCTTTACAAGGCTTGAAATAATGTGCACAATGCCAAAAAGGATGCCAATGGGCAAACAAGGATTAAGCCTATATAGATAATTACATTGAAGATCACAATGGTAATCAGGCTTAATGCCCCTTGGGGTCAGGTCCTTCAAAAGATGTCTTGCACTTTGAAATATCTGTTGGTCCATTGGGTGGTCATCTGCTGCTGTGTATGAATTTGTCCAACATTTGCAATCGCAGTGGAATAAGAAACATTTGCAATCGTAGTGGAATAAGAAATTGTTGACTTGAACTCGAAATTACTGAAAGATGTTGTGTTGAAGTTAGGTAGAGGATCATAGAGTGGATGGTTTGGAAGTTTGAGTATAACTTCCTAACTCATCTTTCCTCCCTATCAGCTTTTTGCACTGAGGAAGCGGTGGAGGTTGGGAAAATATTTCCCCAAATTGTCTATTAGATTGTCAAAACTAGAACCCTCTAGGTTGAAATCAACCAGCTTGTCAGCACCTTCTACTTGAATGAGGAGTTGACGTGCATTGAGAGTCATTCCAATTCTTCAAGGTCTTCATCTGGAGGTCCATCAAGGGGACTAGGAGCAGGAGCTGGAACACAAACAAGAATAGGAATAGGGACAAGAATAGGAATAGGAACAAGAATAGTAAGTGGAAGTGGCAGTTGCGGCAATGGGATAGGGGTTATGCCTGACCTTGCATAAAGCCAAAAATAGGCTCGCACCACAATGGTTGTGGAATTTTGGTTGCTACCAACAGATTGGCAAGGCGTCGGATGCCCAAGAATGCTTGACAGAGTGCATTTAGCCAATGACCCTGTTGACACTATTTCTTCATCAGATCTTGTATGAGTCTAGCTCCAATCATGGGAAAGTTCATGAAATTATTATTACAATTCACATACATGTGCCTATGAGTCACATACATGTTCTTGCAAGGGTGCCTTTTTGGCGGTCAGATTCTCCACTTGCATCAAGGTGCCCAAGCTTCTTTTGCAGTGAGTTATCAGAGTTGGTGGAGTCAAAGGTGGACTGTTTGAGTGGATCGGGTCGACCAACGATGGCTGACGCCTATGGGTTTAAAGTTGGTTTCATAGGACATCAAGTTGCACCATGAGGCTTTAGATCTCCAACCATTATTTCTTGACCATCTTAGTATTGCGATGATGCTTCTTCTTCTAGGCCACATTGCATTTCAGCCACTTGGTTGTTTGCAACATTGTGGCTTTACTAGAGGCGGCCAGTTGCTCCTTCAAGATCCAGATAGCCAGATCTTCCATCGATTGTTCTTGGGCCAAAGTTGCCAACATGTTCAAACATCCATTGGAATGGTCATAGGTTTTGCAATCGACTACTTCCCCTTTCTCATGGCCTTCTATAGATCGACTTTCAATCAACTACTTCCCCTTTCTCACAGGTTGGTGTAAGCACATAGCTAGGGCTCCATAAAATGTGTGCATGCTTGATTGTCTATTGTTTCCCATTGTATATGTTTTTGCTATGGCCATCATCTAAGAATCTCTCCATGCTACAAGGTTTTTTTTCAATTATTCCCCCCAAAATTCCCATGGTTTGTTTTCCATATAAACCTCCTTGTTCTCGATGATGAATTCCAAATTGAGTCATCCAATGTTATCTTCGAGCTTCTCAACCTCTGTCTAGTTGTTTGACTAGGTTTAGATGAATTTGGATACATATTAGGCACATCTGCAGGCAACATTTCAATCATCCACTTCCATAATAACTTGGAATGGCATGACACTAAGGGTGTGGATTCTGAGGAGCCACATCCATAGCAGTCAATGGAGGGGAGCTAGTGCCAATGCCAAGTGCACTTTTGTCCAGTTATATGGCATTTCCAACCAGTGCGTGCTTTCTTGGGGTCTTTCATCCAAGAATCGGCAATGGCTTCTACTTTTAGATAGAGACTAAGTTTGTCCTAGTGCTCTAAGAGCCCTCTATGCCTGAAGTGCTCTTGGACTATCTGCCCATGGGTGACATGGGACCTTGGGTAGTTGTTACAAAACTTCCTAGCTAGAGTTGATGCTGCTGTTGTCGTAGATGGTCCCTTCTTTTGTGCTAGGACTTCTCACATGGTCAGGAGCTTGCCGAGAAAGGAGTGAAGATTTGGATGAGCCATGACTTCACGTTTGCTTTACCACTCCTTCCACCTCTATTTTGAACCTTTGCAAGAAGAGGTGCACCTAGGACAATGACATTCCTTCCTCAGCTCATTGTATCCATCCGTAGATGCTTGCAAAACATTGAAGGTTTTATTATGGAGCTAAAAAAGCTCTAGAAAGAACATGTAGCAGGGTGCCAATTTGGTATTACATCTAGAGGTTTAGGAAAAACTCTCCCTTGTCACCTCTATCCCTTTTGCCAATTATTGCCTCCACTTCTAGTGTTGATGTAGATGTGACTTCTTGCCATCCATCTATTGGGAGATGTGGTGCATATGAACAAGCTCTACCAAAAGGTGATCGTGGCAACCCTCTACACAAAACTTCTCTTTTCAATAGCTACTCAAGAATATAGGTGGCTTTAGGTTGGACAAGCATAATCTCCCAAGCGATGCCTATTGCATCGATGAGGCATGCTGTCTTGTAAGCCACCTCTTGGAACTTGTTGCCATTGCATGAAGCTCATTGAGTGTATTGTCTATCACCATAGTGGAAACAAACAAGGCTATCTCAAGGACTATGTGGTTGATGATAGATGTGAGGAAGACAAAACCTAGAGTGCGGAAGCTAGTTTTAGTGATCGCAAGAGAGGTAGTAAGCAAGACAACAACACACAGTTTTAGGGCATAATCTATGGCAAGGGGCTGTAGAGCTATGGTGATCACAAGGAACTATGAAAAGGTAGCTTGAGAGGGTGCAAGTAAAGTCTGGGTGAGCAAGGGTGCATACTATATGAGTGCAAAGAGTAACTGGGAGGAGAAGATGAAAAAGTAGACTAAATTGTAAGTGTGGAAAGAAGAGTAAGAGAGACTTGTTAGGGCAATGCATGCATGACTTAGGATAGAAAAAAATATCCCACAAATTGTAGTTAAGTAACTCTTGGGATACATGCACATACTCTCACTTGGTGGGTAGCTTACCTCCACACATGCGTAGTTGACAACTAGTAGTTTGTTGATTCATCTTGAAATGGGTAAGGGGCGTTGGCCCAAAATAGAGCATAAGCCTATATCCATTAACTAGCTTCTTGAAATTCTAACCCTACATCGTGCATGATAAAAATGTACCATGATGTAAGCTCTTGACAATCCCGTACAATCTAGCCCATGAAAATTTAAGTTTTCCAAGGTGCAGTCCTAGGTAGAATTGGAATAGTAATATTGCAACCTTTTCTTTAAATATGCATATCTTTGAGTGCCCATGCACCCAATTTTTTTTTCTCATACTATTAGACAGCATCTACAATGTAGGACTGGCAAACATATCTTCGCCTGGTTGTTGTAGTTGCTCCATTTGATGGGAGAGGGACTCGTCTAGACTCAACAATTCATACATGGCAATTTGGAGGCTCAGTACTAAGAATTCCATTGGGACAATGGCCTCTACCTATAGACAAGTTTGAATGTAGTCTACTCTAGTAGCTATCTTGATTGCCATTTGAAAAGCCAATGTGGTAGAGTAAAGCTTCTCCTCCCAATCCATTCGGTCCTCATTCGTGAGCTTCTTCATTATTGTTTACATGAACTTGTTTAAAGACTTTGCTTGCCCGTTGGCCTCTTGGTAGTATGCCTGGATGATCATGTGGAGGGTAATTGTTGACAGTCTTTTCCTCACTGCTCATTGACTAATGACTTAATGCTCGAGCTTATGTGTGTTCATAATACTTGCAGGTAGATGCCCTCTCTTGCATGCCTTTGACTACTCACTATCTAGGGTTTCCACGGTGCTCAGGTTGCAAAAAAAGGCATCAAGGAAACACCACTCAAACGTTTGTGCTACGTGGGTGCTATCATATGGATATAGGTGTTAGAACGTATATAGATACAATACAAGTGATATAGAAATAGAATGAAACCCGTACTTGGAAATCCACACACTTGTATTATATGGAGAATCCACGTGAGGTACAAACACAAATAGTTGTGGACTCAAAACATAGATGATCTCTCTCTCTTTCTCTCTCTCTCTCTCTCGCTCTGTCTCTCTCTTTGTCTCTCTCTCTCTCTCTCTCTCTGTGTCTCTTGCCTTGGCTGAGGTTCCACACTCACTAGACTCAACTCCTTCTAGATTGTATAGATCCTAACAAGGCAAAACTAGAGGACCCTAATTAAACAGTTGAGTGAGGCTGTCTTAACTCGGACTCACCCTCTAAGTACCTATAGACTTAGGCAGTTGAGATGTACTGTTGAGGATGGTGTAAATTGCACCATACCCCTAGGGCATTAGGAGCAAACCCTAACCCTAACCCTGACCCTAAGTGGCTCACATGTATATCTTCATGTTCATGTTCAATACAACTTAGTGTACAGGTAGCTATATCGTGTGCACTCCTCTCTCTCTCCCTCTCTCACTTCCGCTAACATGCTATCAGAGTCAATGGCAAGAAGGGAAAGATGGATGTTGGTCTTGACCTGCTGGAGAAAATGATAGCCATGGGGTGCCCACTAAACACCGTGACTTACACCAGCGTCATAGATGGTCTGCTCAAGGCAGGCCGAGATGACATAGCCCTCTCTACTCTTAGTCAAATGATGGAGAAGGGGTGCACTCCTAACACTGTGACTTGGACTACTGTCATCGATTGGTTTGGCAAGAAGGCAAAGATGGATGTTCTTTTTGACGTGATGGAGAAAATGACTGCCATGGGGTGCCCATGAAACACCGTGACTTACAACAGCGTCATGGATGGCCTGCTCAAGCGTCATGACACTACCACTTGCAGTACTCTCATCCATGGACTTGGCAAGGAGGGAAAGACATATGAAGTTCTTGAACTGTTGGAGAAAATGCCCGCGATAGGATGCTCGCCAAACACAGTGACTTATAACATAGTCATATCTGGCTTGTTAAAGGCAGGCCAATGCAAGATGGCTCTCTCTACTTTCACTCGAATGATGAAGGGGTTCACTCCGGACACTGTGACTTGCAATACTCTCATCAATTGGTTTGGCAAGGAGGGAAAGATAGATGTTGTTCTTGACTTGCTGGAGAAAATGACCGCCATGGGATGCTCGCCAAACACCATGACTTATAACAGCATCATAGCTTGCATATTCAAGGCAGGTCAAGGGGACATGGCCCTCTCTACTTTTACTCAAATGATGGAGAAGGGGTACACTCCTAACACTGTGACTTGGACTACTGTCGTCGATTGGGTTGGCGAAGGGAAAGATGGATGTTATTCTTGACCTGCTGGAGAAAATGACCACCATAAGGTGCCCACCAAACACCATGATTTACACCAGCGTCATAGATGGCCTGCTCAAGGCAGGCCGAGATGACATAGCCCTCTCTGCTTTTACTCAAATGATGGAGAAGGGGTGCACTCCTAACACTGTGACTTGGACTACTGTCGTTGATTGGTTTGGCAAGAAGGAAAAGATGGATGTTGTTCTTGACCTGCTGGAGAAAATGACCGCCATGGGGTGCTCTCCAAACACCGTGACTTATAATAGCGTCATAGATTGCCTGTTCAAGGCAGGTCGAGGCGACATGGCCCTCTCTAGTTTTACTCAAATGATGGAGAAGGGGTGCACTCCTAACACTGTGACTTGGACTACTGTCATTGATTGGTTTGGCAAGAAGGGAAAGATGGATGTTTTTCTTGACCTGCTGGAGAAAATGACCGCCATGGGGTGCCCACCAAATACCGTGACTTATAACAGCATCATAGATGGCCTGTTCAAGGCAGGCCACCTCTCTACTTTTACTCAAATGATGGAGAAGGGGTGCACTCCTAACACTGTGACTTGGACTATTGTCATCGATTGGTTTGGCAAGAAGGGAAAGATGGATGTTGTTCTTGACCTGCTCGAGAAAATGACCGCCATGGGGTGCCCACCTCTCTACTTTTACTCAAATGATGGAGAAGGGGTGCACTTCTGACACTGTGACCTTCAATACTCTCATCCGGCTCGGCAAGGAAGGAAAGACAGATGAAGCTCTGAAAATGCTGGAGAAAATGACCGCGATGGGTTGCCCGCCAACCACAATGACTTAAACAGTGTCATATCTGGCTAGGCCGAGGCATCATGGCGCTCCCTACTTTTGCTCGAATGATGGAGAAGGGTTGCAATTGTGACACTCTGACTTGCAATGCTCTCATCAAATGTGTTTGGCAAGGAGGGAAAGACCTTGAACCGGAGAAAATGACCGCCATGGGAATCGAGATGCTTGCCTGCTGCAGGAGAGTGAGCACTGGACAATCATCTTGCGAGAGATATACGTCTAGAGCGTCGAAGAACAACCACCAAATCTCAAGGGCCCGCTAAGCAGTAAAGAATGAGAAGGAGTGCTATAGGGAGAAAACTATTAAGAGTCTCCTTTTCCCTCTCTGTTTGCTCGGAGTTCCTAATTTGCAATTGAAGACCGAGCTCTGTTGGTGCTTTCGCTTTGTGAGTTTGGGGCAAGGTCATAGGCTCTCATCAGCAAAAAGACTTTGATCCCCCCTGTTTTTTGTGCTTGTTCCTTCTCATCAGGATACAAGGAAGATTGGAGGTTCGCTTCATCAATCGGTAGCTTTGCTTTGGACTAATTGGGTAGCTTTGCTTCAGTTTGAATGAGTTTAACGAGCCACTGTTGCTTGCCTCTGCTGCCCCATGATGTTTGCATATGTAGAGCAAAGGAAGCCCACAAATAGAGATTACTGGAGGCAGTCAATAGAGCGAGCGAGAAAAAGCGAGCGAGCCCAAAAAAGCGAGCGACAATTAGTTGAAGTGGTTGGAAAATCAAGCAAGCAAAGAAAGAGTCTAAGTTTTTTATAAAATAATTGCTTGAAGTACAAAGTATTCAAAAAGGTGGTTATGTGTCACAAAATTTATATTCTGATGCACACAAGTTTTTTAGATGGTGCAAAAAGGCATGATATTCATCTAAATCATGCCTTGTCATTTGATTTGATATGTAACATTATGCCATTTATATTGGATAATCAAAAGATGCAGGGATGTAAAAAACTCATCTTTTGGGCCAAAACAATCAAATGTTGACATCTTGCCAAAATATAGGGATGTGAAAATGTCCACTTTTGGGCCAAAACAGGGAGCGCGTTAACGCGCTCCCTGTTTTGGCCCAAAAGAGGACATTTTCACATCCCTGTATCTTTTGATTTACAAGTCCAAACAGGGTCATGTTACATATCAAATCAAATGGCAAGGCGTACTTTAGACGATTATCATGTCTTTGTGCACCATCTAGTAAAATTTAATGCACCAAAAAATGAATTTGTGGCCAATTTGCTGCATTAGTAAGATTAGTGGGAGGTAAGAATAAATCATTAGGGAAGGATATTTTTGCAGTAACAAAGAAACATGGGTTTTGTTCCAAGAGTGAACAGAGTTAAAAAACCTAAGCATTTACATATGCATGGAATCTAGACTAATCCATGCAAGGAGTCCTTGGAAAGATGATCTCAATTACTCTAGTGGAAAGAGAGAACTTGATTGCAGTAGGGTTTGTCTTTGATACAAACAATGACTTGGAAGTTAAACATACAAACTGTCTCATGGATGATGTGAAATTAGTGTTAATGGCTTTAAAGTTATATGCATGTTTAACCTTCTGGCATTGAGGAAACATATGCACTTTTGAATAAGTTATTATTTTTTGCTACTAAAATGGGGGATTTATAAATCTTTTATTGTTTTTTATCGCTCGCTTTTTTTGGCTTGCTCGCTTTTTGTCGCTCGCTTTTTGGTAATCCTCAGATTACTGCAGCTCTGATGTAGCAGGAAAGTAGAGAGGGGGAGAAGAAAGGTGTCAACGCGTCCAGACTGCACAGCCTTGGATCCAGGTTGATGAAGAGATTTTGTGAGTTGCGTGGGGCCAATCAAGTGGGTCCTGCCAGACCTTTAATGAATTCTGATGAGCGAAGGAGGAGAAATACTGTGGTCACACTGAGATTGATTCTCAAATCAGCCTGCTCTTGAGAGCCAAATCCACAGGAATTGGGCAGAGGAAGGAGGGGAAATACTGTGGTCACACAGAGATTCTCAGATCAGCTTGCTCTTATTGGGCAAGCAAACGGTGCACAGAGAGTTTGGTGGTTTTGCAGAGAGAGAGAGAGAGAGAGAGAGAGAGAGAGAGAGAGAGAGAGATGTTAAGCTGAGCAAAGCATTCGGTTTCCTGTTCGGCCAACCCTCTTGCAATCCCAGACCCACATCCTATAAGCTTTTGTGATATTAGATTGCAGTTAATGATCCAAGACATGCTCACACACATTTTTTATTAGCATTGACAATGTTATGCCTGGTAGGATGTGTATAAATAGAGACAATGATGTTTGTAGTGGGTTGGTTACTGTTTGTTTGTTGGTTTGAGGTCACCACCATCAACAGAAAAACAGCCGCTACCATCTCGTACTGTTTTGTTTATCCCCCCCCCCCATGTCCTCTCTCTCTCTCTCTCTGGTCTCTGCAGCAATTGCAAGGTTCTGTTCTAATCCTGAACTAAAGGGAAACCCTTATGATCTCTTTTCTTTTGTCTTAGATTATAAGATGTTTGCATTTTTGCCTTGGGATGAAATCGGGTCTGAATCATTAATAAAGCCTGCCTTGAGATAATTGGGCAGTCGCTTTTTAAACCAGTTTTGTCTAGAGCGGAAAAAATGACAATTTTTTCCAAATAAACAATCTCAGCTAGTCTTCAAGTAGCTTTCTCATGAAAATGGTAGCGTTCATCTTGATAGACTATGGAGCGTGACTAACATTGCTCAAGTTGTCCATGGTCGAGGCACTCTCAAGCTATTTACATCCATGTTTCAGTTATTTAATGAGAAATGATTTGATATGTGTTTCAAAAGAGACCCTGGGTTCCCTTAGAGCTATATGGAGAGCATGTGAAAGTCTCAGAGAGTAACCTATGTGCTAAATAAGGCCATCTTGTGGAGGCGAGAGAAAATCAAGGAAAAGCTTGAGTTGAGTGCTACCACTGCTACTACACGTGAAGGTACAAACAAACTTTGGCCTGAGATATTTGGCCATATTGGCTTTGTCGTGCTAAAGGAGATGCAAAAATTAGGGATGGTGACACTCTTACTTGCTATTTAAGATTTACAGGAGCCACGTAAGTATTGCATGATGGGCAAGCAACAAACGAAGGCATTTCCACATGAGAGCAGTAATCGGGCAAAGTCTCCTCTACAACTAGTACATGCCGATCTATGTGGTAAGATGTCTACTACTGCTTGGGGTGGATGTTTCTATTTCTCATTGATTGTCGATGATTTCGATATGCAAATGTGGGTATATTTCATTTGTGATAAGGCTAATGCTTTTGGCAAATTCAAAGAGTGGCATAAGCTTGTGGAAATTGAGACACGAAGAAGGTGAAGAAGCTTCATATAGATCAAGGAGGAGAGTTCACTTTCAGGGAATTCAATGATTATTGCAAGGTGCATGGCATTAAGTGCCAACTCACTACCTTGCACACACGTAAGTAAAATGATGTTGAATTTTGTAACCACACAGTGGTGGAAATCGCAAGATGCATGACGAAAGAAAAGGGGATATCAGACTCTTTTTGGGCAGAGGCAATTAACGTAATAGACTACATCCTCAATAAGTCCTACACCAAGGCACTTAAGGGTATGACACCTTATGAGACTTACTTTAGTAAGAAGCCCTCTGTCTCCAATTCTAGAACATTGATATGATTGTTATATGCATATTCTAAATGCTAACAGGACAAAGCTTGAGGCCAAGTGTGAGAAATGTATCTTTCTTGGACATAGCCATATTTGATCCAGAGGGTAAGAAAATTGTATCTTTCTTGGATATAGCCAAGAATCTAAGGCATAATCACGATTTGATCCAGAGGGTTAGAAAAGTGTAACCAATGTTAGAAAAGTGTAACCAATCAAGATGTGGTTTTTGCAGAATAACCATATTTAGTGGATAAGGTCTCCACCCACTTTATCATCAAACAAAGAGATTATCCACTGTGTGTAAAACCCAATAGCAAATAGGATGAGGATTTTTCAGAGCAAGGGTGCTTAAGCCAGCCTATTGTTGTTGCTGCCCAAAGTTAGCCACTTTTGAACTAGGCACAACAAAACTTTGATTATCACAATCCAAAGACCGAGGTTGGTGAACCTTCAACATATGAATCACAAAGCTCAAAGAGGATAGAGGAGCAAGAAGATCATAGGGCCTCATTGTCACTATGAGCTTGATGGTTGAGATAATGGGGATTGTGAAAGAGCCAACCACTTTAGATAAGCTCTTACAAACCCACAGTGGAAGTGATGCACTCTGAATATGAAAGCATAATGAAAGTAGAGCTAGGAGCTTGTTGACCGACTACCCAATAGGAAGGTAATTGGTATAAATGGATTTGGAAGGCTAATGTACAAAATTGATGGTTCATTAGAAAAGTATAAAGCTAGGTTGGTAGTCCATGGATTCTCATAGGTTGAAGGTTTTGATTTTGCTAAAACCTTTGCTTGGGCCACAACTTGCATGGCCACTATAAGGGAATTTCTTGCCTAGGCTACTCACAAAAAGTGGCCAATATTCCATATAGATGTCAAATCATCATTTTTGAATGGACATCTCAAGTACGAGATATATGTAGCACAACCACTAGGTTTTGAGATGCTTGAATCTGAGGATTACTAGAATTCGAGCGATTGCGTTCGAGTGAGGCGACGGTTCGAGCGAGGAATTTCATAAATTTTGACATTCTAGTGTGATGTTTTATGTTCAAAAAGTAACATGCATTACTTACTTTTACGGTTGTTGTCCTATCCATGATATTGTGTGAGTAATCAATTGTCTTATAGACAAACAACAATTTCTAAAAATGTTTGGCAATTTTTTTCAAGGGTCAGCGATGGAGGGGTAGAAGAAAAGGGTCAAAGTGATATATTGAATAGCATAACCTAGAAACCTCAGTGTTTCAGCATGGACTTATGGATGTCAATACAGTCTATACTTGATGCAGATTAGTGGTTGGATCTAGGATTACAGATCAGTCTCAACATCAACATTCGGCAACGATATCTCATGCATTTTTTGTTATATTTCAAGCTCGTAGGCCTTCATATTGTCTAGTCATGTGTTGATGATCTGATCACCATCTACAACGACCTTCCAAAGCTAGAAATCTTCAAATAAAATTTATGAAATGCCTTTCCAATGACTGACTCCAACCCCATTCACTACTGTCATGGCATCTAAGTACAATGTGGTCAACCAGTAGGTAACACTTGGCTCCACCAACAGAGGTACATATGGCACATGCTTGAAAACTATAACATGGAGGATTGCTCAACTATTGCCACTCCCTTAATAAGGTAGCCAAGAAAGAGGGTGATGTGCAAAAGTGGCCATTCCAAATGTGAAAATGAAGCTAAGTACAATTGTCATGCATGTTTAAAAATTAGGTTTTCATTAATGGAAAAGGAGTTGTTGTCTTGCATGATGATGATAGTACGCATGATTTTATTTTGACATGTCCCTACAAAATGATGATGAATGTCATCAAATGAGTGCCATCCTCTATCAAAGTTTGATAGGCTCACTGATGTATGCAATGGTCTATACTCAACCAGACATTGCAAAAGTAGTCAACAAGCTAACACAATTCATGGTCTGAGGCAAACAACAAAGCGCATTCTGCACTATCTAAAAGGAACCGCAGATGTCGAAATTCGCTATAAACCAACCGCAACTGAACTAATTGGGTTCATGGATTCTGATTGGGATGGTGACATAGACGATCGGCATTTCACATCCGGTTACATTTTCTTACTTGCAAGAGGTGCCATCTCCTGGACATGCTCAAACCAAAGGTCCATTGTGCTTTCTTCAATAGAAGTAGAGTATATCTCTATCTGTCCAAGCCACCAAAGAACAAGTTTGGTTAAAGAAGATAGATGCCCATGTCTCACATGTGAATGTCTTATTTGTTGGCCACTTGGGTCCTCATCATATGTTGCAAGGGCAAGCAAGTTTAACACACTATGTTCTATGTGGGAGCCAATAATTTGTCCAAAGGGAGATTCTACGTGGCACCAAACCGACTGCATTCATGGAAAGTGTGGTATGTGAAGGAGGAGCAATTTTTCTACCCAAAGGAATTCAAGAAAGATAGCCCTAGCGTTATAAAATAAAGGACATTTGAAATGATTGATGTTGTAGCAACAGCAGACAAGAAGAGATGGCTATTGTCATAAAAGACCACTCCACTGTAGAAGCCTACCGACCACATAGTAAATCCATCCCAAAACATGTGCTTCACAATTTGATAGGACACTTGCAACAAAAGAAATTTAGGATGTGCCTTTCTAATTTTCCCAAGGACACAATAATGTTTGTGATTAATTTTGCTGAAAATTACTCTTTTGAAGAACAAGATGAATTGTAAAGTACACACTAGTATAACAAGCAAATAACAATTTGGGTGCATATCTCCTATAGCCAGTGGCCACCTACTAGATTCTTTGAGTGATACAAGTTTTCTAGTAGACTCCATGGAGTTTAGGAAAGTGTAGTACACATACCATTTCTACATTTTTAATGATAGATATCATGATACCTTGTTTGTCCAGCACACTTTTCTATTGCACTAGGATTGCACCAAGGTGATCCCCAAGTAAAGGAAACAATTGAACAACAAAGCAACAATTGTTGATAGATTATAGTAGCAATATAGTCTATAGATGTCATGTATTATAGACATTAAAACAAAGAAAATGTTGTAAAATCTTAAAAAGATATTACGTTGTCTCAAAGAGATATGAATGAAGTCTATGCTATAATGATACTAAAAATTAAAAATTAATATAATTGTAAATGTAAGTATCGCTAGCTACTGGACTACAATGTGTGAAATATTGACATTCGTTGATAGACCATGAAATTGCAAATGATCATGGAAAAAGAGAGACGTGGACAAGGGGACCTACCATTGCACACCTATATTAATAGGTATAATACCACATCTATAATCATCCAATTATGTTGATAGAGATAAGAAAATTGGATGGTTTCTATCACTTGAGGTCTAGGTGGCTTACATGGAATGTTAATTGTAAAACTTAATGAGAAAAACTAAACTTGTTGTTTTGAAGTGTAATAACTAAAGTTGAACGTTATATGCATAGACATGAAGACATGTATTTCTATATGTTAAAAACAAAATGTTTATGTTTGTCTTATCAAAACAATCATAGCTATAAAGAAATGAATTTGAAATCTAGACTCGACACATGATTATGTTACACTCGTCAAAGGTTGTAAGTTGAAATGTAAATTTTTTTGTGAATAATACATGGTATTAGGCACAAGAAACGTTAGAAATTCTATCTTTTAAAGGACAACACATAAAAAAGGGACAAAAAGATGTTTTTGATGCTATTTGATGCAATGAATTTCCTTTGAATGTGGTGCAAAGCCCTCATTGGATTTAGACCCTTCTGCATGTGGTCTAGCAATGGTGGGAGTTGCTGGAGGTGCACTACATGGTCTAGGTGTAGACCCATCTGTATACTCCCAATGGTGTGCTCTAGTAATGGTAGGATCTACTATAGGTGTGGGCACATTTAGTGTAGGTTTAGACCCTTTTGCATGTGGTCTAGTAGTGGTGGGAGTTGCTGGAGGTGCACTAGATGGTCTAGGTGTAGCATCTGTATACTCCCAATGGTTTGCATTTGATATTTCCATGTGCCATAGTTGGAGTTGTCTAACTTAGCAGATGCCTCCAAACTAAGGTTGCTAGTGGTAAACATGATGCAAAAATGGTACTCAAAATGCTTGTGAAAACATTATCTAAATCAATTGCAATCTAAACTATTGGTGAAGATAGAACTATAATATCATCCAATTTTATACAAGTCTTACGTAGCAATAGATGCCCGGAATAGCCAATAAGGCTTTACAATGAAGGCATGTGAGTGCAAAATGAAATAATGTGCAATCTACCCACTGAACAATCTACCAATACCTCTTCACCAAGTAACAACGATTGCATTTCTTCCAATGTTGGAATTGGCCTTTGAATACTAACACTTTGGACCAGATTCTTGTATCCCCCTCCTAGTCCCTCCTAGTCCATTCAGGATGACTTGAACCATCTCTGCAAACTTTAGAGTCTATTCTGCTCTGCTACAAGTTGATTGTTGTAACCCTTGATCATCAGTACATAAGCATGACCAGTTTCATTGCTGTTTTAAAAATTTTGGTTTATCTGGTTTCTCAGTGTAAGAATCATGGATGTGTTCTTAGACTCATAAAGAGCTGCAAACATATCCCATGCTTCTTTGGATGTCATGATTGTGTTAAAGCCATCCAAACATGACATCTTGCATGATTTGTTTGATCAAATGATATCCATATTTGTCTTTCTTGTCTCAATCTACCCATGCTCTAGTAATGATAGGATCTATTATAGGTGTGAACACAGGTTGTGTAGGTTTAGACCCTTCTACTTGTGGTCCAGTAGTGGTGGGAGTTGCTGTAGGTGCACTAGATGGTCTACATATATACCCATCTATACTCCCAATGGTCTCCATTTAATATTTCCATGTGCCATAGTTGGAGTTGTGTAACTAAGGAGATGCCTCCAAATTGAGGTTGCTGGTGGTAAACATGATGCAAAAATGGTACTCAAAATGCTTATGAAAAAACTATTTGAATCAACTGCAATCTAAACTACTGTGATGAAGATAGAACTATAATATAATCCAATTTGATACAAGTCTTATGTGGCAATAGATGCCAGGAATAGCCAATAAGGCTTTACAATGAAGTCGGCATGTGAGTACAAAACCAAATAATGTGCAATCTGCCCACACTAGACAATCCACCAATACCTCTTCGCCAAGTAACAATGATTGTATTTCTTCCAATGTTGGAATTTGCCATTGAATGGCAACACTTTGGACCAGATTCTTGTATCCCCCTCCTAGTCCACTCAGGATGACTTGAACCATCTGTGCAGACTTTAGAGTCTCTCCTACTCTGCTGCACGTTAATTGTTGTAACCCTTGATCATCAGTTTTACATAAGCATGACCAATTTCATTGTTGTTTTGAAAACTTTGGTTCATCTGGTTTCTCAATGTAAGAATCCTAGATGTGTTCTTAGACTCATAAAGAGCTGCAAACATATCCCATGCTTCTTTGGATGTCATGATTGTAATAAAGCCATCCAAACATGACATCTTGCATAATTTGTTTGATTAAATGATATCCATATTTGTCTTTCTAGTCCCAATCTTCCTGTGCTCTAGTAATGGTAGGATCTACTACAGGTGTGGGCACAGTTGGTGTAGGTTTAGACCCTTCTACATGTGGTCTAGTAGTGGTGGGAGTTGCTGGAGGTGCACTAGATGGTCTAGGTGTAGACCCATCTGTATACTCCCAATGGGTTGCATTTGATATTTCCATGTGCCATAGTTGGAGTTATCTAACTTAGGAGATGCCTCCAAATTGAGGTTGTTAGTGATAAACATGATGCAAAAATGGTATTCAAAATGCTTGTGAAAACATTGTCTGAATAAATTGCAATCCAAACTATTAGTGAAGACAGAACTATAATATCATCCAATTTTATACAAGTCTTATGTAGCAATAGATGCCCGGAATAGCCAATAAGGGTTTACAATGAAGGCATGTGAGTGCAGAATGAAATGATGTGCAATTTGCCCCCACTGAACAATCTACCAATACCTCTTCACCAAGTAGCAATGATTGCATTTCTTCCAATGTTGGAATTTGCCTTTGAATAGTAACACTTTAGACCAGAATCTTGTATCCCCCTCCTAGTCCATTCAGGATGACTTGAACCATCTCTGCAGACTTTAGAGTCTCTCCTGCTCTATGGCAAGTTGATTATTGTAACCATTGATCATCAGTACATAAGCATGACCAGTTTCATTGCTCTTTTGAAAATTTTGATTTATCTGGTTTCTCAGTGTAAGAATCTTGGATGTGTTCTTAGACTCATAAAGAGGTGCAAACATATCTGATGCTTCTTTGGATGTCATGATTGTATTAAAGCCATCCAATCATGACATCTTGCATGATTTGTTTGATCAAATGATATCCATATTTGTCTTTCTTGTCTCAATCTGCCTGTGCTCTAGTAATGGTAGGATCTATTGCAAGTGTAGAAATAGGTTGTGTAGGTTTAGCCCCTTTTGCTTGTGGTCCAATAGTGGTGGGAGTTGATGCAGGTGCACTAGATGGTCTAGGTATATACCCAGCTATACTCCCAATGGTCTCTATTTGATATTTCCATGTGCCATAGTTGGAGTTGCCTAACTTAGGAAATGCCTCCAAATTGAGGTTGCTAGTGGTAAACATGATGCAAAAATGGTACTCAAAATGCCTATGAAAAAACTATCTGAATCAACTGCAATCTAAACTATTGATGATGATAGAACTGTAATATAATCCAATTCGATACAAGTCTTATGTGGCAATAGATGCTAGGAATAGCCAATAAGGCTTTACAAAATGAAGGCGGCATGTGAGTGCAAAACGAAATGATGTGCAATCTGCCCACACTAGACAATCTACCAATACCTCTTCGCCATGTAACAATGATTGTATTTCTTCCAAGGTTGGAATTTGCCATTGGATGGCAACACTTTGGACCAGCTTCTTGTATCCCCCTCCTAGTCCACTCAGGATGACTTGAACCATCTTTGCAGACTATAGAGTCTCTCCTCTTCTGCTGCATGTTGATTGTTGTAACCCTTGATCTCATCAGTACTACATAAGCATGACCAATTTCATTGTTGTTTTGAAAACTTTGGCTCATCTCGTTTCTCAGAGTAAGAATCCTAGATGTGTTCTTAGACTCATAAAGAGCTGCAAACATATCCCATGCTTCTTTGGATGTCATGATTGTATTAAAGCCATCCAAATATGACATCTTGCATGATTTATTTGATCAACTGATTCCATATTTGTTGTTCTAGTACAATCTTCCTCTGCTCTAGTAATGGTAGGATCTACTACAGGTCTAGGCTCAGTTGGTGTAGGTTTAGACCCTTCTACATGTGGTCTAGCAGTGGTGGGAGTTGCTGGAGGTGCACTAGATGGTCTAGGTGTAGACCCATCTATATACTCCCAATGGTTTGCATTTGATATTTCCATGTGCCATAGTTTGAGTTTCTAACTTAGCAGATGCCTCCAAATTGAGGTTGCTCATGGTAAACATGATGCGAAAATGGTACTCAAAACGCTTGTGAAAACATTGTCTGAATCAACTGCAATCTAAATTATTGGTGAAGATAGAACTATAATATAAACCACTTTGAAACAAGTCTTATGTGGCAATAGATGCTAGGAATAGCCAATAAGGCTTTACAATGAAGGCATGTGAGTGCAAAATGAAATGATGTGCAATCTGCCCACTCAACAATCTACCAATACCTCTTCACCAAGTAACAATGATTGCATTTCTTCCAATGTTGGAATTTACCTTTGAATGGTAACACTTCAGACCAGATTCTTATATCCCCCTCCTAGTCCATTCAGGATGACTTGAACCATCTCTACAGACTTTAGAGTCTCTCCTGCTCTGGTGCAAGTTGAATGTTATGACCCTTGATTATCATACATAAGCATAACAGTTTCATTGCTGTTTTGAAAATTTTGGTTTATCTGGTTTCTCAGTGTAAAAATCTTGGATGAGTTCTTAGACTTATAAAGAGCTACAAACATATGCCATGCTTCTTTGGATGTCATGATTGTATTAAAGCCATCCAATCATGACATCTTGCATGATTTGTTTGATCAAATGATATCCATATTTGTCTTTCTTTTCTAAATGTGCTTGTGCTCTAGTAATGCTAGGATCTATTACATGTGTGGACATAGGTTGTGTAGGTTTAGACCCTTCTGCTTGTGGTCTAGTAGTGGTGGGAGTTGATCCAGGTGCACTAGATGGTCTAGGTATTTACCCATCTATATTGCCAATGGTCTCCATTTGATATTTCCATGTGCCATAGTTGAGTTGTCCAACTTAGGAGATGCCTCCAAATTGAGGTTGCTAGTGGTAAACATGATGCAAAAATGGTACTCAAAATGCCTATGAAAAAACTATCTGAATCAAATGCAATCTAAACTATTGATGACGATAGAACTGTAATATAATCCAATTTGATACAAGTCTTATGTGGTAATAGATGCTAGGAATAGCCAATAAGGCTTTACAAAATGAAGAAGGCATGTGAGTGCAAAACGAAATGATGTGGAATCTGCCCACACTAGACAATCTAGCAATACGTCTTCGCCAAGTAACAATGATTGTATTTGTTCCAATGTTGGAATTTGCCATTGAATGGCAACACTTTGGACCAGGTTCTTGTATCCCCCTCCTAGTCCACTCAGGATGACTTGAACCATCTCTGTAAACTTTAGAGTCTCTCCTGCTCTGCTGGAAGTTGGTTGTTGTAACCCTTGATCATCAATACTACATAAGCATGACCAATTTCATTGTTGTTTTGAAAACTTTGGTTATCTAGTTTTTGAGTGTAAGAATCTTGGATGTGTTCTTAGACTCATAAAGAGCTGCAAACATATCCCATGCTTCTTTGGATGTCATGATTGTATTAAAGCCATCCAAACATGACATCTTGCATGATTTGTTTGATCGAATGATATCCATATTTGTCTTTCTAGTCCCAATCTTCCTGTGCTCTAGTAATGGTAGGATCTACTACAGTTGTGGGCACAGGTGGTGTAGGTTTAGACCCTTTTGCATGTGGTCTAGCAGTGGTGGGAGTTGCTAGAGGTGCACTAGATGGTCTAGCTGTAGACCCATCTGTATACTCCCAATGGTTTGCATTTGATATTTCCATGAGCCATAGTTGGAGTTGTCTAACTTAGCAGACCCATAGTTGGAGTTGTCTAACTTAGCAGATGCCTCCAAATTGAGGTTGCTAGTGGTAAACATGATGCAAAAATGGTACTCAAAATGCTTGGGAAAAGATTGTCTGAATCAACTGCAATCTAAATTATTGGTGAAGATAGAACTATAATATAATCCAATTTGAAACAAGTCTTATGTGGCAATAGATGCTAGGAATAGCCAATAAGGCTTTACAATGAAGGCATGTGAGTGCAAAATGAAATGATGTGCAATCTTCTCACTGAACAATATACCAATACCTCTTCACCAAGTAACAATGATTGCATTTCTTCCAAAATTGGAATTTGCCTTTGAATGGTAACACATTGGACCAGATTCTGATATCCCCCCTAGTCTATTCAGGATGACTTGAACAATCTCTAGAGACTTTAGAGTCTCTTCTCCTCTATTGCAAGTTGATTGTTGTAACCCTTGATCATTAGTACATAAGCATGATCAGTTTCATTGCCATTTTAAAAATTTTGCTTCATCTGGTTTCTCAGTGTAAAAATATTGGATGTGTTCTTAGACTCATAAAGAGGTGCAAACATATCTGATGCTTCTTTGGATGTCATGATTGTATTAAAGCCATCCAATCATGACATCTTGCATGATTTGTTTGATCAAATGATATCCATATTTGTCTTTCTTGTCTCAATCTGCCTGTGCTCTAGTAATGGTAGGATCTATTGTAGGTGTAGAAATAGGTTGTGTAGGTTTAGCCCCTTTTGCTTGTGGTCCAGTAGTGGTGGGAGTTGATGCAGGTGCACTAGATGGTCTAGGTATATACCCATCTATACTCCCAATGGTCTCTATTTGATATTTCCATGTGCCATAGTTGGAGTTGCCTTAGGAAATGCCTCCAAATTGAGGTTGCTAGTGGTAAACATGATGCAGAAATGGTACTCAAAATGCCTATGAAAAAACTAGCTGAATCAACTGCAATCTAAACTATTGATGATGATAGAACTGTAATATAATCCAATTCGATACAAGTCTTATGTGGCAATAGATGCTAGGAATAGCCAATAAGGCTTTACAAAATGAAGGCGGCATGTGAGTGCAAAACGAAATGATGTGCAATCTGCCCACACTAGACAATCTACCAATACCTCTTCGCCATGTAACAATGATTGTATTTCTTCCAAGGTTGGAATTTGCCATTGGATGGCAACACTTTGGACCAGCTTCTTGTATCCCCCTCCTAGTCCACTCAGGATGACTTGAACCATCTTTGCAGACTATAGAGTCTCTCCTCTTCTGTTGCATGTTGATTGTTGTAACCCTTGATCTCATCAGTACTACATAAGCATGACCAATTTCATTGTTGTTTTGAAAACTTTGCTCATCTCGTTTCTCAGTGTAAGAATCCTGGATGTGTTCTTAGACTCATAAAGTGTTGCAAACATATCCCATGCTTCTTTGGATGTCATGATTGTATTAAAGCCATCTAAATATGACACCTTGCATGATTTATTTGATCAAATTATATCCATATTTGTCGTTCTGGTCCCAATCTTCCTCTGCTCTAGTAATGGTAGGATCTACTACAGGTCTGGGCACAGTTGGTGTAGGTTTAGACCCTTCTGCATGTGGTCTAGCAATGGTGGGAGTTGCTGGAGGTGCACTAGATGGTCTAGGTGTAGACCCATCTATTTACTCCCAATGGTTTGCATTTGATATTTCCATGTGCCATAGTTTGAGTTGTCTAACTTAGTAGATGCCTCCAAGTTGAGGTTGCTCATGGTAAACATGATGCGAAAATGGTACTCAAAATGCTTGTAAAAACATTGTCTGAATCAACTGCAATCTAAATTATTGGTGAAGATAGAACTATAATATAATCCAGTTTGAAACAAGTCTTATGTGGCAATATATGCCAGGAATAGCCAATAAGGCTTTACAATGAAGGCATGTGAGTGCAAAATGAAATGATGTGCAATCTGTCCACTGAACAATCTACCAATACCTCTTCACCAAAGTAACAATGATTGCATTTCTTCCAATGTCGAAATTTACCTTGGAATGGTCACACTTTGGACCAGATTCTTGTATCCCCCTCCTAGTCCATTTAGGATGACTTGAACCATCTATATAGACTTTAGAGTCTCTCCTGCTCTACTACAAGTTGATTGTTGTAACTCTTGATCATCAGAACATAAGCATGACCGGTTTCATTACTGTTTTGGAAAATTTGGTTCATCTGGTTTCTCAGTGTGAAAATTTTGGATGTGTTCTTAGGCTCATAAAGATCTGCAAACATATGCCATTCTTCTTTGGATGTCATGATTGTATTAAAGCCATCCAATCATGACATCTTGCATGATTTGTTTGATCAAATGATATCCATATATGTCTCTCTTGTCTCAATCTGCCTGTGCTCTAGTAATGCTAGGATCTATTACAGGTGTGGACATAGGTTGTGTAGGTTTAGACCCTTCTACTTGTGGTCCAGTAGAAGTGGGAGTTGATGTAGGTGCACTAGATGATCTAGGTATATACCCATGTATACTTCCAATGGTCTCCATTTGATATTTTGATGTGCCATAGTTGGAGTTGTCTAACTTAGCAGATGCCTCCAAATTGAGGTTGCTGGTGTTAAACATGATGCAAAATGGTACTCAAATTGCCTATGAAAAAACTATCTGAATCAAATGCAATCTAAACTACTGATGAAGATAGAACTATAATATAACCCAATTTGATACAAGTTTTAAGTGGCAATAGATGCCAGGAATAGCCAATAAGGCTTTACAATGAAAGCGGCATGTGAGTGCAAAACAAAATGATGTGCAATCTACCCACATTGGACAATCTACAATACCTCTTTGCCAAGTAACAATGATCGTATTTCTTCCAATGTTGGAATTTGCCATTGAATGGCAACACTTTGGACCAGGTTCTTGTATCCCCCTCCTAGTCCACTCACGATGACTTGAACCATCTCTGCAGACTTTAGAGTCTCTCTTGCTCTACTGGAAGTTGATTGTTGTAACCCTTGATCATCAATACTACATAAGCATGACCAATTTCATTATTGTTTTGAAAACTTTGGTTATCTAGTTTCTGAGTGTAAGAATCCTAGATGTGTTCTTAGACTCATAAAGAGGTGCAAACATATCCCATGCTTCTTTGGATGTCATGATTGTATTAAAGCCATCCAAACATGACATCTTGCACGATTTGTTTGATCAAATGATATCCATATTTGTCTTTCTGGTCCCAATCTGTCTATGCTCTAGTAATGGTAGGATCTACTACAAGTGTGGGCATAGTTGGTGTAGTTTTAGACCCTTCTGCTTGTGGTCTAGTAGTGGTGGGATTTGCAAGAGGTGCACTAGATGGTCTAGGTGTAGACCCATCTATATACTCCCAATGGTTTGCATTTGATATTTCCATGAGCCATAGTTGGAGTTGTCTAAGTTAGTAGATGCCTCCAAGTTGAGGTTGCTAGTGGTAAACATGAGGCAGAAACGGTACTCAAAATGCTTATGAAAATATTGTTTGAATCAACTGCAATCTAAATTATTGGTGAAGATAGAACTATAGTATAATCCAATTTGAAACAAGTCTTATGTGTGAATAGATGCTGGGAATCGCCGATAAGGGTTTACAAATGAAGGCATGTGAGTGCAAAATGAAATGATGTGCAATGTGCCCACTGAACAATCTACCAATATCTCTTCATCACCAAGTAACAATGATTGCATTTCTTCCAATGTTGGAATTTGCCTTTCAATGGTAACACTTTGGACTAGATTCTTGTATCCCCCTCCTAGTCCACTCAAGATGATTTGAACCATCTCTACAGACTTCAGAATCTCCATTAGGGGAGAATTAGGGTCTCCAAATGGCCCCCAATTAGTGTTTCCTAATTTCAAGCGATTAGTGAGGTATTTGAGGTGTACTAATGGGAGTGCTCCTTTTTGTGGGCCAATGCCATGTTGAGGTGGAGGGTGGGTAGACATACAAACAGCCCCTATCGGCTACTCGTCTTACATGGCCATCCCCTCCCCCTCAACCCATGCTTGACCCTCCTCCCATATGTACCTCCCCCAAACAACCCTACAAGTCATTCAAGAGGCAGTGGGCCCTTTTGGGCAAAATTTCCCCCCCTCTCAACTTGTTATAGGCCTACCTCCTCCTCTTCTCTGGTCTAGGTCTATTCTCCCTCCATTTTTCAAATGTGGGAACTCATTTGGCAACTTCTCTACCCCCTCCTGCTCTGGTCCACTATCTTTCTCCCTCTCTAGCACCTCTTGTAGTAGCTGCTCATTCTCTCTCCATTCCTATCTATAGCACCTCCTACAGTAGTAGCAATTGCTCATCCCCCTCTACTCTTTCTCCCTCCATTTCTAGCTATAGTACCTCCTGTAGTGGTTGCTCATCCCCCTTTGCTTTCTCTCCCTCCATTCCTAGCTACAACACCTCCTAGAGTAGTTGCTCATCCCCTTTACTCTTTCTCCCTCCATTCCTAGGCTACAACACCTCTTGGAGCTTCTCTCAACCTTCACTTGCACCCTCTATACCTTCTCCCTCTCTCTCCCTCTATCGAAGCTGCTCTCTCCCTCCAAGCTGCACTTTCTAGTCCACTATTTCTATTGTGACCTCTATACAAGCATGGTGAGGAGACCATACATGTGCTCTGTGTCCCACAAGAGCAAAAATGCACTGGGTGAATGGGCGCCTTGCACCTACAGCTTGAATGATTGGATAGACAATCATGAGAGGATCTGCCAAGGGTCCACATAAGCTTCCCAAGAGCAAAAGAGGTGATCTTTTGCATGAATGGAAGGGCCGCATCATGAAGTTTAATCTTGGGAAGAAAGAATGTCTTGCAAAGGTGCAAGACATCTACATGGGGAAGGACATGAGCCTTCCTCCATCAAGCAATCAATCGACAATACCATCACATTGTATATCTGCATTTTGTGTAAGATTTTGAAGTGTAATGAGTCAGTTTGAAATTGTAAGCACCAGTGTAATGAGTCAATTTGAAATTGTATTTTGAAATAGCACTTGTGCATAGCAGATGTATTTCCTTCAAACTTTGAGGGGTGGGAACTAGTCAAGTGCTTCTTAGGTAAGTTTACTGCTATTCATGAGGATTTAGGAAGGCAAATGCATGTTGGAGAGAAGTCCTCTGCTTTGAAAAAGAGAAATATCTATTGGTATAGTGCCAAGTACATTACTCCAAGGATGGCATCAGGCTATGGCCATCTTCAATGCATTGCAACACCACAACTTGAAGACATGGATTGCAGCATGGCGGACACAAGAACAATGCAATCATACAAGG
Source organism: Dipteris shenzhenensis (assembly GCF_047967505.1). Classification (NCBI taxonomy): domain Eukaryota; kingdom Viridiplantae; phylum Streptophyta; class Polypodiopsida; order Gleicheniales; family Dipteridaceae; genus Dipteris; species Dipteris shenzhenensis. The sequence continues at coordinate 40,297,859 of NC_141622.1, read as the reverse complement.
AAAATGTTGCAAAGGATGTGGGCATGGCCATGAAGTTTACATTTGGCTCTAAATGGGTAAGGTTGTCTTGGTTTATGCCTCTGCACATTTTTGCTTCTTGTTTTTAGAATACCCAGATGCACAGAACAAAAACAATGTGGTCATGCAAGTGCCTACATGAGAATTCCCTTGAGGAATTGCTTGGGGTGGATTGGGGAAGCAGGTCAGGTGAACAAAAGAGTGATCTGTTTCAATGCCATGTATGTAAGGAAAATTTAGTTGTCAAGTACCACATCTCCCACCAAATGTTATATTTTGCTTTCCAATATAGGCCCTAGAAGAAAACAGGTGGCAATTGGCTCCCCCTTGACTCTAACGACGATGATAATACAAGGGTAAGTTTATGTATTGGTTCTCATTTAGGAGATGTCAAGAATGTGACTATCACATCATAGTGGACTCTCAGGGACGTGCAGGAACACCTATTGGTCATGGAGGATGGCATGTCTGAGTCCTTTCACTTTACCTTAAATGGTGAAAAGGTAGGAAAGCGTGCAGAGAAGTGCATGCATAGTGCCACTTTTATCCCTCTTGCAATATTGAAGATTGTAAACAATGTGGGGTGGAACAATTGTGGATTTTGACATTTTCCAATTAATAGTGGTGCAATTAATTTTGATGTTTTGAATGGTTTTGTTTCATGTCAATGTCAAGTTTTTCCCAAAAAATTATAATTCCTTTTATTATCTATATTTAGAACATTTGGTTATATATAGGTTATAAAGTTACTTTAGTTTCAAAGTTTCACTATCATAGCCATAGTTCTCCTAGCTACCAAACTACCATGGATTCTGCTAGGTCTGCTTTCCACAATTTCATCACCCATACCCCATTAGTTGATAGAGAGAAGGAGTTATTTCTAGTCTTTGATAAGAGCATAGATGTCCTAGGCACCTACTTGGGAGCTCAAGATGATTTTAAAGACCTCATCAAGTACATGCAAGACCACATCACGAGTTTTGCATATCAACTTGATGAGTCTATAAAAGGATGGGTCCCAATTGATTATTTGAAGTACTTATTCAATCAAGAACCCAGGTTGATGAAGCATTTAGATCGCTTTCAAGCCCAGATCACACCCCTAGGGTTTAGGGAGGTGAACACTGATGACCTCCTAGCATGTGGAGTCATCAAAAACACATAGGATGCACTCCGATGATCAATGTAAATAGAAGTCCTTTCATGGCTCTTGTTATTTCTTCACATGAATATTACAACATAATAGGTTCCTATCTTGGGAAATGACCTTTATTTTCCTTCTCCAAGGAGGGACAAATGGAAGAAGAGGCCTTGACCTTAAGCCTTGCCCCTGTCCCTGCCCTTTCCAATCCTCTTATTTCTGTAGATGAGCCCAACATCTACAATGAAGAGCCCATAGATAAAGAAGCTAAGGAGTGGGAAGCTACATTGGCCCTAGAAGTGCTCCAATAACCTCCTAAACCCCATTCTACTTCTCAAATTCCATCCACCTCGGGCACCACCTCTATTGACCCTGCAACACTGATATGGTTTCCTACTCCCCTTCTTGTCGATGGAGAACAATACCTCTTTCTCGATGACATTGAGGTTATGTTTGGTCTTCGGGAGGATGAAGCTCTTGGTGTCCTGTGTGGATACGAGGTGGACATGACTATGCAAGAACCTGGGTTCTTGGGAGTAGATGATTCAATAGAAGAGCTTCTTGCTTTAACACTAGCCAAAATCAAAGATGCAGAGACATCAATCTACTCCGACCTACCTGATGTTCCAGAAGAAGCCTCCACATCTCACTCCGAATAGCAGGAGGCCTCTGGATCCATCCTCATTGACAAAGAGAAAGGGCTTCAACATGACGACTCCATAGTGGTAAGAAACTATGAGCTTTGAATTTCTTCTCTCTTGGTATAATTTTGCTTTAACAGAATTATAATGTAATGTTGGACTATTGCAAGAGACATTTGAGGATGACCTATTGTCATCCCGACAATGCCTTGTTCGAAGTAGCTTTGGTCAAGATCACTCACTAGCACATTACCTTGGCCAAACAAAAGGGGGCTTTGTGTGGTTATCAAAAAGTTTTCTCCACATGGCACTGATGACCTCCTGAAGTGCAAGGCCTTGTCACGAGTGATTGGTCATGCTGACATCAATCACAATGCTGACAAGGTCATTTTGGTGAACCGCATGGCTCACCTCAATGCTTTTGGAACCAACTTTCAAGATATGGCATTGACGGTAGCAGCCATGTCCCTAGCCAGCAATGACAATAGCGTTGACTCTCTATCAACTATGAGGCCCGGATGTTGAGATCCCACTCACACAGGAAATGGCAAAATGAAGACGTCAGAGTAGACAAAGACTTACCATAGCTTCAAAAGTTCACGGAACCGGAAGCAGCTTCTCAAGTATAAGTTTTGGACCACTTTGCATCCACTGAAAGTGTCAGAACTACAAATGGTGTCCTGAATATGGAGATCCAACACACAAAATCCTCGCAGGCAATGAATTTCGTCACTTTTTGCAGGAGTTGTAACTTTTCACTGAAAACTCGGATGATAGAGATGTTAGAAGTGAAAATGTAGCTCTCAATATGATCTACAACTTCCTTAAAGACTTCAAGTCAAAATTATATCTCTAACTCTAGATATTTACGCCACTACATATGTGTGTCTAAGAAGATTTGCTTATATCCCGCGCTTCAACTTTGCAACCCAGTAAAACAAATGCCCAAGAGGATTTTGCCCCTTTCTCTCCAACTGCTATAGAAGCTCCAAAATATATAGCTCCTCCTGCTGAACAAGGATCTTTGGGATGCACCACTCTCTCTCTAGGCTAAAGGCTGCACCGAGCTGCTCACGCTACCACCAGGCTCTACTGCCAAGCTCTGATACCAGTTGTGAGGACACAATGGAAGCTGAGAGGGTGAGAGGAAGCTTGAGAGACACAAGTTTTTGGTGGGTGCAGAACACCCTAATCTTCTATTTCATCCATATATATATGTGTTTGAGTATTTACATAACCGGGGTTAAGGTACAGTGGCCTTTAACCCCCACACTTGGCTCCCTCTTGAGGACTTCCAAGCAGCACATCTCCTTGTCTTCTTGACATGTTGAACCGTTTTTATAAGCCTTGAGACCTCTACCTTATCACGCTTGAGAGTCCTGGCCTCTAGACATCTATAAAACCAGTCGAACATTTCGTCTAGTGCATTGCTTCACGCGATACCACCCCTGTGCCTTGTATTCTTGAAGTATGCTTCCTTTGCTCTATAGTGCGATTTCTCCATTCCTTGAGTATTCCAAATGGACAGAGGGCCCCATTGCTCCATAAACCATGGTGCATGTGCATAAAGAATATGCTATAAAGAAAAGCATTGTATTAGAAACATAAACTGACTCAAATTTAAAGCACAAAATTTCAACCTAAGGAGGATTATCATGTTATGTGTAATATGTGACTCCCCCCCATGCTTCTACCATCAATGATATGAATTCTCCTAATGCTATCTTGAATCTTTCATAATATAAAATAAAGCTCATCTATTTGACCTTGTCTAAGAAACTTTATAAATACATCAAGCTTTGTCTACAGTTTTGCTCTCAATGTAGCAATTTGCAGATGTGAAGCTTGATTTGTAGTACACTCACACAAAGCTTTCCAGTACTCCCATGAAGTCCATTAGTGAGAGTAGTTCTTCAACTTTTGCAATGCATTGTGCAGATAGTTGCTGTGGCCTCAAATTTCAAGCATAAACTAGATGGAGATAGAGTAACTAATCAAGTATACGTAGTTCAGCATGCAAAGTACACACATGTCCCCGCTCCAATGGAATTGGTAGAATGGGGTTCCACTTAGGATCCTTTTTATGACGATCAGGGGCTGCACTTTGGTTGCAAGAAAGGATGCCATTTTTCCACTATAGGCTTCCCTTTTGCATCTTCTGAGAGTGGGTGCAATACAAGCATGTCCATTTTGCATTTGCACCTGTATCACAACCATACAAGCGCTTGAGGGTCTTCAAATCACCAGCTAGATGCCATTCAACTTGAAATGTTCCATGCCCATCCACTATTAATGTTTGCCCTGCCTCTTGTCTTTGAATAATCAACGGGATGCCTTTTCTCTCCAAAACCCACTTCAATGTCTCGTGGCACTCCTTTGGGGTCTCAAAGGTTGCAAGCCACCATATGTCATTCTCAGATTGGACTAAGAAGCCCTTCTCAACTTCCTCATCCCTTTGAGCAAAATGCAAGGCGTCCTTCATAATACAAATGCTCACTCTCTCTAGCTTGTGCTCTTTTACCAACTGAGCTTCATCTATTTTTATAACAAATACTAGCTTGCCATCGGTACAATGAAAGAGAAATACAGTAAGGATATAGAAATGAGAAGAAATAAAGTTGAATGCGAAGAGGGAATTTCTCTTACCTTCTTCTCTCATCCCATAGAATTGACCATGGCTCTCTGCAAATTATCTACATCCACGTAAACATTATTGAAAGCATTCATCTCAAACGTTTGGATGCCAGATTTCTTTTTACTCTTCCAAGTCAATGTGCCACTTACATAATGGTATCCTCCAAGCTTTTCTCTATCACATTGGTTTGTTTCTTGACATGCAAGCCTTATAGACCATGGTGTTGGCAATGGCATTATAGATATCTTATACTTTTCCTCCATAGCAGACTTGAAAATTTTAAAAATAGAGTTGTAAGCTTCACGACTTACACCAGCAGTATCACAAGCTCCAAGCACCTCCTTTGCTTGCACAAGGCCCTTGAAGTCCTTCATTACCTCTCTAGCAACTTGTTCACGTAGCCCTTTTTGTCTAGGGTCCTTCAACACTTCAATGACATCACTTGGATTTATTAAACTTCTTAGAACATATGAAGGATCACTATCATCCATTTCCATTGTTCCCATCACATCCTCCATGAAACTCCTAAAGTAGAGTACAAATGAGTCTTAGTGGAAACACTGCAACACCATGAATATTTTGGAGTAAGAAATTTCATTGAAAATTTGGGGAACTAACCTTGCCGCATGTATTCTCCTCTTTTGGGCAGCACTATTGGTTGACAATGCATCCATAGATTGCAATTGTCTTTTCCTCTCCTTCAGTCCTAAAGGTGTTCCCTTCAACTTTTGTACTCGTTCTATCGACTTCTCTCAATCCTTCTCCATAGCATGTTGAACTTAGCCATAGATAGAGCTTTCCAAATCTTGTTTGCTTTCAGCGAGCTTCGGAATTAATTCTTCTAATTCTTGTCACTCCAAGTCCAATGCGCATGCTTTGTCCACTGAGTTCTTTGTTTTGCAATTGGAGATCCTGCATACGATTATGCATTGCCACAATAGTAATGTTTCCCAAATGTGCAAGTTCTTCTACTTGGGCTCTCTGCACTTCGCTTGCTTGCATAGCCAATGTCTGAAAACGGTTCAATCGATTGCAATAACCGAGCAATCTAGCATATCCATTGCCAACAAACCGAACAACATCATGCACTATATGAAAAGGAGGACTCTTTTGGGTGGCGGGGTCTAAAGGATACAAGTTTCCATCCACCCAAAGGTCAAGATGCTTCTTCCCTTGCAATCAAAGACTGTGGGGCACACTTTGAGGAGTTACACTATATCCCAAATGGCGTGTGCTTGCATATTGTGCCGTTAGTTGTAGGTTCACATGGTACTTGTTGGATATGTCCTTAAATGGTACCATGAGTACTCAAAGAGAGGTATCAGTGATGTAGGCTAAAATGTAGGGGAGAGCTAGCAACGATGGAGCAATGAGAGGGAGAGAGTAGCAAGGAAGAGGGAGGAGGAGAAGCAGATCAGGGCAAGAGGAAGAGGAGGAGGAGAGTAGGGCGACAGGTGTAGAAGGGAGGGAAGGAGCTACTGCAGAAGGGAGGAGGAGGGGAGAGATGCTATAGGAGGGAGGAGGAGGGGGGAGATTCTGCAGGAGGGAGGAGCAGAGGAGAGGGAGCTTGGGCGGCTAGAGAAGAAGGGGAGAGGAAGGAGGGAGGAGGAGCCAAAAGGAGGAGGAGGAGGGGAGAGGGGAGGGAGGAGGAGGAGAAAGATGGAGGAGGGGAGGGGAGGAGGGAGGGGGAGGGGGAGGGAGGGAGAGGCAGAGGGAGGGAGGTGGAGGGAGGGAGGGAGGGAGGAGGGAGGGAGGAGGAGGAGGGAGAGAGAGAGAGGGAGGGAGGGAGAGAGAGAGAGAGAGAGAGAGGGAGGGAGGGAGATTCAAAATTTGAAATTCAAATTTCAAAAAATTGTCCCCTCTCCTCATTGATGGGGGGAGAGATGGGTTAAAACGTGGGCTTAACCCACCTAGGTTAGGCTTGTTAGGCCTCTTTGGGACCCTCCAAGCCCCTTGCATTAGCCCACTAAGCATTCCCTAATCCAGTCCTTATGAGACCCTTTTGAGACCCCAATTCTCCCCTAATGTCTTGCTCTGCTACAAGTTGATTGTTGTAACCCTTGATCATCAATACATAAGCATGACCAGTTTCATTGTTGTTTAAAAACTTTGGTCCATCTGGTTTCTTAGTGTAAGAATCCTTGATGTGTTCTTAGACTCATAAAGAGCTACAAACATATCCCATGCTTCTTTGGATGTCATGATTGTATTAAAGCCATCCAAACATGACATCTTGCGTGATTTGTTTAATCAAATGATATCCATATTTGTCTTTCTTGTCCCAATCTGCCTATGCACTAGTAATGGTAGGATCTATTGTAGGTGTGGACATAGGTTGTGTAGATTTATACCCTTTCGCATGTGGTCTAGCAGTGGTGGGAGTTGCTGCAGGTGCACTAGATGGTCTAGGTGTAGACCCATCTATATACTCCCAATGGTCTCCATTCGATATTTCCATGTGCCATAGTTGGAGTTGTCTATCTTAGGAGATGCCTCCAAATTGAGGTTGCTAGTGGTAATCATGATGCAAAAATGGTACTCAAAATGCCTGTGAAAAGACTATATGAATCAACTGCAATGTAAACTATTGGTGAAGATAGAACTGTAATATAATCCAATTTGATACAAGTCTTATGTGGCAATAGATGTCAGGAATAGCCAATAAGGCTTTACAATGAAGGCATGTGAGTGTAAATTGAAATGATGTGTAATCTACCCACTGAAGAATCTACCAATACCTCTAAAAACTCTAAAACCTACTCATAGATCCATATATCGTTGGGTTTTAGGACATGTTACGATGTGAAACCAAATGTGAGCAAAGGGAATGACTTTGAGTAGGAACTAGTCGAAAATTTTTGGGCATGGCTTTGATTGGATGCTTTAGATTTGTCTCCTCTATGTATAAACTAATATACGCTAATCTAGAGCTAGACCAACCGAGTGATGAAAAGCAAAAAATAGTTTCTTTTCTTTTAGGTGCGAGTTAAACGCGTCGATTTAGAGGCTTCAATATGTGAGTGGATTTGATGCCAATGCTAAAAACTGTGTGATGCAAGTGTAAAAATTTGCACCTAATGTGATGACCATGTAGAGCTCAAAAAATCTAGAGATTTTTGTTTTTAGAGTGCCCTGAAATTCTTCCTAGATCAAGAGATATCAGTTAGGTGGAAGGGCAAACAAGGATGAAATGGCACTATGGTGATGTGGGAGGTGGATGCACATGCAAAGTGCAAAGTGTGCCTATGAGGAGGCGGTTGGCACTGGGTAGTAGCTATATTGATGACATGGCACTGTGACATGGAAAAGGATGTGGCAAGATGGCATGGCTTGATGATGTGGCCGTTGAGTTGGTAGTGCTGATGTGGCCTTTGATGATGTGGCACATGATACGTGGATGCTTATGTGTCATCGAGGTCAGCTAATGATGTGGTGACATGGCACTCCGGCCAACTGTGCTAACGTGGCAATTGTGCCATTTGGTTGATGAGTTAGTAGATAAGGGTGAGGTGGCACTTGGGTTGCCATGTGTCCAATGGTTGACCAAGCCTCAATTGACCAAGTGGGTAAGGTGCCACGTGTTATTGGGAGGTCCAACCCTTGGTGATAAGGGGTATCTTTGAAATCTTAGAGATGGTGATGAAGATGGAACAGAATCTTTGCAGATTCTGTCAAGATTTCATCACAGGCTTTGTTTCGAATGCCCGTTGACCGCACCTTATTGAGTTTTGCCTCTAGCGATGGCATTTGCTTTGAGTCGAGCGCCTTGTCTTCATCGAAGTCCATGGACGGTAGCCCTTTGATAGTTGTTGTGAAGCCATTTCTCAAGAGTCTTGCCCATCCGTTGTGGAAGAAGATTTTTAATACAATCTCGGGCAAGACGATCGCCATTTTGGGAATTGCCTGTTGTTCCAGCCAGCTACACCTTCGAGCTCATGACTTCCATCTGTTGCGTAGTACTTAGAACTGCCATGTTAACGCTATTTTTTCTATCTACTCTCAGTTCGACCAGTTCAAAGAGTAGTTTAGATCATGACGTGCTTTACTATATGCACGTAAAGAAGTGGATGACCCAACTCTTACTATCAGTCGCCAACTCTGCGTATGGTTCGACAAGTAGATGGGTGCAGGAGAGGCACGATTAGCTACTATTTTCCGGCTCCAATACGTATGGATTACTATAATGATGCAGAAAAAGTGAGGGAATGAAGCCTAGCATGCTGGTGAGCAAAGCAGCATTTGCACCCAGATCGTCAGCCCCAATAGATCACCTTGATGCAGCTATATTTCTAGTTGTGTTTTGCTCATTGCCATGCACTCTGTCAACTCTTACAAATATAGACAGCTACTATGAGCCCCCGGTACATGAATTGAGCGAGGATGCACGTTTTCACTTGCACGTCGACCAAGCATACGGTCCATTTTTTCCACCTCAGAACCTCCTTACGAGTAGACTCCCCATGTTCGGACTCTCCTTGTGTTTGAGATCATTACTAGACTGACAATGCCCACTTTAGTTGTACACAGCTCCCACTTTTGTTGAGAAAACGTATCAACCATACGTTTTCATGCACAGTCTGGCTTCTTCCGGCTATGTATACGACTCTTTATTGATAATAGAAACGGGAACATTACGCTGATGATTGAAGAACGTTGCACTATAGTTGTGGATCTACAGAAGACAATATAAAAGAGGATGATAATGCTTTGTTCCCATTTTGACTTGAAGCTTCATCAAGCTCCTCTGCTGCTACATGAACATGGTGCCTTGCCGATGTGTAGTTCTATCCATGTTTGGGTTTGTTGCAAAGGCTTTGCCATTGAGAAATAATGCCTCGGGATCTCATGGGCAGGTAGAATTGGATGATGTTGGGCTTCCGATTACTAGAGGTCAATGATGTTGAGCTGTTGGGCTCTAACGTCCAAGCCAGATTGATTTTTACGTAGCTTTGTCCTTATCACAACCACAATATGCCTTGATTATGACGACACCAGGTCACACACATATATTCTGTTCCATATGTTTCTCTTGAATCTTGGAAGTATACTCTCTGAAACACGAGCCCGAGAAGATGTTTTGGTTACTCGAGCTGAGTCAAAAGGGTCGTTCTACACTTGATTATAGTTTATCATAGGACCAAGTCACTAGACACGTCCTCTTTGAATCCAAATGTTTTTGATTTCTACTTTGACGATGAATCATTGCATGAGAGGTTTAGAATTCCCTAACACTTTGGAGTCCTTCCCCTAAGGACTTACTACTATTTAGTTTTCTGCTATGCAAGTTTCATGAGCCTGTTGGGAGGCCTTATCTTCTTAATTGGTTGAATTTTTGGGCTTATGGAAGATAGAAGATTCATTAGGAGGACATAAGCGTTTAGCTTAAGCATGATTAGAATTTGGCTATTAATGATCTAGCTTCAGAACTACTATGTTGTAAAAATAGTTACTTTAAAGCTCTTTCCCTACAATAACTAGTTTTCTTTTTTAAAGAAGGACTTGCGAGGGACTTTCCCATTATAAAATAATCATGGTCATTTTTGAAGAGATCCTTTAGGACATTGTGGGGTAGAACTGATTAATATAATGACTAGTTCATCTCAGACTCGATCAAGTAGAAAAAAAGGTAGATCAATTGTATTACTTTAGATTAATTATTGATGGGCTACAAGCTTGTGTATATGTATATAAAATCTTGGGCTTGAGTCTACTCTATTCCTCGGTGGAATTGCTTTATACCGTCCTTGTAATTTTTTACTACAACGAATGGAAATGACTAGTACAGTTACTTTCTATGCTTATCATTGACTGGTCAGACTTGTCTATTGGTGATGAGAACTATACCTTTTCATGATTACTCAAGCAGAAAAATGGAGGAAGATCCCCCTTGAGAAATTTTACATTTGGGAATTTTTGACACTATGCTACACTTGGCATGTTCTTGGGCAATCTCCTTTATGGTTTGAGGTTGCTTCCTGGGGCAATCTCCTTTATGGTTTGAGGTTGCTTCTTGGGCTATTACTTTGTATACTTTATGCACAACACATGCATGCATTCCAAAAAAGTTTTTGCATATTATTTTATGTTTTTGGATTAATTGAATAAGATTTTGAACAAGCAATTGGAGTTTGGGATGCTATCATTTTTGTAGACTTGCTTTTTATTTCCTCAATGATTTTGTAGAAAATATGTTGCTTCTTACTAAGAAGAATTAAGATAATGAGGATTTTGCATAACAAGATTCTTACAATATGACCAAGTGCATGATCATCTACCTTTTAACCATTAAAAATCACTCTGATATAAGATATTTAATCTACCTAATGTTTGTCATTTTACATTCGATGAAAGTAAGCATGGGTTAGAATACATAAAGATTCTTTCACTACTTCCAAGATAAATGGGCTTGGAATCTTTTGCAAAGTGTGAATATAAAGCTTGAATTGAGTTTTCTACTATAAATAATGGTGATCTAGTTAGGTAATGAAATTTCCATTTTGTTATTGTAGGCATACTTAATGTCAATCATATTTCGTATCGATGAGGTAGCTACATATGCATACAAACAAAGTAATCGTTTCTTAACTTGTGTCGACATCAATTGCTATTATGAGCTAACAAAAAATTCAACTAGCAACTTGAAAATATTTATGCTCTTTGTTGGAAATATTGGACTATTATGGTTCATATAATACATGCATGTCGAGATAGGTTGGGTTAACTTAACTTGTGAATATTTTGTAAAAGAATTTATTTGATTATTATTGTCTTGCTAGTGGATATAATGAGGCTGTGGGGGTTAAAGGTCACTGTGCCTTTACCTCGGTTATGTACAATACTCAAACACATATATAAATGAATGAAAAGAAGATTAGGGTGGTTCTGCACCCACCAAACTTGTGTGGCTCTCTGTCTCTCTCTCTCCTTCTTCCGTTCTTGCTTCCGTTGAGAGCACTCTCAACTGGTATCAGAGCCCGGGTGATCTAGCTGAGCGTGCGTGAATGCTTTGAAGCTCAGTAGCTCTGTGGGAGGAAGGAGAAGCTTTGCGGGAAGCTTTGTGGGTGACTTTACTTGCATCCGAGTGTGTAGAGACCTTGGAGGAACCTTTGGAAAAGTCACTTTGGCTTTGCGAAGTGGTTTTGAGAGCCTGTTAAGAGCTTTCAAAGAAAAAGTTGTTTTTTGAGCTTTTTCCTGTTCCGTTCGATGACAGAGACTCCATATTGACTTGTAGAGGTAACTATTGCTTGCTTTTGGTGTCCACATTACTTCAGGAGCTTGGAAACACCTTCATTCTTGAATCTGGGATCATTTCAGTGGATTTCTGACTCACTGTGTCAGTTCCTGCGTTTTTTGCCTGGGTGTTGGAACTCAAGTTTGGAGCAACCATTTGCAGATCTGTCAGTTCCGGTGGACTCAGGAGGTCCTAAAACTTCTATGTTGCTCATCATTCGCACTCCGGTGGAGTTTACAAACAGCTCTGTTTCCAAAAACGTTTTACAGTCCGTGTGTTGGACCCAGTGATTGAGACCACGGTTTCCAAAACCGTCTGTCCCATTGCGTTTCGGACGCCCAAAAACCCCTACCTATCAGTTCTTGCGTGATTCGGTGGAGGATTTTCAGAGTTATAAATCTCTGTGTATTCGATTTCGTCTCTCTGTTATGCATTTTTCATACTAAGGTTTTGAAACCTTAGATTTATGCCACATGGCAGTGGATAAGTGTTGACTCCCATTTCTCACTCATCGGTTGGGATTTTGGAGTTCTGGCAGAAGAGAGATATTTGTAGATTTTCTTGCCGAGTCCGATTATGCAATGGCGCCCATGTTTTGAGGCATCTCAGGTTCTATTTTCAGTAGCGGTCATTACCGTGGGACTATGATTTCTTGAGCATACCTTATGCAGATCACTCTGGTTGCAGTTTGAGCAGTGTGTGCTCATTCGTGGTATGCATTTGGTTGCAATGGATGATTTATAGGCCATTTGGATGCATTGCGGTCCTTATTGGATGCGCTAATAGGCCCAAATTGCCTTGTGGGATGCTATTTTTTTATGGACGCTTTGCACATGGATGCTATTTTATGCTGAGGGACAGCTTTGAAACATTGCAGGTGATGCACTGATAGTGCTATGCTCTCTTGGATGAGACATTATTGATGCATATACCAGTGGACAGTGTTTATGCTTGAGTCATTTGGCACTTATTGGCATTTTCTTTTGGGCCAGATTTGCTCATATGGATGCATAGTATATGCACATGAGTCAGATGCTTTGAGCTTTGAGTTTTTTTGTGATATTTCAGTCTATTGTGGCATACACATTTGGGTGCACCTGGTATTTGGTGTGATTCTCTCTTGCAGGGACTAGCATTTGGGATTTTGTTTCATTTGCATCATGGCATCCTCTTCCATGCCTGAAAAGGAGTTTTTCAGCATTAAAAAGTTTGATGGGACAAACTTTTCTTTATGGAAAGAACAAATAAGGGATGTGCTTATTCAAAAGAAGCAGATTAAACCTTGGCAGGGATTGAAGCTAAGCCTGCAAATATGTCTGAGGATGATTGGAATGAGTTGGATGCATTAGCAAAGTCTACTATTAGACTTCATCTTGCAGAGTCAGTTTATTTCACAGTAGTAAATGAGCAAACTACGTAAGATTTGTGGAAGAAACTGTGTGCCACTTATGAAAAGGAAATTGCCTCTAATAAAGTTTACCTCATGAAGAGGTTGTTTGAGCTGCAGATGAAGGAAGGGGTCTCCATTGCTTCTCATTTGAATGAATTCAATATTATTTTCAGCCAGCTTCAGGCTCAGAAAATGAATTTTGATGCGGAGACTAAGGCAATATTTCTCTTATGTTCATTGCCATCCTCATGGGATACCTTCCGTACAGCTGTCAGTAACTCTGCACCTGGTGGAGTACTGAAATTTGATGATGTTGTGGGTAGCTTGTTGGCCGAGGAGATTAGACGGAAGTCTATGGATGGCAACAAGCAGGATGCAGCCTTAAATGTGCAAAGGGGCAGATCACAATTTAGGGGGAAGTCCCAAGAAAGAGGGAAGTCTCGTAGCAAATCCAAGGCATGGAACATTGAGTGTTACCATTGTGGCAAGAAGGGCCATATGAAAAAGGATTGCTACAAACTGAAAAGAGAGCAAAAGAATAAGAAAAAGAATGCAAATTGGGGTGCAAATCAAAAGGAAGAGAGTCCAAGGGAGGACAAAGGAAAAGTGAAGATCGAGGAGATCAATGCAGTCACACATGATAGTGACAATGACGTTCTCTTCATGTCTAGTTTATCTGCAGAGTTGCTTACCACTTCACATGATGCATATTCCCAGGATTGGATTTTGGATTCTGGTGCTTCATTCCATGTTACTCCCCATAGGGAATGGTTCTCCACTTATGATAGTGGAAAGACAGGTTGTGTGCATCTTGGAAATGACTATGCATGTGACATAGTGGGAGCAGGTGACATAAAGTTTTCTTTTGCAAATGCGTATGCATTTATTTTGAAACATGTGAGACATGTGCCTAAGCTAACCAAGAGTCTTATTTCAGTGGGTCAGCTAGATGATGCTGGCTTTCACACCACTTTTGGCTTTCAGAGTTGGAAAATTTAGAAGGGCTCGATGCTTTTGGCCAGGGGTGCCAAGTGTGGGACTTTGTATCCCTTACATGTATCAGGGGTATTTGATCATGTTGTTGCAATAACCGAGCAGCCAAGCACTTCTTTGTGGCATTGCAGGTTGGGGCACATGAGCCAGAATGGAATGAAACTCTTATGCCGTTTGGGTTATGTACCGCATTTGAGTTTCTCTGATTTTGAATTTTGTGAGCACTGTCTCTATGGGAAGCAGACTAAATCAGCCCATAAAAGAAGGGGAAAGAAAGAGTTTGAAAAGCTTGATTTGGTGCATTCAGATGTATATGGTCCCATGCCTACACGGTCATTAGGCGGGGCTGAATACTATGTGACATTCATTGATGATGCAACTAGGAAAGTGTGGGCTTATGCTATAGCTTGGAAGAGTGATGTGTTCGAGGTATTTCAGAAATGGCTAGCCTTGGTTGAGAATCAGTCAGGTAGAATGCTTAAATGCCTACGGACTGACAATGGTGGAGAGTATCTCTCTCATGACTTTCAGCATTTCTGTGATACACGTGGGATTAAGAGGGAGCTCACATCCCCTCGTACTCCAGAGCAAAATCCAGTTGCAGAAAAGATGAACCGTACCATTCAAGAAAGGTTGCAATGCATGCTTTCCAATGCAAATCTTTCTGGTGGTTTTTCGGCTGAGGCAATGAAGACTGCAGTGCATGTGATCAATAGATCACCTAGTAAGAGTTTGGATGGTGGTATTCCTGAAGAGGCATGGAGTGGCAAGAAGCCCTCTTACTCTCATTTGCGTATATTTGGGTGTGAGGCATATGCACATGTGCCAAAAGAGCTTCGAAAGAAGCTAGATCCTAAGTCTAGGAAATGCATCTTTCTAGGTTATGGTGAAAGTGGAGAGATGGGCTATTGTCTCTGGGATCCAGAAGCAAAGAAGATCATATGCAGCCATGATGTGGTCTTCAATGAGAAGAAGATGCATAAGGCACCCATGAGGGATGTGGAAATGAGGAGAATCACTTTCCAGGATGTGAATCCACCTACCTATGTTGATAGACAGCAAGCTGTCCATGCACCAAATGTGCAAGAAATGGTACCACCAAGTACTCCCACAGGTATACAATCAAGGGTAGATGATGGATCATCTATTGGTGGAAATGATGAGCCAAATGTAGCTGATATGCAAGTGGGACAGCAAGCTGAAATGCCATTGAGAAGATCATCTAGAGTGTCTAGACCGCTTGATAGGTTTGTTCTAGGGGTAGACTATGTGATGCTTACTGATTGCGGGGAGCCTTCTTGCTACAAAGAGGCTATGATGCGTGAGGATCAACGCAAGTGGGAGTATGCTATGCAATCAGAGATGAGTTCACTTATGAATGGGACTTGGTTTCTTTGCCACATGGAAAGAAAGCATTGCCATGTAAATGGGTCTACAAAATGAAGGTCACAGGTGATGATGTGCCTAGGTACAAGGCCCGTTTGGTTACTAAAGGGTTCAAGCAAGAGAAGGGTGTGGACTTTGATGAGATATTCTCTCCGGTTGTGAAGATGACCACACTTAGATGCATGCTTGGACTAGTGGCAATAGAGGATATGGAGCTTATGCAGATGGATGTCAAGACAGCTTTCTTGCATGGGGATTTCATGAGGAAATTTACATGGTGCAGCCGGAAGGCTTTGAAGAAAAGGGCAAAGAGCATTTAGTTTGCAAGCTGAAGAAGAGTCTCTATGGTCTTAAGCAAGCACCTAGAGAATGGTATCAGAAGTTTGAGGCTTTCATTCGGTCCCAGGGTTTTAGAAGGAGTGAAATTGATCACTGCCTCTACACTAAAAGGGCTAAGG